>NW_027491218.1:1758341-2471683 GCF_021521415.1 Bidens hawaiensis | reverse complement strand
CTATTGATCATAGGGTATACCAAATATTAAAAATATCAATTTTAATTTAAATGTGGCTTTCTCAGTCTCACCAACTAACCAATCTCAATTGTTCATGACCATCTAACTCGTTGCTGTCTCTATCTCCATTGAACACTGTTGTTGAAAAGTTTTTCAAGCTCTTCTTAATATTGGTCTCGTTAAATTTGTGTTCAAAGGCAATAAATTCCTGATGTTGATGTCTTTTGTTCGTTAAGCAAAATTTTCATCTTTTTATCTTCATTCTAAGATTTTCCCATGTGAGCTTTGTCTCAAAGCAATTTTAGTCATTTTCAATAACTGTTCATGTTGTTTTGTTTATTTATTTATTTATTTATTTTGTCTAGTGGTAATAGGTGTTACGTGGATAACCAAGTTGAAGGTGAATATTACTACTATCAGGGTCGGTCATAAAGTGTGGCCTGGTGGTCGACGGCTACAGCCTCAACACCTCGTAGGGCTGATTTTTTTATTTTTAAATTATATGTATTTTTAATAAAACAATATGTATAATTAGTGTTTGAACCCAATTACATAACAATTAGTTTGGTCTAGTGGCAAAGGGGTATATTCTCAATCCATAGGTTGTGGTATCTACTCTTAGAGACATGTTTAATCTTATTTTTATACAAAAGTTTTTTACACAACCCAATTATGACCAAATAAACCCATATAAAAATTAAATTGTTTAAACATAACAAAACACTCCTTCTACTTAAGGCCCAAAAAATTTTTCATCTTTGTCCAAAATTATTTTAGCTTTCTCGGAGTCGGCCCTGACTACTATATGCAAATAACAACTTTGGTGCCGCAAGTGGTTTATTGGCCACTTGGTGGCACCGTATTAGTTGGTTAATTTGTTTCTTTATTGCAGTTATCATAATAAACGTAATTAAACATCATTTTTTTGTTTTGTTTAAGTTCCGGTACCATAACAAACCGACCAAATTCGCGCAGACTCGCGGCTTTATTTAAAGCTCATGACCGACAACACTTGAGTTTTACCAATGTGCAAGTTTACCGACCGACCCCCCCCCCCCCCAATTGGTCGTTGGTCCACCTCAATCTTTGTATTTTTTTGCTCTTTAGTTCCGGTACCGTAACGTACGTAATCAAAACCGACCGAATTCGTGTCAAGTTAATGGCTCAATTCTCGGGACCGACAACACTTAGGTTTTACCACCGCCTGGGATTGCCAACCAAATAAACATCCTCTTAAATATTTTGTTTTCTTATGTTCATTTGCCGAATTAATTTTTTGGGTTTTAATGCTCGGGTTTTACCAACATCTGGGTTTCAACGCTAGGATTTCGCCAGCTGTACCGGCATAATGCGCCGGTTAAAAAAACTAGTTGTATATAATTAAAGGGGGTGGGGTAAAAAAGATTTGTTGTTCATAATGGTATTAATGTGTATGAAGTGTATTAATATATTTATAATAAAATTTTATCAAATAAATATGAGTTTTTAAATAAGTTTTCACCTAAGGACTAAGCCACACACACAATAGCCAATTGTATCTATCCGATAGTAATATAGCTAATTGTAAGAACCGGATATACATCCTCGACAATGGACACAATGGCTCTTGATATTAGACGGTTGTTATTTTAAACCGATTAATTAGAAATTGGTGATTTTAATTCAACTAAATAATTAACATACAAAATAAAAATAACTAACACTCAAAAGGTAATTAGTAAAAGGAGAATATCACTCTAATCTCGAATCTACTAAGTTATTCATGATGACAGCCATAAACACATGTCAAGAGCACTAAACGTATAAGTAACTAGAATCTTGCTAACGATATCTAGTTAAATGAGTTGTTAGAAAGTTAGAATGAAAGATACAAATTAACCACCAGCAACATATAATGTTGATGTTGGTAGTAGAGGTGCACAAATCGGGTTTTTCAAATAAACGGTTTCGGGTATGGAACTGAATACAGGTATGACCGGGTATTGGAAAATCGGGTATTGGCAATACTCGGGTCAGGTTCAGGTCCGGGTATTGCCTCTAAAAACCATACCCTATGTATCGGGTTCGGGTCGGGTATAAAACCGGGTATTCTAAAACCGGTTATTTAAATACCTTATTTACAGGCATTGAAAACCCCCTAATTTTGGGTTCTTTTTGAGTTTTTAGGGGTATTTTCCAGGTATATATTGGATTTTTAAGGGGTTGCATTTTAGGGGTATTTTTCGGGTATTTTTCAAGTATTTTTTTGGTATAGATTAGGTATTTGAAAAACCCAGTTTCGAGTATTGGAAAAATCGGTTCCGGTTTTCCGGTATTACCGGGTACGAATCAGGTCCGATTCGGGTATGAGTTTTGTTACCGAAATGCATACCCTATCCGTACCCTACGGGTAGGGTCGGGTATTGAAAACCCGGGTAAAATAAACCGGTTCCGGGTTTTTTTATCCGGTTCCAAATTCGAGTTATTTGTGCACCTCTAGTTGGTAGTGGTACGAATGCTCATCGGATTGAGTGATCGTCTCATTCCATCTATAGCTCCTTTCCTCCACGTAGATTTTGAGATTGGTTGCGTTACTTCAAATTCAAATGTTGAATTTTGAATTATATTTTGGATCGTATTGGTGTGTACACATGCTTAATAAGTTACTATGACTATGAGTTCTCGTGCTTGGACCACTTTTATAGTATTATGTATTGGGGTTCGAAAGTATGTAAAGGCTGAACCTTAACCGGTTTCAGTGTATAGAATTATAGATTGAGGCTTGATAGGCTGATGGTTTAAACACTTGTATAGTTGTATGGGCTCATGTGGATTGTGTTGGATCTTCTAGTTGGCCTATGTTTTTTTATGAGGTTCACTTTTGTCAGGCATAGTCACACAGGGGTGTACAAGAAACAGAAAAAACTGACTTGAAATGGAGAAATCGAACCGAAATAAATACTGACGGTTTGGTTTTACATTTTCATAAAAACCGAACTTAGGGTTCGATTTTGGTTATGCATGTAATACAAACCGAAAAAACCCAAAAAAACCGAATTTCTAGATTTTATTTTTTTTATTTTGATTTTAAGTAATTTATAAGTATTTAATAAACATATAACTCAAATGTTTTTTTATCAGATGTATAACAGACACTTAGTTAATAATTAACAATTGTTTATACCTAAAATTTTCAAGCTCAAATGACTAAAAACCAAAAAAACCGTAACCAACCGAGTCTCCTTGCAATATATTATTGTGATATCTGATTAAAATCACAATCTTTGTTAAATAGAATAACTTTAATTGGGCATGTTTAAAAATATTGAAGTGTTACTTAAAAAAAACTATAATTTTTAATGAAAGGCAAATTAAACCTTGTACAGTCATGTTAGAACATTTCACAAACAAACTTTTATATTCATTTAAAAACAAAACTCATAACACACCCACAGACTGTTACAACACATCTCAAACGTTTAGCACACAAGAGCACTTCATAATTAACGTTTCATTCCAGCCGGAGCAAGTGGTGGCGTCACGGCGGCTTGTTGGTGTTGCCTCATCATGTTGCCATCCCATCCTAAATATATTGCACATTAATAAAATCTTGAATTAAAATGTTATTACTATAGTGTTAGTTTGAGTCTTTGAGAGATGAAAATCAATAAGCATATATTATGTTACCTATAGACATGTTAAATCCACGATGCTTAAGCTCACGATACTCTTGGCACATGGCGCATTGCTCGCAACAAAAATGGAGAAGACAGTCGTTGCAGGGTTCCTCGGGCAACATGTATTGTTTTCTAATTTTTGATCGATACATACAACTATATATCCATGGCATCCCGTGAGTAGTAGAAGTATAGTGTAAAGGGCACCATGCACTGGACAAGCTGTATTTACACGTCAAAGAAAATTTATGAGTGATCAAATGTTAAAGGTGTTCATCGTCTAATTCAATTTTTTAGGTCAAATCACTAACTACAGTTTTAGGAAACAACAAAAAATAGCATGATTAGGGTCGTTGGTCGGGTTGGTCGCTTTTAATGGTTTTGAATATTTGATAGTTTGAACCATATTTATTATTTTTTAAGCTCGTATTTAAAAATAAAAGTTATTTAAAAAAAATAGTTCATGAATACAATATTTTTAATGCTTGTTTGCGACCACAATAATTTGTACACCATATCAAAGTTATATAGACACTTACAAGTAGTTCCCATATCCGCAATTTCAGCTATTTGTGCAAAGGTAATGCATGGGCACCAACACGTCATGCAACCTTTTGTCAGACAAGTGTAACATGACATTAATAAAATTATATCGGTTAACAGGTTCAGTTATAAATACAAAATACTTGATACATAAAGGTAAGTTACGAACTTACAATTGGACATGTCAGAGGTGCAATCACAAAGGCCGCTGGACCATTGACCGGCATGCATCATATGTTGTGGTGGTGGTGCCGTTTGTAATGGTTGACCATATGGCGTTGGTGGCGGCATCGGTTGACCGAATACTGGTTGTGAATAATCGGATGGAGTGTACATGGTTATTAAGTAATGGAATTTCTTGTTTGGATTGTGAGGATAAAGGATCTAGTGTGGACTAATATATATAGGCATTAAGTTGGTGATGTGTGTTTGTAAAGTCAAAATAATTAAGGTATCATCTATATATGTCACATAGGTATTATATAATGTGTTGATATTGTCAAATTATGTTATAATTATATATGTTAGTTGTTTATTAAATTAGGTTTACCAACTTAATTATATGGACGTGTTGAATTGGTGATCATGTTTAAATGAAAACTCGTAAGAGCCATATGCTTTTGTACCTTCGGGGACATTCTATAAAATTGGAATGATTCAAAGAAGATTAGCATGATGTCTTCGTAAGAATGACTCTTTAAAATAGAAGTATTCAAAATACTTTGGTAAATAGAACCACTTAGATAAAATAAAACAGGATAAACAATACATCCCTCATATTTAAGCTATAAAAATATTATATTTTAAAATAAACTATTTAGAAAAATATCAAAATTTGTAAATAAATATGATGTTATCGATTTAAATCCTTGCAAATAAAAAAAAGCTAAGAATTAAATAAGTTGAAATTTGCAGTTCGAAAAAAGAAAAAAATAATTATCCGTATAACGAATTATGAATTTTCAAGGTTTTCTGTTACATCATTAACACATACATAATCCATATACAGTCAAATATACATATATTCATGTTATAAGAATGTTTTAGTTCTTTTCAGTTCGGTTAACATTCCTTGATGGATGCTCTCATATACCGATTCACATTGATAGAATGGTTGGCCAAGGCCCATCATCCAACCCTAATTTGTAGTGCAATAGTGTCCAACCGTCTTAAGTTGTAGTCTACTAAATATCACACTTTTCTTGTTATACTCTAAATGTCCACCCCTCAAAACTTCACGCCCAAAATTTATTCCTACTTGATTAATTTTGATTTTGAATGCATCGAGAATTAACTTATGCCTCCCGGATACCGCTCTGACTTCTCATATTACGCCACTTATCCATACTATGCCCCCATACAATAACTTTGTGTATCCACCACTAGACACTCTTAATCATAACCGTCGCTTAGTATCGGTTATTGGTTATTTTGATTCGATAGCAATCTGGTTATCAGTTAATTTTAGTTCGTGGTCAAGGTTTGCTTAACCCTAAAATACTATATAACCCAATGAAAACCCGAGTTAAAAAACTATAATTATAAGGTTTGATTTATGCTGGTAAAAAAAACTTGGTTGAATAGTGTTAGCTATGAACTTATTGTTGGGTTTCGTAGGCCTTTCGGTGTAGGCCCGGTTTATTATTTGAAGTCCAAAGGGCAGACCCGACCAGGTTTGGATTTCTTGTTTAATAAGATACTAACCCTAGTTGCATCTCTATATATATATGATTGTTTTGTACTTGTAATTGTTGTCACTCAATAAAGAAATACCTAGTTGCCACCCGTGGACGTAGGTCAGTTTAGACCCAACCACGTTAAATCCTCGTGTCGTTATTGCTTTCGTGTCGTGTTCAGTTCGTGTGTGCGTTTAATCCTAACAAGTGGTATCTAGAGCTTAGGTTCGGATCGCACGAAGAACACGTTGAGCCGCCTCTTACGCCGTCGTGTCGCCGCTAGCAGTCGCTAGGGTTTCGCTGCCACCGTTCGATTCTCGCCGCCGCAGTAGCGCCGCTAGAAGGATCGCCGCAGCCATCGAGGTCTTTGGTTAGGTTCCGCTCCGAAATTCGGCACCGCATCACCACCGTGTACCGTCGCTATCCGCCTCTGCTAGTTGTTTCAGTTCAACGATTAGGTTTTGGTTTGTGTCGACTGTTGTAGCTGACACTGATTGCCAGAAAAGAATAACCTACAGGTGTTGGATATTATTTGCGATTGACCAGAGGGAAGTAATTTTATTACTTCTTGGAGTTCACACCATTAAGTAAAGTGGAGGAGCAAATCCTTTTTTTGTTGCAGGTCGTGGCATCCAAAGAAAGGTTCTCTTATTTCCTACTTTGACCAGATTTGTGACCAGTTTGTGTGTTTATTTTTGGGAGCATATTCTTATTATACTTTGGGCCTTAAAACACAAACGTAGTAAGCCCAGTTTTGTTTAAGTTGGTGTGGGCAAAAGTTTGGTTAGTTTAGCCTAAAAATAAATTTGGGTCAAGATCGTAGTTGCAAAATACAAGCCAAGAACAATTGAATCAAGATCCTATTTTTTTAAGAACCGTTGTTGAATCAGAAGAAGCATTAAAGAATCAGTGCCAACCGCGTTGTCAGGTTGTATCGTTTCAGTTTAAAGTTTCAGTTTCTGATTTCCAGTTCGTTATTCCGCTCCGTTTAAAATAGGTTGATTATTTAACAGAGTTCAGTAGAACAGTTGTTAAGTCCAGGCCCGTGCGATTGTTGTGTTTGTCTCTATTTTATCCAGTTTTTCGTTTTAGTCATTGTCATGGCAAAAGACGGAAAGGTTTCGATACAGAAGTTTGACGGACAGAAGTTTGGTTGGTGGAAGATGCAAAATTGAAGCGCTACTTTGTCAGAAAGACTTGGATGTAGTGTTTGAGGATGAAAAACCTGAAAAGTTGTCATAAGCAAATTGGAAGAAGTTAGACAAGAAAGCTAGGGCTTGTATTACATTGTCGTTGTCGGAAGATGTGGCATTTAACGTCATGAAAGAAACCACGGCCCGTGGTATGATGGACGCACTATCCAACATGTATGAGAAGCCTTCGGCAGCGAATAAGGTCTATCTTATCAGAGAGCTAGTGACAACTCGAATGAAAGAAGGTGGGTCAGTTACAACGCATATCAATAATCTTAATTCGAACCTCTCCCGCTTAGTGTCAGTCGGCATTAAGTTTGATGATGAAGTTCAAGGTCTTTTGTTATTATCCTCTTTGCCCGATAGTTGGTCGCAAACAGTGACTGCAGTTTGTAGTTCGTCTAGAAAATTTACTTTTGATGGGATTCGGGATTTGATTCTTGGAGAAGATTCAAAACGCAGAAATTCAGGTAGATCATCAAGTGATATATTAGTCACAGAAGGTAGAGGTAGGGGAAAACAACGAGGCAGTGGGAGTAGGAAGAGGAGTCAGTCTAGGACTCGTAATGATATTGAATGTTGGGGTTGTAAAGAGAAGGGACACTTCAGGAATCAGTGTCCGAATGGTAAGAAAGAGGTGAACGTTACAGAAGTCAACACTGCATAAGAATGCCCAGAGGATGAGTTTTACGTTCTTAGTGTTGAGGATAACGTTGATGCTTGGGTGATGGATTCTGGTGCATCGTTTCATGCCACTCACTGTAGTGAAACGATAAAGAATCTAAAGTTTGGGGATTTTGGAAAGGTTCAACTTGCGAACGATGATATTCTAGAGGTTACGGGTATGGGAGATGTTGATTTGATAACTTCAGCCGGTACTTCTTGGACTTTGAAAGATGTTAGGGTTATTCCAAGTTTGAAGAAAAGTTTGATTTCAGTTGGACAGTTGGATGACCAGGGTTACGATGTTAAGTTCGGGAATGGGCAGTGGAAGGTAGTCAAAGGGAATCTCGTGGTTGCTCGTGGCAAGAAAATGGGTTCGTTGTATATGGTCGATATGTCACCGAAAGGAGTGGATCCAGTTTTGGTGAAAGACAAAGTCCGGTTTACAGAATCTCTTGGGCAGAAGAAGGTTCGTTTTGCAAGTAACAAACCCAGTGCCAGAGTGAAGATTCAGGATGAACGAGCCAGAGTGAAGATCAGTCAGAGGACATCGTGACAGTGGGAGCACAGGTCGTGTTTCAGTTACAGTTCCAGGTCGACAGTGGATTAAGAAAACCAGTATTCCAGCTGTAAAAGTCTCTCCGGTGGATTACTTGCTGAATATGGAGAGTGTTTGTTCTCAGGGTATCTCAGGATCCGGTAGTTTGTTTCAGTGGGAGCCGATAGGGACAGAGAACGGGTCAGGGGCAGTTTTAGCCGTGACTGATGTGTTGGAGCTCCGGGGAGCTTTAACGGGCCTTCAGGTTAATTGATGAGAAGGCGGTGGCAACTAGAAGTTAAATGTTTAGATTACAGAAGTACAATCAGGAGTGCAGACGAGAGTACTCAAGGTCTCCGAGTGGGAGTTTGTTGGGTTTCGTAGGCCTTTCGGTGTAGGCCCGGTTTATTATTTGAAATCCAAAGGGCAGACCCGACCCGGTTTGGATTTCTTGTTTAATAAGATACTAACCCTAGTTGCATCTCTATGTATATGATTGTTTTGTACTTGTAATTGTTGTCACTCAATAAAGAAATACCTAGTTGTCACCCGTGGACGTAGGTCAGTTCAGACCGAACCACGTTAAATCCTCGTGTCGTTATTGCTTTCGTGTCGTGTTCAGTTCGTGTGTGCGTTTAAATCCTAACACTTAATACTATATTATTGAATTATTACTTATGAACTTATGCTATATTATTGAATTATTACTTATGACTGTGTCATTTTGATTGACCAAGTAAAACTTCGAAAGTATGTTAATTTCGTGGAATATCCATTAGTTTTTTATTTTGATTACTCTTTCTTTTGTTGTTGTTGGTGGTGGTCATTTTAATTTCCATAAAACCCTTTTATTAATTGAATTAATATATATGTTAAACATACACAGACTATCTTATAAATTCAAAAAAATCAAAATTATAATACATTGTTATAAACTTGTTCATAACTTATAGTTACTGTAGCGGTACTAAAGAGTCTTTATTATACATTGCTATAAACGTATTGTACAAAATTGATAGTTACGCTAGTAGTACTAAAGAGTCTTTATAAAACATTGCTATAAACATATTGTTCAAAATTGATAGTTAAGCTAGTACTACTAAAGAGTCTTTATAATCAATGTTGCAAAAGTCGCTAAGCGGACCCTAGACGGCCGAGTGGGGAGTCGGGTGTACTCGGAGTACTCGGGGAGAGTACTCAGAGAGTACTCAGACATGGTAAATATAAAGAAAATTAATTTTTTGATATTATATATATGTCAAATATCATAAGTTCACCAATATTTATAACAAAATAGGTGAATATCAATATAAATAAAAGAAATATATTTTTAAATAATAAAATATTCTAAAATTACTAATCATTAATTTAAAAAAATGATACGTGTTCTTTAATATTAATGAAATACGAATTGTGTTTTATTTTTTTGAGTCAAAATCGATCCAAGTTCACCGATAAGATGTGGTTCTAGTTGAGGTTGACAACATTTGACTGATTCTTAATAACTAGGCGGATTTACAGATTCTCGCATCGGCGACATACCTTGTAGCGAGTACTCGAAGAGTACTCGGCCTTATAATCCTACTTTTACAACATTATTTATGATAAATTGCTATAAACGTGTTGTTCAGAATTGATAGTTACTGTAGTAGTAATAGTAGTAAAGACCAACAAATTGGCGGGTTCTTCTTTTATCATAGACATGATTAGTCGTTTCACATTTTGTGAGCTACAAGTATCCCGGAGGTGTTTATAGCATTCTGTGATACTTATGTGACTAATCTGGTTATGATAAAATGATTTAGAAAAAATGTTACCAACTTCGTACTTAAAATAGTAGCAGTTTTTTATGTCATAGTTTTTTTCTAGTTGACTAAACAACTTGAACAAAACTGTTTCACGTCATTTAAATTATTAAAATATATATGATAGTAAATTTGTACATAAAATACTAGCAATTTTTGTTTTAAAAAATTTATTGGTTTTGAATCTTTCAAATTCTCTTTTATTTTACAAAAAGATAAATGTGTGTGTGATGCCCATGGAATTTTGTTATTTTCTAAAAAACAGATTTATTTAATGGGTTTTTGCATTAAAAAGTTATTTATTTTTTTTAGTATTATTATTAATTATTTTTTTCCTTTACGAACAATACCATATTTGTTGAACTTTATTAGAAGATATGATACTACGGCCAAGCTCAATTGCTATTTGGAGGGGAATGGAGATGTATGTCAGAGGCTACAACATTTCAATTTTGAATTCGATTCCAATTGAGTTATACCATAGTGGGCCTTCAGGTGGTCAGTTTTATTTGGAGTAGAAGATGGTGGGCCGATGACGGGCGTATGTGACCATATTTTGCCATTTGGTTTCCATGTGTAACCAAACTTTATTCGTTGGTTGTTAAAAAAAAAGAGGAAATGCTACTATTAGTCCCTTCGTTTATTTACCATCCAATAATTTTGGGAAAATACTTTTATACCCTATTATTATGACGTTGTAATTGCATCTTTGTCGTTGTCAAGCATGCTATTTGCGTCTCTCCATCTATATTTCCCTCCAAATTCAAAAAATAACCAAATTCTAGTAATCATTTACATTTTAATCACCCAATATCATCCATAACCAACCTTAACATAAGCGAATTATATTATATTACAAAAAACCATAATCATCCATAATCTTTGGTATAGTAGAAACACACTAAGCTTATCATAACTAGTGATGGTCAAGAATAAAACAATGATTAAGGAGAAATACTTTAAAAAACAAAACCACACTTGATCCGAAAATAATAATAATAATAATAATAATAATAATAATAATAATAATAATAATTATTATTATTATTATTATTATTATTATTATTATTATTATTGTTTGACATACTTAGGTATCAATACCATAGTCACCACCTACTTGATCATATCTTCTCGAGTCCCCGTTCCCACCGGATGTCAAACCTCACATTCGGCGAAAACCTCAATACCACCCTCATGCAACGAAAGGTGGGTCACGGTGGCAAACAAGCATATACTAGTCATATTCATAAACATACATCAGCGACACCAAGAAGTTAAGGTATCCGCAATAGCAACCTTAACTAAATCCTTCCAAAAGAAAAGAGAGAAAAAAAAATTTAAAGCCATGATTTAAATACTCATAAAACATCATTCAACGCCATAGAGTTAGATTTTAATTAGGTTTAATTTATTTGGTGTGCTTGTAGGAGCCAGTGTCAGATTCAGGATGGTGGTAGTGGTGTGATGGTGGCGGTGACTAGAATAGTCGGTATACAATAGTTACGATGTGTTTGTGTATCCACGTTTTGATACTTTGGAAAGCTCCCCGCGTGGGGATCTACTAGTTAATGTCATAATTTAGATTTGAGAATGTACACTAACTAGGAATTGTACTATAATTTTGTGCGACCGTGTACTTAGGTGATCAATCACGACTACAATTTGAGTCGGTTTCACCACCGCGAATCTGCTCTTGGTGTATGTTGTTTACTGGCATGGTTCGGTTGTATGTACTCAACACTTCACAATTAACGTTTCATTCCTTCTTGAGCAAATGGTGGCGTCATGACGGCATGTTGGTGTTGCTTCTCCATGTTTCCATGCCATCCTAAATATATTGCAAATTAATAAAATCTAGAATTAGAGATGAACATCAATAAACTTATGTTATGTTTACCAATAAGCATGTTATATCCGCGGTGTTTAAGCTCACGATACTCTTGACACAAAGCGCATTGCTCGCAACAATAATGAACAAGACAGTCGTTGCAGGGTTCCTTGGGCAACATGTATTGTTGTCTCATTCTAGATCGATACATACAACTAAATACGCATTGAAATCCCACGAGTAGCAAAAGTATAGAGTAAATAGTCCCGTACACCGGACAAGCTGTATTTACACATCAAATAAATTTTATCAGTGATCAAACTAACTACGGTTTTAAGAAACAACAAACCAAACTAGCATGGTTAGACCAACTAGACATACTGGCCGCATTTAATGGTTGGATAGTTTAGACAATTCTCTTATTTCTTTTTAAGCTTGTATTAAAGTAAATTAATTAAAAGATAGTTCATGAATATTGTGCGTGTGTGATCAGGTTATTTTGAGAACCACCATAAGTCGTGAGAACTTTTGAAAACCACATAAAAAACATGTAATATATAATTTTAATTTTTTTTCCATATGTATTATGTAAGTTACATTTACTAGAAAAATTTTATGATTTTTTTTACACGAGTCAACCATTAAAACATGTGTAATGAGCATTTACATTTTGTCACACGTGTAACATAAATGCATGTAACATGTGATAAAGGTAAATTTTGTCGAATTTTTACAAAAATTCTCTCGGTGTGTTTTTTTACGAAAATACTTTTAAAAGTGTGTGTGTTAAATCAGTTATAACTTATAACAATTTAGTTGGTTTAATAGGTTTATTAACACAATAGATCAAATCATACTTGCTTTTTTAAATTATTCTTAAATCATAAAACATAACCAAATATTTTAGTTTGTCTTAACATTTTCTTATTTGCAACCAAGATGATTTGTACACCATCAAAGAGTTATATAGACACTTACAAGTAGTTCCCCTATCCACAATCTCAGCTATTTGTCCGAATGTAATGCATGGACACCAACACGTCATGCAACCTAATACCAGACAAGTGTAACGTGACGTTACTATTAAAACTATATTGGTTAAGAGGTTCTGTTCGGTTATAAATACAATATACTTTATACAAAGGTAAGCTATAAACTTACAATTGGACATGTCAGAGGTGCAATCACAAAGGCCACTGGACCATTGGCTGGGATACACCACATTTTGTGGCGGTGTGATCACATGTGATGCTTGACCGTATGGTGCTTGTGGTGGTGGTAACGGTTGACCGACTGCTGGTTTTGAATAATCGGATGAATCAGTGTACATGGTTATAAATGTAAAGTAATGGGATTGCTTGTTTGAATTGGTGAGTATGAAGGATCTAGTGTATGTTAAAAATTTAAAATAAATAAATTATTAATCTTGATTAATAGAAAGTATATGAGGGATAGCAAGATTGGTGCTCAATCACATCATTTTCCAGGTTTGAGGGGCAAATTTCATGGTTTTCATTTCTCCGCAACTGACACCTTTGTTACACCTCTATTTCTCTATTTAGGACAATTGTAAAATAAGTGAGATGGTTATATACTTATATAGTTATATCTCCAAGAAACTAGTGCTCACTTCTATATTATTTGAAGGTATAATGAAACAAATTTGTTTACAAGATTCTCATAAGTATGCAAAAAAATGGAAGTAACTGGATTTTTTTTATATATAGGCAAATAGCATTGAAATAATAGCACCACCCTCAATGATTAAAAAGAGTTTCAAATTACATAAACACAAGTATTTTTAACCGTTTGTTAAATATATTACATGTTCAAAAGCTATCATGCAATGCAACATGAACGTGACGACAACTCGATCGATATTGGCTCGGCTCGTACATTAAAAGTTTTATGGTCAAAGTTGAAAAATATGAAAGTTTTGTTGCAAAAGTTGAAAGCTTTATTGTAAAAGTGTAAGTTTTCATAGGTAAAGTTGAAAGGCTAAACGTTTTGTGACCTGCGTGTATGTTACCAAAGTTGAGGGGCCATACGTAAAATTGTAAACCTTAGTGCAAAAATCCAATGAACACAACATAACAGGTTGCTTCTTAATATAAAAACAGAGAGAACTTCAATTTACGTCATCCTATTGCGTTTGTGGGCGGCATCCTATTGCGTCCCTCATTTGAAAAAATGAACAGTTTGACTTTCCGTGGTTTTCAGGCGGGATCACTATAAGTCCATCTATCTATTTTCTGCCAATAATTTAGGAAAAAGAATTTTGTGTCATTTTATGTTGTTCTAATTGTGTGTCTATCGTTGTCAAGCATGTAATTTGCGTCCCTCCGTCTATATTTCCCTCCAAATTCAAAAAAAAATAACCAAACTCTAATAGTCATTTGCATTAAACATCAAATGTGATCCATTCATCCATAAAACAACCCTAGCATAAGCAAATTAGAGCCTTCTTGAAGGTGGTTGGGCATTAACCAACACAACAGTGAAACCCACATTAACAAATTATATTACAAAAAAAAAAAAAAACATAATTGTACTACCCGGTCATAAACAGTGAAACTGATAAAAAAACCATTATTAAGGGAAAAATCTTAATAAAAAAAGCATACTTGATCCACAATAAAAACCTTCCACCACTAAACATAATTAAGATTTAGGTATCAATATTGTACATAGGATTGTCACCACCTACTAGATCATATCTTCTCCGTGGCAAATAATTATATGCCAGCCACATCATAACATGAATATTTGTTACGGAAACAAGCATCAGTGACACCAAGAAGTCAATTAATGTATTGTTTTGGATTCGTAATCCGTTGGTAACCATAACCTTTAAGGTCCCGTATCTTGAACCTATTGTAGAATTGCTACTGTAATATTTGCGAAAACGTCAACTTATTTATATTTCAGGAATAAATTCACAATTCCGAATCGAAATGCATATATATCAAATCAACGGTGGGGTCTGTTTGGCACCTAACTGGGCTCCTAAATCGGACCGAACCCTTGTCAGGCTATTGTTTTCTTCTTCCCTCAAAGTTATCGAGTAAAACTTGACAATGATCTTTTGTATGACGCTCTCAAAATAATCAGCAATAGTCCTATAGTCAACTTCTTCTCGACTTTTATTATTATTACTTTCATTAGCATTTAACGAATTTGATAAAGTTTATACATGTGAGAACTATATTAGAAAAATGTAAGTTATGACAAAACCAAAGTATAAATCATAAATTATTAGATAATAAATAAACCACCGAGAAGAGAATTTCATGTGCTTAATTTGTAAAACAAATAACTATGAATTAAGTAAATCAGACGAACAAAGTAGCCAAGCTGTGCACAAGTAGGTATGAAAAGTAGCATTATGTTTTCCGTACCGATACCCATTTTTAGGATTTTTAGTCGGTATCGAGTTCATCCCTACATAGAAATAACAACTTTAACAAAACGGCTTCCACAAATTGACAAGAACTTTTTGAAATGCGCACGGAGCGTATTTTGTATCGAACGATGGTAGTAAAGACTGTTTAGTAGGACTAATGTAAAACTTACCACAACCTTAAATCCAATGGCATGTATAACAATGCACCCCCCCCCCCCCTCTTCAAAAAAAGGAAACAAAAACACCACCACCCCTGTTTTTTGTTCTGTAGCGTAAATTTAGGCGTTTTCATCTGAGGGTTTTTATACGTGGTGTAAATTTACTCGTTTTCGCCAAATTTTAAGTTGCTGTGACGGCACTGGTGGTAACTAGAAGAACAGAAAGTAGACACCGGTTACTACGACATGTTTGTGTATCCACATTTTGATACACGGGAGAGTTCCCCATGCACGCGCGGAGATCTACTAGTTAATGTCATAGTTTGGGTTTAGGGTTGTACTTTTGTAGAATAACTAGGTATTGTACTATAAGCTTGTGTGACCATATTCCAAGCAATATGAGCCACTGGGTATGATGAATGACTAAATGGCCTATTTTGATTGGTACTTGGGTGATCGTTCGTTAAAATTCTGTGGGACTGATCACAACCACGATTTGAGTTGGTTCCACCACCGCAGATCTGCTCTCGGTGTATACTTGTGGCTGCCATTGTTCCGTTGTAAGGTGTGATCGAATATATTATATGAAAATATTTGGTTAAAAAAGTGAAGGTATTAGTTTAAAGAAATGAAATGGCGAATGGTAATATCGGATTAGAAGGAAAAAAGACCAATCGTGAGTAGAGTAGAGCTGGTAAATTGGACATCTGTTTAGACATGATAAGACATGTTTAACAAAAAAAGTACACTATATAATTTTGTACTATTTTTAAAAATAATTAAAATTAGGAGGCTAGATTACATCATTTATCTTCTTGATACATAACACGTATAACTGTCACGTTCGAATCACCGTAGCCAAGTGTTAAAAGACACCTAGTCAAAGTTATATTTTTATATCTTCATAAATGGCAAATCAAACCTTGTACAATCATTATAGAATATATGTCATAAACAAACTTTTAAAACCAATAAATTCATAACACACTCACAAAGTGTAACAATATATCTTAAATGTTTATGCAATAAGGACCGGCTGTCACACCCTGCCAATAGAGGGCTGGGAGTTTCAAGGACAAATTGGTACCATATGTAAGCAGTGGAATATTATTGATAAAGATTAGTTACAATATTTGTACTAAATATTTATGACAAGGTGTAACTACACAACTATCTCTTCTCTTCTCTGACATTGCTGCAATCCGTGTTGGGTTCTACTAATCTCATTGGCATCTAATCTTCTTTGTTCTTGCTCGACTTACGCCTCTATCATTAGTCATGCTCATTACAATGCTAATCCAAATCACTATCCACTAGGTACCTGAATACATGCTAAAAAGTGTCAACTAAAAAGTTGGTGAGTTTAGCTCACATACACATACAAAATAGTTCATTTATAAAAGCGCGCAAGTTTGCGTGTATGTAAGTATAAAGCATGGTGCACATCAATCAAGTACACAATCAAACCTGCAACTAGCATAAGTATCCCCAACTCATACTAGAAGTTAAACTGTCCCGGATTATCACCCTGCTAAAAGCAATAATCAAACACGTAGGTTATATGCCGCAACGATCCGCAGATCTCAGTGTGGTTTACCCAACATAGGGTCGCTGTGCGTGGGGGTCTCCCAAATAGTACTACCCATACAAGCCTCCGGCCCATTCCTTTGGGCTAATGATTGTGTAAAAGTTGGGACAAAAATTTAGCAGTAAAACACATCTTGATAAACATCACAACATATGTAAAACTAGCATGTATCCAGCCCAAAAAAAGTTTAAGTAAAAAGGGCAGCACGAAACTCACCTCAGTCCGTATGCAATATGTATATGAAAGATAATCAATGAGCTTGCACTATGCTAGAAATCACCAAGTACGCCTAGTATATATATTAATCAACAATAAGTTATCGAAAAACAATGTAAAATTCACTATTGGTATTGTGTGCTAGTTAATTCTGTGTTTTCCAACGTATTTGGTTCTTGATGGGTAAAGTTTCCTTTTATGGGAAGTTTGTACCTAAATAACTTAATAAGATTAATGTTTTGTGTTTACGTATATAATTCAGCTTCCGAGATTTTTAGTTACCTTGGTTCATGTGTCGGTTTCGATAAAGTTTCTATTTTTGGAAAGTTCGGTTTTCAGTTAGGCTTCGGTTTACCATATGACCATAGAATTTGTATACATTTCATTGATATCAAAAGTCTAATGATACATATTTAAACAACCATGTCCTGTGTTTACAAACGTTGACAATACCGGTTATCAATGGTGTTGTCGGTTTTTAACGAAATGTCTTGAAAGAATAGTTTAAATAAACGAATACTTTTGTAACTGAAACTTGTCATTTCCAGAATTATATATATCATAAAAATGAGTTATTTTAAGGTCTGATATCTCAGAAATTTTTGGGTTGTACGGTTTTAGTCCTCGTACCTTCGTTTAACGTTTATTTTGGCAAAAACCGAGTTAAAGGCTTAGACAGTTTTTGTAAACTAAGTAAACACTAAAATTATGATTTTATTGGCTCATACTTGTTAAAAATTAGAAACTTCATAGCTTTATATTTTTCAATTGCTTGTTCGGGTTATGCCGGTTTTAGCGTCACTTGCGTTTAAACGCTATTTCTTAATAAAAAGGGTGTTGTAAATATCAATAATGGTTTACAACATAATAATAAATTATTTTAATTATAAATACTGGAAAATATCCATTTTATATTTTTTGAAGTCTTTTAGTCTTTAAAAGCTGGCCCGCTCGTCGGTTTTAACGAAACAACAATTTTAAACTTGTAAACGGGCCCTTTTCTAAATCCGCTTACCGTTAAACATTTTGTAACTTACTTATGGCCATTTTAACTCAAAAGTTTCTGTTCTAAAAACATATTCTTGTATTTTCAGTTTTTAAGAATTAATCGATTTTTCTCTTGTTCCAAAAATGCCCTTGGCCACGTTTATTGATTCAAATCCGGTTTATTTACCACAAAACAGCTTTGGACCTATTTTAATACTTATTAATGATTTATTAAATGTTTCATATTGGTTATAGGGTGCTCGGAACCCTAACAACGGCTTCGGTTCGGTTTGGGCCCGTTAGCACCTTTATGTTTAATTTTTAACAGAACTCATTTTTGGTTAACAAAAAAATTAGGACCTGCTATAATACATAAAAATAAGTTGTTTAAATATTTCAAGAATTTTTAAAAATGTTACATTGGGCTGTTGTTTACTCGTACAGACCCGGTTTTGGCCCGTTAGGGGCATAATCTGGTTTTAAATGTATGTTTTCACATCAAACAAGTTCGGGTCAGGTTATATGTCATTAGAATAATATATGTGGGACTATTAAAACGGTATCATAACAGCAACTAGACTGCATGGTTCGTTTCTTGATCAAACGGACCACTTATGTGTCGTTTGCGGGTGTTTTAAGGCACGGTTTTTATATTACTATTTTAACTTCATCAAAATACTTTTATACAAACAAAATATGATACTTAGTTGCTGGAAAATGTGTGATAAAGTTCAGAGGTTCAATGGTTTTAAAATGGATTAGTCTTTAAACTAGTTTTCGCTTAAACGAGTTACCGAAAGTCTCCAAGTTGATTATGGTTATAAAGGGCTGCACTCAATATGATTTTTACAGCTTCAAACCGGTTATATTCTCCGCATTTTCTGGAATTATTAACAAAGTTACATGGTTTAGTTCACATTCCATTGATTTGGTTAAAAAAAAAAAGAAACAAAAACTTGAGTTTTTGGTTAAGATTTTATGCAGACAAAAGTTTTGTTCTTGCTCGAATTACATGTTGGTAATAACCAGTTTTGATTAAGGTTTTGTGTTGGTTTTGAGCATGGTTAATCAAGGTATTTAGCTGGTTCATTCACAGGTTTAAAACACGGGCTTAAAGCTTAGAATGATACATACACAGAAACGAATACGAGCTGCAGTACCTGGTAACGTTAGGGTTCAAGAGTAGGATCGGGTTCTGATTCATGGACGGTTTAACGAGCAAAAACAGAAACTTCGCCCCGGAATTCTTTTCCCTGAATCCACGAGCACAGAGGGACAGAGATTAGTGTTGTCGGGTTTCTTGTGATTCTTGGCTGGTTCAGTCTCCAGAGAGAAACCAGATAGTATTCTGATGAAAGTTTGTAAATGGGTTTGATGTTGATTAAAGATTGTATATTAGGAAGAGGATTAGATTGCATTGAATTTTAAAGATACTTTGCATGAATTGTAATTGGAGATGGATGTGGATTGGTGGCAGGGGATTGATGATCAGATGATATCTTTTGTTTTCTTAAATATTTGTTGTTTTTGATCCATTTAAAATAATAGGTTTTATATATACATTATATAGGTAACATGTTTTTATATATAATCCATGAGTTTATATATGTAGGTGATAATACATATCACAATTCTTGTTTATCGATCTTTGTTTCGTTTGGTTTGGTGACCGGACGGTAATATAAGAAATTGCTTGATGTTTGGATTATATATTTTGGATACCCAGGAAAATTAACTAGTTATGGAATGACTCGTATAATTTGTGTAGTTATCGGATTCGATTCCTTCCGGGCTAAATGACTCTCTGTTTCATTTGATTAATTTGGGTCGAGCCCGTGATATAAAACATGATATTATCATGGGGCTTACCCCTGTCTCTATTGGTTTCAACATAATTCTTGGGTCGCGCCAATTAGTTATTATCTCCTCGGTTTGGGCCAACCCTATTAATGTACAGTTCGCTTCGACTATTCGACCAACTTCACACTTAGCCTCTAACGATAAGTCTTCTAAAAAAAAATTTCTAGCCCTATTTTTAGGGTTGTTACACCGGCAAAGAAAAGGCGAGGAGGGCCACTATCCCAGACACAGTCCCGAGAAACCAGACACATAATTGTTAAAAAAAAGTTACATAATTTTGTTTTAAAATAAAAACCTACAAAATCATTCCATCGAACCAAAAGGTCATTGGTTCAATTTTCACAAGTGTTTTTCTTTCTTTTTTTTAATCGAAAAAACTTTTCTTTGTATATTGTATGGGTCATTTATTAACTTGTTTATTATTTTTTATTTTGTTTTGATCTGTATTAGGCTTTGGAAATGCAACCCCAATTGGTAAAATTGTTAAATTATTTATCACATATTAAAAAATATGATTTTAGGGGGCCATTGTTTTACTCGCCTTGAGTCCCGAAAACTAAAGGGGTTATCAGCGACGACACTATATCCAGTCAACACTTCATAATTAACGTTTCATTTCTGTCGGAGCAAATGGTGGTGCCATTACGGCAAGTTGCTGTTGACTCTCCGGGCTTCCATGCCATCCTAAATATATTGCAAATTAATAAAATCTAGAATTAGAATGTTACAAATACTATGCTTAATTGTTAGTTTTAGAGATGAATATCTATAAACTTATATTAACTTACCAATAGACATGTTAAATCCACGATGCTTAAGCTCACGATACTCTTGGCACAAGGCGCATTGCTCACAAAAATAATGAAGACAACAGTCATTGCAGGGTTCAGCGGGCAACATATATCGTCGTCTCATTCTAGATCGATACATACAACTATATAGCCATGGAAATACCGCGAGCGCTATAAGTATTGTGTAAATAGCCCCATGCACCGGACAAGCTGTATTTACACGTCAAATAAAATTTGTCAGTGGTTAAACTTAAAGGTATTCATGGATTGATTCAAATTATAATTTTAGGAAACAACAAACCAAACTAGCATGGTTGGACCAATGTGTGCGCGCGCGCGGGTGTGTATATATTGTAGAAAATAAAACATATCAATAAATAAGAGTAAGCGGGCGGTAACTAACATTTCATACCCTTTGGCCGGATCATTAAATTTATTTTAACGATTCAGTCGATTTAATAAGTTTATTAACACAATAGATCAAATCATACTTACTTTTTAAATGATTCATACATCATAAAACACAACCAAAATAGTTTAGTTTGTCTTTTAGCATCTCCTTATTTGTAACCAAGATGATTTGTACACCATAAAAGCTACAAACATACTTACAAGTAGCTCCCCTATCCACGATTTCAGCTATTCGTCCAAACGTAACGCATGGACACCACCACGTCAAGCAACCTATTACCAGACAAGTGTAACATGACGCTAACAAAACTATAGTGGTTAGAGTTTCGGTTATACAAAATACAAAAGACAAAAATACATGATACATAAGGTAAGTTAGAATTTAGAAACTTACAAGTGGATATGTCTGAGGTGCAATCACAAAGGCCGCTGGACCATTGGCTAGGATACATCATATTTTGTGGCGGTGCGGCCACATGTGACGCTTGACCGTATGGTGCTTGTGGTTGTGGCAGTGGTTGACCGACTGCTGGTTTTGAATGATCGGATGGATCAGTGTACATGGTTATAAAATATAAAGTAATGGGATTGCTTGTTTGAATTGGTGCGGATGAAGGATCTAGTGTATGTTAAAAGCTTAAAATAAAGAAAATATTAATCTTGATTAGAAGTTAAGTGTATGAGGGATTAGCAAGATTGGTGCTCAATCACATCATTTTCCAGGTTTGAGGGGCGAATTACACGGTTTTCATTTCTCCACATTTGAGAGTTTTGTGACATCTCATAAACTACTAAATTTAACGTACCAAATTTATCTTATTACTATTATTATTCGTGACAAATTTAATTTCGAGCACTCGGGATTAAATGTATAAAAACTCAACCAACCGGCTAAAATTCTTACATACATAGCAGCGTTATTTTGTTTAGAATCTAGTTTTAGTCGTAACGGATATAAGAGGATTGTTAGAGAAAAGAGGGTGACTATATATCATCAGGTGAAATGTTTAAATGTGAGTTCTATGAATTTGCCCTTTTACTATGCAATGGTTATTCGCACACTCTTTTTAGATATTTATACACTCTCTTAACACACATATTATCTTTGTATACATCCTATAAAGGGTGTATGAATAACACATCCCTTCTACTGTGATTTTGGAATAGAATGCATGCGTGTATAAATAAGAAAAGGTTTATTAGATTGTGTTTAACATTTAAAATTTGTTTTACACAAATGAAATGTGTTGTATGAAAATGTTTTTTTTACAAGTGTGGAACTCGTCTTCAAATAAGAAATTTACCTATAAGTTTAACTATGAGGCATTTTAGGGCGATTATGTAGTGTACATGTATAGTATGCCAGAGATGTGTCAACTTGGTTTGACACCGGTTTAGATCGGTTGGAGAAAAAACCGGTATGTAGACCTTTGAACTACTTGTTCCTAGAACACAATGTTTAGCTTAGAGGTGCACAAACCAGTTTAAAACTCAAAACATGTTTGATTGAAAAAGGTTCGGTTTGGTCAACAAAAGTCAAAAGTGGTTTATGATTAGTTTCAGTTCGGGTTTTTATCGGTTTTGGTTCGGTGGAAAAATTGCAAACCGGTTCCAAACATACGGTTTCAATCGGTTCCAAATCGGTTTCTACATAATCAGTTTCAAGCCGATTCATTTTCAGTTAAATTTTCAGGTCAAGTCGGTTAACGGGTTTATCCGCCCAACTGTAGTTTAGCTATATGAATTCCTTTAAAACCCAAAATTAGACACAAGTCACACCTTTTAATGATTAAACCATACAACAAAAACCAAGATTTACTCCCATAATGTTCCTTAATCACAGGAACTTTTACTTTAAAAAAAACAAAAAAAACAACATGCCATGCCGGATATCATAGTTTTTGTAGTAATAATAATAATAGGTATATAGATACAATTGCAACTTTTTCCATTTAGAAATCAACACCAACACTAATAACGCCATGTTATAAGGAATTAATAAAGGCAGGGTGACCATTTTGCGCACCACTACCCAATAATATGATTGAACCACTTTTAGAATAATAATAATACTAACAATAATATTCAAGGATGTGATGCTAAGTAAGCCAATAGTCCAACCAATGGTGCGTTTATATACGTTGTGGGCTCGGTTTCTTGAAATAAGGGTCTAGAGTCGGGGAACGCGTCGGTGGTGTTGGGCCCACCGACTACTGCGCCAACTAGTACGTTTGGGTTTGGGGTCTGGGCTGAAGAAGTAACGAGACCCGGCTTGACAGCCTATGTGGGCTGGATGGACTCTAACCGAGGGTAATGAGCTGCCTCGGTGGTGTAACCTTTGTGGGTAGCGTGGCCCGTATCCTACCATGTAGGACATTCGCATCGGGTTATCTCCAAGGATATAGTTCACCTGTGAACCGAAGTAAAATAATGGTTAGAAGTAAATCAGAATAACCGAAACATAATCAAACACAATCGTAATTAAAAAAATGTTAATAATTTGTTTAAGGTAAAATATAATTGAATATATCGTTTAAAATTAGTTTGACTTTTCCATTAACCGAACCGTTTATAACCAAAACCCAAACAGTCATGAAAATCTAAAAACCAAAATACAAGGGTGCAAACAAGCTAAACTGCTCGAGAGCTACTAGAGAACGGCTCTTTAAAAAGTTCGATCGAGCCAAGCTAAATTGAGCCTGAACTCAAGCCGGTGCATAAAAGTAAGCTCGTTTAATAAACAAGCCCGAGCCAGCTCGCCAACCTAAACAAGCTTGTCATTTATATAATTTTTAAAATATATATTTATTAATTATTAATTAATAAATATAATGTTGTATAAAAATAACTAAATATTATTTAATACATAAAATTATTATAGAAAAAATATATATAAAAACAATTATAATTATATAAAAATAACTGATAAATAGTAAACGAGCCGAGCCCGAGCTTGAGAATCTACTCAAGAGCCGAGCCCGAGCTTGAGAATCCACTCAAGAGCCGAGCTCGAGCTTTGAAAATAGAGCACGAAACAAGCTGAGCTTAAGCTCTGTATAAGTTAAACCAACCAAACTCAAGCCTATTCGAGCTCAAACTCGGCTCGGCTCGGCTCGTTTGCACCCCTGCAAAATACCTATAAATTTAGCTTTATCTCGAACCCGAACCAATAGTACAAGGTTAAATGCAGGATGTACAAGTCAGGTGTTTGATTTGATGGTAACCAACTCACCAAAAATTCATCATGAGAGGGGCCCAAACTAGGCCCATGGGCCATGACTTAAGAGAATGTTTGTTAACATTTAACAATATATGTTATACTGGAATTATTTATACGGATTTCAAATGGGCCCGGATATAACCATTAAGATCCATTTGGCAATAACCCGGAGTCACGGACCATGTGAATGGGGCCAACAGTCATGGATAACTTCCAAGCACCCATCACTTGCTTTAAATCAATAATTCCAACACAAGATTCCATTTATTTTCATTTTATTTATAAAAAAACTAATTTTTAAAATTTTATAAAAATAACTAAAGGTTTAAAAAAGTTTAAACTAACCTGACGTCTAGCCAAGCTTTTGAGAAGAGCAGGGGAAGCTATTTTATCGCCACATGGCACCACGCGATTGGCGTGGCTTAGGTAGTTAGAATAAGCCAATAGTAGGAAAGATAGTGAAGTCACATGTTGCATATTACTTCCTCCAGCCTTAAATATTAATCCACCTAATTAACCATCATCACAAAATCAATATTTTAAATAAATAATACTCTCAAAACAAGTTCTTGTCTATACAGAAAAACACCAAACCTGGTGAGTATTGAACTTGAAGATGCGCGGTCCCAGGCAATATCGAGCATATGAACGCATCGGCATTGTTCTGAAACGACTTCAAGTTTGGCGATTTTCCCATTAATACTTCCTGCACAAATGTTTATATATTAGACCAAGTTATGTTAACAGTAGTAATAGACTAAAGGGTATACAAGCAAAATATTATTCCCTATATACTAAATATTCACATAGAGTGTAAAATGTTTATAAAATAATACAAACGATGAATTTTATTAGGAATAATTCCCAAAATGACCCCGCAGAAGAGAGAGATTCCCATAATAACCCGTCCTTTTGTTTAATTCAGGAAACAATCCGTCCCAAACCAATCGCGACGATGAGTTTTGATTGTCGGACGATGAGATTGTTCGGCCAGTGACATGATGACAAGTGACTCTCAAATCTCATCTCAACGATGAGATTGCTCTCAAACTCATCTCGACGATGAGATTGGGATGTGCCATTACGGGAATTTTTCAAAAAGACGGTCATTTTGGGAATTTACTCATTTTATTATCAAACAGTAAGGTCACAATCAATCAGCATAAGCTTTATGAAGGAATACTAATTACATCTATCCATAAAGCATGGGAACTGAAAGGAGGTCTGAAATGTGACAAATGTCACTACTACCCTTTTGGGCCTTAACTGACTTTATGCACATGCACTGTACCAGAAAACTACTGGCCCTAGATGGGTCCCACAACAACATTATCCAGAGAAACCTAAACATGAAGGAGGTACATAAACCTTATTGCATGAGTGAGTATGAGTCCATTCTATTTAAGAGCAAAGACCTAATAGAGATATAGTCCCTGCATTTGTTGCATAGAGAGGACACTGTTTCTTGTTTAAGGACATGATCTTATTGTATAAAACATGTAGACCAGTTGACCCACATGGGGGTGGGACCCATATGTGGTTTCAACTTTGGAAGCAAACATGATTTTCATCGTTGAAACTATGTGACTTGCTGACACAAAGGTAGTAGGGTATATAGAGTATGTTATGTATTAGAATAGACACAAAGATGAGGAATAACGAGACATATACATAAAACAAGGTATTTGATAAGATATGTCATAAATTAGATAAATAATAATAATAATAAACATACTTATTATATTGATCAACTTGAGAATCATAAGAATATTGGCTTTTGGTATACTCATAATTTATATGATAAAATCTAAGGGTGCAAATGAGCTGAGCTGCTCGAGATCGTCTTGTTAAAAAGCTCAATCGAGCCGAGCTTTATCGAGCCCGAGCTTGAGCCGAAAAATAAGCTTGTTTATTAAACAAGCCCGAGCCCGAGCTTTACTTATCGAGCTCGAGCCGGCTCGCAAGCCTAAACGAGCCTGCCATTTATATTTAATAATTATTATTTAATAAATATAATGTTATGAAAAAATAACTAAATAATATATATTCTTTTATAAATAAAATTATAATAGAAAAATATATATAAAATAATTATAATTATATAAAAAATAATTGATAAATAGTAAACGAGCCGAGCTCGAGCTCGAGTCTGTGTAAGTTAAACGAGTTGAGCTCGGCTTGGCTCGTTTGCACCCCTAATAAAATCTATGTCAGGTAAGTTTTTATTAGTGCAACTACGAAATTGAAAAAATAATGAGTAATCATTTTACGTTGATGTGTCGACAAAAAATAATTTTAGAATAAAAATAAACACATAAAAACATATTAAAGTGAAAAATAGTAGTAGTAGTAGTAAATGTTTCGAGTCTATGCATGCCAACGTATTTATGTGATACGCAAAATAGTTACGTGTGTTTTATGACCAAGGAGAGGTAACAGGACTAGTACAGATAAACGTCATAAATGAAACATAATGTACTTTATTGCATACCTTTGAAATGAGAACATTGATGCCAGCATGTTTGTTATCCCATCCAAATTCATTAATGGTGTCTCCAGCCCTCAAAATAACCTCATTTCTTACTATGTACTCTCTATATTGCCTTCTTCTTGATGCTTTGTGTAACCAAGCAGCTGCCCATAACAATTCATCCTGATAGAATCAACCCATGATCAAAATATTAAACATTAAATAATAATAAATAAAATCAAGTGATCAAGATATAATGTCATTATTTGTTAAAACAATACCTGATAGCCATTGTTTTCACAGTAAAAAGGGCAAACAGCAGAGTTCAAGTAGTCACTGTATGCACCTCCGTAAGTGTCAGCAAACCTGAAGACCTGATGAAGGTCAAAGTAAATAGAGAGTCAGTAAAAATTGCTTTGGAAAGCGTTAAAGATAACAGAAATTGGGATGTGGCATTCATACACCCTTTAATAAATAGGGTATGTGTTAAGAGGGTGTGTGAATAACCAAAAAAAATGTATGAATAACCATTGCCTAGAAATATGTCCACCATGGGATCAATTCAGGGGTCCATTTGCTATAAATGATGGTCAAAGTGAAAATAGTATATTAAATACTTATGAAACAAATTTAATAGTAAATGAGGGTTGACCACATTGACCAAGAAGCATTCAGATATAATATTTTTAATTAATACTTAATAATAACAAGAAAGTAACCAAAGGTATTGAAGAGGTAGGTCCCAGCAGAGCCCAGTTGGACCCGCAAGACTCACCTTGAAGAGGGACGTTTACGCAAGGACCAACTGGTTCCGCAGGACCCACCATGCTCAGAGATGAAGACCTTACGCGCAGTACGCCAGCTATTCCCGCAGGGAAAGCCTCCCAATGGTGAAGTATCCCCGCCTGTCCCCGCAGCTGCGGATACAAGCCATCAGGGAAGGCTACCCACACTAATAGCAAGGCTACACGCACAAGGCACTAACTCAATAATTCAGTGTCACCTGAAGGAATGAGCAAGGCGGGAATACTCCCGCCCAAATGAGCCAGTCTGTATGCTTCTGGAAGATCTTTTGTACTATACCTGCCAAGGTATGGACAAAATAGACAAGATCTGACCAAAGCAGCCCATGAACCAATCACAGGGTGACAGCTCACCGACAAACAGTACGAGGAGCATGCTCTTATTTCATAGGGTGACATGAACCAATCACAGTCTGTATGCTTCTGGAAGATCTTTTGTACTATACCTGCCAAGGTATGGACAAAATAGACAAGATCTGACCAAAGCAGCCCATGAACCAATCACAGGGTGACAGCTCACCGACAAACGTTTATTTCATACGCGATTATTTTGTTATCTCACGCTCAATTATACCACATTACCACTCCATACGCTCTTATTTCGTAGTCGATTATCATGGCCTCCCAAAGTGCTGCTTCATCCGTCAACATGGGTGCCTCGAACACGGGAGAAATGGTCGTTCGGGTCATCCCCACGAAACGAAACCATGATGTTTGGCAACATTTAGACCTATGCGAAATGTCTAACGGTAGCCAAAAAGCTCGATGCAAACATTGTTTGAAGTTTTATGGCAAAGATGCAAACTCCACTTTAAAAGCGCATGTACAAAGGCCCTTTTGCAAGGCCTTGAAGGACGAATCGGGAAGTAGTTCGCAGCCGGAGATGACGAATCAAGGAGCGGTGTTTACGTACGACATTGAAGCGGTACGTCAAAAGTTTTCAAACTTTGTGATTCAACAAACACTTACGTACGGCAGTGAACTTGGAAGGTATGGTGGTACCAACTTTGTGAAACACATGACTCCGGATGAATTTAGAAGTCTTGATTTGCTGGCTTGGTGGAGAGGTAAGGAGGATGAGTTTCCGATCCTCGCCGCCATGGCCAAAGATTTACTAACGGTCCAAGCTTCCACGGTAGCTTCGGAGTCTGCTTTTTCTGTTTCTGGCAGGGTTATATCGATTAGGAGGACTCGACTCACTGCACCAGCTATAGAGATGTCAATTTGCTACAAGGATTACTTGGACTCTTTAGATTGGGCACAACATCAACGCTCACTCGAGGGGGAAATGGAGTATGAAGCGGGCTTGTATGAAGACGAGGTCAATGAAGGACACACTCAACCAATGACCGATGAAGAAGCCGCGTACGACGATTACCTAAGAAATAGCTCGGGATCGGGTAGCGAAGAAAATTAGTTAAAGAAACAGCAAACATGGAGGCAAATCCTGAGTAAGAAACAGCAAGTTGTTCATGTAATCGTGTCTAAGCATTCTTTAATGTTTGTATTTTTGAGTTACGAATATGCGATAACGATTTAATGTTTGTATTTTTAATGTAAAAACTATAAATGAAATTTATGTGTTTTTAATCTTTGGTTTGTTGAAAACACATTCACCAACACACACTCATACTCATCTTCCAAGCAAAGAACCCTAACAACGAAAGCAAATAATGGCTTCGGTCAGTCCGTTTTGCCTTGTAGTTACCGGTTTGTTTATACTGTGAAAAAATAATGGTTATTAAAAAAAAAAAAAAAAAAAAAAAAAAAAAAACCGGTTAACCTAAAAACCGGTTATTAAAAAACCGGTTTATTAACCGTTCTAACCGGTTTCTAAACCGGTCCTAACCGGTTAGACCGGTTAGGGTTTTGACAGAAAAAAACCGGTTATTAACCGGTCCGGTTATTAACCGAACCGGTTTTTTTCCGGGCAAAAAAAAACCGGTCCGGTTAAAAAAACCGGTTTGTGCACCTCTACCTTCGGCTATAAATACTCCAACACCTTGGAACGGTATCATCATCTGGTATTTTACCTTCACTAGCTATTTCTCTCAATATACACTTATATTCAGAGCAATCTAGTCTGATTCTCACGCCGGAGGGTGGTCACAAGGAGGAACCCCCCCCTTCTCAGTGACGAGCTCACGGTGTCTGTTTTGTAGGTCATCTGAAGAACATTCTTCTTTGCCGGACCTAACCCTCGTGGGAAACATCTTTTTAACCCCCAGATTATCCGTAATCTGCCCGGGGTCCATTAGTGTTTCTTCATTAGCGCCATCCGTGCATAAAAGCTAGAACTAATTCTCAGTTTTTTCAAAAACTTCTGAAAAAATGGTTAACGTTACTCCGGTCCCAAGGCCAGTAAGTGACCAAGAAACCCCGGTAACCACAACCCCAGCTACTGGGGGGAACACCGGCGGTTACACAAATTTTACGAACACTACCCCGGTTACCCAAGCCGGGGCAAGTGCAGTAAACAATATTTCACTGGGGTTCACTGATGCCCAGTTGGAGAAACAGACGAGGCTCCCTCGCCAAACACTCGATCAAGTTAAGGCGTGGGCCGAAGCACGTCAGAAGGAATTCCAAGCTGAGTTGGATGAACGCTTGCGTTCACTCCAATAGGCTGACGAATTCGGGAGCACTCGACAACAGCTCAACATGAACAGTGAGTGCGAGTACTCGGACGATGATCGGGAGGAATCCGACACTGACGCGAACCCTCGCCATAAGGCGAAAGGGAAACGTAAAGAAACGGACTTCCAACCAAGAAGGAATTTCGGAGAAACCTTCAAACCAAGGAATGCGGGGGGAAACCCACGCGACTTCTCCAAAACCTTTAGACTAACTGCTGCAAATGCGGGAACATCCAAGTTTGCAAGGGACATTGCGGAAGCAATCGCCCCGAGAAGTGCCAAACAGATGTCCAACATCGGCACTTATGATGGTCTATCCGACCCAGACGATCACTTGAACAGATTCATAGAGGGGGCAACCGTCAGTAACTGGACGGAACCCACGTGGTGTTATATGTTCCAGATGACGCTGGTTGGAGCGGCCAGGGCGTGGTTTGATCGTTTACCGGTCCACCACATCTATGATTGGACGGACTTTCAACACAAGTTCAGCCAACACTTCAGCCAACAGAGGAAATATACTGAAGAGCAGTGGACGATCCTCAACTGCGTGAGAGAGGAAGATGAATCTTTACTAGACTTCATCACTCGCTTCAACTCCAAAAAGCTGAGCCTGGGCAACATAAGTGAAGATCTTGTTCGCGCCGCTTTCATCCAGGGCGCCGAATACCCGGAGCTTATCCGCACGTTGACGGGTAAGGACGGCATGCCATCCACATGGGATGCCATCATGACGGCGGCCAAGCGCTTTGCCGAGACGGAGAAGCAACTGGGTAGGGATCTTCCCCAGAGTACACATCTCTACACGCAGAGGACCAGAGAAAACAATGTTCGGATCGCCCGGCAGAACAAGAAGAGGAAGCTAGGTATTTGGCAGTCAAGGGTAAACTTTGACACCTCATCCAGCTCTCGCCCTCTTGTTGGCGGAAGGGATAACACGCACCCTTCAAGCCGAAAACACCGGTGGACGCCACTCACCAAAAGCGTCACGGAGATATTTGCCACCGAAAAACTCCCATGGCCAAAAGCTCCAATGATCCGACAACGACCTAATGCGGATCAGAGCAAATTCTGTGACTTCCACGGGACAAAGGGTCACAGTACAGAGGAGTGTACATCCTTGAAGGATGTTGTTGAAACATTCGTCAAGGATGGAAGACTTGCACACCTTGTGGCATCAATCAAGAATTGAGGAAGGAATGATAACCGGTATAAAGGAAATGGACGAAAGCCCGTTGACATCAGCATCCACATGGTTCATGGCAACATCAGAGGAAGAAAAAGACGAACGACAGAACCATGCGAATTATACATCGGGGCGCCACATATTGTTTCATTACTCGTGACACTATTGGGTGTCAATATTTAATAAATACATTCGTTCGCGCACGCGCAAGGTAAACACAAGATAACATAAATCATCATAAATCAATATATTATAAATCATAATATTCGAACAGCAAAAACTTGTCTTGATACATTTTAATCTAGGTCCAAAATAAAGAAAACTTCCTATGTGTCCACAAGATCCAAAACAGCTACTGCAAACCTGAACATGTGTTAAAATAAACGTCAAACACTTGCGTGTTGGTGAGAAATCAAGTTTAATACAATACATAGATAACAATAAATCTGCGCGCAACATGTGTATGTCTGGTGTTTAACAAGGGTGCAATCAGATTGTGATCAAGCCTAAATAGATCATAGCTCATAGTTCATAGTTCAATCCGTGCTCCCAATTGAGCACAAAAACGAGAAAACATCTGTGCAAGTGTAAACAAAGAAAACCGTAAACGATAGGTCTCCCGTGTTCATCTAATGGATCCATGAAAACTGCGGAATAGGCCGAACAAAGCGGTTAATGATACACACATACAAATAACAGCCAAGTAAACGTCATCAACACATGGGATACTGCGCGACTAAAGTTCATAAACAAGTTTAAGACTCTAAGTTTGTACGAACACATGAACATCCCAAAACATTAAAAATAAAAAGGGATTAGGTACGAGATTACTCACATGATAAACGATGCGGTGTAAGATAAAGCAAGAACCAACTTTAAACAAGCACAAGTTAACCTATAAATAAGATTATTGTTTTAATGATTTGTTTTAAGTCTTGATTATAAGTTAACATGATTAATAAGTAAATTATTATTTATAATATGTTACCGGAAAAGCAGGACAGAACAGGGAGGAAGACGGAGGCAGAGAGGAGGCGGCAGAGAGAGCAAGGAGCAAGAGAGAACAGGAGTGTTTTGTGTGTGTTAGTGTTAAAAATAACATTATTATTTATAGAGAAACCTTAGGAGACATGAATCCAGAAAAAGGGGAAAAGATTCCAAGACAAACAGAACAAGACAAAACAAAGATAACAAAAGATATCAAAAGCAAGTTTAGAAAAGTAAAAGATATCAAAAGATATGGCAGCAGGGAAAAAGAGAAAAAGGCTGACAGGGAACAGTAAAAAGGCATGGGAGGGTCAGATAAAGGTACTGGTCAAGCATGGAAAAGCAGATCTCCAAAGATAATGTCAGTCACTTTTTCTGCCAACCAATGGGGTTGGTGCGCATGCTGCGCCGAAAGTAACTTTTCAGACATAAAGCAGATTAGGTCAACGGCTCAAAAGATAAGACATCACAAAAGCAAACGGCTAGATTAAACAGAAGAAAAGACTCAAGACATAGCGCGAGAAGGCTGGAGCGCGAAGGCAAAAGTGCGCGAGCGCGAAGGCAGACAGAACCAACCTTAACGCGTCGCGGGAAGAATCACATTTCTTAGCGCGCCGCGGGAAGAATCACATTTCTTAGCGCGCCGCGGGAGGAACTAAATTCCTAGCGCGTCGTGGGAAGAACTATAATTCTTCGCGCGTCGAGGGATGAACTACGATTCTTAGCGCGCTGCGAGAAGAACTACAAATCCTTAGCGCGTCGCGGGAAGAACTACCGTTCTTAGCGCGCTGCGAGAAGAATTACAATTCTTAGCGCGCTGCGAGAAGAGTTCGTCTCGCGAATCGCTGTAACAGGTGGTCTTCACGCAGGCTTCCTTGTAAGGAGTCTGGCGTATGGAGCTGCGCAGACAACCTTAGGCGGGAAGGAACAAAGGACAAGCAAAGAGTTAGAAGAAAAAGAGGGAAACAAGGCTTAAGGGCGGGACGGCGACAAGAGGGAAAAGAAGGCGGAAAGAGAGAAGGAAGAGGGACGGGACGGCGGAAAGAAAGAGAGAGAAAGAGGCGGGAAGGAAAATATATTATTATTATTAAAAGTAAAATATAAGTAAAAATAAATATTAAATCATAAAAGAAAGAGATCGGGTCAGAGAAATGGGTACCTGGGTCGGGTCGGATCGGGGCAGATGTCACAGTCTCCCCTACTTTAAGAAATTTCGTCCCGAAATTTATCTCGAAGTAGGTTGCGCAGAGAACAGGTGCGGGTACTTGATCTTCATTTGATCTTCCCTTTCCCATGTAAACTCGGCTCCGCGCTTGGACTCCCAGCGAACTTTCACGATAGGGATACGACTGCGCTTGGTTTGCTTTACCTCGCGATCCATAATCTCAACAGGCTTCTCAACGAAATGCATAGATTCATCAACTTGAACTTCTTCAAGTGGAATGTGAAGGTTCTCGTCAGCTAAACACTTCTTGAGATTGGATACATGGAACGTTGGATGCACATTACTGAGCGCGGGCGGCAGGTCTAGTCTGTAGGCAACTTTTCCTACACGCGCGAGAATCTTGAATGGACCAACATAACGAGGAGCAAGCTTACCTTTCTTCCCAAAGCGGACAACACCCTTCCAGGGCGACACTTTGAGGAGAACAAGATCACCAACTTGAAATTCGAGAGGCTTCCGCCTACGATCTGCGTAACTTTTCTGTCGGCTTCGGGCAGTCAGCAGATGATCACGGATCTTGGCGATTTTATCGGTTGTCTCTTGAACAAGTTCGGGTCCTGTGATTTGAGCTTCACCCACTTCGCTCCAACAAATCGGGGAGCGGCACTTACAACCATAAAGTGCCTCAAATGGGGCCATACCGATACTGGAATGATAGCTGTTATTATAAGAGAACTCAATCAAAGGCAGGTGTGAATCCCAATTACCTCCAAAATAAAGAACACAAGATCGGAGCATATCCTCAAGAGTTTGGATAGTTCGCTCAGACTGACCGTCAGTCTGAGGATGATATGCCGTACTCATGTCCAAGCGAGTTCCTAGCGCAGATTGGAGAGATTTCCAAAAGCGAGATATAAAACGGCCATCGCGATCGGATATGATGCTCAAAGGAGTACCATGACGGCAGACAATTTCCTTGACATAAAGCTGCGCGAGTTGCTCAACACGGTAGTTTTCACGAATGGGCAGAAAGTGAGCAGACTTAGTCAAACGATCCACTATTACCCAAATGCTATCATGTTTGCTTGCTGTCAAAGGTAACTTGGTAATAAAGTCCATCGCTATACTTTCCCATTTCCACGTTGGAATTTCTGGTTGTTCGAGCAAACCAGATGGGCGTTGGTGTTCAGCTTTTACCTTAGAGCAAGTCAGGCATTTAGCTACGAACACAGCAATATCCTTTTTCATACCGGGCCACCAATAAGTAATGCGCAAATCCTTGTACATCTTATCAGCGCCAGGATGAATAGAATACCGAGATTTATGCGCTTCACTCAGGATATCAGCGCGAAGATTCTCATCACAGGGAATCCAGATGCGATTAAGATAGCAGAGAATTCCACTCAGATTAGGGACAAAGTGTGCTTCCGCGCCACACGCTAACTCGGCGCGAAGGTTACCATTACTGATGGATGCACGCTGCGCGTCACGAATACGCGATTCAAGGTTGCTTTGAATCGGCGCAAAGTGAAGCTGGGTGCGCGGCAAGATACAGTTAAGTTGGCAGGGTTTTCGGCTGAGCGCATCGGCTACCACATTAGCCTTACCAGGATGATACCGGATCTCACAATCGTAATCGCTGATGAGTTCGTTCCATCGGCGTTGCCTCATGTTAAGTTCCTTCTGATCAAAGATATGCTGAAGGCTTTTATGGTCAGTGTAGAGGATACACTTAGTACCATAAAGGTAGTGTCTCCAGATCTTCAAGGCAAAAACAACTGCACCAAGCTCGAGGTCGTGAGTTGTATAATTCTTTTCATGAACCTTAAGTTGCCTTGATGCGTAAGCGATAACCTTGCCTCGTTGCATAAGAACACAACCGAGACCTTGGTTGGATGCATCGCAATACACGACAAAATCTTCATTACCCTCAGGTAACGCAAGGACAGGAGCTTCACACAACAAACGCTTGAGCGTTAGAAAGGCTTCTTCTTGCTTCGAGCCCCAAATATACGGTTTACCTTTGTGCGTTAGAGCTGTTAAAGGCAAAGCGATCTTCGAGAAATTCGAAATGAAGCGCCGGTAATAACCAGCTAAGCCCAGAAAGGAACGGATCTCAGAAGGAGTAGTCGGCGTAATCCAGTTCTTGATTGCTTCAATTTTGGATGGGTCGACATGAATACCCATCTTGTTCACAACATGGCCAAGAAACTGTACTTCATCCGACCAAAATTCACACTTGGAGAGCTTAGCATAAAGCTGCTCAGTTCGAAGCTTTTGCAACACCAACCGAAGATGTTGCTCATGCTCGGCCTTGGTCTTAGAATAAATCAGAACGTCATCGATAAACACAATCACGAATTTATCCAAGAAAGACCTACACACCCGATTCATTAGATCCATGAAAACGGCGGGTGCATTGGTCAAACCGAAGGACATGACCAAGAATTCAAAATGGCCATAACGAGTTCGAAAAGCAGTCTTCGGAACATCTTCATCGCAGATACGCAACTGGTGATAGCCAGAGCGGAGATCAATCTTCGAGAAACAAGAGGCACCTTGGAGTTGATCAAAGAGGTCGTCAATGCGCGGTAAGGGATACCGGTTTTTAATGGTGAGTTTGTTCAACTCGCGGTAATCAATACACATGCGAAACGATCCATCTTTCTTTTTAACGAACAACACCTGAGCACCCCAGGGCGAAGAGCTAGGGCGAATGAATCCTTTAGCGGTCAACTCTTGAAGTTGGCTTGCCAATTCTTGCATCTCAGCGGGTGCAAGACGATAAGGAGATTTAGCTACGGGGGAAGCACCAGGGACAAGATCAATACGGAACTCGACTTCACGAGCGGGAGGGATACCAGGAAGATCATCAGGAAAAACTTCAGGGAAATCACGCACAACAGGGATATCGCAAAGCTTCTTCTTTTCTTCAGCAGGTTTAACCACATGGGCTAGAAATGCAATACACTTCTTCCGCATGAGTCTTCGGGCTTCGGCGCAAGACCTAAGTTTAAGACCGCGGGAGGGTTTCTCGCCGTAGATATGAAGATCACCATTTTCTCGAGGTATGCGAATCATCTTCTTGGCGCAAATAACTTCGGCGCGATTATGCGTAAGCCAGTCCATACCAATGATAACATCAAAGCTTCCAAGGGGCATGGGGATGAGGTCGATTAGAAAATCGTTTTCGTTAAGGTTAAGCGTGCAATCCTTAATCACCGAGTTAATTAAAACAGTTTCGCCATTAGCCAATTCAACTGAAAAATCTTCTTTTAAGTTATCGCGCGGTCGCGCAAGCTTCTGCTCGAAGGCGCGAGAAATAAAACTTCGATCGGCGCCAGTATCAAAAAGTACAGAAGCATAAAATCCGTTAAGCAAAAATGTACCATTAACTACGTCATTATTCGCTTGCGCTTGGTGCGCGGTTATGTTAAAAGCTCGTCCGCGTGTCACTTGGTTCGAAATCTGGTTCACCGGATTCGCTTGTGTGATTTGCACTTGTAGTCTCGGGCACGCGTTCCGGAAATGACTGGGATCACCACAGTTATAGCACGACCTGGGTCGTGGGTTTTGGTAGGTTGGTTGTGGGTTCTGCGGGTAGACTGGTGGCGTTGGCGCAATTGGTTTGGCGGGAAGGACTCTACAGTTTTCTGTAAGGTGACCAGCGCGGCCACATCGGTTACAAAGTCGACATGGGACTTGAGGTGGGTGGTGAAGTCTACAGGTTGGGCAGAAGGGGTGGTTTCCTGTGTAAGGTTTCTTAGTTGGCGGGGCAGGGAGTGCTGGATTGGTTAAGGCATAGTTGTGGACTATAGGGGGAGTTGGGTAGGCTGACAGAGGGTTAGGTGCGTAAACTGGGGGTTGGTAGGCGGGTTGCTGGACTATGGGCGAGTTGGTAAGCGCGTAAGCTTGTCTGCGCCTACGTTTCTGGTTATGGTTTGAGGGTTCAGGTTTGGTTTCTGCGGGTTCATGGACAGTTTTGGTGGGTTTGGTCTTCTCAGTTCCCCGCAGGAACAGGGTTCATGCTCTGACATGGTTGTCGCTGAGCACAGCGGCCAACTCGATGGCGTCAGAGAGGGTAACTGGGTTTCTGGCCCTTACAGAATCTTGAATTTCCATGGGGAGACCCCCAAGGAATTTCTCTATGGCTCGGCGGGAAGGGGTAACAAGGTGAGGGACAAGCAGGCTTAGTTCATGGAAGCGCGTCGCGTACTCGCGCGCTTCACCGCTGTATTGCTTAAGATTCCAAAATTCCTCCAACAGGCGCTTAACTTCGTTGGGAGGGCAGAATTCTCGCGTCAGAATTTCCTTGAACTCCTCCCATGTCATACTAGAAGCAGCTTCTGCGCCACGCGCATGAGCTACTCCATTCCACCATGTAAGCGCTCTAGATTCCAGGACACTGGAAGCATATAGGGTTCGTCTGTCTGAGGGGCATTGGGTATGGAGGAAAGTGTTTTCTATTTTCTCAAGCCACTGGAGCATCACGGTGGCTCCTTCAAGACCTGTGAACTTTGGAGGGTTACCCGCGTTTAAGGACTTAATGTTGTAACCAGAGGTGTTAGCATTGTTTTGGTTTAAGGCTTGGGCTATTGCGGCGGCCATTTCCTGGGAACGTTGCAGCGAACGTCTGCGCGCGGCTTCTTTCTTCTTGAGATGGCGACGAGATAGTGGAGGCATTCTATAAAAATTTTAATTTTAGTTAATATCTTGGTTTTATCGCAAAGTATAACCTTATAAAGCTTGGTTTCGCGGAGTCAGTTACTGTCAAAAGTTAAAGTAAAATAAATGACCCTAAATGCAGACTTAATAAAGGTAACAAATTCGAATCAAGAATCGACAATTCATGTATCACCATGACTTTCCGAATTCCCAATTTAAAATATACGAGCAAACGAGTATTGGAGATTGACGATTCATGTATCACCATGACTTTTCAATCTTCAATATAAAATATACAAGAAAATGAGTATTGGAGGTTGACAATTCATGTATCACCATGACTTTTCAAGTCTCCAACCTCAGAACATAATCGTAAATGGAAATTGAAAATCAACTATTCATGTATCACCATGACTTTTCGGATTTTCAAATCCAACAAACGAATATGTAAGTAAAATCAATAAAAATCGAAATTCAACAAAAATCGAAATATCGCGGAATAAAACAAAATCATATACTGCGTCTGCGCAAGCATATTTATAAATAACGAGTAATTAACAATAAGCGCGCAAACATGAGATTTCTCTCATGCGCGAGAAGGGACTCTTAGGTATTCTAGGCCGTTACGTCTAACCACCTATCCTAAAGTCAACGAGCTCTGATACCAATCTGTAACACCCCGACCAAAGGCGGATTATACATCGGGGCGCCACATATTGTTTCATTACTCGTGACACTATTGGGTGTCAATATTTAATAAATACATTCGTTCGCGCACGCGCAAGGTAAACACAAGATAACATAAATCATCATAAATCAATATATTATAAATCATAATATTCGAACAGCAAAAACTTGTCTTGATACATTTTAATCTAGGTCCAAAATAAAGAAAACTTCCTATGTGTCCACAAGCTCCAAAACAGCTACTGCAAACCTGAACATGTGTTAAAATAAACGTCAAACACTTGCGTGTTGGTGAGAAATCAAGTTTAATACAATACATAGATAACAATAAATCTGCGCGCAACATGTGTATGTCTGGTGTTTAACAAGGGTGCAATCAGATTGTGATCAAGCCTAAATAGATCATAGCTCATAGTTCATAGTTCAATCCGTGCTCCCAATTGAGCACAAAAACGAGAAAACATCTGTGCAAGTGTAAACAAAGAAAACCGTAAACGATAGGTCTCCCGTGTTCATCTAATGGATCCATGAAAACTGCGGAATAGGCCGAACAAAGCGGTTAATGATACACACATACAAATAACAGCCAAGTAAACGTCCTCAACACATGGGATACTGCGCGACTAAAGTTCATAAACAAGTTTAAGACTCTAAGTTTGTACGAACACATGAACATCCCAAAACATTAAAAATAAAAAGGGATTAGGTACGAGATTACTCACATGATAAACGATGCGGTGTAAGATAAAGCAAGAACCAACTTTAAACAAGCACAAGTTAACCTATAAATAAGATTATTGTTTTAATGATTTGTTTTAAGTCTTGATTATAAGTTAACATGATTAATAAGTAAATTATTATTTATAATATGTTACCGGAAAAGCAGGACAGAACAGGGAGGAAGACGGAGGCAGAGAGGAGGCGGCAGAGAGAGCAAGGAGCAAGAGAGAACAAGCGTGTTTTGTGTGTGTTAGTGTTAAAAATAACATTATTATTTATAGAGAAACCCTAGGAGACATGAATCCAGAAAAAGGGGAAAAGATTCCAAGACAAACAGAACAAGACAAAACAAAGATAACAAAAGATATCAAAAGCAAGTTTAGAAAAGTAAAAGATATCAAAAGATATGGCAGCAGGGAAAAAGAGAAAAAGGCTGACAGGGAACAGTAAAAAGGCATGGGAGGGTCAGATAAAGGTACTGGTCAAGCATGGAAAAGCAGATCTCCAAAGATAATGTCAGTCACTTTTTCTGCCAACCAATGGGGTTGGTGCGCATGCTGCGCCGAAAGTAACTTTTCAGACATAAAGCAGATTAGGTCAACGGCTCAAAAGATAAGACATCACAAAAGCAAACGGCTAGATTAAACAGAAGAAAAGACTCAAGACATAGCGCGAGAAGGCTGGAGCGCGAAGGCAAAAGTGCGCGAGCGCGAAGGCAGACAGAACCAACCTTAACGCGTCGCGGGAAGAATCAGATTTCTTAGCGCGCCGCGGGAGGAACTAAAATTCCTAGCGCGCCGCGGGAAGAACTATAATTCTTCGCGCGTCGAGGGATGAACTACGATTCTTAGCGCGCTGCGAGAAGAACTACAAATCCTTAGCGCGTCGCGGGAAGAAATACCGTTCTTAGCGCGCTGCGAGAAGAATTACAATTCTTAGCGCGCTGCGAGAAGAGTTCGTCTCGCGAATCGCTGTAACAGGTGGTCTTCACGCAGGCTTCCTTGTAAGGAGTCTGGCGTGTGGAGCTGCGCAGACAACCTTAGGCGGGAAGGAACAAAGGACAAGCAAAGAGTTAGAAGAAAAAGAGGGAAACAAGGCTTAAGGGCGGGACAGCGACAAGAGGGAAAAGAAGGCGGAAAGAGAGAAGGAAGAGGGACGGGACGGCGGAAAGAAAGAGAGAGAAAGAGGCGGGAAGGAAAATATATTATTATTATTAAAAGTAAAATATAAGTAAAAATAAATATTAAATCATAAAAGAAAGAGATCGGGTCAGAGAAACGGGTACCTGGGTCGGGTCGGATCGGGGCAGATGTCACAGTCTCCCCTACTTTAAGAAATTTCGTCCCGAAATTTATCTCGAAGTAGGTTGCGCAGAGAACAGGTGCGGGTACTTGATCTTCATTTGATCTTCCCTTTCCCATGTAAACTCGGCTCCGCGCTTGGACTCCCAGCGAACTTTCACGATAGGGATACGACTGCGCTTGGTTTGCTTTACCTCGCGATCCATAATCTCAACAGGCTTCTCAACGAAATGCATAGATTCATCAACTTGAACTTCTTCAAGTGGAATGTGAAGGTTCTCGTCAGCTAAACACTTCTTGAGATTGGATACATGGAACGTTGGATGCACATTACTGAGCGCGGGCGGCAGGTCTAGTCTGTAGGCAACTTTTCCTACACGCGCGAGAATCTTGAATGGACCAACATAACGAGGAGCAAGCTTACCTTTCTTCCCAAAGCGGACAACACCCTTCCAGGGCGACACTTTGAGGAGAACAAGATCACCAACTTGAAATTCGAGAGGCTTCCGCCTACGATCTGCGTAACTTTTCTGTCGGCTTCGGGCAGTCAGCAGATGATCACGGATCTTGGCGATTTTATCGGTTGTCTCTTGAACAAGTTCGGGTCCTGTGATTTGAGCTTCACCCACTTCGCTCCAACAAATCGGGGAGCGGCACTTACAACCGTAAAGTGCCTCAAATGGGGCCATACCGATACTGGAATGATAGCTGTTATTATAAGAGAACTCAATCAAAGGCAGGTGTGAATCCCAATTACCTCCAAAATCAAGAACACAAGATCGGAGCATATCCTCAAGAGTTTGGATAGTTCGCTCAGACTGACCGTCAGTCTGAGGATGATATGCCGTACTCATGTCCAAGCGAGTTCCTAGCGCAGATTGGAGAGATTTCCAAAAGCGAGATATAAAACGGCCATCGCGATCGGATATGATGCTCAAAGGAGTACCATGACGGCAGACAATTTCCTTGACATAAAGCTGCGCGAGTTGCTCAACACGGTAGTTTTCACGAATGGGCAGAAAGTGAGCAGACTTAGTCAAACGATCCACTATTACCCAAATGCTATCATGTTTGCTTGCTGTCAAAGGTAACTTGGTAATAAAGTCCATCGCTATACTTTCCCATTTCCACGTAGGAATTTCTGGTTGTTCGAGCAAACCAGATGGGAGTTGGTGTTCAGCTTTTACCTTAGAGCAAGTCAGGCATTTAGCTACGAACACAGCAATATCCTTTTTCATACCGGGCCACCAATAAGTAATGCGCAAATCCTTGTACATCTTATCAGCGCCAGGATGAATAGAATACCGAGATTTATGCGCTTCACTCAGGATATCAGCGCGAAGATTCTCATCACAGGGAATCCAGATGCGATTAAGATAGCAGAGAATTCCACTCAGATTAGGGACAAAGTGTGCTTCCGCGCCACACGCTAACTCGGCGCGAAGGTTACCATTACTGATGGATGCACGCTGCGCGTCACGAATACGCGATTCAAGGTTGCTTTGAATCGGCGCAAAGTGAAGCTGGGTGCGCGGCAAGATACAGTTAAGTTGGCAGGGTTTTCGGCTGAGCGCATCGGCTACCACATTAGCCTTACCAGGATGATACCGGATCTCACAATCGTAATCGCTGATGAGTTCGTTCCATCGGCGTTGCCTCATGTTAAGTTCCTTCTGATCAAAGATATGCTGAAGGCTTTTATGGTCAGTGTAGAGGATACACTTAGTACCATAAAGGTAGTGTCTCCAGATCTTCAAGGCAAAAACAACTGCACCAAGCTCGAGGTCGTGAGTTGTATAATTCTTTTCATGAACCTTAAATTGCCTTGATGCGTAAGCGATAACCTTGCCTCGTTGCATAAGAACACAACCGAGACCTTGGTTGGATGCATCGCAATACACGACAAAATCTTCATTACCCTCAGGTAACGCAAGGACAGGAGCTTCACACAACAAACGCTTGAGCGTTAGAAAGGCTTCTTCTTGCTTCGAGCCCCAAATATACGGTTTACCTTTGTGCGTTAGAGCTGTTAAAGGCAAAGCGATCTTCGAGAAATTCGAAATGAAGCGCCGGTAATAACCAGCTAAGCCCAGAAAGGAACGGATCTCAGAAGGAGTAGTCGGCGTAATCCAGTTCTTGATTGCTTCAATTTTGGATGGGTCGACATGAATACCCATCTTGTTCACAACATGGCCAAGAAACTGTACTTCATCCGACCAAAATTCACACTTGGAGAGCTTAGCATAAAGCTGCTCAGTTCGAAGCTTTTGCAACACCAACCGAAGATGTTGCTCATGCTCGGCCTTGGTCTTAGAATAAATCAGAACGTCATCGATAAACACAATCACGAATTTATCCAAGAAAGGCCTACACACCCGATTCATTAGATCCATGAAAACGGCGGGTGCATTGGTCAAACCGAAGGACATGACCAAGAATTCAAAATGGCCATAACGAGTTCGAAAAGCAGTCTTCGGAACATCTTCATCGCAGATACGCAACTGGTGATAGCCAGAGCGGAGATCAATCTTCGAGAAACAAGAGGCACCTTGGAGTTGATCAAAGAGGTCGTCAATGCGCGGTAAGGGATACCGGTTTTTAATGGTGAGTTTGTTCAACTCGCGGTAATCAATACACATGCGAAACGATCCATCTTTCTTTTTAACGAACAACACCTGAGCACCCCAGGGCGAAGAGCTAGGGCGAATGAATCCTTTAGCGGTCAACTCTTGAAGTTGGCTTGCCAATTCTTGCATCTCAGCGGGTGCAAGACGATAAGGAGATTTAGCTACGGGGGAAGCACCAGGGACAAGATCAATACGGAACTCGACTTCACGAGCGGGAGGGATACCAGGAAGATCATCAGGAAAAACTTCAGGGAAATCACGCACAACAGGGATATCGCGAAGCTTCTTCTTTTCTTCAGCAGGTTTAACCACATGGGCTAGAAATGCAATACACTTCTTCCGCATGAGTCTTCGGGCTTCGGCGCAAGACCTAAGTTTAAGACCGCGGGAGGGTTTCTCGCCGTAGATATGAAGATCACCATTTTCTCGAGGTATGCGAATCATCTTCTTGGCGCAAATAACTTCGGCGCGATTATGCGTAAGCCAGTCCATACCAATGATAACATCAAAGCTTCCAAGGGGCATGGGGATGAGGTCGATTAGAAAATCGTTTTCGTTAAGGTTAAGCGTGCAATCCTTAATCACCGAGTTAATTAAAACAGTTTCGCCATTAGCCAATTCAACTGAAAAATCTTCTTTTAAGTTATCGCGCGGTCGCGCAAGCTTCTGCTCGAAGGCGCGAGAAATAAAACTTCGATCGGCGCCAGTATCAAAAAGTACAGAAGCATAAAATCCGTTAAGCAAAAATGTACCATTAACTACGTCATTATTCGCTTGCGCTTGGTGCGCGGTTATGTTAAAAGCTCGTCCGCGTGTCACTTGGTTCGAAATCTGGTTCACCGGATTCGCTTGTGTGATTTGCACTTGTAGTCTCGGGCACGCGTTCCGGAAATGACTGGGATCACCACAGTTATAGCACGACCTGGGTCGTGGGTTTTGGTAGGTTGGTTGTGGGTTCTGCGGGTAGACTGGTGGCGTTGGCGCAATTGGTTTGGCGGGAAGGACTCTACAGTTTTCTGTAAGGTGACCAGCGCGGCCACATCGGTTACAAAGTCGACATGGGACTTGAGGTGGGTGGTGAAGTCTACAGGTTAGGCAGAAGGGGTGGTTTCCTGTGTAAGGTTTCTTAGTTGGCGGGGCAGGGAGTGCTGGATTGGTTAAGGCATAGTTGTGGACTATAGGGGGAGTTGGGTAGGCTGACAGAGGGTTAGGTGCGTAAACTGGGGGTTGGTAGGCGGGTTGCTGGACTATGGGCGGGTTGGTAAGCGCGTAAGCTTGTCTGCGCCTACGTTTCTGGTTATGGTTTGAGGGTTCAGGTTTGGTTTCTGCGGGTTCATGGACAGTTTTGGTGGGTTTGGTCTTCTCAGTTCCCCGCAGGAACAGGGTTCCTGCTCTGACATGGTTGTCGCTGAGCACAGCGGCCAACTCGATGGCGTCAGAGAGGGTAACTGGGTTTCTGGCCCTTACAGAATCTTGAATTTCCATGGGGAGACCCCCAAGGAATTTCTCTATGGCTCGGCGGGAAGGGGTAACAAGGTGAGGGACAAGCAGGCTTAGTTCATGGAAGCGCGTCGCGTACTCGCGCGCTTCACCGCTGTATTGCTTAAGATTCCAAAATTCCTCCTCCAGGCGCTTAACTTCGTTGGGAGGGCAGAATTCTCGCGTCAGAATTTCCTTGAACTCCTCCCATGTCATACTAGAAGCAGCTTCTGCGCCACGCGCATGAGCTACTCCATTCCACCATGTAAGCGCTCTAGATTCCAGGACACTGGAAGCATATAGGGTTCGTCTGTCTGAGGGGCATTGGGTATGGAGGAAAGTGTTTTCTATTTTCTCAAGCCACTGGAGCATCACGGTGGCTCCTTCAAGACCTGTGAACTTTGGAGGGTTACCCGCGTTAAAGGACTTAATGTTGTAACCAGAGGTGTTAGCATTGTTTTGGTTTAAGGCTTGGGCTATTGCGGCGGCCATTTCCTGGGAACGTTGCAGCGAACGTCTGCGCGCGGCTTCTTTCTTCTTGAGATGGCGACGAGATAGCGGAGGCATTCTATAAAAATTTTAATTTTAGTTAATATCTTGGTTTTATCGCAAAGTATAACCTTATAAAGCTTGGTTTCGCGGAGTCAGTTACTGTCAAAAGTTAAAGTAAAATAAATGACCCTAAATGCAGACTTAATAAAGGTAACAAATTCGAATCAAGAATCGACAATTCATGTATCACCATGACTTTCCGAATTCCCAATTTAAAATATACGAGCAAACGAGTATTGGAGATTGACGATTCATGTATCACCATGACTTTTCAATCTTCAATATAAAATATACAAGAAAATGAGTATTGGAGGTTGACAATTCATGTATCACCATGACTTTTCAAGTCTCCAACCTCAGAACATAATCGTAAATGGAAATTGAAAATCAACTATTCATGTATCACCATGACTTTTCGGATTTTCAAATCCAACAAACGAATATGTAAGTAAAATCAATAAAAATCGAAATTCAACAAAAATCGAAATATCGCGGAATAAAACAAAATCATATACTGCGTCTGCGCAAGCATATTTATAAATAACGAGTAATTAACAATAAGCGCGCAAACATGAGATTTCTCTCATGCGCGAGAAGGGACTCTTAGGTATTCTAGGCCGTTACGTCTAACCACCTATCCTAAAGTCAACGAGCTCTGATACCAATCTGTAACACCCCGACCAAAGGCGGATTATACATCGGGGCGCCACATATTGTTTCATTACTCGTGACACTATTGGGTGTCAATATTTAATAAATACATTCGTTCGCGCAAGCGCAAGGTAAACACAAGATAACATAAATCATCATAAATCAATATATTATAAATCATAATATTCGAACAGCAAAAACTTGTCTTGATACATTTTAATCTAGGTCCAAAATAAAGAAAACTTCCTATGTGTCCACAAGCTCCAAAACAGCTACTGCAAACCTGAACATGTGTTAAAATAAACGTCAAACACTTGCGTGTTGGTGAGAAATCAAGTTTAATACAATACATAGATAACAATAAATCTGCGCGCAACATGTGTATGTCTGGTGTTTAACAAGGGTGCAATCAGATTGTGATCAAGCCTAAATAGATCATAGCTCATAGTTCATAGTTCAATCCGTGCTCCCAATTGAGCACAAAAACGAGAAAACATCTGTGCAAGTGTAAACAAAGAAAACCGTAAACGATAGGTCTCCCGTGTTCATCTAATGGATCCATGAAAACTGCGGAATAGGCCGAACAAAGCGGTTAATGATACACACATACAAATAACAGCCAAGTAAACGTCCTCAACACATGGGATACTGCGCGACTAAAGTTCATAAACAAGTTTAATACTCTAAGTTTGTACGAACACATGAACATCCCAAAACATTAAAAATAAAAAGGGATTAGGTACGAGATTACTCACATGATAAACGATGCGGTGTAAGATAAAGCAAGAACCAACTTTAAACAAGCACAAGTTAACCTATAAATAAGATTATTGTTTTAATGATTTGTTTTATGTCTTGATTATAAGTTAACATGATTAATAAGTAAATTATTATTTATAATATGTTACCGGAAAAGCAGGACAGAACAGGGAGGAAGACGGAGGCAGAGAGGAGGCGGCAGAGAGAGCAAGGAGCAAGAGAGAACAGGAGTGTTTTGTGTGTGTTAGTGTTAAAAATAACATTATTATTTATAGAGAAATCCTAGGAGACATGAATCCAGAAAAAGGGGAAAAGATTCCAAGACAAACAGAACAAGACAAAACAAAGATAACAAAAGATATCAAAAGCAAGTTTAGAAAAGTAAAAGATATCAAAAGATATGGCAGCAGGGAAAAAGAGAAAAAGGCTGACAGGGAACAGTAAAAAGGCATGGGAGGGTCAGATAAAGGTACTGGTCAAGCATGGAAAAGCAGATCTCCAAAGATAATGTCAGTCACTTTTTCTGCCAACCAATGGGGTTGGTGCGCATGCTGCGCCGAAAGTAACTTTTCAGACATAAAGCAGATTAGGTCAACGGCTCAAAAGATAAGACATCACAAAAGCAAACGGCTAGATTAAACAGAAGAAAAGACTCAAGACATAGCGCGAGAAGGCTGGAGCGCGAAGGCAAAAGTGCGCGAGCGCGAAGGCAGACAGAACCAACCTTAACGCGTCGCGGGAAGAATCACATTTCTTAGCGCGCCGCGGGAAGAATCACATTTCTTAGCGCGCCGCGGGAGGAACTAAAATTCCTAGCGCGCCGCGGGAAGAACTATAATTCTTCGCGCGTCGAGGGATGAACTACGATTCTTAGCGCGCTGCGAGAAGAACTACAAATCCTTAGCGCGTCGCGGGAAGAACTACCGTTCTTAGCGCGCTGCGAGAAGAATTACAATTCTTAGCGCGCTGCGAGAAGAGTTCGTCTCGCGAATCGCTGTAACAGGTGGTCTTCACGCAGGCTTCCTTGTAAGGAGTCTGGCGTGTGGAGCTGCGCAGACAACCTTAGGCGGGAAGGAACAAAGGACAAGCAAAGAGTTAGAAGAAAAAGAGGGAAACAAGGCTTAAGGGCGGGACGGCGACAAGAGGGAAAAGAAGGCGGAAAGAGAGAAGGAAGAGGGACGGGACGGCGGAAAGAAAGAGAGAGAAAGAGGCGGGAAGGAAAATATATTATTATTATTAAAAGTAAAATATAAGTAAAAATAAATATTAAATCATAAAAGAAAGAGATCGGGTCAGAGAAACGGGTACCTGGGTCGGGTCGGATCGGGGCAGATGTCACACCAGCTGACATGACTGGTGTACCTCGAAGTAAAGCAGAGCATAAGCTCAAGTGTGACCAGGCTTTTACGCCAGTTATACAAAAGCGCAGAGTAATGGGGGCGGAACAGGCAAACGCGTGTAGAACCCAAGTCAAGGAACTCCTTGACGCGGGCATCGTACGCGTTAGTAGATATCAAACATGGGTTGCAAATCCCGTTATAGTACCGAAGGCTAACAAACAATGGCGCATGTGTATAGATTTCAAAGATTTAAACAAAGCATGCCCCAAAGATTGTTACCCGTTACCCGAAATTGACCTCAAAGTGGATTCATTAGCACCGTTTCGCCTTAAATGCTTCCTTGACGCATATAAGGGGTACCATCAAATCCACATGGCTGTAGATGATCAGGACAAAACCGCATTTCGGACGCCCGATGGCACATTTTGTTATCAAATGATGCCATTCGGACTTAAGAATGCAGGGTCCACATACCAACGCCTGATGGACAAAGAGTTTCATGCCCAAATTGGGAGAAACTTGGAAGTCTACATGGATGATTTGGTCATCAAAAGCCCTGAGCCAAAAGCGATGTTGAAAGACATCGAAGAAACTTTCAACACGCTCAGAAATATAAACATGAAGCTCAACCCGAGCAAGTGTTCCTTTGGGATGGAAGAAGGGAAGTTCTTGGGAGTCATTGTTACTAAAGATGGCTTCAGAGCGAACCCTGAAAAGGTCGAAGCAATTATTAAAATGGAATCACCTACTACCATCAAGCAAGCTCAGACACTGAATGGACGCCTAGTCGCACTTAACCGCTTTTTGTCAAACCATGCGGATAGGTCGTTCCCATTCGTGTCAACATTGAGAAACTGTTTAAAGAAAACGCACTTCCGCTGGACACCAGAAGCGGAAGCAGCTTTTCAGGAAATTCGGTCATGCTTGATCGAACTCCCAACGCTCACAGCACCAGAAGCGGGGGAGGAATTAATCATATACCTTTCTGCCACAGAGAGAGCAACAGGGGCAGTTCTGCTAGTAGAGCGGAAAGGTATCCAGATGCCTATTTAATATGTTAGCCGTGTCCTAACAGACGTAGAAACCCGGTACTCCACCTTGGAAAAATTAGTCTTAGCACTTGTACAAGCTTCACGCAGACTGAGACGATATTTCCAGGGTCACCCAATCACCATTCTCACCAACTTTAAACTCGCAAACGTTCTAAGCAAACCCGAATTATCGGGACGTCTAGCCAAATGGGCAATTGAGTTGTGGGAATATGCGATAAAGTACAAGCCAAGACCAGCTATGAAAGGCCAGGTTCTGGCCGACTTTATTGCAGAAGTCCCCGCTTCGCGGGAGAAAGAGTGCCAGGAGGAGGCTCAACCCTCCCCAGCACAGGACATCAATGATGTCTGGCGACTCTACACTGATGGAGCAGCCAGCAACGAGGGTTCAGGCGCAGGGTTGAAATTAACCAAACCAGCAGGCCAAGAATACACTTACGCTATTCGACTGGACTTTCCAAGTACGAATAACGAAGCCGAGTACGAAGCATTCTTGGCAGGGCTGAGAATTGCGCGTAAAATGGGAGTGAAAAACTTAGAAGCCCACGTAGATTCCATGTTAGTAGCCAATCAGATAAACGGAACGTACACGGCCGTGAACGACACAATGGCCCTGTACCTTGCACAAGCAAAAACCCTTATGCGCGATTTTAATGATTGTAAAGTCATACACGTCAAGCGTAGCGAAAACAAATCTGCGGATGCGTTAAGCAAACTTGCATCATTAGCCTTCACCCATTTGGGAAAGGACATCCGCATTGAACTCCTTGAAGCACCATCAGTCCCGCACAAGGAAATTTGTGTCATCCAAACCGGTACAGAAACGTGGATGACACCAATAATAAATTACCTTGCAGCGGGTATACTACCAGAGTAAAAAACACAGGCAAGAAAAATACGTTGTAAAGCATTAAACTATCAACTTATCGATGACATCCTTTACAGACGTAACTTTCTTGGCCCACTCTTAAGATGCGTGGACAACCAAGATGTTGACTACCTCCTAAGCGAAGTACACGAAGGCATCTGTGGAGTACATGCAGGTCCACGCGCTGTTGTAGCTAAGCTAAACAACGCGGGATACTTTTGGCCGGGGATGCATACGGATGCGCTGGCATACATCAGAAAATGTAGGTCTTGCCAGCTCTACGCACCCAACACGCATCGCCCGAAGAATGAACTTGTTCCAGTCACCTCTTCATGGCCATTTCAGAAGTGGGCCATCGATGTGACAGGCCCATTTCCTACAGCAGCAGGAAACGTTCAGTTCCTAGTGGTAGCCATCGACTACTTCACCAAGTGGATAGAAGCAAAACCCTTAGCCCAAACAACCGCAAAACATATTAAAAAATTTATTTGGGAATTTATTATTTGTCGTTTTGGACTTCCACAGACTTTGGTGAGCGATAACGGCACCAACTTTACTGACAAGAAGCTACAAAAGTGGCTAGAAGAACTTCAAATCACCCACAACTTTACCTCAGTGGCACACCCGCAAGGTAACAGTGAGGTGGAAAGAGCAAATAAAAGCATCGTCGAAGGCATAAAGAAAAGACTCCTGGAACACAGATCCGGCTGGGTAGACAAAGTTCCACACGTCCTTTGGGCAAACAGAACGCTGAAAAAGGCCAGTACGGGAGAAACCCCGTTCAGCCTCACTTATGGCACTGAAGCCATGGTCCCAGTCGAAATTGGTTTGCCCTCACCAAGGGTCTTAATTCAGCCAGAAGACAATGATGCGGAAAGACGGTTAGACCTTATGCTAACCGAGGAACGCAGAGACTTAGCCGCAGCGCGTGAAGAAAACTACAAGCGACAAATGCAAAAAGTACTACAACACGCGGGTAAAACTCTGCAACTTCAATGTAGGAGACTACATATTGCGTAACAACGAGGCTTCAAACCAAGAGCGCCCAGGAAAACTGGCACCGGTCTGGGAAGGACCATACATTATCAAAGAAGTTTTGGGAAAAGGCGCATACCGGCTCGAAAGGCTCGATGGCACTCCTATCCCAAGAATATGGAACGGACTCAATTACGCAAATATTACATGTAGATCAATTCCAAATTTGTATAAAAAAGGCCTAGAGCCACTTCTAATGGAAATGATTCTCCTTTCACATTGTGTTGATAGTCTTACCTTTATACTTATGAACTTCCCACGCTGCTATGCCGGTATTCACCGCATAAATATGGGAAGAAGTAAGTCGTTGCGTGTGGAAGGCGGCAAAACCCGCATAAACACATAAAACGGTAAAAATTTCTAAGGAAAACCTTCACGCAGGTCAGCTATAGGTGAAGTTTGGTCATCCCAATAAATGAAAGTGACGGTCCTACCCGCACAATCATGATAAGGGAAACTGAACATTGACCTATTGGCAACCGCGCGTCGAAAGGTTAACTTATTCAAAACACTTAGAAAATTTCAAAAGAAAAGATGAGGAAAACTTCCACGCAGGTCAGATATAGGTAAAGTTTAGCCATCCTACTAAGTGCAAGTGAAGTCTTATCCGCACAATCACGAAAGAGGAAGCAAAACTTTAACTTATTATCTGCCACGTTGAAAAGTTAACTTGTCTAAGTACTAAAGAAATTGCTAAGTTAAATCAAAATATGCGTGAAATAAACAAGGCAAGGCATTAGCAAATAATCTTTATTCCATCGAAATTCAAATATTACAAAGATTCCTGGGTACATACCCGCTTACAAAAGAAGCTATACAAAAATAAAAATCTACTCTAATGGTGGAAATGGATCTAAAGGATCAAGCTTCAGGACCACTTCCACTTGGACCCGCACCATCAGTAGAGTGTGGCGGTTCAAGGAAAGCTTTAAGGATAGCTAGCCCATCATCAGCAGCAGCAATCTCGTTCACCTTCTCCACCACCGGATGCGGGAAGGCAGCATACTGATTCACTGCTTGGTCATACGCAGCTTCAGTATCCACATTGTAAAGAGGGAAGTTGGAAGGCGGGATGCCTTGTTCAACAAACCCTAGACCAAGCAGGAAGCCAGCCTTTTCCCCATCCTCATGAGAAGCGTTGAGGGCTGCGCTCATCGCATCGTCATATGATGTGTTCGTGAACACCCGATGCACAACCTACAAAACAGAAGTTTGTCAAAAACTCAAGAGTAAGGAAAAGCGTAAAGAAGTTAGAAGTTAGGAAGTTGCGCATACCTGCGACAACGCTTCTCGAAGAAGCCATTCCTTGGCAACCAGAGCCTCCTGGAGAGCAGCTTGAGCTTCATTACGGGCGCGTTCGGCTTCGTTCTTTGTGAGGTTGGCAAGCAACACATCTTTGGCTGCAGCCTCTTCGACGCCCTTTAGCTTACGCTCAGTGTGGTCAAGCACCCCCCTCTGGTCCAAGATCTCTTGGAGCTTCTTGGCATCTTCCATGGCCAAGGCATCATGAGCCTGCTGGAGCCTCTCTAATTTGGCTTTAAGTTCCTCATTTTCGATGCGTAGAGGCTCAGCAGCAGCTTCAGCCTTGGTGGCCCTCTCGGTTGCGTTCCATGCAGTTTCCTTGGCCAGCCGAAGCTGTTCGTTAACAGCTTTGGCAGCTTTGGAACGGGCCTCCAGACGAGCCTGAACGTCAACCTCAAAGGCCTTGAAGGCCTTCTCCTTTTCCGCAGCAACGGCGGCAAGCTTCGCGTTCTCCTCCCGGATAGCCCGCGCCTGAGCCACTTCAAGGCTACGCGCCGTCTTCAACTTGTCGTTTTCACGACAAAGTAGCTCGACGCGTGGCTGCATCCGGGCGAGAAGGATTCGGAGCTCGTTGGAGAGCCTACCTTCCTGGTAGCTGGCCATGGCCTCCCCCAGCGCACCGCTTGGGGCGGCGTGACGCGCCCATTCGACGCAGTCCTCACCAGTCCGGAGGGTCGTTCCCCGGCGGATCTTCCACCGAGGAGCGTACACCTCGTTGGAATCACGAACTGCAATAAAACAAAAAATAGTTAAGAAAAAGAAATGATGAAAGGGATATAGGCCAAAATAACCCTACGCACCTGTAGGGTCGACAACAGGCCGATAGCCACCAAACCCATCACCTGAACCTAAGGGATATCCATCCAAAAAGTCAAGGAGACGGGAAGGAGGCAAGGATTGGCTAGACGCCCCAACCCCAAACGTACTTGAAGGACTGGCCGTAGTCGCAGGCGCCGGAGGAGACACGGTGGAGGCTGCCGCGGTGGAAACCAACGGAGGTGAACTCACCGGAGGTGAACTCACAACCGTGGCCGCGGCTGAGGAAGAACCCGCAAGAGAAATCACCGCCGGCTCAGTGACGGATTCGGCGAAAATGGCACTGACAGCCGGCGGGGATAAGGTTGCAGCTGGAACAGTTGGCTCAACGGGATGAGCAACTGAACCAGTACTGCAAGCAGGCGTAGCCGCCTGGGTCATCGCCTCGGGTAGGTTGACCAAACCTACCTTCATGGGTCCAGAACCGCTCCTCCCCGCATCGCTTTGGAATGCAGTTGCATCCACGCCTGCATGAAGACAAGACATTAAAAACATTGCCAGAAAGATATGAAGTTAAAGCTATTAAGTTTACACTTACGAGTCCTCTTGAGCTTGAAGGTGCGAACAGGCGGGGACGAACCCGATGGAGCTGGCCTCTTCACGCCGGTCACCGTCGTTGTCCGGGGCTGCTCGGAGGTGACAGCCGTCTGAACCTCCGGAACAGTGGTCTCACCACCAGGGTTCCCCGCCACCTCCTCACTTTCGGTCTCTGAGTCAGACCGATTCACCGGATCGGCAGTGGAGGCAACCTTCGCCTTGCCCTTCCCGCCGGCAGCCTTCTTCTTCCTTGCCAAGAAAGGACCATCTGCGGATTCCTCATCAGAAGATGACAAAATAGAGGAATTCCCGCAGAGGTTTCAGCATTGACAAGGCGAGGGTTAAAAAGTTCTTTACCTGGCCGCCTGGCGCTCAGGATCTCGTGGCCTGGCGGATAGACCTCCACGAACCGATCCGCCGTTTGCTCAAGGATGGGCAACTCGTTCTCGTCAAGAGCGCGAGTACCCATCCGAGCGGGACCACCAGCCTCCCGCGGCTTCAGGAGAGACTGCAAGTCGTTTCCTTCTGAAAATAAAGAGATGGTTAGAACAAAAACCATAACCTAGCAAATAAAATAAAGCATACCGTAAGGGACAGAGTTCAAACCGTATTCGAGGACGATCGGCACTTGCGGAGTCTCAGAGCCGGCATCCTTCCATACCCGGCTCATCCCGAGCATCACCATCCCGGACTCCGCAAACCGGTAAACCGGAGTCTGGATCCGGGAAATCTTGGAGAACCATTCCGCCTCCTGGTAGTTGGAGGCGTGAAGGTTGGGGAGTGCTCTCCCGTTCTTGAATGTCATCGCAATAGGGACGACACGGGCAGAGATGTAGAAGAACTCCCGCTTCCAAGACCGAAGACTGCGCTCGGTGGCGCAAATCTTAAGACCCTTGATCCGGTTGACCAGGGTGTACCACCTTGGATGCACCTCCAGGAGTAGAAGGTCATCAGGCAGTCGACATAGGGCTCTACACCCATAATGAGGCACACCCACTCGAAATGGCGGATCTTCGCGATCGCCATTGGGTGTACTTCCGTCAAGTGTACACCGTGTCTCTGCAAAACACGGTACACAAACTTCGTCAATGGGAACTTCAGATTCCCATAGACGAAGAATGCAGCGTACACCCCTATCTTGCCCTTGGGGGCATCGTATACCGTCTGATGAGGCTCCGGAAACTCAGGCTCGAAAGGCTCGAGCATGAACTTCCGGACGATGTACTGGTAGAGGTCAATAGGAAGAGTGCACTGGCACTCGCCAGCAGTGCTCTTGTCGTCCTTTTCGGACGTCGACGTCGGGTTCTCGACGAACAACTCAGACTCCTCGGCAGTGGCCTCAAAATCACGGGTAGAAGACATGTTTTGGATGTACAGAACAACGATTTCAAAAGAATGCTCGACGGAATAGTGAGTATTCGCCGGAAATCGTTTAGAAGATGAAGAGAGAAGTGAAAGTGTGGACTAAGGTGCACCCTCTCGCCCTTTATGTACTCATCGCAATTAATGCAATGAATTTAATGCGGAAGAGAGAGAAATCGCAGGTGCAATGAAACTATGACACGTGGCAAAGAGCAAGCTGGCAACAGCTGTTGAAAGGACGCGTGCCATTAATTTCGCGGCCACGCGCCCGAAAAATCGCGCCCACGCGCCTGAAAAAGCGCCTGGAATGACCATATACTGTCACGTCGCCATAACTTCTTGCACGTCCTGACACTGTCAGAAGAAACCGTCGGACGACGTTTCAACAGTTTGGACTGTTCTTATCCTTTCACCAACTCTTCGAATTTCAAAAAGATTCAAAAGTAAGCGGGAAAATACCCCTTACCTTGGCAACCAAGTAACTATAAGACAGGTGCGGGTACAGTGTCAAGGCGAAACCCTTCACATACCAAGCACTCCGCAGGGAATTGAAACCAAGAAGGATCTTCTGGGCCATGCTTGCGGAAACGGGAATAACATCCCCGCATAGTGAAATTCGAGAGGCTTCCGCCTACGATCTGCGTAACTCTTCTGTCGGCTTCTGGCAGTCAGCAGATGATCACGGATCTTGGCGATTTTATCGGTTGTCTCTTGAACAAGTTCGGGTCCTGTGATTTGAGTTTCACCCACTTCGCTCCAACAAATAGGGGAGCGGCACTTACGACCGTAAAGTGCTTCAAATGGGGCCATACCGATACTGGAATGATAGCTGTTATTATAAGAGAACTCGATCAAAGGCAGGTGCGAATCCCAATTACCTCCAAAATCAAGAACACTAGATCGGAGCATATCCTCAAGAGTTTGAATAGTTCGCTCAGACTGACCGTCAGTCTGGGGATGATATGCCGTACTCATGTCCAAGCGAGTTCCTAGCGCAGATTGGAGAGATTTCCAAAAGTGAGATATAAAACGGCCATCGCGATGGGATATGATGCTCAAAGGAGTACCATGGCGGCAGACAATTTCCTTGACATAAAGCTGCGCGAGTTGCTCAACACGGTAGTTTTCACGAATGGGCAGAAAGTGAGCAGACTTAGTCAAACGATCCACTATTACCCAAATGCTATCATGTTTGCTTGCTGTCAAAGGTAACTTGGTAATAAAGTCCATCGCTACACATTCCCATTTCCACGTAGGAATTTCTGGTTGTTCGAGCAAACCAGATGGGCGTTGGTGTTCAGCTTTCACTTTAGAACAAGTCAGACATCTAGCTACGAACACAGCAATATCCTTTTTCATACCGGGCCACCAATAAGTAATGCGCAAATCCTTGTACATCTTATCAGCGCCAGGATGAACGGAATACCGAGATTTGTGCGCTTCACTCAGGATATCAGCGCGAAGATTCTCATCACAGGGAATCCAGATGCGATTAAGATAGCAGAGAATTCCACTCAGATTAGGGACAAAGTGCGCTTCCGCGCCACACGCTAACTCGGCGCGAAGGTTACCATTACTGATGGATGCGCGCTGCGCGTTACGAATACGCGATTCAAGGTTGCTTTGAATCGGCGCAAAGTGAAGATGCGTGCGCGGCAAGATACAGTTAAGCTGGCAGGGTTTTCGGCTGAGCGCATCGGCTACCACATTAGCCTTACCAGGATGATACCGGATCTCACAATCGTAATCGCTGATGAGTTCGTTCCATCGGCGTTGCCTCATGTTAAGTTCCTTTTGATCAAAGATATGCTGAAGGCTTCTATGGTCAGTGTAGAGGATACACTTAGTACCATAAAGGTAGTGTCTCCAGATCTTCAAGGCAAAAACAACTGCGCCTAGTTCGAGGTCGTGAGTTGTATAATTCTTTTCATGAACCTTAAGTTGCCTTGATGCGTAAGCGATAACCTTGCCTCGTTGCATAAGAACACAACCGAGACCTTGGTTGGATGCATCGCAATACACGACAAAATCTTCATTACCCTCAGGTAGCGCAAGAACAGGAGCTTCACACAACAAACGCTTGAGCGATAGAAAGGCTTCTTCTTGCTTCGAGCCCCAAATGTACGGTTTACCTTTGTGCGTTAGAGCTGTTAAAGGCAAAGCGATCTTTGAGAAGTTCGAAATAAATCGCCGGTAGTAACCAGCTAAGCCCAGAAAGGAACGGATCTCAGAAGGAGAGGATGGCGTAATCCAGTTCTTGATTGCTTCAATTTTGGATGGGTCGACATGAATACCCATCTTGTTCAGAACATGGCCAAGAAACTGTACTTCATCAGACCAAAATTCACACTTGGAAAGCTTAGCATAGAGCTGCTCGGTTCGAAGCTTTTGCAACACCAACCGGAGATGTTGCTCATGCTCGGCCTTGGTCTTAGAATACACCAGAACATCATCGATAAACACAATCACGAAACGGTCCAAGAAATGCCTACACACCCGATTCATTAGATCCATGAAAACGGCGGGTGCGTTGGTTAGACCGAAGGACATGACCAAGAATTCAAAATGGCCATAACGAGTTCGAAAAGCAGTCTTCGGAACATCTTCATCGCGGATGCGCAACTGGTGATAGCCAGAGCGGAGATCAATCTTCGAGAAACAAGAGGCACCTTGGAGTTGATCAAAGAGGTCGTCAATACGCGGTAAGGGATACCGGTTTTTAATGGTGAGTTTGTTCAACTCGCGGTAATCAATACACATGCGAAACGATCCATCTTTCTTTTTAACGAACAACACCGGAGCACCCCAGGGCGAAGAGCTAGGGCGGATGAATCCTTTAGCAGTCAACTCTTGAAGTTGGCTTGCCAATTCTTGCATCTCAGCGGGCGCAAGACGGTAAGGAGATTTAGAAAAGGTGTTTTGCATTCATAGCCCATGTGGTTAAACCTGCTGAAGAAAAGAAGCTTCGCGATATCCCTGTTGTGCGTGATTTCCCTGAAGTTTTTCCTGATGATCTTCCTGGTATCCCTCCCGCTCGTGAAGTCGAGTTCCGTATTGATCTTGTCCCTGGTGCTTCCCCCGTAGCTACTGCGCGTTACGAATACGCGATTCAAGGTTGCTTTGAATCGGCGCAAAGTGAAGATGCGTGCGCGGCAAGATACAGTTAAGCTGGCAGGGTTTTCGGCTGAGCGCATCGGCTACCACATTAGCCTTACCAGGATGATACCGGATCTCACAATCGTAATCGCTGATGAGTTCGTTCCATCGGCGTTGCCTCATGTTAAGTTCCTTTTGATCAAAGATATGCTGAAGGCTTCTATGGTCAGTGTAGAGGATACACTTAGTACCATAAAGGTAGTGTCTCCAGATCTTCAAGGCAAAAACAACTGCGCCTAGTTCGAGGTCGTGAGTTGTATAATTCTTTTCATGAACCTTAAGTTGCCTTGATGCGTAAGCGATAACCTTGCCTCGTTGCATAAGAACACAACCGAGACCTTGGTTGGATGCATCGCAATACACGACAAAATCTTCATTACCCTCAGGTAGCGCAAGAACAGGAGCTTCACACAACAAACGCTTGAGCGATAGAAAGGCTTCTTCTTGCTTCGAGCCCCAAATGTACGGTTTACCTTTGTGCGTTAGAGCTGTTAAAGGCAAAGCGATCTTTGAGAAGTTCGAAATAAATCGCCGGTAGTAACCAGCTAAGCCCAGAAAGGAACGGATCTCAGAAGGAGAGGATGGCGTAATCCAGTTCTTGATTGCTTCAATTTTGGATGGGTCGACATGAATACCCATCTTGTTCAGAACATGGCCAAGAAACTGTACTTCATCAGACCAAAATTCACACTTGGAAAGCTTAGCATAGAGCTGCTCGGTTCGAAGCTTTTGCAACACCAACCGGAGATGTTGCTCATGCTCGGCCTTGGTCTTAGAATACACCAGAACATCATCGATAAACACAATCACGAAACGGTCCAAGAAAGGCCTACACACCCGATTCATTAGATCCATGAAAACGGCGGGTGCGTTGGTTAGACCGAAGGACATGACCAAGAATTCAAAATGGCCATAACGAGTTCGAAAAGCAGTCTTCGGAACATCTTCATCGCGGATGCGCAACTGGTGATAGCCAGAGCGGAGATCAATCTTCGAGAAACAAGAGGCACCTTGGAGTTGATCAAAGAGGTCGTCAATACGCGGTAAGGGATACCGGTTTTTAATGGTGAGTTTGTTCAACTCGCGGTAATCAATACACATGCGAAACGATCCATCTTTCTTTTTAACGAACAACACCGGAGCACCCAGGGCGAAGAGCTAGGGCGGATGAATCCTTTAGCAGTCAACTCTTGAAGTTGGCTTGCCAATTCTTGCATCTCAGCGGGCGCAAGACGGTAAGGAGATTTAGAAAAGGTGTATTGCATTCATAGCCCATGTGGTTAAACCTGCTGAAGAAAAGAAGCTTCGCGATATCCCTGTTGTGCGTGATTTCCCTGAAGTTTTTCCTGATGATCTTCCTGGTATCCCTCCCGCTCGTGAAGTCGAGTTCCGTATTGATCTTGTCCCTGGTGCTTCCCCCGTAGCTACTGCGCGTTACGAATACGCGATTCAAGGTTGCTTTGAATCGGCGCAAAGTGAAGATGCGTGCGCGGCAAGATACAGTTAAGCTGGCAGGGTTTTCGGCTGAGCGCATCGGCTACCACATTAGCCTTACCAGGATGATACCGGATCTCACAATCGTAATCGCTGATGAGTTCGTTCCATCGGCGTTGCCTCATGTTAAGTTCCTTTTGATCAAAGATATGCTGAAGGCTTCTATGGTCAGTGTAGAGGATACACTTAGTACCATAAAGGTAGTGTCTCCAGATCTTCAAGGCAAAAACAACTGCGCCTAGTTCGAGGTCGTGAGTTGTATAATTCTTTTCATGAACCTTAAGTTGCCTTGATGCGTAAGCGATAACCTTGCCTCGTTGCATAAGAACACAACCGAGACCTTGGTTGGATGCATCGCAATACACGACAAAATCTTCATTACCCTCAGGTAGCGCAAGAACAGGAGCTTCACACAACAAACGCTTGAGCGATAGAAAGGCTTCTTCTTGCTTCGAGCCCCAAATGTACGGTTTACCTTTGTGCGTTAGAGCTGTTAAAGGCAAAGCGATCTTTGAGAAGTTCGAAATAAATCGCCGGTAGTAACCAGCTAAGCCCAGAAAGGAACGGATCTCAGAAGGAGAGGATGGCGTAATCCAGTTCTTGATTGCTTCAATTTTGGATGGGTCGACATGAATACCCATCTTGTTCAGAACATGGCCAAGAAACTGTACTTCATCAGACCAAAATTCACACTTGGAAAGCTTAGCATAGAGCTGCTCGGTTCGAAGCTTTTGCAACACCAACCGGAGATGTTGCTCATGCTCGGCCTTGGTCTTAGAATACACCAGAACATCATCGATAAACACAATCACGAAACGGTCCAAGAAAGGCCTACACACCCGATTCATTAGATCCATGAAAACGGCGGGTGCGTTGGTTAGACCGAAGGACATGACCAAGAATTCAAAATGGCCATAACGAGTTCGAAAAGCAGTCTTCGGAACATCTTCATCGCGGATGCGCAACTGGTGATAGCCAGAGCGGAGATCAATCTTCGAGAAACAAGAGGCACCTTGGAGTTGATCAAAGAGGTCGTCAATACGCGGTAAGGGATACCGGTTTTTAATGGTGAGTTTGTTCAACTCGCGGTAATCAATACACATGCGAAACGATCCATCTTTCTTTTTAACGAACAACACCGGAGCACCCCAGGGCGAAGAGCTAGGGCGGATGAATCCTTTAGCAGTCAACTCTTGAAGTTGGCTTGCCAATTCTTGCATCTCAGCGGGCGCAAGACGGTAAGGAGATTTAGCTACGGGGGAAGCACCAGGGACAAGATCAATACGGAACTCGACTTCACGAGCGGGAGGGATACCAGGAAGATCATCAGGAAAAACTTCAGGGAAATCACGCACAACAGGGATATCGCGAAGCTTCTTTTCTTCAGCAGGTTTAACCACATGGGCTATGAATGCAATACACCTTTTCCTCATGAGTCTTCGGGCTTCGGCGCAAGACATAAGCTTAAGACCGCGGGAGGGTTTTTCGCCGTAGATGTGAAGATCACCATTTTCTCGAGGTATGCGAATCATCTTCTTGGCACAAATAACTTCGGCGCGATTCTTCGAGAGCCAGTCCATACCAATGATAACATCAAAGCTCCCAAGAGGCATGGGGATGAGGTCGATCAGAAAATCGTTTTCGTTAAGGTTAAGCGTGCAATCTTTAATCACAGAGTTAATTAAAACAGTTTCACCGTTAGCCAATTCAACTGAAAAATCTTCTTTTAAGTTATCGCGCGGTCGCGCAAGCTTCTGCTCGAAGGCGCGAGAAATAAAACTTCGATCGGCGCCAGTATCAAAAAATATAGAAGCATAAAATCCGTTAAGTAAAAATGTACCATTAACTACGTCATTATTCGCTTGCGCTTGGTGCGCGGTTATGTTAAAAGCTCGTCCACGCGTTACTTGGTTTGAAATCTGGTTCACCGGATTCGCTTGTGTGATTTGCACTTGTAGCCTTGGGCACGCGTTCCGGAAATGACTGGGATCACCGCAGTTAAAGCACGATCTGGGTCGTGGGTTTTGGTAGGTTAGTTGTGGGTTCTGCGGGTAGACTGGTGGTGTTGGCGCAATTGGGTTGGCGAGAGGGACTCTACAGTTTTCTGCAAGGTGACCAGCGCGGCCACATCGGGTACAAAGTCGACATGGGACTTGAGGTGGGTGGTGAAGTCTACAGGTTGGGCAGAAGGGGTGGTTTCCTGTGTAAGGTTTCTTAGGTGGCGGGGCAGGGAGTGCGGGATTGGTTAAGGCATAGTTATGGACTACAGGAGGTGTTGGGTAGGCTGTCAGTGGGTTAGGCGCATAAACTGGAGGTTGGTATGCGGGTTGCTGGACTATGGGTGGGCTGGTAAGCGCATAGGCTTTGCGCCTGCGCTTGAGGTTGTTACGGTTTGAGGGTTCTGGTTTGGTTTCCGTTGGTTCAGGGGCAGTCTTGGTGGGTTTGGTCTTCTCAGCTCCCCGCAGGAACAGGGTTCCTGCTCTGACATGGTTGTCGCTAAGCACAGCGGCCAACTCGATGGCGTCAGAGAGGGTTACTGGGTTTCTGGCCCATACAGAATCTTGAATTTCCATGGGGAGACCCCCAAGGAATTTCTCTATGGCTCGGCGGGAAGGGGTAACAAGGTGAGGGACAAGCAGGCTTAGTTCATGGAAGCGCGTCGCGTACTCGCGCGCTTCACCGCTGTATTGCTTCAAGTTCCAAAATTCTTCCTCCAGGCGCTTAACTTCGTTGGGAGGGCAGAATTCTCGCGTCAGAATTTCTTTGAATTCCTCCCAGGGCATGCTAGAAGCAGTTTCTGCGCCACGCGCATGAGCTACTCCATTCCACCATGTAAGCGCTCTAGATTCCAGGACACTGGAAGCATATAGGGTTCGTCTGTCAGGAGGGCATTGGGTATGGAGGAAAGTGTTTTCTATTTTCTCAAGCCACTGGAGCATCACGGTGGCTCCTTCAAGACCTGTGAACTTTGGAGGGTTACCCGCGTTAAAGGACTTAATGTTGTAACTGGAGGTATTGTTTTGGCTCAAGGCTTGGGCTATCGCGGCGGCCATTTCCTGGGAACGTTGCTGTCTACGCATGCGCGAGGCTTCTCTTCTCTGAAATCGGCGAGATAGCGGAGGCATTCTATAAAAATTTTAATTTTAGTTAATATCTTGATTTTAGCGCAAAGTTTTAATCTTATAAAGCTTGGTTTCACGGAGTCAGTTACTGTCAAAAGTTAAAGTAAAATAAATGACCCTAAATGCAGACTTAATAAAGGTAACAAATTCGAATCAAGAATCGACAATTCATGTATCACCATGACTTTCCGAATTCCCAATTTAAAATATACGAGCAAACGAGTATTGGAGATTGACGATTCATGTATCACCATGACTTTTCAATCTTCAATATAAAACATACAAGAAAATGAGTATTGGAGGTTGACAATTCATGTATCACCATGACTTTTCAAGTCTCCAACCTCAGAACATAATCGTAAATGGAAATTGAAAATCAACTATTCATGTATCACCATGACTTTTCGGATTTTCAAATCCAACAAACGAACATGTAAGTAAAATCAATAAAAATCGAAATTCAACAAAAATCGAAATATCGCGAAATAAAACATAAAATCATATACTGCGCAAGCGTGAGCATATTCATAAATAACGAGTAATTAACAATAAGCGCGCAAACATGAGATTTCTCTCATGCGCGAGAAGGGACTCTTAGGTATTCTAGGCCGTCACGTCTAACCACCTATCCTAAAGTCAACCTGGCTCTGATACCAATCTGTAACACCCCGACCAAAGGCGGATTATACATCGGGGCGCCACATATTGTTTCATTACTCGTGACACTATTGGGTGTCAATATTTAATAAATACATTCATTCGCGCACGCGCAAAGTAAACAAGATAACATAAAACATCATAAATCAATATATTATAAATCATAATATTCGAACAGCAAAAAAACTTGTCTTGATACATTTTAATCTAGGTCCAAAATAAAGAAACTTCCTATGTGTCCACAAGCTCCAAAACAGCTACTGCAAACCTGAACATGTGTTAAAATAAACGTCAAACACTTGCGTGTTGGTGAGAAATCAAGTTTAATACAATACATAGATAACAATAAATCTGCGCGCAACATGTGTATGTCTGGTTTTCAACAAGGGTGTAATCTGATCGGGATCAACTCTAAGATTCATAGACTGCCAGTGCTCACAATTGAGCTCACAAACAAGACAAACTGTGCATGTGCAAACAAAAGAGAAAATCATAAACGATAGTTCTCCCGTGTTCATCTAATGGTACCATGAGAACTGCGGAATAGACCGACAAGACGGTTAATGATCCACACATACAAATAAACAGCCAAGTCTACGTCCTCAACACATGGGATACTGCGCGACTAAAGTTCATAAACAAGTTTAAGACTCTAAGTTTGTATGAACACATGAACATCCCAAAACATTAAAAGCAAAAAGGGATTAGGTACGAGATTACTCACTTGATAAACGATGCGGTGTAAGATAAAGCAAGAACCAACTTTAAACAAGCACAAGTTAACCTATAAATAAGATTAGTGTTTTAATGATTTGTTTTAAGTCTTGATTATAAGTTAGCATAATTAATAAGTAAATTATTATATATAATATATATTACCGGAAAACAGGGCAGAACAGGGAGGAAGACGGAGGCAGAGAGGGAGGCGGCAGAGAGAGCAAGGAGAACAGGAGAGATTAAGTGTTTTGTGTGTGTAGTGTTAGGAAAAATAATACTATTATTTATAGAGAAACCCTAGGGAACACAATCCCTAGAAAAAGGGGAAAGGATCTCAAAAAGCAAAAGATTCCAAACGCAAAAGATATCAAAAGATATGGCAGCTGCAGGGGGCAAGATAAAGCTGACAGGGAACAGTAAAAAGGCATGGGCAGATCAGATAAAGGTACTGGTCAAGCATGGCAAAAGCAGATCTCAAAAGATTATGTCAGTCACTTTATCTGCCAACCAATGGGGTTGGTGCGCATGCTGCGCCGAAAGTAACTTTTCAGACATAAAGCAGATTAGGTCAACAGCACAAAAGATAAGATAACACAAAAGCAACGGCTAGATTAAACGGAAGAAAACTCAAAGGGTTTAGCGCGAGAAAGCTCGAGCGCGAAGGCAGACACAGAAGGTCAAGAGAGCGCGAGCGCGAAGGCAGACAGAAACCAACCTTAACGCGTCGCGGAAAGAACTACATTTCTAAGCGCGCCGCGGGAAGAATCACATTTCTTAGCGCGCCGCGGGAGGAACTAAAATTCCTAGCGCGCCGCGGGAAGAACTATAATTCTTCGCGCGTCGAGGGATGAACTACGATTCTTAGCGCGCTGCGAGAAGAACTACAAATCCTTAGCGCGTCGCGGGAAGAACTACCGTTCTTAGCGCGCTGCGAGAAGAATTACAATTCTTAGCGCGCTGCGAGAAGAGTTCGTCTCGCGTATCGCTGTACAGGTGGTCTTCACGCAGGATTCCTTGTAAGGGAGTCTGGCGCGTGGAGCTGCGCAGACAACCTTAGGCGGGAAGAAACAAAGGACAAGCAAAGAGTTAGAAGAAAAAGAGGGAAACAAGGCGTAAGAGCGGGACGGCGACAAGAGGGAAAAGAAGGCGGAAAGAGAGGAGGAGAGGGACGGGACGGCGGAAAGAAAGAGAGAGAAAGAGGCGGGAAGGAAAATATATTATTATTATTAAAAGTAAAATATAAGTATAAATATTAAATCATAAAAGAAAGAGATCGGGTCAGAGAAACGGGTACCTGGGTCGGGTCGGATCGGGTCAGATGTCACAGTAAGGAGTTATTCAACCCTCGACCTCTCAATGCTAAAACCTCTGCTGGAATTCCTCTAATCTTGTCTTCTGATGAGGAATCCGCAGATGGTCCTCCGTTGGTGCGGAAAAAGAAGGCTGCCGGCGGGAAGGGGAAGGCGAAGGTTGCCTCCACTGCCGATCCGGGGAACCGGTCGAATTCGGAGACCGAGAGCGAGGAGGTGGCGGGGAACCCTGGTGGTGATAAGACCACTGCTCCGGAGGCTGAGACTGTCACCTCCGAGCAGCCCCGGACGACGGTGAGCGGCGTGAAGAGGCCGGCTCCATCGGGTTCGTCCCCGCCTATTCGCACCTTTAGGCTCAAGAAAACCCGTAAGTACAAACTTCCTTTACTTTTAACTTCATATCTTTTCGCCACTATACTTATTATATATATTCTCTTCGTGCAGGCGTGGATGCTACCGCATTCCAGGGTGGAGCAGGGAGGAGCACCTCCGGACCCATGACGGTAGGCTTGGTCAACCTACCTGAGGCGATGACCCAGGCGACTGCGCCTGCTTCAGTTGGTTCAGTTGCTCAACCAGTTGAGCCAACTGTTCCAACTGTGATGACCTCTCCGCCGGCTGTCAGTGCCATATTTACTGAATCTTTCACTGAGCCGGCGGTGACTATTTCTGCGGGTACTTCCGCAGCGGCGACCACGGTTGTGAGTTCACCTCTGTTGGTTTCTACCGCGGCGGCCTCCATGCCTCCTCCGACGTCGGCAGCTGCGGCCGATCCTTCAGGTATGCTTGGGGCTTCTCGCCAACCTCTGCCTCCTTCCCATCTACCTGACCTCTTGGATGGATTTCCCTTGGGTTCAGGTGATGGGTTTGGCGGCTATCGGCCTGTTGTCGACCCTACAGGTGCGTAGGGTTCTTTTGGCCTTTTTTTTTTTATATATATATCATCTTTTCCTAACTGCTTTTTGTTTTTTGCAGTGTCGGATTCCAATGAAGTGTATGTTCCACGATGGAACATCCGCCGAGGAACAACCCTTCGCACGCATGTGGAGTGCGTGGAGTGGGCTCGTCACGCAGCTCCCAGTGGTGCGTTGGGGGAAGCAATGGCTAGCTACCAGGAGGGTAGGCTAACCAACGAGCTTCGGATTCTCCTGGCCCGGATGCAGCCGCGCGTCGAGCTGCTTTGTCGTGAAAACGACAAGTTAAAAGCAGCTCGTATCCAAGATGTAGCTCAGGCGCGGGCTGTCCGGGAGGAGAACAGGAGGCTCTCCGCCCTTGCTGCGGAGAAGGCCTTCAAGGCCCTTGAGGTTGAAGTTCAGGCCCGTCTCGAGGCCCGTTCCAAGGCTGCCCAAGCTGTTAACGAACAGCTTCGGCTGGCTAAGGAAACTGCACGGAACGCAACCGAGAGGGCCACCAAGGCTGAAGCTGTTGCTGAGCCTCTACGCCTCGAGAATGAGGAACTTAAAGCCAAACTAGAGGCGCTCCAACAGGCTCATGATGCCTTGGCGATGGAAGACGCCAAGAAGCTCCAAGAGATCTTGGACCAGAGGGGCGTGCTTGACCACACTGAGCGGAAGCTAAAGGGCGTTGAAGAGGCTGCTGCAAAGGAAGTATTGCTTGCCAACCTTAATAAAAGTGAAGCCGAACGCGCCCGTAACCAAGCTCAAGCCTCCCTCCAGGAGGCTCTGGTTGCCAAGGAATGGCTTCTTCGAGAAGCATTGTCTCAGGTAAGCTTAACTTCATAATGTCTTTACGCTTTTCTTTGTAAATAGAAAAGGTTTTGATACTTGTATTTTTTCTTGTAGGTTGTGCATCGAGTCCTCACGGACACATCATACGACGATGCCATGAGCGCAGCCCTCAACGCTTCTCACGAGGACGGGGAAAAGGCCAGCTTCCTGCTTGGTCTAGGGTTCGTTGAGAAAGGCATCCCGCCTTCCAACTTCCCTTTATATGATGTTGATACTGAAGCTGTATATGACCAAGCAGTGAATCAGTATGCCGCCTTCCCGCATCCGGTGGTGGAGAAGGTGAACGAAGTTGCTGCTGCTGATGATGGGCTAGCCATTCTAAAGACCTTCCTTGAACCGCCACAGCCAACTGATAGTGCGGGTACAAGTGGGTTTGGAGGGAGTGGTCCTGAAGCTTGAACCTTAAGATCCCTTCCCACTGTTAGGATAGGTTTAGCTTGTATAGATTTATATTCTTGTAGGCGGGTAGTTACCCGGCCATTCTTGTAATGAATTATTATGAAATATAAATCTTTGTGCGGGTAAGACCGCTACTTTCACTGGATGACTTGCTTTATAAACGTTATATGACTTGCTCATGCATACTTTAGTTTAAATTAGCAATTTTCCAAGTGTTTAGAATAAGTTGACCTTTGAACGTGGTAGATAATAGGTTGAAGTTTTGCTTCCTCCTTCGTGATTGTGCGGGTAGGACCGTCACTTGCACTTAGTAGGATGGCTAAACTTTACCTATATCTGACCTGCGTGGAGGTTTTCCTCATCTTTTTGTTAGAAATTTTCTAAGTGTTTAGAATAAGTTAACCTTTGAACGTGGTAGATAATAGGTTGAAGTTTTGCTTCCCCCTTCGTGATTGTGCGGGTAAAACCGTCACTTGCACTTGGTAGGATGGCTAAACTTCACCTATATCTGACCTGCGTGGAGGTTTTCCTCATCCTTCTGTTAGAAATTTTCTAAGTATTTTGAATAGGGTAACCGTTCGACGCGTGGTTGTCAATAGGTTAGTTCGGTTTCTTCTATCATGATTTGTGTGGTTAAGACCAGCACTTTCATTTAGTGGGATCACCAAACTTTACCTATGACTGACCTGCGTGAAGGTTTGCCGTTTTTTGTGTTTATGCGGGTTTTGCCGCCTTCCACAAGCAACGATTTCTTTACACTTATTTATGCGGTGAAAACCGGCATCAGTGTTTTGAATAAATTAACCGTTAGACGCGCGGTTGTCAATAGGTTAGTTCGGTTTCCTCCATCATGATTTGTGCGGTTAGGACCGGCACTTTCATTTAGTGGGATGACCCAACTTTACCTATGACTGACCTGCGTGAAGGTTTGCCGTTTTTTGTGTTTATGCGGGTTTTGCCGCCTTCCACAAGCAACGACTTCCCCACTTATGTATGCGGTGAAGACCGGCATATCAGTGTGGAAAGTTCATAAGTATAAATGTAAGATCATCAGCATCAATGTTCTAAGGAGAATCATTTCCATTAGAAGTGGCTCTGGGCCTTTTCTTTACAAATTTGGAATTGATCTACATGCAAACTGTGTAATTGAGCTCCGTTCCATGTTGTTGGGATGGGAGTTCCATCGAGCCGATATGCACCTGGTTCGGGATCTCGTTATTTACGCAGTATGTTGTCTCCAACATTGAAGCTGCAATTTTCATCGTGTTTTCCCCAACTGGGGTTCTACACGCATCAGCCTGCTCAGCGTTCGTTACGCCACGAGGTGCACGAGCGTCCCATCTCTGACAAATGCTTCAACGATGTCCTTTACGTCTGTGCATTCTTCAGTGTTGTGGCCTTTTGTCCTGTGAAAGTCACAGTATTTGCTCCGATCAGCATTGTGACGATGTCGGATTATTGGAGCCTTTGGCCATGGGAGCTCCTCAGTGGCGAATATCTCGGTGACGCTTTTGGTGAGTGGCGTCCATCTGGAGTTCTGGTTCGACTGTACGTTATCCCTTCCGCCCAACCGATGTTGCAAGCCGGATGAGGTGTCAAAGTTTACCCTTGACTGCCAAATACCTAGCTTCCGCTTTTTGTTTAGTCGGGCGGTAAGGACGTTGTCTTCTCTTGTTTTCTGAGTGTAGAGGTTTGTGCTCTGGGTGAGATCTCTACCCAGTTGCTTCTCCGTTTCCGCAAATCGTTTAGCTACTGTCATGATGGCATCCCATGTGGATGGCATGCCATCTCTACCCGTTAAGGTGCGGATGAGCTCTGGGTCGTTCGCGCCCTGGATGAAAGCAGCGCGAACAAGATCTTCGCTAATATTACCCAGACTTAGCTTCTTTGAGTTGAAGCGAGTGATGAAGTCTGGCAAAGATTCATCTTCCTCTCGAATGCAATTGAGGATTGTCCATTGCTCTTCGGTATACTTTCTTTGTTGGCTGAAGTGTTGGCTAAACTTCTGCTGGAAGTCTTCCCAATCGTAGATGTGGTGGACTGGTAGACGATTGAACCACGCTCTAGCTGCCCCCACAAGCGTCATTTGGAACATGTAACACCACGTAGGTTCCGTCCAACTACTGAGGGTTGCCCCCGCTATGAACCTGTTCAAATGATCGTCTGGATCAGATATACCATCGTAAGTGCCGATGTTGGACATCTGTTTGGCACTTTTCGGGACGATTGCTTCCGCAATGTCCCTTGCAAATTTGGACGTTCTCGCCTTTGCAGCAGTTGGTGTAAATGTTTTGGAGAAGTCACGTGGGTTTCCACCCGCGTTTTTTGGTTTGAAGGTTTCTCCAAAATGCCTTTTCGGTTGGGAGTCCGTTTCCTTACGCTTCCCTTTCGCCTTATGACGAGGGTTTGCGTCACTATCGGATTCCTCCGAATCATCATCCAAGTACTCTATGAATTCCTCAGGCTGTTGGAGTGAACGTAAGCGTTCATCCAACTCAGCTTGGAATTCTTTTTGACTTGCTTCCGCCCACGCTTTAACTTCATCGAGTTTTTGGCGGGGGAGCCTCGTTCCTTTTCTCTCTAACTGGGTATCGGTGAATCCCAGTGAGAGATTATTTACTGCACTTGCCCCAGCTTGGGTAACTGGGGTAGTGTTCGTAAAATTTACTGCACTTACCCCGGCTTGGGTAACCGGGGTAGTGTTCGTAAAAACTGTGTAGTCGTCGGTATTCCCCCCAGTAGCTGGGGTTGTGGTTACCGGAGTTTCTTTAACCATCTTTCCAGAAGTTTTGAGAAAACTGAAAAAGAATTAACTTCTAGCTTTTATGCACGGATGGCGCCAATGAAGAAACACTAATCGACCCCGGGCAGATTACGGATAATCTGGGGGTTAAATAGATGTTTCCCACGAGGGGTTAGATCCGGCAAAGATGGTTCTTCTGATAACCTGCAAAACAGACAACGTGAGCTCGTCACTGAGAAGGGGGGGTACCTCCTTGTGACCACCCTCCGGTTTGAGAATCAGACTAGATTGCTCTTGAATATAAGTGTATATTAAGAGATTGCTAGAGCAGATATCAGGTATAAGATATAAGATACAAGATAAGATGAGATGATCATACCATTTAGGGTATTTATAGCCGAAGGTAGGTTTCCAAGAAGGTATAGCCGGCTGAATAGTATTCCTGTTCTACCAACTGTGGCCTACGCACGTGCCATGCTGGTAGTTGGTGGGTAGGCAGCGGCTGACAGTGACCAGGCCTGCTGTGTACTATTCCTTTTCCACCAACTGCAGGCTATGCACGTGGTATGACAGGAGTTGGTGAGTAGGCAGCGGCTAATAGTGACATACAGTACAAGAGCATGCTGCTCGCCATACTGTTGTCAATGAGCTGTCGTATCTCTGGTCAGATCTTTTGCCCATACCTCGTCAGGTACAGTACAAAAGATCCTCCAGTATCGTACGGACTGGCTCATTTGGGCGGGAGTATTCCCCCTCCCGCCTTTGTGCGGGATTGTTCCCGGCTTTGCTCATTCCTTCTTCAGGTGACATTACTGAATTATTTTGAGAGCTAAGTGCCTTGTGCGTGTAGCCTTGCTGCGCGGGTGGCCTTCCCTGATGGTTTGTATCCGCAGCTGCGGGAACAGGCGGAGTACTTCACCATTGGGAGGCATTTCCTGCGGGAACAGCTTGCGTACTGCGCGTAAGGACGTCACGTCTCTGAGCATGGTGGGTCCTGCGGATCCAGTTGGTTTCCGCGCAGACGTCTCTCTTCAAGGTGAGTCCTGCGGGTCCAACTGGGCTCTGCTGGGACCTACCTCTTCAAGTGTCAAATAGAATGCCATTGAGAAAATCAATGTATCTTAGTGTAGCCAGTTACAAACATGCCATTTGATTGCATGATAGAATATTGATACAAGCCCAAACAAGGTCTAGTAATGTTCTTAGGGTTGTGTTAGCAACACGTGAATTATAAAACAGTAAAATAAAACATTTTAATATCATCAACTCTAATATTATGAAAAGCTCATTCAAATCCAAGTTATATGTACACGATAACAGATAAACATACTGTATGATATATCGAATACTGCCATAATCAAATGTAACGCATGCCTTGTAAGATAAAGACCTCAATGGGATTGTCCTATAACAATACCCACAAATGAACAAGGTATTGAGATGATCATGTGCTATATATTTAGCTCTTATTCCTGGATAAATCTTATACTCATTTTAGGGCTTCGGAGAGGTTAGGGACTCAACATGAACATGAAGAGAGTCGTAAGCGAAGACATGATTCAGGTCCATCTACTGATCTACCCATAACTTGTAAATTAATATTGAGGGGGGTGTTGACGCCAACAACTATGAACACGACACATTCAAAAACACTGCTAAATGAGAGTTGCATTGTCTCCTCATAATATATTACGTTTCGTAAATCTTTTATCATAAAACAAATACAATACATTAATTTGTATTTTAAATTCACATATCAAAACGATAGCAAATCCTTAACTTTTTACCAGAACTACCTTAGAATATGTGTAGTGAATCAGACCCACGCGTTACATGTTACATTTAAAAATGAGTATAAAATACCATGTCACTAAAAAATTATTTTAAGTTGAACTCCGTACTTGGCATACAACTTACCAAACATACCATAATCTATTTCGTTTGGGTCAATTATTGTGATTGACTGAGAACAATAAGATAAGATAATAATTTAAACTAGCTATCGTACAATGTTTGAAACTGCTTTAAGTTTTATAAACTAATATTATTTGTGTGTGTGCTGAGGATTGAGTACAAGATGCGATCTAGTATTGGTGCCTTGTAGACTACAACATTGTTTGGATACAAAGAATCTAAAGTTTAATCCAAGAAGATAACTTATCATCACCCACCAAGTGGCCATGCTATCAGCTTTTGTTACATAATAATATTTATTACAAGATTAAAAAAAATAAGCATGTTGATTAATTTAAGGTTTATTGGAATTTAATAATCCAAACTTTGAAATATTAACCGATATTAATCCTAACTTAAGAAATTTCTTTAGATTAATCTCAACTTTTAGTTTATTTGTCTCCACTAAGCCTTTTTTTTAACAGAAACTAACCTATTTAGTTTTAGAGCAAAATATGTCATTTCTACAAATTAAGGGGGGCAAACAAAAAATTTAATTAACTTAAAAACTCACTACCACAGACGCCACCACCACCACCGGCGCCGACACTGCGATTGCCGACAACACTGTCACCACCACCACCACTTTGGCCTCTGCCATCGATGGTGGGGGTGGAGGCGATGGCGGAGGTCGCGGTAGTGGTGGTGGTGGTGACGACGCCCTTGGTGGTGAGTTTTTAAGTTAGATTAAAATTTTCATTTGTCCCCTCAACTTGGAAAAATGACATGTTTTGCCCAAAAAAATAACCGGGTTAGTTTTTGTTAAGTAAAAGCTCAGTGGACGTCAATAGAGTGAAAGTTGGGACTAATCTAGAGAACATTTTAAGTTGAGATTAATATCAGCCAATAAGCCAAAGTTTGAATTATTAAATCCAATAAACCTTAATTTAATAATCTTCAAATGGTGGTTGTAAAACATTTTAATTTTATTGTATATGAAAAATAATATATTAAGACCGGGTTTATTCTTATACTTGTATTTTAAACATAACTTATAACAATTATGTATAATTCGTCTTTAACATGAAGGTAGTCGCAATAATTTAATATAATAATTGATGTTTCTAAAAGCAATGAGTTATGTATAATATGTCTTTAACATGAAGGTATTTACGATAAAATAATATAATAATTGATGTTAATTATTGATACATGCATGGTAAAGATATAAAAGTAATGTGTGGTTTTTAAGCCCCTTAATCATGCTTTGGGTACAAAATCAAGTAAAGTAGTGTATGTAAATTTGCATAGAAGTTAGTTTATCCTCAAGCAAAGCATACAATAGTTGAAGTTTGTTGTTTGTATGAAGCAAAATCAACAAGTTATGAAGCAAGCATGTAAAGTATAACTTCAAAGTACAAAAGGTACGTAAAAGAAAATTGTCATGAAAGCGTATAACCTGTAAAATATGTAAAATAAACATCTATAGTTGAAATATTCTTGAATGACCTAACTGAGATTAAAAAAGTGATTAAATTGAAACAGTAGTGAAACATTGTTTCCATTCTATCATATTTTTCTCTACTTTTTTTATACTAGCAAATTAAACTTTCATAAAACGAATGCACTTTTACCTATACCAATCTTACTATATTATTAAAACAGCACAAGATATTCATATGGGCTTCAACTAGCATGTCCACATATGCTTCTAAGTCATATGTTTTCATTTATAGAATTGTCACATAATTCATTAATTAATATTTTCTATAATCATAACCTCACTAAGTAATGTTTTCTATAATCATAACCAACTATTTCCTTTCAAATGATTTAAAACCGATTTTGATCACAATTAATGATTTGTAACTGATTTTGTCTTCCCTTTTTTAGTATGACTATTATTTTAGCAAATCAATTATTTGTATAACAGTTTGTTATTTCACAATTTATACATATTTTTCCTACATCTTGTGGTTTTGCAGAGAATAAGATAAAGAATGTTTACGATATCTACATATATATAACGTTTGAAATATTTTCCACCCGTGTGTAACATTGGCCATTATTCTAGTAAGATATTAAGATTATTAGATTTTTGTCTTCAGCCTATAAAAAGAATTAGTCAAGCCCAAATGTACAACACTTTGTTATATCTTTCAATTGAAAACTTACCAAACATATTATAGAACAATGCAATAAATTATACATAAATTCGAGAACCAACATTTTCACTTTGTTGAATGAAGAATTGGAAGCTTACCAAACATAATATACAACAATGCAATAAAAATATATATATAATACATGAAACTTCCGTATATAAAGAAGTATTTAAAGATTTATAACATTTATTAATATAGATTTTAACTTTTCATTATTATGCGTAATATGTTATTTCAGTTACAAAAAGTATATATAGTTTATGTGTTGTGAAACAAGCCTAATAGCTAAAACAATATGATAATAAGATGTAGGGAGAAAATAAGAGATTTCATTAATAGGTGTGTATTACAATAAGATACAATGATATGTATATATAGGAAAAGATAACTTGAAGAATAAGCCTAATCTATATTAGGTATTGATAACCATAATAATATATATTTATAACACTCCCCTTGGTTATCAACTCAATACGCTTGGATATGCTGTCTCATTAAAAACCTTGATAGGAAAACCCAGTGGGACAAAACCATAGCTAAGGGAAAAAGAGTGCAGCGCGTATTGTCTCCCCCTGATTTATATATCCTTTAAAATGGTAAATATCGATCTTATGTGAAAGTTACCCAAAACTTTTATAGTCAATCATTTGCGTCTTCGTCCATTGACATTTGAATCTTTAAGTTGAATAATGTTATATGATCTTCACGTGAAAACTTCTTTTGCTTCATCTAGTAAACACTATGATTCTGTTGTGTTTCTCTGCATCAACAAGACGAACCAAACTTGTTTTGATGGGTTAGTAAAATATAAAAACATATATTTCATACCTGAAATACATGTTTTAACACATTCAGATGTCTCCTAGCAAGACACATTCCGATAAACATAAATAAAGAAAATAATAATCATATGTAGCTAACAGTACAACATAATATAATGCATATATGCATTTAATTATAGTATTTTCGAACCAATAATATTTCATATTTAGATAGGAAATTATAAAGAGTCATTGTGTGACATCCTTTAACGTGCTAAAAGAATTAAATTTGTCCATGGTAAAATGTCTCAACATTTCATAGATCTTTGGTGGATTTCATCATCATCGTACTCAGTATATCCCACCAATAGCAATGCTATGGTAGGGTCTGAGGAGGGTAAGATATAGACAGCCTTACCTCTATCCCATAGGGATAGAGAGGCTGCTTCGGGTGAGACCCCCGGCTCGATAGTAGTTTTGCATCAAGCCTTGGACATAAGGCACATATACTCGAACTATAAGTCGAGTAATAATCATACATTGTCAAGGTCTTTCAAAAAGAATTATCTCTTTAAAAGCTCATAATTTTCTCTCGGTGATATATCGTCATTGTAAACTGTGATTATAATGAACTTTTAAGAGTGAAATTTTGATAAAAATATGGCTAATTATACCAAACTTATCTCCCTCTTTATCAAAATATCTCTTGATTTGTGCCAAGCTCAATTCGAATAGTTTAGTTCATACGTAATAAGCATAAATTTATGCGTTTACCAATCCATCATGGACTTATTTTCTACTTGACAAATTATGCATATGCATTCACTTTATCAAGATATTTGCTGCATAAACTTGCTCATTAACACATCACTTTGTATCACATATCAAAATCCATATTGTACAATTTCTTTGTTTATTGAGATATTGTACTCATAGCGTGCATTCTCTTCTATGTGTATGCTTATTGATGCACAAAATAAACTAATCTTTCAAGCATTCAATTATCTTAGGAAACTTTTCATGAGTTCCATTTATGTTCAACATATTCAATAATCGTAAAGTATCAAATATGGCTCTATACACAACAATCATTATGTTCTCGATAACTTACTTTACATGATTTGATAATTCAAATCATTCATAGATTTTCTTGTAAACTCTCAGTATCAACTGAATAACAATATTTATTGGACGCATATCAATTCTCTCTTTATATTACCAGACTTTTAGTTATCGAAAAGTCATTGCTTCCACCATTGAAGAATGTGTCTCCTCAATCCTCATAATTAATCATGGGTCTTTGCAAAAATATTTGTGCCATCAATTTTGCTTTATATCACTTGATGAATTTTCATAACTCATATACAAGACCCGTTTGTATCTAACACATTTTACAACTTTAGTTGTACAGACTGCTGGTCCAACAAACTTTCCGTTATTTAGAGAATTCAACTCTGCCCTGTTTGCGTTTTTTCCACTTTGGCCAATCATTTTTTTATAGGCAGATTTAGATCTTGATCCTCATCATCATTTCAAGCGCTAATTATATATATAAATAAAAGTATAACGACGTCGACTTTATTTCGATTCCATATATCTTTGTAGACATGATACAATATAATTTATTGAGAGCTCTTTGTTTTCAGGTACCTAATGTTCTTCAAGAACCATCATGTCTAATCTCTTTCAAGAGACCTTTTACTGCACCTCGACTTGACCATCTTTATTACTTGCTCCAATTTTCGAGGAAATTTAAACTTTGGAACCGATCAATCTACCACGCTACAAGCGTGCATTATAATTATTATCAATTTGCGTTTGTCCTTCCGGGACATTTATTAATTGGAGCATTAGCAGTTCGTATAGGTGTCTTAGCTAGACACTCTCTTTTGGTCAGTGAATCGTCTGGTAATTCTTTCGTTGATCTTTATTCATAAATTATCCTTTGAACTTTTAGTTCATATAATTTAGTTTGAGGATCAATGATAATTCATTCCAACTAAATTTGTTTTCCAACTGCTTTAAATCTCCCTATAATGTTGGGAATGTTGATTCACTAAAGTGAAAACTAACGAGCCATAAGCAAATATCTCATTAATGGCTCTAAGTATTTAATCATATATAATATTTAATACCGACATATATTCCCAACTTCCTTTGTGTTCTCATCTTTGTGTCTTGTGATGGATTAATTTCAGTATATAACACATACGAAATATTAGATGAGAAATATTTGGTTACTGACAAAAAACCAATTGCAATGGGGAGGAAGTATCATAACTTGTTGGCTTGATGCGAATTAGTTTAAAGACAGTAAAATCATATGTACTCAAATACAAACATGAACCTTTGCTCTCGTGATGATTTCCTTTCCAGCAAATTATAGACGTTGAGTAATCGTCTTTAACAATACAATTTATGTAATAACATAATCTGTTATGAAGTTCAACACTTATTCCAATGATCATTATTAACTTCGGAATCAAATTCATTATTATAATCGAATGTAAATATACCAATTTGGAATAATATGCTTGCTATCTTATTAGCTAAGCAATAGATCATGCAAACATGAAGTTGCGATCTTGATAACCATTTAGACGATGCATCGATTTTGAAAATACTAAATGGTATCATAATATTTAGGGATTCACACCCTATTCTATTTAATAAATAGGTCATTTTCATTGAGAGCAAACTTTGCATGTTTAATCATCATGAAGAATCTCATGGTTTTTCAATATATTTCACATCATTGACTCGGTGTGGTCTAACCGGTCATGCCATTAGATAATCATGATTCATAAACTTCAGGTTTATGATCATATATGTATCATGCTTCTTTAGTACAAGATTGTAAATATAAGTGAACATTGTATTATCGTTTCAAACGATTATGTAATTTCACTTTTGTATTTCTAGATTTTGTTCTCATATATGATCAATCTCTTTGCCACATGTGGTGGTCGATCTCATTATTAGCATGACCAATGTTATAATTTCGATAGCCGATCTCATTATTAATATAATCATTATTACAATTTTTCTATTATGTCCATGATCGCAACAATCAGTGCATATTCACATTCACTTCGGGGAATGATATCAAACCAAACACTTTTCATGGTTTATTCATAATTTTCTCGGACATAGATACAAAATCACTTCAAACATTTCATACGCTTTAATGATATGCTACTTTATGAGCATACTTGAGGTCTGACTAATGAAAAATTGTCGTTTCCGATTTTTCCTCATAATTAATCTTCTCTTAATCATCTCTTCATATAACAAGTACTGAGAATTATCGTGCTAATATTTTATAACCTTTGATAATGAGATCTATAGAGAATGACACTTCAGGTGCCATATATAAGCACATCTCTATCGTGAGAGTAATAATAAAATACAACTTTGGTTAGTTGTTTGATTGTATGCTATCTATATATTAATAAGATATAGAATATAAAGCATTCACAAAGCTAAATAATAAATATATGACTTTATAACATGATATCATATAAAATGAGTTATAATATAACTCTACAATATAAGAGTTTTCAACACTTACAACCAAATACATATAATTTGTGTGTCAACCACCTATATAACAATATAACAAACAACAAATATATCTTATATGCGAGAATTTTCATTGTAGATTATCATCACAAAATATATCCATATAGTTCCAACTTTTAACTTTTTTTTTTATAACAAATGGTATAAATTCAAATTCTATTGAAAAGAAATCTATTTCTTGAGCTAAGGCTCAAATGAGATTCAATAGCAAAATTTGTTGAAAACTAGCTGTCATAATGCAAAACCTTAAAAATCATTCATGTTTCTATAAATATTAAATACTTTTTAATGATTTTAAAATCAACTAATTATCAAGAAAATGTTCTCGTCACTTTTTGAAAGGAATAGATCTTCATAGACAAACCAATGAGATCTAATAAAATTTTGTGTAACAGTTATTTTTTAATATTATTCTTCAATAATAAACATATCGAATCAGTAGTTTAATATATCACAATATTGCTTCCCTAAGATAAAAACCAAAAACAAACAAATGTGTACCATTTATCTATCAATAGTTTAATTCTTATCACTTTAATAAATACACTTGTATCAAAGAATTATAGCATCTTAACAAGCTTTTCATTGTCCAATATTCATCTTACACTCATAGCAACACATAAAAAGAAATCGCAGCTTATGGTATATTGCGAACAACAATACATAATTCACTTATTTGGATGTTTGATGTATCAGTTCATATTAGAGTCAACTAATTGTTCATGCTTATTCAAATTCAACAGAATGTATGTATTAATGTATCTTCTAAAATAATGCCTTATAATATTATACGTCATATCCTAAAATATCATAATCAATATTATTTAGAACATTATGTAATTTATCATTATAACTTTTTAGTTTTTACCACTTGTATTTCACAGATTAATGAATTATGACTATATTTTTTATTTAGCATTGTGTAATTTATACAACCGGTTTAATACATGATTATCTAATATGTTGAACATATTTTTCTACTTTACATTGTGTCATTTATTGAACGTCATTATTTATTTCTAGTATGTCGCTTATTCCATCATTGTAGTATGTAAAACGTGTTTATCTAGCCTAGTATATAATACACACAATTAGAGGTACACAAAAAACTCGAATCTGGAACCAGATTCGAAAAATAACCGAAACCGGTTTTTTTATACTTGGGTTTTAATACCCGAAAGCGGACCCGATTTGTACTCGGTGATACCCGAAAGCCCTGATCGGTTCCATACCTTGAACCGGGTTTTTTCAATACCCAAAACCAGATTTTTCAAATACCCGATCTATAGCCAAAATTACATGAAATATACCAAAAAAACTACCCGAAAAATACGCCTAAAAGTGTACCCCCCCCCCTAAAAAATCAAATCTATACTCGAAAAATACCCGCAACAAAACCCTAAAAAACCCCAAAATAGGGTTTTTTTCAATACCCGAAAATAAGGCATTCAAATACTCGGTTTTGGAATAAATGGTTATATACCCGACCCGAACATGATACATAGAGTATGGTTTTTAGAGACAATACCCGGACCCGAACCCGATCCGTGCATTGCCAATACCCGATTTTTCAATATCCGGTCATACCCAAACCCAGTTCCATACCCAGTACCGGGTATTTCAAAAACCCGATTTATGAACCTCTACACACAATTACAAAACATGTTAAATTTAATAAGTTTTTTTTTCTAATGTCTACCCTCTTTACAGTAGTGAAGCTTGGAATAAGACACCGAGGGAGGACTCAAAATGTATACAAAATTTCACAAATAAGGAGGGTCGAGCTCAAAATTTAGGCCAAAAACGACTAAATTTACACAACGTATAAAAAATTTCAAATGAAAACGAATAAATTTACACTACTACGTAAAAAAACCGGGAGGGCTAGGGCCACCCAGCCGTAACTAACCTTCGCCAATGCCTCTTTACTTGAAGTTTTTTCAACAAAATTATGCTCTAAATAATTTTTATTTTATTAAAAAAAAGGAAAACAAATGCCACATGCCTGCAATCAGGGCATAACTTTTTGTCAATAATTTAGTTGGTCCAAGTTGCTTAGACCTTTTACAGTAGTACATAAGTTTTGATCTTGAATTCAACAATTACATGTGCTTCCGAATCAACTATACTCAACTGTTAATATTACGAGACATTGAAGGAATGCTTCATGTTAAATTCAAGGAATGTTGGCAATGGCATTATAGTGGTGTTTAAGGTTTGGAATATTTATGGTTCAAAACCTGACTTGACAGTGTTTATACTTTATACAATGGTGGGTTTCTTCCTTCATGGTGTTCTTGGGTGAGTTAGGCCTAATCATCAAAATTAATATGGACGGTTGATATCCTGTCTAGACTCTCGGGAAAAACTAACTTAGGTATTGAGGGTGGTTCCAAACACTGTTAAAAAAACTGAAGGAATGTTGAGGGAACCTTCCGTTGGTAAAAACCGTGTTTAGTAATGTAAACTTGAGTTTTACTCGTTGCAAGTTTTATTTAAGTTTTTGACTCGTGAGTAATGTTACAAACTCGTGCTTAATTTTGGCTCGACTTATATATTATTTAGCTATTTATGTAAATATGTATAATATTTTTTAAAACATGCCATATATATGCTAACATTTATGAATGTGAATATTGGATACTTTCTTTTATGTTAAGTTTTTACCCTAAAAATTTAATAGTTATATTATACTGTTCCTGAACTTTATCAAATTTCTTTTAAAAGATTTATGTTTCTAATCCCTTTTCATATTTAACCAATTTACGTGGTTACCGTTGAACTAATTCTTTTTCTTTAAACGAATAATGTTTCTGGCTCTAAACTTTAATAGAGTTACAGTTTAGTAAACCTTTATTATTTATTATTTTTAAAGTATATGTTTTCTTTAATTTTTTATACGTGTATTTCTTTTTTATTTCACTTATTGTAATTAAAATTTTTAACTCTAGATATGTTTGAGTTAACTGTGTGGATTGCTTATTTTACCGTTGTTTAGGTTAAAACTTAGACCACGGTCTATACTAATTCAACGATATACCATGTAGCAATCACATAATCACCATCACCCTTCTACACCCTCTCGCGAATCGTGAACTTAAATACTAGTTACTAATATTTCCAGTTGATAATCCCTTGTAGTCAATACAATTTAATGTAAATTGCGGTTAGTCCAAATCTACGGTTTTAGTCTAAAAGTTTCAAATTTGCAATTTTTGTCCATATGGTTTCATTTCACTTGCAATTAAACCCAAATTCATTTACCTCGTTAAGTATGGTCGTTAAAACCATCAACGGAAGTTTTTGTCATTTTTCTTTCCCAATAAATCCCAATCCTAATTTGTAAGCCCCCTCATGTGAGGGGTCGGGGCGTATCTGGAAAAAAAAGGACAAAACTGCCCCTCACGTGAGGGACACGCTGATGAGTTTAACAACCCGACTTAACGTGGTTAATGAATTCAGATTTAATTGCAAATGAAATGAAATTATAAGGACGAAAATCAAAAATTTGAAACTATTGGACTAAGCCACGAATTTATACAAACCAAAAGGACGAAAACCACGATTCACTCTACATTTTAAATATACAACAATTTCTTATAAAAAATCACATATTAAAATATACAAATGATTAACACTACAAACCAAAGTTTAATCATGTTACCCATTAAGTGGCGTAAGTGTCAAAATTGGAATATCATGATACATAAGTATTGTGACCCATTTCAATGTCAGAAGCTCTAAAATATTTTATTCTTAACAATTAGTCGGGAGTAATCATGTATGGTCTTGAGGTTGTGTCGACTGTAGGGTTTAAAATCTTTAGTAGTCGAGATTTTGGTTTTTCTCGTTTTAAATATCCCCTCTCCAAACCGTGTGCGTGGTCGCAGGTTTGAGAGTTAGTTGCTTCGCTTTCCTCCTTTCATTTTTTTTCCATTTGTGTTTTGCCCTTCTCGGACCGCACATATGAGAATGTTCATGTCCAACCACGTCTAAACAATAAGTTTAAATAGTGTTGGCTTAATTGTTGTTTGGCCCAAGTGTAAGGCTCAACCCAATAATTAGGTTTTATTATATTTGGTAATGTCTTGGCTAACAAGTTAGGGTTAGTCTATATAAACCGAGTTATGGTTAGACATTAGATGTAATAGAGTTGGTGTAACCGAGTTAAGGTGCATCAAGAGTCAAACCGAGTTAGAGTTTGAGAGAGTTGTAATTAGTTTTTTGAGTGATATTTTCTGATTAATATAAACGAGAGTTATTCGTTTAGTTGGTGTTTGATTATCGATCCGGGACTTGAATTGGTATCAGAGCCAAGTTCAAGACATCGATAATCGGCCGGCGTTGAGCGGTGGCTTGAGGAGGAGCTATCATCGACGCACATCGGAACCAAGTTGGGTTTCCGAATCGGATAGTTTTGTTTTAAAGGGATTTATCGAAACTCAAACCATAGTCGGTGTGTCTGCGATCAGTTGAATAGACAAGAAATGCAAAAAAGGTGTTGCTTAAGTCAAAAGCCTCCAAAAGGAATTATTTTAAGGGTTTACGTAAGAAAAAGAAAATCACTGTTATTATTATAATAATATTAATTTGCAATACAAGTAGTTGATTTTTAATTCGATACACAAAATCAAGTAAAGTTGGTTTTATATACTATCCGGTTTTTGAGAGGTATTCATAACCGGGTTTCATGAAGACACGTTTCGGTTCTGAAAAGTTGTTTGGGACTGATTTGTTTGTACTTGTTTCAACGGGGTGAAGCAAAGGGGTTTTTCGTCAATGACAGGTGGCAAAGAAAATCCGATAATCCAACCCAAAGCGAGTGGGGGAATATCGTTGCAGGTTCTAAAGTTGAATGGAACTAATTACATCACATGGGCGATTGTGGTGGAAGCAATCTTAGATGATCAAGAGTTATGGGAAGTTGTTCAACCGAATGAGGGTGCGGTTATTGATGCGAAGAAGAATAAAACGGCAATGTCGTTTTTGTTCCAAGTTATAGAAGGTAATATTCTTCTTCAGGTTTCTTAATACAAGAATGCTCGAGAAATATGGGCGGCTTTGAAGGCACAGTTTGTTGGGACCGAGCGAGTTCAAAAGGCTCGACTACTGATGTTGAAAAGTGAATTTGAGAAACTCAAGATGGCGGAAGACGAGACTGTTGATCAGTTTGCGGGAAAAATAACCGGTATGGTTTCAAAGGCAACGGGTCTTGGTCACGTATTCGAGCAAGATGTATTGGTGAAATGTTACTTGACGCGGTTCCAGACAAATACTTCAACTTTGTAGCTTCAATCGAGCAAACGGTTGATCTCGATAGTATGAGGTTTGAAGATGCTGTTGGAAGACTTAAGGCGTTTGAGGAACGTTTACGAGGGAGAGAGCGCGCTTCAAATTCACAAGGTCAGCTACTTTTCAATCGGACAGATGGTAATTACAAAGGGAAGTCGTATGATCAGTCCAGTAGTCGAGGTAAGAGTTGGCCGAGTTCACGGGGACGTGGAAAAGGCCGTGAAACCGGAGGTCAAGATTGAGATGATTCACACCCTCCTTCGGTTGGTAAATAATAATTCCCTTTGAGAGCAATATTATATTCTTCAACAAATTCACTTCATTGACTCGGTGTGGTCTAACCGGTCATGCCGTTAGATAATCATGATCTATACACTTATTGTTTATGATCATATATGTATCATGCATGTTTAATACAATACAAAAACATGAGAGAACAATGTATTATCGTTTCAGACGATCACTTTCATCAATTACGTATTTTCATATTTTGTTCTCGAAAATCTCTTTTCCACTTCTAGTGGTCAATCTCATTATAAACATCAATATCATTAAACTTCTAACAGTCGATTCATTATTAACATGACAATTATTGATCTCACTATTAACATGACCATAATTACAATTTGCTCAATTATGGCCAAGATCACTACCAATACAACAATCAGTATATATCACTTTCACTTCGAAGTAAACCAGACAACTTTCATGGTTTTATTATTTTCTCGGACCCAATAATATGAAATCATATCAAAAGTTCATATTGCATGCTTGAGGTGTTTACATGTGTTGCATGCTTAAAAGGAAAGTTGATTACTCGCCCATCATCAATTAAGGTGGGGACCAAATCCCTTACTTTCTTGGAAAGAATACACGGGGATATATGTGGGCTCATACACCCTCTAGTGGACCATTTAGATATTTTATGGTGCTAAAAACAATATTCTCTTCACATAACATCATCTGAGAAGTAATCGTATGTCTAAGCCATGTAATATATATCGATCTAAAAATTGCGACCTTTCAGTAGTTAATAATGAGATCTAGAGAGTGACGCTTTTGGTGTCATATTTATTGCTATACTCTTTCATTGTAATGATAACAAAGTACAACTTTGGTCATTAGTTGTTTTCTTAAATATTAGGAAAATTGGTTTTTATTGGTCCCAACTATTTTATTTTTGCCGGCGCTGGTCCTAACTATCATTTTGGCTGGCAACGGTCCCAACTTTCACATACGTTGAATCCACCAGTCCGCGACTAACGGAGTACTAACTCCGTTAGGTAAAATTTGATGTGTCGTCCTAGTTGTCAAAAGCCTGATGACATGGACATCCTACGTGGACCGGCTATGTATTATAATCAACGTTTTATACTTAAACATTATACAAACATAAATTCCCAAATTATACAACCCTAAATCCCCAAATTCTCTCTAACTCAAGAACCATAATTCCCTCTTCAGTCGATTGAAAAACAAGCCATTACATCCTGTTAAAGCTTCAACAATGTTGTGATAATCCAATGGGTCTATGTGAAACACTCGTAAATTCTTACTGTCACTAATCGTGGACTTCATCTCAGCTGCCAAGTAATTAAAAACCACAAATTAAACAACAACGAATTGGGATCATGAAAAGTAAAACAAAAACAAAAACAAACGAACGAGCCATGAGGGTAGATTGCAGCATGAACAAGGAAGCCTCTTTGAATAAGACGATGAACAAGTGCAGACCCAAAGCATCCGCCAGCATCCATTACACAAACCCTTTTGAAATCAGGCGAAGTCCATCGAATTCGAGTGAAACCAGAGTCGATTGAAAGACAAACAAGCCCTAATCTTTAACAATGGATAAGGTTCTTGAGTTAGAGAGAATTTGGGGATTTAGGGTTGTATAATTTGGGAATTTATGTTTGTATAATGTTTAAGTATAAAACATTGGTTATAATACACAGCCAATCCACGTAGGATGCCCATGTCATCAGGCTTTTGACAATTAGGACGACACATCAGATGTTTCGCGGACTGGTGGATTCAACGTATGTGAAAGTTGGGACCGTTGCCAGCCAAAATGATAGTTGGGACCAGCGCCGGCAAAAATAAAATAGTTGGGACCAATAAAAACCAATTTTCTTAAATATTATAGTCTATCTAAAATGATAGCCTACATACTATAAAATTAATATGCAATATACAGTGGTATAACATGTCATTATAATAAACACGAATTATAATAAAACTTTATATATTTTTGTCAATCAGTTAATAGCAAATACATATATAGTTTCAGTATTGAGCTAATGAACTATTGTACTTTTCTTCTTTTGTATGACTTTATAATTACTATTCAAAATGTTCAAATGTTCTTTTATAATTACTATTCTAAATGTTCAAATTGAACATAACACAAGTTATATTGACATGAATATTAAATTATCACGTGGATTTGCAAAACAACCTTGAAAAAATTTAGGTTCATGTATCTCAAACAATATAACTATTAATATCAAATTTGCAAACATATTTAATGTTTGCGCATCGGGTTCTAAATTAACTAAAAATAATTGAAGAATTTACTGAACAATATAGACTCGTTTCAATGAAATTATAAATGAAACATTTAATTTGGAACATTATACTATAATAATGCTTATAATCTTTAATTAGAGAAAGAATAATAATAGTCAAATCTATATTTTATTATAATGTTGTTCCATAGTAATAATATAAATAAAGTCATATATACCAAAACACAAAATTATACCGAGAAGATATACATAAAACTTCTTTTTGTTTATTTCCAACCAGAATAATAATTTCAACTTTTGTAAAACTACAAATATTAAAGAGACGTGCATAGCAATGTGTCGACTCCAAAGGGGCAGGGGTATGTCTTTAGTAGGTCAGGGTTTTCAATTCAGAAAGGGGTGGCAGCGTAGCTTGTTGCCCGTCTACCTGCTATGTTGATGTAATATCTATGTTTCTATATAATGAGAAAATTATTATTTTCAATGAATAATATACACCATATGATAATTGTGAAATAATAAAAGAAGTCGGTTAACCGGTTCGGAAATCAATAATATAAACCGGTTACCAACGGTTAGAACCGGGTATAAATCGGTTAGAGGTGGACCGGTTAGGTTTCAGGTTTGAAACAGGTTTGGAAATCGGTTAACCGGTTAGCTTGTGCACCTCTAAGCTGAACTACCAAGAAGAGGTTTGCTAAAAACTAAAACCAAGTGCAAAACTGAGTATACAGTTCAGGGTCCCAATATAGAACGGTTCCTGATCGGCTTATCAGATTCAAAACTAAAAGCAGTAAATTTGGTGTAGGTAAAAGGTTTTCATGATACGACTAAACGATTACCGACAACAAAACTTTGCAAATCATCAAGCATTCAACAAGGTGATGCCTATGAAACTAACAAGTGAAACCTGCACCGCTCAAAAGCTAACTTTATTGCTATAATAACACGAAAAATACATACGTTGTCGATAACAGCAGCAGCGCGTATATATATTTATGTGATCACGGTCGGGGCAGAACGGCCGGTGAATTCTAGTATCTTTGACAGCTTTAGTGCAACATCAACCTGTAGCCAAAACATGCTGGTCAACCCTCCGTCAACATACGCATAATAAATTGTTATATATATATATATATATATATATTCCATCACAAAGTAATAAATTGTTATATTTATTATTCATTTTATGGGGATCATCTCATTTTCTGAATTTATGACAATTATATGCCCTTCCCATAAACTTGTACGAAAGTTTGGAGAGTAAGAAGAAAAAGAAGGGCATATCCGTCATGTTATAAATTATATCTAATGAATGGAAATGTTAAATAGTTTCAATCGAAAAATATGATATTATGAAAGTTTCCAGAGGAGTATACGGAATTGTTTCTAAAAATGCATATGAAAATAAAAATAAAAAATTAAAATGGTTTACCAAAGGAGCAAGTGCTTCTCGAGATTCTCTTCCAGTTTTAGATGAATCTTTTACGTACTGCTCGATGTAAAGACGAATCGTAGCACCTTCTGACCCAGTCCCGGATAAACGGAAAACCTACAACACACATTCAAAAGTGTTCACCTACTTTTCATTTTTTTAAACATTCTTACAACCGTGAGAACCCATCACCAAAAAACTCGCGGCCCAACAAAAAGACATGATGCCTTCAATGGGTAAAACTTTAAAGGTGGACTCTTAAAAAAAATTGTTTAGCAAATATTAAGTAAATAAATGTATTCAATAAATACTCACCAAACGTGACCCGTCTTCAAACAAATAACGAATTCCTTGATTCTTCGAGACTGAACCATCAACTGGATCTTTGTATTCAAACTCATCAGCACCGGCGACATCTAAAACATCTGGACATATTCCCTTTATAGTACTACAAAAAAAATAACTAGAATGAAATATAAGCTTGAAATCAGCTTGTTAACAACTAGAGGTGTAAACGAGATGAAACACATCATCTACTCAAGATCGGTTCGTTATAAGCTTGAAACGAGCCAAGCTTAAACGACGAGTTCGAGACTAAAAGTAAGCTTGTTTGCTAAACGAGCTTGAGCTTCATAACTCGGCTAGTCTCGTGAACCTAACAAGCCCGTTAGTCTCACGAATACAATAACTTTTATTTAATACAATAAATAAATACTACATAATAAAAATATTTATAAATAATTATGTAAAAATAACTAAACACTATTTATTATAATACACACACACCCCTATATATAACCGTAATTAATAAACAAGCCAAGCCATAACAAAACTCGAGCTTGAAAATTTTCTCACAAGCTGAGCTCATATCGGTTCGAAAGTTATACGAGTCAACTTGGCTCGAGCTACATACTACCACAACATTTCTAATTTAGTATAATAAGAGACTAATGTAACGAAAAGATCGATCAACGGGTTTTCAAGGAATTAAGAAATTTACGTGTTAATGTCAATAATAGAGGATTGCAAGTTGACCAAGTGATCCATGACTTGCTTTGCAGCACCCGCATCAACATTCTTCAAAAAAACCATCAATATAAACATCGACTACAATTTAGTTACATTTTTAATGCATTATCATAACTTAAGAATTAAAAAGGACCTCATAATCATAACGAGTATAATAGTGGCGCCCGAAAGTAGCCCAGTGTTGCTTCACAATATCTTCAACAGTCACAAGCTTCCCGCCATCGAGGTTATCCTTGTTTTTATAAGCAAGGATGGATAACCAAGCCAACACAGCCCAGATTCCATCTTTTTCACGTATATGATCCGACCCTGTATGAATAATATAAACAAACAAATTATTAAAATATGCAACAATAATATTCTTCATATTCACAAAAATAAAAAATTACCTGTTCCAAAACTTTCTTCACCACAAACTGAACATAATCCAGCATCCATCAAATTACCAAAGAATTTCCAGCCAGTTGGTACCTAAGAAATCAAAACCAAGTGAGTTTTACTTTAAATATGATTATATTGTAAGTACATAAGTACTATAACTATCACAATATTATATGTACATGAGTACCTCAAAAAGCTTAAGGTTGAGACTTTTAGCTACAACATCGAGAGCAGCGGATGTTGGCATGCTCCTACAAGCAGACAAGTCACAATTGCAAATCAAAATTAGTTTCGGTTAGACTAGTTGAATAATGGGTTAAATGAGCTCATGTTGAAATGGGCTGGGCAGGGCAGGGCCGGGTTGGATTGACAGTTGACACACACTACTTTGTGCATTTTCTTATTTTTCATATATAAGTTAATGTGTTGATTACAATCACAAAAGAACATTCTTTTGCTGTATATACTAAATCTTGTCATCTGCATTAGATTATAGACTTTGGGCAACTTTGACATGTTTGACTCATTCAACCCACAACCCAACTCAACCCATTTAGAGGTGTAATTAAAGCAAGCTGCTCGTGAGCTACTCGAATTCTGCCCGCTAAAAGCTCGAATGGAGCCAAGCAAAAATATGCTTGAGTTCGATCCAAAATAAGCTAGCTCAATAAACGTGCCCAAGCCTGAGCTTTGCTTATTGAGCTCGAACTTGCTTGCGAGCCTAGAGGAGCCAATTATTTATATAATTTACATTTAATATGTTATATATATTTATATAAATATATTACTATGTATAAATTTATGATAAAAATAACTAAACAATATTTATTATGTTATATACAATAATTAAAGCTATATACCTATAATATATAAAAAATATAATTATAAACGTAAACAATTAGTTATTAAAAAATAAGCGGGCTCGAGCTTGAGCTTTAGAAATAAGCTCGAAAGCTTGAGCTTTAGATCTAGAGCTCAAAACCAGCCCAAGCTCTGGTAAGTTAAACGAGCCTAATCAAGCTCTGGCTTGGCTCGGCAAGTTTACACCCTAAACTTATTTATAAGCAAATGGTTGGCAATGCCACTTCTAGGAAAAATGAATAATAATATACACCCAGCAACACAGTCGCTGCCAGTAACATTATATACGGTCACAATAATTTAAGATGCTAACTGAAGCACACACACAACCATCCAAAGAACAAAGGAAATTAAATATAAATATAAAAAGGGTAACCTGGCAACACCCATTAATCCAGATGAAAAGTAAGGTATGGCTTGGACTGCGTTGGCAGTAATGATGGCGACCGAATCTGAAGGTGTAACAAAAAACCTGAAACCGTAGATAAAAGTTACCAACTAAGACTCTTCTAAGGAGTAAAAAGGTAAATGAAGTAGTAATTCATATATGCATCAAGAAGGACTTTTACCTTTTACCAAGGATCATGTTTCTATCAGCATCACCATCAGCAGCAGCACCAAATCCTGGTGGGTTACTGTCAGGTTTATCACCCAATCCCATTCTTGCTACCAACTCTTTTGCATAGGTTAGGTTTGGGTCAGGATGTCCGCCTCCAAAGTCTTCCTGTTCGCATCAAAAGTTTAGTTAAAAACGAAAAATAAAGTTAAGCATAAATTTGACAGTTGGGTAATGGTCGGTCTGAAACGGGTCATGATCGTTTAACAAATTTTACCATTGTAAATGTATAAAATAAAAAAAACAAAAAATAAAGAAAAAAAACAGATCAGAATCGGTCCAAGTAGAACTGACCCGTGGCGCGAGGTCGCAAACAATATTTTAATCTTTTAATACTAATTGACGATTCAGATATATAAACAAATACAATCCAAATCTTTATATGAAATCAGCATTGAATGAAACGATCATAAATTCAGAATTGGTCCAGGTAGGATTGACCCGTGACAAAAGGTCAACATTTTTTGCTTTTTATTTTTTGCTTTTTATATCTTTTACGATAAATTAATTATTCAAATATATATACAAAAATAATACCAATGGGTTGGTGATCCATTGGGAAGGGTTTGGGAGGTCTTGGGTTCAAGTCCCACACACGACAAAAATATTCGCCGTTCAACACACACACACACACACAAATAATCCAAATCTTTTAATGAAATCAGTTTAGGAGGTTGTATGCATTAAAAGCTTTCAACCATTTTGACTCATTCAGCCAGTTAGCCGTTTAGCGAAAGCATTTATTTAACATGACCTGTTTGACTGATAACAAGGTATATTTTTCTACTAGCACCTTTAGATTAGATCTTAAACAAATGAGATGGATAGAAATAACCATTTGGTCGATTTTTAGTATGGGCTAAAACGAGTTAGATTGGGTTGACCTGCAAACACTTTTTTGTCCAATTTTTAAAATATATAATAAAAAAAATAATGAACAATAACAATAATAGTCTTTGAATAGAAACACTTTTAGGAGACTGTGTGCATCAAAAATAAACTTTGGGGCAGTAAAAAAGTAAAAAAAAACACAACCCAAATCAGCCCATTCATAAGCAAACGGGTCAAAGCTTCCACATGTAACAAAATCAAAGAACAATTGAGATTATACAGAATGAGCAGAACCTTGGGAACACAGTTCAATAATGAGCTCTCCTTTGCACCAAGCTCTTCAACAAAGATTCGTTTAGCATAAGCTCCAGCAACTCCATGAAGTCCGTCAAAACTAATAAATCACAGCATAGTTAGCATTATTATTAACCGAATATTGTATAAACACAATAAAGGGTAAGATAAAGTGGGTAAGAAGTGCGCACCAAAAACTAAATTGTGGAGATGCAATTAACTTTTTGATGGACGGGAAGTCAAAGATTGACCTGAAAAAAATCATAAACCATTAGTTCGAATGCAACATTTATGTTTAACTTAATTCTTTTTATCAAAAGTAATACCATACTTCATTAACTTCACATAGTCACTTGCTGAGTCAAAAACATCAACATCAAATTGATCATCTGAACCTGAAAAGTTTGAAACCCCAATAGCTGAGATATCCACCTGTATACACATATCAAATATGTGATCAACTTATGCATATAAATATATAACATAACATTTTTTTTTAAATTTAATATAGCTTGAGGATTCAGTATTACATCAGGTAGGCCTTCTGCAATAAAGTACTCCTTTATTGTTTTAGTGTTCTCAAAGATTTTATCAGTAATTCCTTCGGGTGCTGGCCCACCATTTTCCATATTGTATTTAATTCCAAAATCCTGGAAAAAAAAAACAATCACGAAAATATAAATTCCAATCCTGTATATCATGCTCAGGGTTTTGCTGTTGATAAGATAATAACATACCTCATTGGGCCCACCAGGGTTGTGACTAGCTGTCAATATGAATGCTCCATTTGCTTTGGAACCCTATAATATTAACAGTGTGAATGTTAAGCTAATCCTCATTATTTAGTAGAGAGAAGTTCAGAACGGATATGCTTACATCAGCGCCAACTCGTTCCCGTACAACTGCTGATACAGCAGGTGTGGATAGAAGTCCATTTTGACCAACCCAAATGCGTCTTACACCATTTGCAGCTGCCATTTTAATTATAATCTGCAGTTTTTTAAATAATCTCATGAAAATAACGTTAAAAGTGTGAACCCTCGGGTGGGCAAAAGTAAAAGCCCTGCTTGCGGTGCGCGCATATAATGTATATATGTGTGAACCCTCGGGTGGGCAAAAGTAAAATTGCACTAATTTTGACATTATTTTACTAATCTCATGAAAATAACGTTAAAAGTGGCGGAAGGTTAATCAGGCATCATGTGGTGGCGTTGATAGCCGAAAGACAAGGGCACATGCACCAATCAGCCGGTGTCCCGATGATTGAGTGCTATGTGCCTTATGTCCAAGGCTTGATGCAAAACTACTATCGAGCCGGGGGTCTCACCGGAAGCAGGAGGCTGTCTACATCTGACCCTCCTCAGACCCTACCATAGCATTGCTATTGGTGGGATATACTGAGTACGATGATGATGATGATGATGATGATGATGATGATGATGATGATGATGAGTTTTTTAAATAAAATACGTTCACCAATAAAGAAACAACTATGTGGTTCCTTCATTGTTAACAATTTTGTTCTCTCATTTTTAACGAGAATTAGGCCTGTAAACGAATTGAACGTTCAGTGAACCTTTCAGGAACTGCTCAGCAGAAAGTTCGTCTATGTCCGTTTATTTAATAATTTAATAACCAAACAAACATTAACAAAAACTTTGATTCATTTAGTTAAATGAACGAGCATGAACACATGTCTCGTTCATTCATTTATGTTCATGAATGTTCGTTTCCGTTCGTTCATTTAAATTTGTTTATGTTTGTTCGTTTACGTTCATTTATGTTCGTTAGTTTACGTGTATTTAAGTTTGTTCGTTTACGTTCATTAATATATATTCATTAAAACTTTTACGCCCATTACAGTTTAGTATAGCTTTAATAACAAATATAGACCCAACACATTGTTGTTCACAATTGCTTTTGATTGTTATGTTCGTTTATATAATTTCAGCTATGCTCGTTCGTCTATGTTCATGAACCATTCATTTATACTATTGAAGAACGAACGCGAACACATTAATTTTCTTAACGAACAAACACGAAAAAGAAAACCACATTCGTTTAATTGCTTGTGTTTGATCGTTTGTACGGTTAAAGTTAAAAGAACAATAATTTACATGCTCCGTTCGTGTCCGTTCTGTTCGTTTACAATCCTAGCAAGAACCCATTTAAAAGCTCTGACTAGTTAAGAAAAAACAAACAATGTCATGTGTACAGAAGAGATTACTTTATGAAGTAATTCAAGGATTGAATGTTAAAAAGTTAAATAAAAAAAGATAAGATAACTACCTGAATTGCATCCTTTGAAAAGTACCGTCCATCACCAGAAACAACAAGTGTAGAACCTTTAACTTTCTCTGCAGAAAGAGCGTTGAACGTCGATTGAACAAAATTATGCAAATAATGTGGTTGGGTGAATACTTTAACCTGAAAATTTGAAGTAATAAAATTTATTATTACTGCCATCCTGCTTAAAGTACGTAAAAATGGATATAAAATACCATATATTCATTCAAATTTGTCAGTGATTTAAGTGATCTATAACTAAACCTATTATTGATGTAAGCAGATGCCAGTATAAGTGTATAACTATGGTTGTATCCTACATTCCTAATCCAGAAACTTTTCAAGTATATATTAATTTGTAACTACAAATAATATATATTAATTTGTAACTACAAAAATAATATACTTAAGAATAGAGGATGTATATTTAATACAAGTCAAGGTGAGTTTATGGTAAAAGAACATGAATACTCATTTCTTATTACAAAACACATTCTTTAGTCAACTATTACTAAGATATTATTTGTGTATGTATCATAAAATATGAATTAACATAAAAGGAAAACAAATATCCACATTTGTCTTAGTATCCATTAAAAGCCTGAAAAGGTGCGTGGTTTTAACCATTAATAGAAAAGTTTTCAGCGAAGTTTTTCATTTATTTATAGCATGAGCGTTTAGAGATATAAGATGACTTGTACAAACTAGAGTACCTTCTAGAAGGGCAGTTGGTTTACTCAAATAACAAAAACACTCGACTCGCAAGGATTTTACACCTTTGTTGTTGTCTGGTATAATTCTGAATTCGGATTATGAATTCAGATTATCAGCTCTACTTCAATATGAAGCCTTTAGCATGAACATATTTTCCTACAGAAGACGCATGTAATCCCAATTTCTTACTTTTTCATGGCTTTAAGAAAGTCATTTCCAATCATGAATGCTTAACGTCTTAGAATCTATGTGGAGTTGACTGTTTCACCTAGACATATTCCCTTCAATTGTACTACAAATAGATTTAGGCATGAGGAGCTTTTTTGTCCAATCTAGTGATGGTATTGTGTTTACATAACTTTTTTATAGAACTGTTGGTCCAGAAAATGTATGCATATGTAAAAGAAAACCAACTTTAATAAAAAGGAGCATATATAATACTATAGAACTTGTATAAATGAGTAAACATTGCAGTTTTCAGGAGAAAAAGGAGGTCATCAACAGTCAACATTTATACAATATGCAGTGTCCCGCTTAAAATTTGCGCGTTTTGACCCTCTGCAAACTTGTAACATGGAGGCAGATCACGTTAAGGTATAGTTACCTAAACTATCTCAACAGTCAGGTCAAGAATTAACTCAACCTTTGACATGACTACTTAAAGAGACTAAAATCCTATTAAATCACCCTACATGCAGACAATCCTTCACAAAAACATATATAAGCAGCCTTGTAACCTAAATATGTATCAAAATCATGCTTGCCCAGTGGTTATTTACAAGGCTCTTTCTTGACTCAAAACATTTTCTGCGCATCCACCGCCATTTGTTGCCTATTAGGCCTTGGGTATTCAATTTGAGACTTCAAGTCCTAGATGTAACTAATTGTCTTGTTTTACAAACTTAAATCACTTCTAGCTTGACTAAATTTGGGTTGGGGAAGACACAGTTGTATAACCCACTTCGAAGAACATGATAATATAGAAAAGGTATCTAAAGAAAATGTTCACTTGTGCCTAACGTTATAGGACTAACAACTTATCAAAGTAACTAGATTATGTTTTTAAGCTATGACTGCATTTCTGTCCTTTCTCCTGAAATCAGTGAATATTAAGTACCAAACTTTTAAATTAATATCTTACAACTATATAAAATAACACTTTAAATAAAGTTAGTTTTAGGATTTTGGAAATTCTGTCACAATACTTTCTATGTTTTAAGATTTTATATATAACACTACTACAAACACTATAAAAAAAACAAAGTGGACTATTATATTAAGAGATAATACTTTGAACTTTCCAGACCACTAAAACTGTCATCCTCGCATCTAGTATAAGATAATGTCACCAATGAGATCTAAACACGCCACTTAGGTCATTTCAATTTTCAATCAAACCTACTTTCCCTAATTTAAATCCAAGGAACAGATTCCATGCTGCAATACACACAATATACGCTCACAGTTTCTGACACTGACCTGTTAACATGACAGCACGACACAAAACAACATGAAGTTAAACAAGTTTGGGTCTGGGCTTAAAAGGTTTCGTTTCTTAAAACAGGTCGACACGTTTAAGACATGTTTAAATTTTTGTCAACAGAGGTTAAACACCTGTGAACCTTTTTACACTTTAAAATTTTTTTGGAAAAAATAAAAATGTATGCCTACTTAGTGGATGCTATCAATTATGATTTGATTTTAGACTCTTATGGATTTTTGTTTTTGAATATGTTAAAAACAATATATATTAATTAATAACTTTATTAACATTCGGCACCTTTTTATTTCACCACATATGTGATATTTATCGTGTCCCTACTCCTTAAACAGGTCGTCTTTTCTCAACACATTCATATTCGTGTTTGGAAAAAATTGCATGACTAGCTATCATGTCTAGCACCATATGTAATTGTTTGTAGTGTCATGTCTAACCCAATCATCACTCATCATCATATAGATCCGTGCACAATAATCAACACGAATTCGAATCGATCACAATTCACACACCACAATCTAAACTTACGATTCACGAACTCAATCCAATCTCACTCTAGACAACTTCACGTAATTTATTTATTACTAAATTCTGTTTCACTACATACGTGATATTTATAAGCTGGTCGTGTAGTGTAACCTGTTTCTAAACATTATTTATTCGTTATCATCCGCACACAATAACCGACACGCACGATTCAATAACTCAATCCGATCTCACTTTAAACACGAATCAACAACCAGCAGTTAACAATTCTACTTAACAATAACTAATAATTATAACAAATTCAAAACACGCAACGGATATATACTTAACGAAACCTAATGAATTAATGAAACAAATTAGGGCACATATACCTTCTTCCTGAGACCAGATGTGCCAGGCTTCTGGCCTTCAATTGGAGCCGATTCGATGCGATTAACCGTGAAATTCGCCATGAATTGTTGTTGTTTTGCTGTGAAATTAACGAATTAGAAGACGATCGATCGAGCTAATAATAATAATAATAATAATAATAATAATAAGATGTGTGTGTGTGTGTGATGAAGAAATGGTTACTGTTAAGAGGAAGGTTGGCGAAGATGAGAGAATGAAATGAAAGACGTGGCGGGTGAAATTGTGTTATTATTATTGGGAACCGTTGGTTAACCGAAGGTTACGTGATCTGTCAACTTATGTCTTTCTCCTACGCTCTTATTCTCGGTAGTTCGGTAAAACTCGGGCGGTAAAAAGACGTGAAAATAAGTCAGTTCTGATAACGTGTGTTATGGTATCTAAACTATAACAAAAAATAAAATAGAAAATATAAAAATTGAGATATATCAATGGATGACATCGGCAATGGCGGATCCATTAATTTTTTTTTTTCAGGTTGTGTGCTACCTTTAAGCACTTCAATCTTACAAGTTCATTAGATAATAAAAATACCATAAAATAATAATAATAATAATAATAAAAAGATGCCGTCATTATAAATTAAAAAACACATAATATAAATACAATGGCAGAGAGCGGCATCTGTAACTTTGTATAATTGTAACACTTTTGTTCTATAAAAAACGCTAAACATAAAAGAATGCATTAAAAAAAAGTTTTTAAAAAATACAGGTTGGCAGGAATAAAACATGTGACATTCACGTAACAAAACCAGTGTCTTATCCACTAAACTAGCTGCTTGTAACATAATTAAGATGGTTCCCTCATATATTTCGCTCTATCATTTTCTATATAACAGTACATGATTAATTCGAAACTCGGGTGATTCCGGAGAACCACTCATTTCTCAAGTAGATCCGCTTCTGGGCGTTGATTAGTAATCCGAGTCTACGCAAATTCGGTCGGTTTCCAATACATTTGTTAAGATATTGGAACTAAAACAAAACTCGGTGACTCTACGCGAATTTGATTGGTTTCCGTCACGTTCGTCACGGTACCGGAACTAAAACTAAAAAAACAAAATTGGCACCCTGACGGTTTTCGTTATGTTCACAATTATGGTAACTGACTAAAACAAATAAAAAAAACCAATGCCGTTAAAACTTGAGCTCTGTCGGTCCCGTACGTGGATGCGGTGAGTTTACATGAACTCATCGGTTTCCGCCACGTAAAAAAATGAACGAAATTTTAAGTAGCCTTTTTTTCAACAATCCAAAGAGACCCTTCGAAAGTCGTTGACGGATACAAGTTTTGAACCAAATCCGTCTTTATCAATGAGTTTTGTTTGAGCCAATCAAAACTAACCACATGTTCTAAATTGTCTTCCCAACAAGTTTTGAGTGAAATCCGTCGGCTCCAACAAATTTTAAATCAAACCCATCGGATTTACAAATCAAAAGTGATCTCCTCCAACGGTTTCGTAACTCATTTCTTACTCCAAAATTTTTAAGTATGAATATTATATTATTGAAATTATTTTTACTTCTAACTTTGTTTTTTATAACAATTTTCTTTTTATAAAATTTGAATATATCGTTGAGATGTTATTAATTTTATCTATGTGCTGACATAAATTTTGTTCAAAACCTAGCCCGGTTAAAATCATATCGAAACATACAATGAAAATTAAACCCGGCTCGGTACACATAGATAAAATAAGAACATTATCTTAATGTATATTCAAATTTTTATAAAAGTTTATATTTTAAAAGTTATAAAAGAAAAACAAAATATACGCAAAATTAATTATAATAATATAAAATTCAAATTAAAACTTCAAAATTGAAATTATATGAACTTTGGCTGTACGTAGAAGTTGGGTCATAAATTGTCAGGCACGAGGAACTTTGAACATGTGACAGTTTATTATTGGTTTGCAAATTTTGTCGGCACGAATTACAATTTGTCGCCTCCGACGAGTTTTAAAGGGAAGATACGGGAATTGTGTTATAATGGGAATCTCTCTTCATGAAAGGGTTTTTTTAGGAATTTTCCTTTATGTTTTCATTATATGTATTGTACGAGTGAGTTGATTATTATTGATAGAAAAAAGAGTCGCACCACCGAGTAAACCCAGTGTTGGTGTTGGTGATTTGGTTATATGTTCTATTTGTAATTGTTTAACATTAATATTTAGATGGATATGATGATTTGTGATGAATATTTATGTGCTTAAGGGAGGACATGTCCAAATTAACCTTCAAAGTTCAAAAATGTTCTCTTGGTCATCTTTTGACCAACTTTATGTTAAAGCAAATCTGGGCCCTTTAGGATTATGGACCAAGACCGGCTCGAATAATATGTAATATGAGTAATATTTGAGATAGGTATAAGATGTTATAGAAAACACATAGTTAAAGGTGTAGGTATTGTTGATGAATCATATATGTGCACTGTTACAGTAATACATTGCTATTTATAGGGACAATATGACATCTAAAGATTGCATAATTGTTCTTTATGTCCGACCAAATGGTTTGACTGTCCTTTCTTCTCTACGGCTATTATCTTGTTCTTTTATATTTTCTAAACGGCCATTCCTTTTGTCTTTTGTATAGTGATGCCAACTCATTCGTACCAACGCTTCTTTCGGGGTATTACCATTACAACATGCTATAACAACATCAGTCATGCCTATTTGGATGGAGGCAAACATTCAGCATTTGTAAACGGTGCTAGCATTTGGTATGGGTTATAGCCGTTGTGAAGTTTCGAAGTACATAAATATCACTTTACATATATGTGTGACGTGTTAAGAACCATTGAGAACCAAACATGTATCTGTACAAGTGTACATATAACATACTACTTTATGGGATGTGTGTAAACTAATGAACCGGGCTAGAGAAAGATATGTTGCCTCTCAGTCGTATCATATATTTATATTTCAATCATAATTTTGAAATCATCACGTACCCCGCCCCTTTAATTTATGTTGTCGTCGTCTTCAAGCCATACTGAATGATCATCACGTACTCCGCCCCTTTAATTTATGTTTCTTCACATACTTTTTTTTCTTTTCAAATATTATTGTTAACATGTGAACATATTCGTATAGAAATGTTTTTTTCTTCTCAAAAATGAATGATCACATGCCAAAAGGTATGTGGCCTTCAATATTTTTCAACCTTGAAACCCATACACTGAAATGTGAATCTAAAACCAAATTTTTTAAGTTGTTAGCAACTGAATTCATAACCATCTTCATAATTATCATAAGGTCAAAAGTTAGCAATTGCCTCACCATAAATTGGTAAAACAAATGCCTCACAAAAGCAAAAGAACAAAAGTAAATACTAAAAAAAAGCCTAACAAATATATTGGCCCATAAGGGACAAATTAACCTTTTTTTTTCAATTACTAATGAATAAGTCCGGTTATTCGGGGTAATCCAATGATAAAAGGTGACCTCATATGCTCATGATTATAGATAGTGCACATTGTGTAGTTCAAGCCCATGATATCTTATTCTATGTAAATTCCGTCACCCAAAGGCCTACTACGATAAAATTTGTTTGAGATATGTTGTTCTAAGGGAAATTCGCAGTCTCCAACCCAAATTTTCACTACCACTTCTGTGTCATTTGAGCTACAGGTTGTTGGCCGGTCAGATCAATCTAAAAGCTTAACAAAATGATTGAACTATCTATAATATATATAAACGAAAACATAAAAATCCTACGTGTCGCGATGTTGTCGCTCCCTCTTTTTTTGGAGTCACCAGATTTGATTGATTTTTAAATAGAGGCTTCTCATGCATTTGACCCGAATTCATGGGTATGGGTCTTATCAAACCCAGATATTCCTTAAATGGGTTACAACATCTCATTAAATAAAAAATTATTCAAACCAAATTATTGATGTAAAAATCCTATAAAATAGGATATACTAAAAATAAATATTTTATTTATTTTAAAAAAGATATATATATTATTTAAATTAAAAACCAATTTTATAGTAAAAAAATAAATGGGTATTGGGTCTCATCAAACCATGAGTATATTATTAACTTTCATAAATATTATTTATAATTAAAAAAACCAATTTTATAGTAAAAAAAAATAAACGGGTCTTGGGTCTCATCAAAACCATATAGCTTTTAAACCGGTTTATAACATCTTATTTATTTGTGAAACATTTTATCATCAAACCATAAGTCTATTATTAACTTTCATACAATAAAAAAAATATAAATTCAAAAATAAATAAATATTAGAACAAACAATATAAAACAACCCTCATAATACGGGGAGATAAAAACTAGTATATATATAAACAATAACGAAAGACATTCCTGATAATTAAAGCAAGTCCATGTCGTTAGCACAACATGTTATGCCAATATAATAAAGTCTAGTAATATTACACGATTTAACATCATTTATATCAAGCAATCTTAGAACTTATATCGTGTTTGAAGATTTTTTTGTAGACAATTAAAAATAGCAATGATATAATATGCTAAAGTACCAACGTATCTTAGCTTTATTATCTGTCTTTTTTTCCAAATAGTCAAAATAAGGTTATTTATGCATGGGAAGATTAACGTACAAATGAAATTAACGTGTGAAACGTGAGAATCAAGTAGAGTTCTTATATTTTCAAGTAGAGTAATTATGTAATTAAATCATAGAGTAATTATGTACTTGTAAATATAATTACTCTATTTGATTTTCATGTTTAGCACGTTAATGTTATTTGTATCTAATCCAAAACCCTTTATGGCATAACTTTAGATATGAAAACAAATGCAATTTATCTTAGGATTATTGAATTAAAATAATCACACATTTAATGAGTTGGCATGATAATCCCACCTGAATTATTTCTCTCTAGCAGTCCTACCTTTGCCATGTTTTTTGTTTTATGATCCCCCGTTAAAAATAATTAACGAGGTTAACTTTTTGCTGATGTGACTATATGAGTTGGCATTTAAAAATCCTACATGGCATTTTTTTTTCCTTTCTAGGCAAATTACGTGGAATCTCTCACCAATTTAACCCCTAAATGATATTGGAGCCCTAATTCCACATCCGGATATCACAACTACCCGTTCTTCGGAACCCGGCCTGAATGAAGGGTGTTGTTTCAACCATCCGGTAATATCCCCGACACAAACGTTGTCCGTGACGAAAACCGAGGATTTAGGATTAGAAACTGGTGTTTCATAATGAGGTGTTGTGGGTGTTTGAGGGTTTGAAAAATTTAATAAACTCCAGACGAGAAGCACGCAGCGACGCCGCCGGAGTAGAAGATGAAGGCGTTGAAAGCGATGGAGAACGACGAAGAAAACCGCCGTACGCAACTGCTGTTTCTTGCGGACTGAGCTGAAAATGGTGACGGAAAAACCTCCGGTGACTTCATTGGGTTTTCGTCGGTGGAGGTCCGGCAAAGTTAAGGTGAAGTGAGTAGGATTTTTAAATGCCTAGAAAGAAAAAAAAATGACATGTAGGATTTTTAAATGCCAACTCATCAAGCCACATCAGCCAAAAACTAACTTCGTTAATTATTTTTAACGACGGATCATAAAACAAAAAACATGAAAAAAGTGGGACTGACAGAGGGAAATAATTTAAGTGAAATTATTATTGGTCAACTCATTAAAGGTGAGATTATTCTAATCCAATAATCCTTAATCTTACCACATATACATTACATTGTGAAATCTTGGTTAAATAAAAATAAGTTTCCGTATGTCGTTTATGCGTACCAAACGCTAATTTAATTTAATTTTTTCAACTATCAGGACTTTATAAACTAATTATTTTTCTATTGCTAGATATATAAACTAAACAAGTTCCAAATTTATTTAATTCCTTTTATCTTCATAGTTTATTTTATTTTTTCAAATTATTTGTTTCTAACATGTACATATACTAAACTTTTAATTCTTAATATTATTTGTATTTTATGTAATATTTAAATATTGTTCAAACCAATTATGAACGTCATCCAGTTTTTAATTAAGTAGGATCTAAGCAGTGAATGGTCAAGTGAATAGTTACAATAACAGTTTAACATTAGTATAACATTAATAAGACATAAAAAACAATACACACACAAATTGTTATAAATGCAAACGATTTTAAGACTAGTTCGATGTTAATTTTCTTTTTCTAAAAACAAACTCTACTACGTACTTTAATTACATTTTAACTTTTACACTCAAACACAATCACTTTTCACTCATTTAGAAACAACCGCAAAACGTTAAATAACCGTTAGTAACCCCCAATCATGGCGTTTGTATCGTATCCGCAAAACCGTTAATTAACGCCAAGGCATTACTCGTTACCTCCTTCACCTTCACCGCCCGAAGACACACCTCCGTCTCCACTCCATCGTCTGGCACATCTTCAAACCCATCCGTACACGTCTCCTCGTTCGTCAAGGCCGCGCTCATCCACGTTTGCACGTTGTTGAGCTGGAACCTGTTAAATTATACATATCTTTAGTCAATTCGTTTAACCATCCTCTTTTTGCCAGAAAAATATACGGGTCAAGTCGCTTGTGAGTTAATCGAGGCTGACTCATAAAAAAGCTCAAAACGATTCAAGATTAAACTTTCACAACCGCCATGGATATCTATTATTTTTTATTTTACATACTAATATTTCACGAGTTAACATGTTGTAAAACGTATTCGTGGTTTAGTCCTTTTATGTATGTTTTTTGCTTAAACAGTTTAACAGTAGTTATAACTAAAAATATATATATAAACAAATAAATATAAAAAAGTATATAAATCAGCTAATAAATAATATACGAGTCGAGCTCTTTGAAACTCGAGCTCAGATCTCTTTATCGACAAAAAAGTTATAAATTGACAAAAATTAAAAATACGTATAACAAACCTCAGCGCCTCGTGGGACCCACCAAGGTGCCTCCTTATCAACTAAAAAATTACCCTATGTTAATTCACATAATGCTTTTCAGTTTCAACTTGTTTATTCTTTTCTGCAATAATATTTTGCGTTTTGGTTTAAATTCGTGTTCATGACTTATTGTTTTACGTATATTTTTTTTCGGTTTAGCCGTAGTTATAATTAAAAAAATATATATATAACAGTTTCAACTAATAAATAATCTACGAGTCGAGCTCAAGCTTAAGAAAGTACTCAGCCTCATGTACGGGACCCATCGAGCCGCCTCATTATCGACTAAAAAATTACGAAGTTGACTTAAAATTAAAAATACGTATAACTTAACAAACCTCAGTGCCTCGCGGGACCACCGAGGCGCCTCATTTGGCGTAGTGAGCCCCGAATTTGGTCCACGGCGTCTGCGAACACCGAATAGCAGTCGTGCACGGCCGCGGCTACTCTCTAGCGTAATCGGCTTTGCGAGAAATGTTGGCGAAGTAGTTGGTAATGTGGTTGGCTTTGGAGAGAGTGACGCCGATGGCAAGCCGAGCCGGGTTTTGTTGTACGGAGAATGAGTGTCCGGATAGAGAGGTGAAACATGTTTGTGGGTACAAGGTTGCCATGCAACGTGTACGGATGAAATCTTTGTCGGGTGATGTGTTTGGGAGTGTGTTGGCTATTGTGGTGGTGGTGGTTATTATGGTGGTGATGAAGAATAAGAGGGTATATGAGGAAATTTGGATTTTCATGGTGTTTTTTTTGTTTTGAATTTGACGGTTTTGGTGGAGTGATGGGTTTAAGTAGTGTTATAGGTTGATGCTAAATTACCGTATTGCCCTTTTCGACATGATTGCGTTTTCTATAGGGTTATGTGAATGAGCCGCTTTGTGACATGTAACGCTTCACATGTACTAGAGTATGGTGTCGTATGGTGACATCATGATGTGTGAAATGTGATTGTGAAGTGTGATGAATATTTTTAATTGGTTAATATGTTAATTAGAAAATATACCTGTAATTGGATTTGCGTAGGCCTCGATTGTGTACTTTGGTGCCCTGGTTCGCACCCTATGTAGCCCATATGGCAAGGATGACACCCCCTCACCTACATCATAACACGCACCCTTAGAATACTCTTTATTTGTTCGTGGTTTTTTTGATTGAACGTTTTTAGTTTAAAGAAATGTTATTTTGACAATAGAAATTGTTAAATGTACACTGCTTGTTATTTCTGTTGAATGAACCTCGTGTTCTTATTAATTAGTTATATCGTGTCTCTACTTTACTCACTACGAGATGTAATTTAGTATTTAGTAAACCCAAATGAAACTAACCTTATTAGGTTTATGTTTTTCACAAAGAAAGTAAAAGAGAGAAGTTTAACCTTACCATTACATTATCCAACTTTTTTTATATTCGATAAAAGGAGCTTGGTTAGTCAAACTAGTTTTCTTTTAACAGGAATATAATATGACTTTGATAAAAGAAAAGGTTTTAATATTGTCAAAAGTTCAACCATTCTAGTAAATATATAAAGTTTTGTTTGTCTTTTATTAATACTTTATTTATCATGCTTTAGTTATTAAAATTAGGAAAATGTATCATGTATTATTGTATACCTCTCTCTCGTCTTATATAACATTTTATCTTTTATGTCAAACAATATAGTCTTCTTTACTCGTCAAGAGCTCATAAGTTTGTTTTTCTGTTACCTGAATAGAAATTTTTTATAGAATACTCAGCTCGAGAGTGCATTTCCCAATCATTCATCCAAAACACGTTGGTGGTATTTGTCATCAATAGTCGTGAACTCAAGATCTCTCATTACCAATATTATTCCACCAACAAAAAATAATGTCTTTACTATACGAATGATCGATCCTCCTGTCTAAATAATAGGTCTTCGTACACGCATATAGCGTGTGTACAAACTTATGGTCAGGGGCAAAGGTTAGTTAGGAGCAGGGGTCCCTGAGTGTTATTTTTTTGCGTAGTAGTGTAAATTAATCCGTTTTCGTTCGAAATTTTTTATACGTAGTGTAAATTTAGTCGTTTTCGGCAGAAAATTTGAGCCCGGCCCCCCATCGTTTGTGAAATTTTGTATGTGCTGTGAGTCCTGTCCCCCGGTGTCTTAATCCAAACTTCGCGCCACTGCTTATGGTAATATAATCATGAAAATATTTTTAAATATAAAGCATAAGCTTTAAACTCATTTAAGTCTTGTTCTATATTTAATTTTCATTCTTTTAAAGTGCATACAAGCTTTAACGGATTATGCAGCAACCTTACCCAAAAAAAGGTACAAACGGGATAAAGTGTGACCCATTAACTATATATTAAAGGAAAGAGGACTGCTACAGTATATCTTTAAGCTTTCCAACTTTAGTCCTTGAATTTTATATTGTTATAATTTAACTCCTTAAAGTTTTAAACTATTTTAGTTTTGAGACATGACATTTTTTTTTGCTAAACTTTTTTTACTTTTCATTAGCATCCCAAGGTTTTTATGGTTTTAGTATGTGCCTTAATTTGTGTTTTTCTTCCCACATAGTTATTTGTTATTACTTATACATTTAAGTTATTGATCCTTTTGTAACGTTTAACATACAGTATTTTTAAAACTTTTTAGTATACCATTATGACATGCTCCTATTTTTATGTATGTCATGTTGTTAAAACGAAGTTGTACTCACAATAAGTTATATAAGTAGCGATGACAACGGATTATTATTCGCAATACAACTTTTTTATTATAAGCCATATATCGAGTGTCGGTACACATCAATCACGTAATGAGTCAAACTAATACCAACCAAGTTCTTTTGATAGTTAAATAAACTTTTATTTTGTTGTGCCAAAGTGTTATTCATTACGATGTGCTTACATATTTACGTTTTAATATTCGGATCCATTGCCGAGTTCCCCGCGCAAAAGCGCGTCGGGAACACACTAGTTCTCATGATAATGTTTTGTACTGTTCATTAATCCACGGCCCATACGAGTGGGCCCACACTATCATGGCTCATTATCAAGTCTCTTCTCGTGCAAGCACAGTAGCACACAGTCACTTTGTACAAAAATAGTCTTATAAATGGTAAAAAGATTCAAAACCAACCTTTTTATGTATTTATTGTTTCCTTGTAAATTCACACATATCTTTATAAACTTTTAAATTCACCCCTCCTTCATAATAAAACATCATATATATCTAATAATAACTTAGCTATGAATGATATTTTACCAGTATAATTGTTACAGTTGTCGTGGATATAACGTGTGACCAAAATAAAATAATGAAACACATTTTTAAATTTAAATGTAAACTAGTTGTGTCGCCACCACTATATTTCAAGCCACCGTTATCCATTAACTTCCTCACAAACTTTATTGTTACCACTTACCACCATCGCTAGCCTTGTTGCCACAACTGTTGTCGCCACCACTACGTCATCATGGCCACCAATCCACCATCACTCTTTAGAGCCAAAATAATGTTCCTCAACAACGACAACAAGATGTTTTTCAACAAATGCTAAATTTTTATGAATGTCAAATGAGTGTAGGTAAGAATTACACCTAAGGTTGACAAAAGTGCATCAGCCAAATAATCGAGTCGTGAACTCTAGGAAAATTTTGGAATATAAGATTTTAAAATATTTAGCCACATTTTGACATATATTTCAAAAGTTCACAAAAATAAAGATTTCAAAAGGATTAATTTGATGTGGTTCCAACGGTTTAATCGTTAGCCAGAAAAAGTTTGTAAAATCTAGAGTAGAATTGAGAGATAACCAGATCAATTCATTATTTTTCATTCATAGTCTTCTCTTAAACTACTGGTGCATCTGAACATGGGAAGGGCACATATCATAATTCCATGTTGTTAGATATGTGTGGTGGAGGGGCTACAAAATGGGGCGATTTGCGCATGTGGTGTCCAGTCAGCAAATGACATGTTTTTGTTTTTGGGATGTAATGGTGTTTTAGCCATATGTATATATATATATATATATAGATATATATCACACACACACACACAACACAGGCGAGGAAAACTCACCCCCCTCCCCCTATCGCCCCGTTTATCGCCGGGGGGGGGGGGGTGAAAATGAATATTTCCCCAAAAATCTCGCTTTTCTCGCCCACTACAGGCTACCATAGAGCTTAAAAATAGTAATACACAATCTTTTCGGTTACAGTTTAGTTAACAAGTTCTTACACTAATCACCATACCTTGTTGGTTGAAAACTAACATATAACAACTGTTTTGAAAACTAGACTGAACTAACCGGTCAGAGTGTCATACTGTTTTATCGTAACGCTTCATGTCACCATTTTGGTTGCGAGATAAACAACTATACATATATGAGCATACCCATTTTTGGTCAACATATTACTTTCTTTAAAGAAAAAAAAAGTGAAACTCTTGACTTTAGAAGAAAAAGAAAATTATAGGAAAACAATTATTATGTGGGATTGGCCGAGATTGACTCCAATAATATGTAAACCCTGGGCCGGATTTTGTGGCCTGTTTGTCCCCATGGCCCATGCCGGGACTCATGGCTATTATTTTTGTAACTAACTCTGTTTAATAATTAATTAACTAAATGTAAGTTTATCCCTACTATTATTCACATTTAGAGGTGCACAAAAAACCCGAACCTGTAACTTGACCCGATAAAAATACTTGGAACAGGTTTTTATATACCTGGGTTTTTAATACCCGAACCCGTACCCTATCATATCCGTAGGGTATGAATAGAGCATGCATTTCGGTACCAAAACTCGTACCCAGTAATACCCGAACCGGGTTTTACAAATACCCGGAACCGGGTTTTTCAAACATCTGATCTATTCCCGATATTACCCAAAAAATGTGCAACTCCTTAAAAATCCAATATATATTCGAAAAATACTCAAAAAAAAAAAACAAAAAAAAAACCCCTTAAAATAGGATTTTTTCAATACCCATAATTAAGGTATTCACATACCCGGTTTAGAATACCCGGTTCTATGCCCGACCTGAATCCGATACATAGGGTATGGTTTTTAGAGACAATAATCGGGTCCGAACCCGACCCGGGTAATGCCAACCCGATTTTCCAATACTCGGTCATACCCGATACATGTTCCATACTTGAACCCAGATATTTGAAAAACCCGATTTGTGCACCTCTGATACGTGCATCTGCATGAATTAATATAATTATTAGTATTTGTTTATTACTTTATTTAAGTTAATTAGTAATTGGTCTATGAGTTAGTAGTGGGTAGTTTAATATTCATAGTGGTTAGTTTATCTAGAGTCATATTAGCAAGTAGTGGGTAAGTGGTTTGTATGGCTATTTATAGTTACTTTGTATTTGTTTTTAGCATGAATGAAATATTATTAAAATGGTGCTCCAAAAAAATGTCTCTATCTTTCTCATCTAATTTTTGAGAGTGTTTGCTTACTACAAAAGGCGAAGGAGATTAACCATCTCGAACCGGTTCTTATCAACCTCTTTTCCCATTGTCCCTGCAAGTTTAAGCATTAATTGAGGTTAACTTGTGACCAAAATTAAAAGCAGGACATGTACATTGAAAGACGTTTATTGAATCACTTTTGAATTTGAATTCGATCTAGAATTAGAATTAGAAAAATCGATTTGAATTGGAAACTTGATTTGGTTTGAGTTTCGATTAGTTTGAAAAGTGAACTACGAGAAAATAAAGTACATTCTTAAGTCGATTTTCGCTCATTTGAATTTTGACTTGGTAACACAATAATCTAAGGGGTATTTTAGTCCTCTAATAGAATATTTAAAGTATATATGAATGAAGTTAGTTGGCTAGATTTTAATTGATATAAAAATGAAACTATTATATAGGTCTTGAGTTTTCCCTCTTGCATCTTTGTATAGCCTATTATTCTCTTAGTTTTCACTCTTTTTTTTAGCTGTGACATCCTGGTTTATTGAAGACCAAAAAGTGTAGTGTGTTAAAACTTTAAATAGAATAGGAAGACCAAAGTATATTGGTGATGGTATATATTATTGATCATAGCTTTATCATCATGATGACCAACTTTACAAGGTTCGTGATGGACGGAACATACCATCAAACCAATCAAAATTTAAGTTTGACACGTAAAGGATTCATGAACAAATGAAAGAGTGCATACTATCTTAAACAGAGAAGCATGTTTACTTTATAAGCACTTTCTTTATAAATTGATTTGTTTTCGAATATTGAAAACAGTGGCGGATCTACGTTGAAAGAATAGGAGGCAGCCACCCTTCATAAAAAAAAAATAAAGTTATAGGTATGTTTGCTATATAAGTTATAACCATTATTCTTTTTAAATGTCTATGGTTAATAGTTGTATGGGAAAAACACACTTTTAACACATTATTAGATAAAGGTTGTATAACAGTTAAGAGGTGTAACAATTGGATTTTGGGGACATCAGATCGGTTCTCAAACCGGATCAGTTAATGGTGGTACTAACCGAATCATGCTTAAATTGGATCGAAATGTATTCAACCTTTGGGGGTGACAATTTGATAATCCTAACCTGTAGGATCAGGATCAAACTTTTTTTTTTCGCCCAAAATTACAAAAGAAAAAAATTCCAATATGTTTTTTTTTCTTTGGGAGATTATTGTTTTCGAGTTAGGGTGTTTTTGAGTGGTATGATTAAATTAACGCATCGAATACATATATTAACAAATGAGAACAAAAAGGTCATTTGTGCAGTTTTAACGGTAAAAGAAGGATATTGTTTTTCAGAAAAAGGCAAACATGGCTATATTAATGGTAACTAACGACTAGGTTGAAAACCAATTCTAACGACTATATATAAAACGTGTCCCATAACGAACCAGATCGAATCAATACGGTTAAAACCGCCGGATTAGGTTCGGATTCAAAATCGTATTCTAATTTTAATCGGTATTTTTTGCCCCCAAAGATAGTTACATGCTAGCCTAGGGTCCAATAGTTCTAATATTAATGGCCCTTGTAAAACAAAGAGATGGCCCAATATCCAAACCAGCCCAATAATAACACATGTTATAGACTATGAGTTGACCTTTGGACCTCAAAGGCTCATAAATTGTAATTCACAAACATATATGTAGTTTTGGCCGAGTTGACACCAAAGCAAGTTTTGGTTAAAATTAAAAAATATCATGATTATAATATGTAGTTAAGATTGATATGAAAAAGAATTATATTATAACTTTTCTGCTTGATCTTTGGGTATGATGCGAGTAGGTGTGTAACCTCTTCGCAAGTCGGGAGCGTTGAGTTTCACTTGTGTAGATTCTCCACGAGGTTTTGGTAGTTTTAGACATAGTGATCAGTTATGTTAAACAACCAATTCCACCTTGAAGCTTCAAACAATCTAGTTCTCAACGTCCCGCCATGCGGGGGTGTATTTCCCTTTCCGCAAGCATGGCCCATAAGATCGATCTTCTTGGTTTCAATTCCCTGCAAGTGCTAAGTATGTGAAGGGTTTCGCCTTGACACTGTACCCGCACTTGTCTTATGGTTTCTTGTTTCCAAGGTAAGGGGGTATATTCCCTATTATTTTTGAATATTTTTGAAATTCGAAGAGTTGGTGAAAAGATAAGGACAGTCCAAACGGTTGAAAGGACGTTAACGTCTTCTGACGGTTTCAGGACGTGCAGGAAGTTACGACGACGTGACAGCATGTGGTCAATCCGGACGCTTTTTCAGGCGCGTGGGCGCGAGCTTCATGGCACGCGCCATTCTTACATCTGTTGCCAGCTTGCTTTTTCCACGTGTCGCCGTGTCATTGCTCCTACGCTCTCTCTTTCATCCGCATTAAATTCATCGCATTCATTGCGATGAGTATATAAGGCGGAGAGGGGGCATTTCGTCCAATATCTTCACTTCACTCTTCTTTCTTTTAAGCGATTTCCAGCGAATACTCATCTTTTCCGGCGAGCATTCTCTTGAAACCGCTTTCTTTCATTAACATTAAAAAATGTCCTCTTCTCATGACCCAGAGGTTAACGTCGAAGAGTCCGACGTTTTCTCCGAGAACCCGACGTCAACGTCCGATAAGGACGATAAGAGTACTGATGGCAAGTGTCAGTGTACTCTTTCTGACGATGTATACCATTACATTGTCAAGAAGTTTATGCTGGAGCCCTATGAGCCGGAGTTTCCGGAGGCCAACCAGACGGTATACGACGCCCCTAAGGGCAAGATAGGGGTTTACGTTTCGTTCTTCCTATATGGGAATCTAAGATTCCCATTAACGAAGTTCGTATACCGTGTTTTGGAGAAACACGGTGTTCATTTGACAGAGGTGCACCCAATGGCAATTGCTAAGGTTCGCCATTTCGAATGGGTGTGCCGTATTTTGGATATCGAGCCTCGAGTCGACCGCCTGATGACCTTCTATACTTGGAGGTGCATCCAGGGTTGGTATACCCTTGTCACTCGGATCAAGGGTTTGAAGATCTGCGCTACCGAGCGTAGTCTTCGCTCATGGAAGCGCGAATTTTTCTACATTTCCGCTCGCGTCGTTCCCATTGCGATGACGTTCAAGAATGAGAGGGCACTCCCTAATCTTCCGGCTTCCAATTACCAGGAGACGGAGTGGTTCACAAAGATTTCCCAGATTCGGACTCCTGTTTATCGCTTCGCGGAGTCTGGGATGGTCATGCTTGGGATGAGCCGCGTGTGGAAGGATGCCGGGTCTGGGACGCCGCAGATACCCATCGTTCTTGAATACGGTTTGAACTATATTCCTTATGGTATGCTCCGTCTTTTGTGTTGGTTTAGGATTTCCTTCTAACATTGTTATCATTTTTATTTCAGAGAGGAACGACTTACAGTCGCTCTTGCACCCGCGGGAGACTGGTGGTCCCGCGCGGTTGGGTACTCGTGACCTTGATGAGAACGAGTTGCCCATTTTGGAGAAGACTGCGGATAGATTCGTAGAGGTCTATCCGCCAGGCCATGACATTTTAAGCGCCGCTCGGCCAGGTAAGGAGTTCTTTAATCCTCGTCCTCTTCATGCTCAAACTTCTGCTGGAATTCCTCTGATCTTGTCATCTTCTGATGAGGGATCCGCAGATGGGCCTTTTATTGTGAGGAAAAAGAAGGCGGCTGGCGTGAAGGGCAAAACGAAGGTTGCTACCTTCGTTGACCTGGGGAATCAGTCTGATTCTGAGACTGAAAGTGAGGAGGCGGCGGGGAACCTTGGTGGTGATGACGAGACCATTGCGAAGGTAACTGGCGTGAAGAGGCCAGTTTCATCGGGTCCATCTCCGCCTGTCAGGGCTTTCAAGATCAAATAAACCAGTAAGTATACTGTATACCTTTTCCGCATTTCCTTCCGCATTTGTTTTTTATATCTTTGTTCTTTATGCAGGAGTGGACTTATCTGCTTTTGAAGAAAGTGGTGCGGGAGAAGCTAGTTCAGGACCCACGACGATAGGTTTGGTCAACCTATCCAAGGCGATGATCCAGGCGGCACGTGGAAAAAGCAAGCTGGCAACAGATGTAAGAATGGCGCGTGCCATGAAGCTCGCGCCCACGCACCTGAAAAAGCGTCCGGATTGACCACATGCTGTCACGTCGTCGTAACTTCCTGCACGTCCTGAAACCGTCAGAAGACGCCAACGTCCTTTCAACCGTTTGGACTGTCCTTATCGTTTCACCAACCCTTCGAATTTCAAAAAGATTCAAAAAGATTCAAAAATAAGAGGGAATATACCCCCTTACCTTGGAAACAAGAAACCATAAGACAAGTGCGGGTACAGTGTCAAGGCGAAACCTTTCACATACTTAGCACTTGCAGGGAATTGAAACCAAGAAGATCGATCTTATGGGTCATGCTTGCGGAAAGGGAAATAACACCCCCGCATGGCGGGACGTTGAGAACTAGATTGTTTGAAGCTTCAAGGTGGAATTGGTTGTTTAACATAACTGATCACTATGTCTAAAACTACCAAAACCTCGTGGAGAATCTACACAAGTGAAACTCAACGCTCCCGACTTGCGAAGAGGTTACACACCTACCCGCATCATACCCAAAGATCAAGCAGAAAAAGTCGAGAATTTTCTGCAAGTGACATTAGGAAAACTGCGGGAAGAATCCCCATGGAGAACTTTAAAAAAAAAAAAAAAACGAAAACCCCTTTTTAGAACCCATTGTTTAAAGTCCAAAAGTTCCCCTCACTTATTAACAATTCATTAGAGGAACAATGGACTGGGGGGACTTGAAGAGGTAGGTCCCCGCAAAGCCCAGTTGGACCCGCAAGACTCACCTTGAGGAGGTACGTCTGCGCAAAGACCAACTGGATCCGCAGGACCCACCATGCTCAGAGAGAAGACCTTACACGCAGTAAGCCAGCTGTTCCCGCAGGAAAGCCTCCCTTGGTACAGTACCCTGCCTGTCCCCGCAGCTGTAGGTACAAGCCAAGAAGGAAGGCTACCCGCACTAACAGTAAGGCTACACGCATAAGGCACTAACTCTTAATACTTCAGTAATGTCACCTGAAGAAGGAATGAGCAGGGCGGGAATATTCCCGCCCAAAAGAGCCAGTCCGTACGCTTCTAGAAGATCTTTTGTACTATACCTACCAAGGTATGGACAAATAGACAAGATCTGACAAAAGCAACCCATGAACCAATCACAGGGTGACAGCTCACCGACAATAGTACGAGGAGGAGCACGCTCCAGTACAAAATGTCACTATCAGCCGCTGCCTACCCACCAACTCCCATCGTGGCACGAACGTAGCCCATAGTTGGTGGAAAAGGAATATTATATACAGCTAGCCGTACCTTCTTGGAAACCTACCTTCGGCTATAAATACTCCAACACCTTGGAATGGTATCATCATCTTCTCTATAGCCATTTCTCTCTATATACACTTATATTCAGAGCAATCTAGTCTGATTCTCACGCCGGAGGGTGGTTACAAGGAGGAACCCCCCCTTCTCAGTGACGAGCTTACGGTGTCTGTTTTGCAGGTTGAGAAGAATAACCATCTTTGCCGGACCTAACCCTCGTGGGAAACATCTATTTACCCTAAGATTATCCTTAATCTGCCGGGGTCATTTAGTGTTTCTTCAGGCAAGAAGCCGAAATCAAGACAAACAACTTACATCAGCAAAAGATGGTTTGTTAACCACTCGTCTCATGAAAATAAAACTTAATGGTTCATATGAGCATGCTATAGATACAAATAACGTAAAAAAAAAATCTCCGACCCTTAGCTTTGATGGTTGAAAGATAGACGTGCTTTGCATCCCCAAGCACCCAACATATCGAGAAACTCAGTTTAGACCGTCACAATAAGCTTTTTCATGTTAGCAATAATATAATATGAAGTTCTAGTTGAAAAGTTATAGTCCGTCATGATAAAGATGATATTAATTATTATTATTATTATTATTATTATTATTATTATTATTATTATTAAATTTGATATTCTACGTTACACAAATGGATAGCACACAAGAACGAAATAAGTTCTCTTTTGTGAAAATCCTGACATGTCTAAAGGATGGCCAAGTGGTGATATTCCCTTCTACACTAGTACACTTGCTATGTTCTTTTTAGAATGTTAGTAATATTTTTATATACTTACACATACTAGTATTATATCATATATTGTATATTTGTTTCTCACTTTAAAAGGAAAATTGGTTTTTATTGGTCCAAACTATTGTCTTTTGGTCATTGCCGCTCGCGGCTAGCAAAATCCTAACGCCGTTAGTTTCAGATCGCCGAAAAAACGTTTTTGGCCGGAAAAGTCAATTTTTTTTGCCGGAAAACACCACCTGAACACCGCCACCACCACCAATTGACTCACCGCCAACCAACCACCATCACTTAAGCAACATTAACAAATTCCGACGATGGTTCTTGGGTTCCGGCGATCTCAATAATTGGGCTTTTACTAGAAAAATGTTCCTAAAGGTACGATACAAAGTTACCATGATTTTTGGGACAAAATTTTTGAGTTTTCGGGAAAAAATGTGTGTTTTTCGGGCAAAACGTTTTTTCCGGCGACCGGAAACTAACGACGTTAGAATTCTGGTAGTCGCGAACCGTTAGGAACAAATACGTTAAAAGTTGGGACCGCCAGCAACCAATTCGTTAGTTGGAACCGACAGTGACCAAAAGACGATAGTTAAGACCAATAAAAACCAATTTTCCTTTCTAAAATGATTAGAAGAGTAAACTGTGTTTTTCGTTCCTATGGTTTGTCTAAATCTGTGGTTTTAGTCTAATAGTTTTAAATTTGTGATTTTCATCCCTAGGGTTTCATTTCACTTGCAATTAAACCCGACCCCACTAACCTTGTTAAGTCTGGTCGTTAAACTCATCAATGTGAGGGGAAATTATGTCTTTTTTTTTCAGATACATCTCAGCCCCTAGGGTTGAGGTTTATTTGAGGAGAAAAAGGACAAAATTGCCCCTCACGCCGGCCGATTATCGATACCTTGAACTAGGCTCTGATACCAATTCAAGTCCCGGATCGATAATCAAACACCAACTAAACGAATAACTCTCGTTTTTATTAATCATAAAATATCACTCAAAAAACTGATTACAACTCTGTCAAACCCTAACTCGGTCTGACTCTTGATGAACCCTAACTCGGTTACACCAACTCTACCACATCTAATGTCTAACCATAACTCGGTTTATATAGACTAACTCTAACTTATTAGCCAAGACATTACCAGATATAATAAAACCTAATTATTGGGTTGGGCCTTACACTTGGGCCAAACAACAATTGAGCCAACAATCACCCCCGCAATTTTTGTACCCGAGTCACCCGACTCACCCTTAATTTCCTACTCGAAATTGGCGGGTCTTCAACTTCACGCTTGTCATTCTTCTCAATTTCTATTTACAGCAAATACTTAACAACAAAGTAAACAGCAAATAGGTAGTATAAAAATGGTATCAACATGAGAATCATTCATTAAACGATTATCGGATGAAAAAGAAAAAGCAGTGGTTATCCAAATTATTCTTTTATCAACATGAGAATCATTCATTGAAAGATTATTAGATGAAAAAGAAAAAGCGGCGGTTATTCAAATTATTCTTTTCAAAAATCAAATCCTAAATTAAGGGTATAGAGGTTTTTGTAAATTAAGGGATTGACATTTCGGGAGATAAAAAAAAGTACGAAATTGCCTTCCCTGAAATTTCGAAATTGTCCATGTCTCTTTATTCTATTCTATTAGTTCTCATATGTTAATTAACTTCATTTTATTCTATTTCTCCTTCATGTGACATATGTAAAATAATAAAAACAGGACAGACGAAGAAAGAACCAACTTACAGAATTAATATAATATAAACATGATTTATAATAAGTACTAGAATGAACTATATATTTATACACAGATCTAACTACTATATAGTTATAAACATATTTTTAGTAAGTTAAAAACCGGTATTTTTACTCGTACCTGATTGGGTAAAAAATGATATAACCGGGTTAAACAATTTACCCTATAATATCATATACGCACAACTTTCTCAAAAAATAGCCTAAAAGTACTTGATTGATAATAAAAAAAAATCAAAAGGTAATTCATAATTAAAAAAATCCAAAAGTGTGCAACAGGTTATGACATAGTTTACTGGTTTACTCGTTTTAATTTGTCAGCTAGGTTGAAATTCATTTTAAAAATATGGGCCGCAAACAAATATAAAAAATATGTTGGGCTTAAAACTGGTATGTTGTTAAAGCGGTATATTTTTTTAAAAACAACCGGCGGTTCGATGCTCTAGCAACCACCTAAAAGTACCGGGCTCTAAATGCCGGCTACCCGGTATAACTGGCAGTACGAACATGTTATTAAAACACTGGTTACAGATGATCTGATATAAAATAAATAAATATTTCTAATGATTTGGAAATCCCGGGTACCCAAAATAGGATGAGCAGTTAGATTAATCAATAAATAAATTCTTAAAACTTTTAAGGATTTATTTAAATAAATCCTTAAAACTTTTATGGATTTATTTATTCTAAAAGGCAGCCATCGTCATCGTCTCCTCTGACCAGCCAAAAAAATATCTATCGACTACTACAGAGTTGAAACAACACAATTGAAGTCGATTGTCGGTTCCAAATTCTTCCGGGTAAGTAAATGTAATAACCCCCTCCGAAAAATAAAAAAAAATGATTTCCTTTTATAAAGAGAGTTTTAAAGTTTAGTATAACAAATATTTTTACATAATAACCCCCTCCCACTTCCAAAACCGGAATTTTTTCTTGAGGTTGGAAAACAATATTAGAGAATTGGTTTCCTATCCTTTTTTCTTAAACAATCATCTTCATATCGTATCAAACTTTGATAAAAGTATATCATAACATTAAAGGAAAATGCACAAACCAACACGTAAATTCAAGGATCAACTTGTAATGACTAACAGAGATCTTCTTTATCTTTATATAAGTCACTAACTGATAACTTACTTGTGCATAACAACAAATAAACCTAAATCATCATCTTCTTCTTCTTATAAGTAACCAACTAACTTGTGCATGCCAGTATCACCATACCTTCTTTAAATTATGTCTTATAAATTTTCCCAATGGTAATTCTTCTCTTCATATCATAACATTCATTCTGTAATTCTGATGCAAAACTTTTCTTATAACAGGCGTATTTGGCTATTTCAAAAACCCATAAAGATGATGCTGTTGATTTTAGAGGAAATCTTGTTGACCTCTCGAAAACCGGAGGGTGGCTTGCAGCCGGGCCATCCTTGGTAGTTTTTCACTAAGTTTTTTTTTACTTGAGTAAGTCTAATTATTAAGTATTAACCAATGTATGCATTTGTCTTTGTAGTAATTGAGCTCGCATAAAGACTGTGTGTGACCGGGATTTCGATGAGTCTGGTAACATATCTAACAACAGAAATGAATATCTTAGCCACAAAATCTGCAGTAACCGTGACAACCTTCATGGGGGTTCTCAATATTTTAGCCTTGTTTGGGGGATTCTTGGCGGATGCTAAACTTGGCTGTAATTGTTATCTTTGCATCTATATGTGCAGTGGTAAGCATATAACTTATATATTTGAAGTAATTGCATGGTTTGAGTAAAGAATCATATAAAACCTTATAACTTATTAGCACTAATATATCTCAGTTAAAGAAATAGGTCTCTAAAGTAAACAAAACCGGCCTAACCGTCAAAACAATAAAGAAAACCGCTCAGTTAAGTCGATTTAAAGTCTATACGGTTTGGTCCAGTTTTACTATTTAAAATCTGCGTTTAACATTAAAAGAGATTACAAACTTTAAAGTAACCATAAGTTTTTCATCATGAACAGGGTGTGACACTATTGACTCTAGCAACAACAATCCCGAGCATGAAACCACCACATTGTGACATGGAGACCCGGAGCAAGAGCCAATGTATAAAAGCTAGCGGAAGTCAACTCGCGATGCTGTATGTTGCACTTTTCACCATAGCATTAGGTGGTGGCGGACTAAAGTCAAGCGTTTCAGGTTCGAGTCAGACCAGTTCGATACTTCCAGCCGGAAAGAGGAAAAAACAATGGTCTACTTTTTCAACCGTTTTTACTTTTGTGTTAGCCTTGGGTCTGTTTCTGCGGTTACAATTTTATTTTATATACAAGAACATAAGGGTGGAGGATGGGGGTATGGGATTTCAGCTGGGACCATGATTACTGCAATTATTGTATTGGTTTGTGGGACCGGTATTTATCGGTTCAAGAAACCGCAAGGCAGCCCGTTTACGGTTATATGGAGAGTTGTGTTTTTGGCTATCAAGAATAGGAATCAGCCGTACCCTGCGAACCCGGGCTTTTTGAATGGTTATAGCGACTCGAAAGTTCCACATACGACCAAATTAAAGTATGTAGATATACTTTTCCCAAAAAGATTTTGAGGGAAAAAGATAAAAGAATTATTATATATCTTCCTAAAGGAACACATTAACCTGATTTATCACTAGAGATGAAAAATTGGTGTCTTAGTGGCTGGGTCTGGTAACTAGTAAAACTTTAGTACATTATAAAACGGGTCATAGAGGGTTAGCGGTTAGACCTGTTGAATTAAATACCTTTGGAGGTGGACCCGTTTGGCTGTTAATTAAACAGATTAACCAGGTCATACCCAAACACGACTTATTTATTAAGTAGGTGTTAGAAAACCCTTGTAAGACCCCGTTACCGGTAGCCCTACTTTGGTGTTCGATTTACTCATAAACACAGTTCTGAATATCAGCGTTAATTAAAACTTTCACGGAATAATATAAAACATCAACAGTCTTTACAAACATTCATAATCTTGTCTTTAAAACATAACTTAAACATGTCTTTAGTTCAAAACATAACAAATAGATCTTCAGATGCCAGTTTCTTTATTATACCGCCATGTGTCCCCACTCAAGCCAGCTGCCTCATTCTACTCACCTGCGTGCATACTAAAAGTCAGCTACGCTGAGTGAGTTCTAGTTAATCACATAACATACAATACGTACGCTTACCTTCCATTATGCATCCGAAGACACATAATAATTACGTTACTATTTTACTTTCATTACATAACTTCATACATACATACATACTTTATTACTTTCATACTATATATTTACTGTTCATTCTATCTCAGATATTATTAGGGTTTGATCCCTTTCTTTCCTATCTCAGATATTATTAGGGTCTGATCCCTCTTTACTTCTTTATCTCAGATATTATTAGGGTCTGATCCCTCTTTACTTCTTTATCTCAGATATAATTAGGGTCTGATCCCTTTCTTCTCTATCTCAGATATTATTAGGTTCTGATCCATTTCTTCTCTATCTCAGATATTATTAGGGTCTAATCCCTTACTTCTTCATCTTCGTACATTTTGTCTTTACGTACTCGTAACATAACATTCTTTACTCTTTCATACACATTCATACATACATCTATCATGCACACCCATCTATCATATACATACCTCCCTTGTCAATACGTGCAATATCCGAAGATTGTTCACGTACCGACAAGCTTTCGATCACATTTAAGATATACATAATTAACATATAAATTACACATGGCATACACTTACCATTTAAGGTAAGTGTATTAACTATCACATCGAGTATGCACACAGCCCCGAAAACATAACAAGGAAATGGGGCTAGAAACTCACCTGTACGCGGTTACGTTCACCGTTAATGGTTATTCCCTTTCTTGAGCCGTGCACGGCTAACTGTATAATATTTACATGTATCAATTAATTATTACTACTCATATCGTATTTCTATATTTATATAACCCACAACGAACGGGGGTCCGGAGGCAGCGCCCCTGGCAGCGGGGTTCTAGGGGCGGCATTCCCTAGCGAGGTCCAAGGGGCAGAGCCCCTGGCTGGGGTTAAGCTGCCAGGTTAGCTTGAAAAAATTTTATTTTCATTAACTGTCTTAACACATTTTCCATTAGGATTTTAATTTATTTTTCTAATTCGCTATCTCATTCGCTATAACGAATTAAGACTAATTCGTTACTGATTCGTCACCTTACATGCCTGATTCGTTAGTTGATTCGTCATTCTAGTTCGTTAGCTTAATCATAGCGAATTATGAGTAACGAATCAACTGATTCGTTATCTAAATATAACGAATTGGTCATTAACGAATCTCCTGATCCGCTGTCTGGTTCGCTGTCTTATTATAATGAATTGACCAGTAGCAAATGACCTAGTTCGCTGTTGTAATCACAACGAATTGCTAATCACCTGATTCGTTATTTTAGCGTAACGAATTGGCTCCGTCTTATCCAACCTTGACGAATTAGCCTATATACTTATCCAGACTTTGACTCTTGGGTCAAAGTCAAAATTGTCAAGAACAATAACAGTCAACACGAACTAGATTAGCAATTCAGCCTCAAATCTCAACGAAAACACACGAGTTTGGTATCAATCAACTCGTAATCACCTCGCCTACAAACCCTAACCACCCAAACATATATACATTCGCGTTTAATGGGTGCGGTTTGTGTGTATATATTATGGGTATTTCAAACTAACAATTAGCCTATCAAACTGTAACGGATTTTACTACGAATTAGTTCGTTGGACTCGTTTTCATCTCATTCATACAGATCTAGAACTTCCTAAATGAATCCGAACCTAGATGAATGATTTATAGATATAAACGTACCTTAAATGAGCCGAACTACGAACACGAGCTGGTCCTTGATGTTGTTTTGGTTCTTCACGACGATCTAGCACCAACAAGCTCGGGTTCTCGCCTTCGGATCTTGGTTCGGGTTTGTGTGTGTTTTCCAAGGTGTAGACTATGGTGTAGAGATGGATAGAAAATGGAGAGGTTTAGGGTTTAAGGGTATTTATACTCCCTTAAGCCATGGACCTAAGGCCCATTCCATTTCTTATTTTCCATCTTCTAAAGTCCAAGCCCAACCGTGTACAGTTTGTTAACTAAACTGATAAACGACACAATATAAAATAAACGACATTTATTTTATTATTATAATCAAAAGTAGGATGTTACAACCCTTTTTCATGTGGTCTTGCCACTGTTAAAAGTGTCATTTCAATAAAGTTTACAATCTGATCAAGTAAAAAAGATCTTTTCTTCAAATTTCAAAAACTCATTAGATTTTATCAAGTAAACAAGAGCTTTCATGTTAATAATAAAACTCAGGGATTTTATCGCATAGTTTTGAAGTATTTAACCATGCAGAAATAAGATATAGGGACTGATATGGAAATTCGATAGAAGTCCATACGGTCTTTTACCCGACAATTGCCCTAGATAAAATGTAATATTTTCATTGAAACTAACCAAAATTTTCTTCTATGCAATTTAATGATACAGGCCACTTGACAAAGCAGCCATCATACTTGATAATGCAAATTCAGATGAAAACAGAAACAACCCACGGATAGTGTCAACTGTTACACAAGTTGAAGAAGTCAAAATGATTATTGGCCTAATCCCGATATGGGCAACCTGCATACTCTTCTGGACAGTCTACTCTCAAATGAGCACATTCACTATACAGCAAGCTACAATCATGAACCGAAAACTTGGAACCTTTAGCATACCCGCAGGCTCGTTTTCAGTTTTCCTGTTCATATCGATTCTCCTGTTTACATCTCTTAACGAACGGGTCATTGTGCGTTTAGCCCGAAAGATAACCCATGATCCAAAAGGGCTCAGAAGCTTACAAAGAATCGGAAACGGGCTTGTTATTTCTGTTATGGGCATGGTTGTTTCTGCTGTTTTAGAGAAAAAAAGGCGGGTAATGTACGAAAAGAAGGAGGTTTCGACATTTTGGTTAGTCCCGCAGTTATTCTTGGTGGGTGCGGGGGAAGCCTTTGGTTATGTAGGCCAACTTGAATTCTTTATAAGAGAAGCTCCTGAAAGAATGAAGTCACTGAGTACGGGCCTATTTTTGAGTAGTTTAGCAATGGGCTTTTTTATGAGCGGTCTGTTGGTTTCGTTGACCGACATGGCAACACATGGGAGCTGGTTAACAGATAATTTAAATAAGGGGAAATTGGAGAATTTCTACTGGCTTCTTGCGATTCTGGGATTTATTAATTTCATGGTTTTTTGTGTTTTGGCATCTAGACATCAATATAGAGCGCAGAATAATAACAATCAGAATGAAGGCATCGAAAACTGAATAGAACGAGTGAGGATATTAAGATGAATAAGGCAGTCATTGGAGGGGAAGAAAGAAGCCCAGGAGATTATTTTCGTATTTGTGGTCTTAAATATAATAAACAGAATATTGCTCTTGTCACACCCCGACCAAAGGCCGCGGAACATGCCGGGGTGCAACGATTGTCCATAAGCGCATGACACTATTTAAAGCGACAATATTTAACAAACTCATTTCATTTCACAACATCGAAAATGTCACATAACCAAATATTCATAAGTCAAATACAACAAAATATAACAAAATTTAGCAAATCAAATATTGTTCATTTTTGTTAATAACTTAAAGGTCTTGACATTCGTTTTCACCACAAGCATCGAATCAACCGAGATGTAAACCTGTAACATTTCATACAATAAAGTTTGTCAACACAAAGGTTGGTGAGCAATTCATAAGTTTGAACATGTAGATATATAGTAAGAAAGATCCACAAAACTGAATTTGAATAAAATCACTAATGGAATTATGTTAGCGACACCTAACTATAAGGGGATACCAAATAGTCTAGGATTTAATAGAATATCGTTAATTGCATTACGTTAATGACACCTTGCTATAAGGGGATGCCAAGTAGTCTAGGATTTATAGACTTCCACCAAGTGATAAACACATAGGCATATAAGCATAGAACACCAAATCGAGCAATTATTCAAGTAAAGTATACAACAACGTTTGTGGTTTAAGACTCAATTATAAAACATTTAGTTTAGATAAGATGAAATGCCACCCCCAAAACAAAAGATAGAAAATGGGGTATAAAGTTACTCACATTCAAGTAATAAACTTGAAAAGTTGATAATTTGGAGATTTGCCGGAACGACGGGTTTAACGTATGTGGTCTAAATAAAAAAAAGTCTTGGATTTAGAATGGTTGTTTTGAAGATCTTTAAATAAAATATTTGTTGCAAAAAGTAAACAATTAAAGTTCAAGGTTTAAAATGTAACTATTTAAGAATTTATATTAATAACCCTTTAAAAATGCAAGTTTGCTCGAAACCGGGTTAAAGTATCTAACCTTAATATTTACTTAACCAATGTTAAGTAATAAGGTGGGAAAAATGCTAAAATGCAAATTCCATTAGGGTAAAGATACTAAACGGGTCTTTAACGAGTGTTCGGGTCTTGACGAATGGTCAAACCCAGAGTCAACTTTCCAAAATATTAATTGTTATGATATAACTCATAAAAACTTTACAAGACTTAACCAAGTATGTAGATCTGTTGTTTAGAACTAACAACGTACGTTAAGTGGGTGTTCGGTTTTGTCGGTCCAAACTTTGTTATGAGATCAAGTTGGATCCAACATCTCCAAGTACTTAAGAAAATAATAAAAATCAGTTTGTAAACTATTTTTAAAGAAATATACAAGTCTTGATAGCTAAAAACACACTTATGTGTCTTAAGCGAGTAAAAATCGGATCGGTTCGGTTTCCATCTCACAAAAAGTTCATAGATGGATTCCACATACCCATATATCATAGATCTTGTATAATTATGTACAAATGAAAATATTTAAGTTCTACAACTAAAAAGTCAACAACAAGTCATTTTAACATAAGTTCGGTTTGGTTCGGTTTCCATCTCACAAAAGTTCATAGATGGATTCCACATACCCATATATCATAGATCTTGTAAAAAATGATTTTTGAAACTCAAATCTAACATTAAATATGTTTAAACAACTATTTTAACAAAACTAGTAAGCAAAAGTTCAGTTTCCGGTTTAGAGCTATTTGCGGTCGAACCGAAGCATAGACTCTTAGAACCCATAACCATGGAACTTGTAAATAAGGTAAACAAACTAAAATGAGCAGATGTTACTCATGGTTAGTATGTGCAAACAAGTTATATAAATGTGTGTATATATCAAGAACACGAAGTCCTCCTTCAAGCCTTGCCTGACGAGGTCGAAACTTAACCGATCGGAACCGGAGAAGCTACTACCAAAAGAAACAAGGGGTGTGTATTATATATATGTTGTACCACCATATTCAAGTGTTAGTAATGTTAGATGAACAAGTTAGAATTAAAGATTAAACTCAGTTTGACTTTTAGAAGTCAAACATTCAAGAACAACTATGAACAACCTTTGAATCTTTGATGTTCTGAGAGAGAAATGAGAGATGTAGCAGGGAATTATGAATAAGAATAGTGGTGTATATATAGGGGAAGGAGTTGGGTCAAAGATGAGTGTTAAACACAAGAAATTTCATGCAAAAAGGGTAAAAAACGAACACAAAACAACAAAAACGAGTGCAGGTTTGCAGGGACCGTCGCGCTACGTGACCAGCAAAGGAGTCCCCCATTGCGCGGCGCGACGGGGTTGATTTCCTGATTTTCAATATTTTCAAAAATGGCAGCTTTGGCCCCTGAAGTTCGTTTTAAGTGATTTTTAAGCGTTTTAAAGACCAAAATGAATGTTTTCAAGCCTAACAAGTGTAAAACAGTATTGTAATATAAAATCCATCATTTTAATTATTTCCAAAGTGTCGGTTTATAAAACGGGTCGGTTTACATAATAAAAGTTTACAAAACAAATACTATTCGGACCCGAAATTGACGAATGTCACAGCTCTCTCTATACATAGTTCCAGATTTATAGCCTTAATTGTGGTTCCTAATCTTTTTATCTGACCCATATGTGTATATAATGGGCATTTCCTTGTAACCGTGTTGGATGGTTCTTAAATCCTAACTAACATCCAACCACAACTAAACCCTAGGTGGTTGGGTTGTAACGGCCCAAATATTTCTTTCTTTGTGGCATTCGATATCGACCACATCCAATATTCATCATCAACACTGCTAATAACCTCTGAATCCCCATCACCAATTAATTCATAACAAAATGGTAAAACCTCTAAACCCTAAATCTCTCTTGACTCTCCGTACAACTATATTATCATTATCATTTTCATCACAATCTCACGTCCCTCCTAATTTAGTCACCAATGTCTCCAAGTTATTATCCTCCAATCCCCGCTGGTTCGAATTGAAACTCGTCAGCCACTCTCACGTCACCAGAATCCTAACCACCGTTAAAGACCTAGATGTAGCCATTCGCTTCTTTTACTCGATCTCTAAAACCTATTATTACAAACACGATTTCAATTCTTCCAAGGCCATGCTCAATCGCTTAGTCACCGAGTCCCGACTCGCAACTTCCCGGCGCAACCTAACGAAACAAGGATCAAATGATTGGCAAGTGGGAAGATTTGAATCGAAAAATGTCAAAATTTAATGTTTGTTACATCCAAGAGGTAACTATTTTAGTTTATTTATTTTATAATCTAGTACTTTATTCTTACAATTTGATATATATATTTTTTCTAAATGTTTTGTAGTCCCGAACTCCACAAAGCTGATCGAGCGAGGCGACTATCATAAAGAACGCTTTGCGCGAATATGTCTGAGTTTACAAATGTAAGGATTTTCCCCACTTGGAAGCGTGGGAGATTGCGAGACGTCACGTGAAGTGGTAACCGATTCCGTTGGTCGATTTGAACGGACCAACGGCTCCAAGGAAGAAAGGATCTTGTTTAAAAAGATCAAAAACTTCCGAGTGCGGGGACTTCACATCCACCGTTCATCTATCAACACAACAAACACTGCTAATAACATCCATCACATCCACCATTCATCACCAATTGATAACGAAATGGTAAAGGTAAAACCTGTAAACCCTAAATCTGTCTTCACTCTTCGTACAACTATATTATCATTATCATTATCATTATCATTATCATTATCATATTCATCACAATCTCCTAATTTATTATCCTCCAATCCCCGCTGCTTCGAATTGAAACACAAACTCACCCACTCTCACGTCAACGATTTCAATTGTTACAAGGCCATGCTCAATCGCTCCGACCAGATTAGGGTTTTCATGCTCAAACAGTGTCGAAATCAGAAACAGGTTATGGATGTTGTTGAATATTTAAACGAGCTTCATCATAATAATAAACACGGGTTCCGGTATACTTTATATGTTTGTAACGCCTTGTTGATTCAAATGGCCAAGTTTCAAATGGTGGAAGCCGCGCGTGGTGTCTTTGAACGGATGCCTGGGTATAATGTCAGCCCGACTTTGTTAACGTATAACACGATGATTAACTTGTTGTGTAAACGGGGGATGGTTCGGGAAGCCAATGTGTTGTTTGACCAGATGGTTGGCTATGATTTGTGTCCGGATGTGTTTACTTACAGCTCGATGATTCTTGGGTATTGCAGGGTTAGTGATTTGGAATCTGCGTTTCGGGTGTTTGATCGGATGATGATTCAGGACGGGTGTAGCCCCAATTCGGCGACGTATACGAATTTGATAAACGGGTTGTGCAATGCGGGTCGGGTCAATGAGGGGCTGGATATGTTGAATGAGATGATGGATAAGGGCATTGAACCGACTGTTTATACGTTTACTGTGCCGATTTCTGTCTTATGTGCAAGTGGGCGCGTGAAGGAGGCGATTGATCTTGTAATTGTTATGAGGAAAACGGGTTGTTTGTTAAACGTGCATACCTACACGGCTCTTGTAAGCGGCCTGTTTCGTACGCGGCAGCCCGAAGTAGCGGTCGGTTTTTACCATAAGATGTTGAAAGATGGTTTGATTCCGAACACAGTTAGTTATAATGCTTTGATACATGGGTTAGGTATGATAAGTAGGTTTGATGCTGCTTTTATGGTTTTTGATTGGATGGAGGGACAAAATGGTAATTTGCCAAACACCGAGACGTATAATGAAATCATTCATATGTTGTGCTTGATGGAAAACTTTCAAAAGGGTATGGTTCTTTTGAGTAAAATGATGAAAGTAGGCCCGTTGCCGACTGTTGTTACGTATAACACGTTAATTTTTGGATTTATCATACAAAGGGATTTAAATAACGCGGTTAGGTTATTGAGTTTGATGAAGGCAAATGGATGCAAACCAGATGAGTGGTCTTATGCTGAAGTTATTTCAGGGTTATGTAAGACTAGGGATCTTGACCGAGCGTTGACTTTTTTAATGAACTGGTTGACCAAGGATTGAAACCGAATAAAGTCCATTTCACGACTTTAATAGACGGTTATTGCAAAAAATGCGATGTAGAAGCTGCACTTTCGTTGTTAAAAAAGATGGAAACGAGTAATTGCAAGCCCGATGTTGAAAGTTTTAACCCGATAATATCGTGTTTATCGAAAACGAATCGATTAAATGAAGCACAAAAGTTATTTGAGGAAATGGTCGACAAAGAATTATCCCCAAATGTGATTACCTACACATCTTTAATCGACGGGTTATGTCGAAACGGTAATGTCGAATATGCGTTCAAGATTTTCGATGAAATGCGGAACAAGAATTGCATGCCAAATTTATTAACGTATAGTTCGTTAATTTACGGGTTATGTAGGGAAGGAAGTGTAGATAAAGTAGAGATATTATTAAACAAAATGGAAAATAAAGGAATTGTTCCCGATCATGTGACGTATACTTTGTTAATCGATGGTTACGTGTCGTTAAATCTAGTGAATCGCGCGTTTTCACTTCTTAAAACAATGGTCAACAGGAGATGCAAACCGAGCTACCAAACATTTTGTGTCTTGATGAAAGGTTTAGAAAAGTCGACTTTTGCTAATCTTTTGGATAGAATGTTAGAATACAAGTGTGAACCAACGGCTGACACTTACAGTATCATAATCTCGGGCTTGTGTAAGGAAGGTAAGATTACAGAAGCGGTTGACTTGTTTCACAAAATGGAAGAAAAGCCAATAACTCATCGTGATGTGAATATATATGCCTCGCTTATATCCGCTCACTGTAAGAATTTTAAAATTGAAACCGCTTTAGAGTTCTTTAATTTGATGCGAGGAGACGGTTTTGAACCTAATATTAAATCTTATAAATTGGTAATTTGTGGTTTGTGTAAAATTGGGCAAACGGGTAAAGCTGGTGAGTTATTTGAGAACATGTTGGATCAAGAATGGGATGCAGATGAGATTGTTTGGACGGTTCTGATTGATGGGGTTGCTAAAGATGCTGACATGGATACATGTGTGCGTTTTTTACGTTTAATGGAATCAAGAAACAGAATTCCTAACTTTCATACATATGCAATGTTGGCTAAAGAATTGTCAGCAGCCAATGAGAGTTGTGATATACTAGGTTTATCTACTTTTGTGACAAGACATCTAGAAAAGTACAAAACGTTATGCATGAAGTAATGACTTAGCAACATCTTTCTTGTGGACGATGTGATAACGCACGATCTACTGATAGAACATGAGCGTTTTTAGGTGAATACTAAATTCATTGTTTTTGTGAAGTAACGCAATATAAAGTTTAATAATTATTCAAGTGTCTAGTGCCTAGTAGGGTGCATGAGTGTGTCGTTTGGGCTTAAACCAAACCAAAAACAGAAAAAATGAGTTTTGACATGCTGAATGGTAATGTGGATGTAAAAACTTAAATGATCACGTGTCATGCCACATCAGCTGCATACCTGATCACGTGTCAATCCAACCCGGCCCGGCCCGGCCCTGCCCTGCCCAGCCCATTTCAACATGAGCTCATTATTCAACTAGTCTAACCGAAACTAATTTTGATTTGCAATTGTGACTTGTCTGCTTGTAGGAGCATGCCAACATCCGCTGCTCTCGATGTTGTAGCTAAAAGTCTCAACCTTAAGCTTTTTGAGGTACTCATGTACATATAATATAGTGATAGTTATAGTACTTATGTGCTTACAATATAATCATATTTAAAGTAAAACTCACTTAGTTTTGATTTTTAGGTACCAACTGGCTGGAAATTCTTTGGTAATTTGATGGATGCTGGATTATGTTCAGTTTGTGGTGAAGAAAGTTTTGGAACAGGTAATTTTTTATTTTTGTGAATATGAAGAATATTATTGTTGCATATTTTAATAATTTGTTTGTTTATATTATTCATACAGGGTCGGATCATATACGTGAAAAAGATGGAATCTGGGCTGTGTTGGCTTGGTTATCCATCCTTGCTTATAAAAACAAGGATAACCTCGATGGCGGGAAGCTTGTGACTGTTGAAGATATTGTGAAGCAACACTGGGCTACTTTCGGGCGCCACTATTATACTCGTTATGATTATGAGGTCTTTTTTAATTCTTAAGTTATGATAATGCATTAAAAATGTAACTAAATTGTAGTCGATGTTTATATTGATGGTTTTTTTGAAGAATGTTGATGCGAGTGCTGCAAAGCAAGTCATGGATCACTTGGTCAACTTGCAATCCTCTATATTGACATTAACACGTAAATTTCTTAATTCCTTGAAAACCCGTTGATCGATCTTTTCGTTACATTAGTCTCTTATTATACTAAATTAGAAATGTTGTGGTAGTATGTAGCTCGAGCCAAGTTGACTCGTATAACTTTCGAACCGATATGAGCTCAGCTTGTGAGAAAATTTTCAAGCTCGAGTTTTGTTATGGCTTGGCTTGTTTATTAATTACGGTTATATATAGGGGTATATAGGGGTGTGTGTGTATTATAATAAATAGTGTTTAGTTATTTTTACATAATTATTTATAAATATTTTTATTATGTAGTATTTATTTATTGTATTAAATAAAAGTTATTGTATTCGTGAGACTAACGGGCTTGTTAGGTTCACGAGACTAGCCGAGCTCGGTTATGAAGCTCAAGCTCGTTTAGCAAACAAGCTTACTTTTAGGCTCGAACTCGTCGTTTAAGCTTGGCTCGTTTCAAGCTTATAACGAACCGATCTTGAGTAGATGATGTGTTTCATCTCGTTTACACCTCTAGTTGTTAACAAGCTGATTTCAAGCTTATATTTCATTCTAGTTATTTTTTTTGTAGTACTATAAAGGGAATATGTCCAGATGTTTTAGATGTCGCCGGTGCTGATGAGTTTGAATACAAAGATCCAGTTGATGGTTCAGTCTCGAAGAATCAAGGAATTCGTTATTTGTTTGAAGACGGGTCACGTTTGGTGAGTATTTATTGAATACATTTATTTACTTAATATTTGCTAAACAATTTTTATTATGTAGTATTTATTTATTGTATTAAATAAAAGTTATTGTATTCGTGAGACTAACGGGCTTGTTAGGTTCACGAGACTAGCCGACTCGGTTATGAAGCTCAAGCTCGTTTAGCAAACAAGCTTACTTTTAGACCCGAACTCGTCGTTTAAGCTTGGCTCGATTCAAGCTTATTACGAACCGATCTTGAGTAGCTGATGTGGCTCATCTCATTTACACCTCTAGTTGTTAACAAGCTGATTTCAAGATCATATTTCATTCTATTAACCTTGAGTTGTTATTTTTTGTAGTACTATAAAGGGAATATGTCCAGATGTTTTAGATGTCGCCGGTGCTGATGAGTTTGAATACAAAGATCCAGTTGACGGTTCAGTAAGAATCAAGGAATTCGTTATTTGTTTGAAGACGGGTCACGTTTGGTGATCATTTATTGAATTTGTTTATTTTATATTTGCTAAACAATTTTTTTTAAAAGAGTCCGCCTTTAAAGTTTTACCCATTGAAGGCATCATGTCTTTTTGTTGGGCCGTGAGTTTTTTGGTGATGGGTTCTCACGGTTGTAAGAATGTTTAAAACAATGAAAAGTAGGTGAACACTTTTGAATGTGTGTTGTAGGTTTTCCGTTTATCCGGGACCGGGTCAGAAGGTGCTACGATTCGTCTCTACATCGAGCAGTACGTAAAAGATTCATCTAAAACTGGAAGAGAATCTCGAGAAGCACTTGCTCCTTTGGTAAACCATTTAATTTTTTATTTTTATTTTCATATGCATTTTTAGAAACAATTTCGTATACTCCTCTGAAAACTTTCATAATATCATATTTTTCGATTGAAACTATTTAACATTTGCATTCATTAGATATAATTTATAACATGACGGATATGCCCTTCTTTTTCTTCTTACTCTCCAAACTTTCGTATCGTAATACAAGTTTATGGGAAGGGCATATAATTGTAATAAATTCAGAAAATGAGATGATCCCCATAAAATGAATAATAACTATAATAATTTATTACTTTTGTGATGGAATAATATATATATATATATATATAACAATTTATAATGCGTATGTTGACGGAGGGTTGACCAACATGTTTTGGCTACAGGTTGATGTTGCACTAAAGCTGTCAAAGATACTAGAATTCACCGACCGTTCTGCCCCGACCGTGATCACATAAATATATATACGCGCTGCTGCTGCTGTTATCGACAACGTATGTATTTTTCGTGTTATTATAGCAATGAAGTTAGCTTTTGAGCGGAGGTTTCACTTGTTAGTTTCATAGGCATCACCTTGTTGAATGCTTGATGATTTGCAAAGTTTTGTTGTCGGTAATCGTTTAGTCGTATCATGAGAACCTTTTACCAACACCAAATTTACTGCTTTTAGTTTTGAATCCGATAAGCCGAGCGGGAACGGTACTATATTGGGCCGTTGGACAGTATACTCGGTTTTAGTTTTTAGCAAACCTATTCTTGGTAGTTCAGCTTAGAGGTATACAAGCTAACCGGTTAACCGATTTCTAACCTTCTAACCGGAAACCTAACCGGTTAGTAACCGGTCCACCACTAACCGGTTATACCCGGTTCTATTCGCCGGTTGGTAACCGGTTTATATTATTGATTTCCGAAACAGGTTAACCAATTTTTTTGTATTATTTTATTAAAAACCGGTTTTTTCTGGTTATTCAACGGTTAACTGGTTCGGTTATACCTGAAACCTGTTATACTGGATAGGAGCTTCTTGTCTCAAAACTGGTTAGTACCTGACGAAACCTGTTATACTGGATAGGAATTTCTTGTCTCAAAACAAGTTATTACCCGACCTGATTAACTGGTCTAACCGGTTATTTCTCGCCAAATAATTAACCGGTTTGAAAATAAACCAGTTAACCGGAATGACTTCAGCTAGTGAACTGTTTTTGAATGGTGTCCCTTGTTCTGCGTCCAGAGTAGTGGGCGTTGGCCCACCAAGAGTGGGCCTAACAGTGGTTTGGCCCAATCGTTTCTACAGAAGGAAACTTAACGCCACCAGAAAATGGGTTACGGAAAATACATAGGGACGGTTTCATTCTCCGCACCAATGCAGAGATCTCGTACCTACTACGCGAATCTATGTAGTAAATGGTGCCCCTCTCATGTCTCAAATAGTAGGGGTTCAAGTCCTGTTGTAAGCAAATGGCGTAGATTTAAGAACATGTTTAGTGGGTGAGTTTGTCGCTAAAAAATGTAGTAGTAACAACTGGCTAACTTAAACCGAGTTTAAAGATTGAGCATGTTGGTCATTTTATTGTCATCAGACTATTTAGGGTAATAGGGTTATACTTGGGACCCGAATAAAAGTTTAATGCGTCAACAAACTTGTGGTTCAAGGGAGCAACATATCCTTGATATGGCGTCCATGTTGAAAAATGCTACTTTATTCTAATGCTTATAAAAGTTGCTTTAGGTTTGCATGATAGATCGAAAGGTATGAAAAATAATCATTATTCATTACTGATTATATGTAATAAGTCACTACTTATCGGTTGCAATTTGATTTATCAGCGGTAACTTTTTGTCATTAGTGGTTGTGCCTTAATGGTAACTGGGTGTCACCGAGAAACTTGGCTGTCACTAGTAATTAAGTTACCATTGATAGAGTTACGGTTAAAGGTTTTTCATTGATGTAACTGTTTAACTCGGCGGTTTTTCATTTTCTGATGGCTCATTCTCTATAGAAAGAATGTTTTTGGACCAAGTTAAATGCACCATCTTTATAATAAATCTGCATGTCTTCTTGTTATTACATGTTAATTATTTGACTTAAAGTTCGAAGTTCTATAAATTATTTCAATATGAAGGTGGTTTTGTACATAATTCATGGGAGATATTATACCTATATACCGTTTAGAATGACTTATATAGTTGTAAATCACCATTGAGTAGTGGCATACGCTAAAAATATTTCACAGGGGTCGGAAGATAGTAGGTGTCACAATTTTATAAGGGTCGATCGTGATTTTAACATATATTTAAGAAAGTTTTTTACAGGGGTCGGCCGACACCTACATCAAAGGTGTAGGTCCGCCAATGGCATTGAGCCAAGTGACATTCAGTTTCTTTGTGTTATATTTTCAATTTCATTTTTTCCGAACTGACGTTCAGTTGGTTCCATAAGTCTTTTGGATACGTATTATAAAGTAATGTTTATGCACAAATACATTCTGGAGCCATAGTAATTATTCATGTATCTATTTTTTGAATTTGTATAAATATAACCCCTTTCGACTATTCTAAAACGTGAATTTTTAATATGTACTTTAGTGAAATAGTAAATAACAGATATTTAATGTGTTGATGTTAAAGATCAAGTGTTTTACAATGTGGCAAAAAATTGTGACTATGTCGAATTCATAAGTTTCATATGCCATGCTACCATTCATGTAATTAAGTAAAGGTACCCCAAATCCCTTTATTTCATCCACTTAAGTTCCGAGTCTTTCTTCACCTTGTTGATCCACGAAGGTTTAGACTGCACTGGGTTGATTTGCTTCGGTTCTTCAAACTCTCCCTTGGATGTTACACCCTCTGAAACCAATTATTGAAAACAATTGAATAAAAAACGCAAAAACACGGTGCCTTTGTGAGAACTCATCACCACTCTTGTTTATTAATGAAGTGCTAATCTTGATTAAGGTCTGAAATGGTAAATTAACAAATCTGAGGGGTTAAATATTAAAAGTTGACAATAAAGATAATCAAGAAAGAGAATATATAGACAATAACGGAGTTGTAGAGATATCATTAGAGTTAGAAATATTAATTTATTTTAATTAATTTATTTGTTTCCTAGTTTTAGTCTAATTAGAAATCTTGGTTAACACATTAGAGTTTTAACATAAATAGATGGTTTAGAGTTATTGTTTTACGTTGTGTTTTGAATCGTTTTGTTCTTAATTAGTAAACAAGGAAAGAGTCGTGAGAAGTTCTCCACCAGACATTATCCGCGTATAATAATATTTTTTCTATCTCATAAATAATATAATAATCAAATATAACTACTTATGAAACTCAAGAAAAAAAAATAGTTAAATTATTTGATGGATGAACATGAACCATGTCCATGGCAATGGAAGTTGAGATGGTCAAAAAAACCGGTTGGGGAACCGGTTTACCGGTTTAAACCGGAAACCGGTTTTTACGAAAACCGGTTTGACCGGTTTACAAACCGCCGGTTCGTCTTTCGGTTACAAGTTCTAGATCCAAAACCGGTTAACGAACCGGTTAATGGAAAAACCGGTTTTTTTTAATAACCGGTTATGGAAAAATCGGTTAACCGGTTTATAAAAAAACCGGTTTTTGACCGTTGTGGAAAAACCGGTTAACCGGTTTCTCCATAACCGGTTTTTGAACGTTGTAAAACGGCTATATGCCCGTTTTTTTTTTTTTTTACCATTTTACCCCCACAAACATCTGTATATAGTTTAGGTTGGGTATTGGTTAGATCACACTCGATTATACAACTCCAAACGCTCTAAACGTTTATTTCATACGCGATTATTTTGTTATCTCACGCTCAATTATACCACATTACCACTCCATACGCTCTTATTTCGTAGTCGTTTATTTCATACTCGAGTATACCACTCTTATTTCGTAGTCGATTATCATGGCCTCCCAAAGTGCTGGTTCATCCGTCAACATGGGTGCCTCGAACACGGGAGAAACGGTCGTTCGGGTCATCCCCACGAAACGTAACCATGATGTTTGGCAACATTTCGACCTATGCGAAATGTCTAACGGTAGCCAAAAAGCTCGATGCAAACATTGTTTGAAGTTTTATGGCAAAGATGCAAACTCCACTTTAAAAGCGCATGTACAAAGGCCCTTTTGCAAGGCCTTGAAGGACGAATCGGGAAGTAGTTCGCAGCCGGAGATGACGAATCAAGGAGCAGTGTTTACGTACGACGTTGAAGCGGTACGTCAAAAGTTTTCAAACTTTGTGATTCAACAAACACTTCCTTTCAACCACTTCGACAACCCTCAATTCACGGAGATGATGCAAAACTATGTTCAACCACGCTACCAACACGTAAGTCGTTCGACCCTTAGAAGAGATTGTCTTAAAGCATGGAAAAACGCTAAATCCGAACTAATTTCATACTTTTCAAACTTACAAACTGTTGTAAACTTAACAACGGATGTGTGGTCGGTACCTCATGGCCAAAGATTTACTAACGGTCCAAGCTTCCACGGTAGCTTCGGAGTCTGCTTTTTCTGTTTCTGGCAGGGTTATATCGATTAGGAGGACTCGACTCACTGCACCAGCTATAGAGATGTCGATTTGCTACAAGGATTACTTGGACTCTTTAGATAGGGCACAACATCAACGCTCACTCGAGGGGGAAATGGAGTATGAAGCGGGCTTGTATGAAGACGAGGTCAATGAAGGACACACTCAACCAATGACCGATGAAGAAGCCGCGTACGACGATTACCTAAGAAATAGCTCGGGATCGGATAGCGAAGAAAATTAGTTAAAGAAACAGCAAACATGGAGGCAAATCATGAGTAAGAAACAGCAAGTTGTTCATGTAATCGTGTCTAAGCATTCTTTAATGTTTGTATTTTTGAGTTACGAATATGCGATAACGATTTAATGTTTGTATTTTTAATGTAAAAACTATAAATGAAAGTTATGTGTTTTTAATCTTTGGTTTGTTGAAAACACATTCACCAACACACACTCATACTCATCTTCCAAGCAAAGAACCCTAATAACGAAAGCAAAGAATGGCTTCGGTCAGTCCGTTTTGCCTTGTAGTTACCGGTTTGCCTTATAGTTACCGGTTTGTTTATACTGTGAAAAAATAATGGTTATTAAAAAAAAAAAAAACCGGTTAACCTAAAAACCGGTTATTAAAAAACCGGTTTATTAACCGGTTTCTAAACCGGTCCTAACCGGTTAGACCGGTTAGGGTGTTGACAGAAAAAAACCGGTTATTAACCGGTCCGGTTATTAACCGAACCGGTTTTTTAAAAAAAACCGGTTTTTTAAAAAAAACCGGTTTGTGCACCTCTAAATGGAAGGTCCATTATAATTGTCAGTCAAAAATGCAACCCACATGAGGGTTGGTGTACCTCAGGGTCATTTTTGTTGTGGTCTGTACCCCGCTGTTATGGGCCCCATGGCTGGCTGGGTTAGTACTAGTAGACTAGGGGTAAGATAATGGTGTACCCTCAAATCCTCATATTACAACTTTTCTTTACTTTTTTACAGATTCTGTTACAAAATTAATTCTGCTTCAATAATAATTCAACACTTAGCAAAGGTACAATTAACAGTTAGGAGGATATATTTATCTAAATTATCCAAATAAACAGTTCATTTTATCTTGGATGTATATATGTGTGAGCGCGTTCTCATAGATAATCACATAATAAACTTGTACGATATTACCTGACTTAAAATAGTTTGAATTATTTGATGGATGAAAATGATTTCCTTTTATAAACAGAGTTTTAAAGTTTAGTATAATAACTATTTTTACATAATAACCCCCTCCCACTTTCAAAACCAGAATTTTTTCTTGAGGTTGTAAAACAATATTAGAGAATTGGTTTCCTATCATTTTTTCTTAAACAAATCATCTTCATATCGTATCAAACTTTGATAAAAGTATATCATAACATTAAAGGAAAATGTACAAACCAACACGTAAATTCAAGGATCAACTTTTAATGACTAACAGAGATCTTCTTTATCTTTATATAAGTCACTAACTAATAACTTGTGCATAATAGCAATACCTAAACCTAAATCATCATCTTCTTCTTCTTATAAGTAACCAACTAACTTGTGCATTCCAGTATCACCATACATTCTTTAAATTATGTCTTATAAATTTTCCCAATGGTAATTCTTCTCTTCATATCATAACATTCATTTTGTAATTCTGATGCTAAACTTTTCTTATAATAGGCGTTTTTGGCTATTTCAAAATCTCATAAAGATGATGCTGTTGATTTTAGAGGAAATCCTGTTGACCACTCGAAAACCGGAGGGTGGCTTGCAGCCGCGCTCATCCTAGGTAGTTTTTCACTAAGTTTTTTTTACTTGAGTAAGTCTAATTATTAAGTATTAACCAATGTATGTATCTTTCTTTGTAGTAATCGAGCTCGCAGAAAGATTGTGTGTGACCGGGATTTCGATGAGTCTGGTAACATATCTAACAACATAAATGAATATCTCAGCCACAAAATCTGCAGTAACCGTGACAACCTTCATGGGGGTTCTTAATATTTTAGCCTTGTTTGGGGGATTCTTGGCGGATGCTAAACTTGGCCGTTATTGTTGTCTTTGCATCTGTATGTGCAGTGGTAAGCATATAACTTATATATTAGAATTAATTGCAAGGTTTAAGTAAAGAATCATAAAAACCTTATAACTTATTAGCACTAATATATCTCAGTTAAAGCAATAGGTCCCTAAAGTAAACATAACCGGCCTAACCGTCAAAACAATAAAGAAAACCGCTCGGTTAAGTCGATTTAAAGTCTATACGGTTTGGTCCAGTTTTACGTTAAAATCTGCGTTTAACATTAAAAGAGATTACAAACTTTAAAGTAACCATAAGTTTTTCATCATGAACAGGGTGTGACACTATTGACTCTAGCAACAACAATCCTGGGCATGAAACCACCACATTGTGACATGGAGACCTGGAGCAAGAGCCAATGTATAAAAGCTAGCGGAAGTCAACTCGCGATGCTGTATGTTGCACTTTTCACCATAGCATTAGGTGGTGGCGGACTAAAGTCAAGCGTTTCAGGTTTCAGGTCAGACCAGTTCGATACTTCCAACCGGAAAAAGGAAAAAGCAATGGTCTACTTTTTCAACCGTTTTTACTTTTGTGTTAGCCTTGGGTCTGTTTTTGCGGTTACAGTTTTATTTTATATACAAGAACATAAGGGTGGAGGATGGGGGTATGGAATTTCAGCTGGGACCATGATTACTACAATTATTGTATTGGTTTGTGGGACCGATATTTATCGGTTCAAGAAACCGCAAGGCAGCCCGTTTACGGTTATATGAAGAGTTGTGTTTTTGGCTATCAAGAATAGGAATCAGCCGTACCCTGCGAACCCGGGCTTTTTGAATGGTTATAGCGACTCGAAATTTCCACATACGACTAAATTCAGGTATGTAGATATACTTTTCCCAGAAGGATTTTGAGGGAAAAAAGATAAAAGAATTATTATATATCTTCCTAAAGGAACATATTAACCTAATTTATCACTAGAGATGAAAAATGGATGTCTCAATGGCTAGGTCTAGTAACTGGTAAAACTTTAGTACATCATAAAATGGGTCATAAAGGGTTAGCGGTTAGACCTGTTGAATAAATACCTTTGGGGGTGGACCTGTTTGGCTGTTAATTAAACAGGTTGACCAGGTCATACCCAAACACGACTTATTTATCAACACTGCTAATAACCAACCTCTCCCCATCACCAATTCATAACATAACGAAATGGTAAAACCTCTAAACCCTAAATCTCTCTTCTTCACTCTCCTCCGTACAACTACATTATCATTATCATTTTCATCACAATCTCACGTCCCTCCTAAGTCTAATTTAGTCGTCACCAATGTCTCCAAGTTATTATCCTCCAATAATCCCCGCTGGATCGAAAACCTCGAATTAAAACACGTCAGCCACAAACTCACCCACTCTCACGTCACTAGAATCCTAACCACCGTTAAAGACCTAGATCTAGTCATTCACTTCTTTTACTAGATCTCTAAAATCTATTATTACAAACACGATTTCAATTGTTACAAGGCCATGCTCAATCGCTTAGTCAGCGAAAGGACGAGTCCCGGGTAGCCGATACCGAGTACATTCGAGTTTTGATGGTCAAAGAGTCTCGAAATGAGAAACAACTTATGGATATTGTTGAATATTTAAATGAGCTTGAGCTTAATAATAAAGGCGTAGGCGTCCGGTATAGTTTATATGTTTGTAACGCCTTGTTGATTCAAATGGCCAAGTTTCAAATGGTGGAAGCTGTGCGCGGTGTGTTTCAACAGATGGCTGTTAGCCCGACTTTGTTAACGTATAACACCATGATTAACTTGTTGTATAAACGCGGGATGGTTCGGGAAGCCAAGGTGTTGTTTGACCAGATGGTTGACTATGATTTGCATCCGGACGTGTTTACTTGCAGTTCGATGATTCTTGGGTATTACAGGGTTAGTGATTTGGAATCTGCGTTTCGGGTGTTTGATCGGATGATGATTCAGGACGGGTACAACCCCAATTCAGCGTCGTATACGAATCTGATAAACGGGTTGTGCAATGCCGGTCGGGTCGATGAGGGGTTGGATATGTTGAATGAAATGATGGATAAGGAGGACATTGAACCGACTGTTTATACGTTTACGGTGCCGATTTCTGTGTTAGGTGCGAGTGGGCGCGTGAAGGAGGCGATTGATCTTGTAACCGTTATGAGGAAAACGGGTTGTTTGTTAAACGAGCATACCTACACGGCTCTTATAAGCGAGCTATTTCGTACGCAGCAGCCCGAAGTAACAGTCGATTTTTACCATAAGATGTTAAAAGATGGTTTGATTCCAAACACAATTAGTTATAATGCTTTGATACATGAGTTAGGTATGACAAGTAGGTTTGATGCTGCTTTTATGGTTTTTGATTGGATGGAGGGGCGACAAAATGGTAATTTGCCAAACACCGAGACGTATAATGAAATCATTAATATGTTATGCTTGATGGAAAACTTTCAAGAGGGCATGGTTCTTTTGAGTAAAATGATGAAAGTAGGCCCGTTGTCGACTGCAGTTACGTATAACACATTAAGTTTTGGATTTATCATACAAAGGGATTTAAACAATGCGGTTAGGTTATTGAGTTTGATGAAGGCAAATGGATGCAAACCAAATGAGTGGTCTTATGCTGAAGTTATTTAAGGGTTATGTAAGACTAGGGATCTTGACCGAGCGTTGACTTTTTTTAATGAACTGGTTGACCAAGGATTGAAACCGAATAAAGTCCATTTCACGACTTTAATAGACGGTTATTGCAAAAAAGGCGATGTAGAAGCTGCACTTTCGTTGTTAAAAAAGATGGAAACGAGTAATTGCAAGCCCGATGTTGAAAGTTTTAACCCGATAATATCATGTTTATCTAAAACGAATCGATTAAGCGAAGCATAAAAGTTATTTGAGGAAATGGTCGACAAAGAATTATCCCCAAATGTGATTACCTACACATCTTTAATTGACGGGTTATGTCGAAACGGTAATGTCGAATTTGCGTTCAAGATTTTTGATGAAATGCGGAACAAGAATTGCATGCCAAATTTATTAACGTATAGTTCGTTAATTTACGGGTTATGTAGGGAAGGAAGTGTAGATAAAGTAGAGATATTATTAAACAAAATGGAAAATAAAGGAATTGTTCCCGATCACGTGACGTATACTTTGTTAATCGATGGTTACGTGTCGTTAAATCTAGTGAATCGCGCGTTTTCACTTCTTAAAACAATGGTCAACAGGAGATGCAAACCGAGCTACCAAACATTTTGTGTCTTGATGAAAGGTTTAGAAAAGTCGACTTTTGCTAATCTTTTGGATAGAGTGTTAGAATACAAGTGTGAACCAACGGTTGACACTTACGATAACATAATCTCGGGCTTGTGTAAGGAAGGTAAGATTACAGAAGCGGTTGACTTGTTTACAAAATGGAAGAAAAGTGAATAACTCGCGATGTGAATATATATGCCTCGCTTATATCCGCTCACTGTAAGAATTTTAAAATTGAAACCGCTTCAGAGTTCTTTAATTTGATGTGAGGAGACGGTTTTGAACCTAGTATTAAATTTTATAAATTGGTAATTTGTGGTTTGTGTAAAATTGGGCAAACGGGTAAAGCTGGTGAGTTATTTGAGAACATGTTGGATCAAGAATGGGATGCTGATGAAATTGTTTGGACGGTTCTGATTGATGGGGTTGCTAAAGATGCTGACATGGATACATGTGTGCGTTTTTTACGTTTAATGGAATCAAGAAATAGAATTCCTAACTTTCATACATATGCAATGTTGGCTAAAGAATTGCCAGCAGCCAATGAGAGTTGTGATATACTAGGTTTATCTACTTTGAGACAAGACATCTAGAAGAGTACAAAACATTATGCATGAAGTAATGACTTAGACGTCTTTCTTGTGGACGATGTGATAGCGCGCGATCTATTGATAGAACATGATCGTTTTCAGGTGAATACTAAATTCATTGTTTTTGTGAAGTATCGCAATACAAAGTTTATTAATTATTCAAGTGTCTAATGACTAGTAGGGTGCATGAGTGGGTCGTTTGGGCTCAAACCAAACCAAAAACAGAAAAAATGATTTTTGACATGCTGAATGGTAATGTGGATGTAAACACTTAAATGATCACGTGTCATGCCACATCAGCTGCATACCTGACAGCTGGTAGGATGTGGCTTGACATGTCTGCATTTAACCTCCACGACACCATTCAGCAGGTCATCAGATGAAACCGTCAACTAAGTATCAAATTAACAAGGGATCAAAAATGAGTTAGTATTTATAACAGACTGAAAAATATCGCGCTTTTGTTAACTTTACAATTTCATCTTTTTTTTTCATTTGCAGGATTAAAAAGATTCAACAAAAAGGTTGATTAATAATGGAGGGAAAACTCGGTGTTGAATCTATATCAATTAATAAAACCTTTCTGATTCCATTTTTGCAGCAAGGTGATGTGTTTCTTGCCATCTACATACGTGATACAAGTTTCGGTTTTCTGCTTTGGTAAATACAGTTGACAGCAATCTTCACACCGTTAAAAGTCATAGTAGAATGAGGATTTTTTTTTATTAATAGGGTAGTTTTTCATTGTTATTCATGTATCATGAATCATCTTCATAGATATATTTATAAACCCCGGGGCTCAAAAATTTCCAAAAAGAAACTTGAACCAATGATTTTGATCTCCTGTAGTTTCATTAGATGTTATGTATTTATTTTGACTTTTATGGTCAAACATATTCTTTAGGGAAATATGAATTTGCATCATTGCAAAAGTTGAATATAACAAGTGGTGAGGGGCAACAAAGTGAGTATTTGGTTATTGCTCGGTTTTATTGTTTCTAGTTGACTACGCGATGTTATCGATAGGCGTTAGGTAGGTGATTTTTCTTTTCCTGCATTTTGCATAAGTACTATTTTATCAAATAATAGTGATATCAATATTTCTTAAAAGCTACTATATTGTAGCTTATCTATATTACATTATAATACATATAAGATGTTCATTTTGGTAATTTACCCCTCTTTTCATTCTCTCTACTTGAGACGTCGTTATATATATGATCCTATATACTATTCGCCGGCCAACTACCTTATTTACTACTCTCTGGCGAAGTTAATCCCATAGACCGACCTGTTCCTATTCACCTTGTACTAGGTCAGTTAATCAGTCCATTTTAGGTTCGTTTGAACCAGTGTGAAGCGACGGTGGTGTGGCCTATTGTACTCAATCGAATTCAGGTTAGTCTGTCGTTATATTAGTTTACTGTATAAAATGCGTTGTGGTTTTGTTATGGAATTTTGATTCGAAATTGAAGAAACTGTCGTTATATTAGTTTACTGTATAAAATGCGTTGTGTTTGCAAACCAGGAAAATGAAGAAACTGTTAAAATTGAGATATTGGAGTGTTGATGTTGGGGTTGCAATACACAGTGTTACCAAAACCGGGATACCGATTTGGATTTGATAGTTGGTCATCACAATTGTCGATGTTACACAAATGGGGTAATGATATGTTTTTTGGTTTGATCTATTTGACTTTTTATGTTTACGTGTATGCATTCGTGCTTATGCCACATATGGATAAAATGGATAGAATACTAAATGAATAAAATCAATAAAACTTACTCCAGAAACGGAAAAAGTGGACTGGGGTTGAAACACTCATACATGTGGGCCAAATTTGAGTTTGAACTTTATCAGCTTAAAATCGTTGGAGTTAACATTGTAAAAATTTTATTTTATATCTTCTTTCATTGAATAATGGATTATTTGTATTCACACGCGCACGCTCATACACTAATATTCTGGTTTGGTATTTTGCAGCTAGCAATGGTTACAACTGACCTATTCATGCTGGGTGCCAACACAAAGCAGGTTTGATTTGTACTAACATTCTTATCCCTAATCTGAATGTTACTTTTCGTTACTACCAAGATTTTGTATTATCGCAGGCCATAATTTTCATTAATGTTTTGGTTTAACCAAGGAAGCACTTGAAGAAGCGCATCTCACGTGGAAGTGGTATGTCTTAAAATATTAAAGAGTTAAATGCTATTTTAGTAACTGTGGTTTGGTCAACTATGCAACTTTAGTACATATTATTTATTTTGTGCAAATTGCTATCTCAGTTTCAAAAAACTTGCATTTTTAGTACCTTTCTTAACCCTGTCAATTTTCATCCGTTATGTCCGGGGTATTTGCGTAATTTCATTATTTAAATGAGGGGTATTTGGGTAATTTCACTATTATATTTTTGTTTTTGTTTTTGTTTTTCTTTTCTCTCTCCCTGTCTTTAAATTACTTTCCCCCAATTCATAATCGTATAAACCATAATTCATCAAAATCCCAGCAAACCTTAATTCCTCAAAATCGATCATGGTTATGTGCTCTTGTGGTTCTCCAACCATCATTCGAACGTCCTGGACATCATATAATCCTGGTCGACGATTCTATTGTTGTGTTAGGGCGGTAAAATTTGTTTATGTTTACTTAATTCATCTTTGTTGCTCCAATTTTTAGTTGAATTCATAATGTTTTATTAAAAAGATGAAACGGTGGGTTTGTTCTTTAGCTTGAACCCCCCCCCCCCCTTCCCTGTGTTAAAGAGCAGGTGCTATTATACCAAGGCTTTTGAAGTCAATTAATGAACATAAACAAAATGCAAGAAAGTTGTTTAAGCTGAACTCAAAACTTGAAGAAATTGGAAGAGAAATGGGTAATGAGAACAAAAGGCTAAAACAAATGCTATGCATTTTATGGGTGTTTTTCATTTGCTATTATCTATTTCACTGACTTTGACTTTAGATTTTTATGTTTGACTTTAGTAATCTTATGTAAAAGTGTTGTTTGTGGCCTAATACAAGTACTTTAATGCATCAATGTAATGCATGTATTTGTGTTAATGATGGATGTTTAGCTCTTTATGTTTTGCTGTTTATTCAGTTTGTTTGTGTGTTGAACTCTTTCTCTGTCAAATATTACATTCATGAAATGCATATGCATTATGCACTTTTATCTTGCAAAACCAATATATAGTCATCCATGAAATGGCCCTTTTTGTCATCCCTGAAATGACACTTTTTGGCATCTAATGAAATGCATAAACAAACTTCACATCTCATAACAAGTTATGTCATGCAACAATGTATAAGTTTCATAAAAAAACTGCAAGGACAACCTCTTAACAACAAATTTAACACTTTAACGTAATAACATTACATAAACATTTGTCAAGAGCTTATAAACACAAGTTTCATAACAAGAGTCTACAAAGATTTAAACATAATAACACTACACAAACGTTTGTTAAGAGTCTACAAACACTAGTTTCATAACAAGTTTCAAAAACATAATGCAAAGACATAATAACATAGGTTTCATAACATAAACCTAACACAAGTTTCATAACTAAATAGCAGCCCCACCTTTTGTTTCAGCCCTTTTCCTTTTACCAACAACATTAGCATCCACAACTTGTTTTCCAGCCCTTGTGATGAACGTCGTTTGAGTCAATCAAAAACCTAGTTAAATTATATAGATAGGATAAGTAAGGTATCGTATCCACCAGGAGTATGTGGTAAATGTAATTCGTGTACAGATTTACTATTATGAAATAACTGATTTTTAGTGCTGATCACACAAGCAATGATTTGAATTTAGAGTTAAACAAGCAAACGAGTAAACAAGTTTCAATCAATTAACAAAGCAAATCACACCCGGGAATTCAAGTAAGCAACCTATAGTAATCCCATGCAACCTAACGATTAATTATTACTGGTTAACTACAGACTGATCAATCAGACAAAACCTTAGACATCAATAATCGCTTTACACACGACACTGGTTATCAAACGGTCCTTGCCAGTGTGACTCAGTTAAGGGAAATTATATGTTTTGTCTTATTCAATCTAATCAAAGAATCATATGATCAATTATCTAGCAACTGGTAACAAATCGTTCAGACCAACGTAAACCTAAACCGACTGAACACACAGAAATACTAAACATCAATAATCATATATCAACCATAAACAATTATACATAGTGTTCTTAATCATATGAGAAAAGAAGCAAGCTTCTCACAAGTGTAAGACATAGGTCTTTTACGAGTTATGAAAATGATTTTCTGTTAATTTTATTAAAACAATTACCGAGCCAAATTAAGTCGTTTCATAATAAATTCTGTTAAATAAGTTAAAACGTTAAAAGACCTAACTCACTTTCGTAGGAATCACGATTGCATTTAGCATATGCAACAAGCCCTGTAAACCCCCCGGTAGCCCGGGAGGACGAGTGGGGTCTCGTGAGGGTTTATAGTGAACTACACCCACAAAGTTCCAAATACAACAAAATTTACACGTACCTGGATTAACCACAGCAAAATGAACATGAAATCACTCTGGGTCGCTTAACTGAAACCTCATTTTCTCGTGAAGCGGTATCCCCACACTTAGCTTTTGCTATGATGGTACGCTTGAAATACAATTAGTGAAAAATAAATAAAAAATGCAAACTAAAAATATACAAAATGTACAAATACCACCCTTTTGAAAATTTTATGACATTCAAGGTGAGCGTCTAGCCTGCCCCCGTGCAGCCTTCTCGTTACATGCGCGCTCCTCAAGAGATTCCTCCCAACCTTTTGGAACGACATGATCCTGCCATTTTTCATTTACGTCTGACGGTTTCTTTACATCTTTCTTTTTCGTCTTCTTTCCCTTTCTTGTAGGTGCTTCCTCACCATCTCTAAATCCGTGCAACATCTCATTCCATCCTTTCTCCTTCATGCTGCTCCTTAGCTCATTCCTGTCAGTCACAAAACATTTTTCTTTTGTGTGGTCCTTTCTCAGGGGTTCACACTTGTCAACAACATGGTTAGTAGCATTTTCAAACAATGGTAACCGTTTATCACGAACCCCACACTTAATCTCCAATATCCCCTTAGCACAATCAATTACCACATGTGCTGTGGCAAGGAATGGCCTACCCAATATGACTTTCGGTTGTGTATTATTCACACGTTTGGCATAGTCAAGTACAAGAAAGTCAACTGGGTAGAAAAATTCCTCCACCTGAACCATTACGTTAGTCACCATGCCCCGAGGAAGTGTATGAGTTTGGTCTGCCAACACCACGGTGGTGTTTACCCTTTCTAACGGGCAAAATTCATACTGATCATATAAACTACCGGGCATGATACTAACACATGCTCCAAGATCTATAAGTGCCCGATCAGTTTTAAATTTCTCGATTTGAATTGATAAAAGTGGCACTCCCGGGTCTTGAAGTTTACTTGAGGTGGTATTATTCTCCACCTCCTCATCTCTCATGTTGGTCAACTTTTCATTAAAACATTTATCACAAGAACAATTTTCACAAAAAGATGTTTCATTTACTTTTAATTTTGAGCTATTTTGGAAAATCGTTTCATTTTGACCAACGCAATCACTCTCATCACTAAAATCTTACACCACCCCTTCAACAAACTGTGGTGGTGAATCAACTTCAAAAACAGAAATTTCAAAATGAGGTAAAAGACTTACAACGTTGATGTGCACATTGTTTCCCTTCTGGGAGCTTGAGCAGTAATGGTTCGGGTTGACTGTGGTGTCACTCGGGAGTTGGCTTGTGTTCTTCTGTAACTTTGCCACATCTGAAGCAAGCTGACCGATCTGCTTCATCATTGCCTCTGACAACTTATCTCGTAACTCGAACTGTTGCTTCGTTTCAGCTTTATGATCAGTCATAACCTTCAGCAACGCATCCAACTTTGAGTGCACCGACTCATCCGAATTTCCCGAGGACCTCCTATGCTGGTCCTGATTACCCAATGAATTTCCACCCCGGTTACCGTCTTTGTTATACCCCCGATTCTGATCATACGAACCTTGCAACAGCTGATAACCGCCCTTGCGGTAATTACCCTGCGACATGTTCTGGCTCGATCCATGAAAGTTCGGGTTTAACTGTGTAGACGCGTTCCCGTAACGAAAGTTCGGGTGATTCCTCAGGCCCGGGTGATAGGTGTTTGAATTCAACCCTTGACCATTGGAATCCCCGTAAGCATAATTAACTTCCTCGGGTTCATCCTCCTCGTCATCATAAAACTCGGGGCAATTTTCTGCCTTATGCCCGAGCTTACCACAATCTTCACAAACCAGGAATTTTACTCCAACTTTCCCGACCTCTTTTTTCTTACCTTTTTTCAACTCAGCCAGTTCACATTCCAATTCAGTAATTCTTTCAGACTCACTCGCGACTGACTTAACTGACCTTGATGAATTACCCCGTCTTCGTCTTTCAGCTGCTGCTTCAGATTTCGAATCTTCACACATAAACTCTAGAAAATCCCAATCATCTTCCTCAGGCTGATTCAGCAACAAACCATTACACGAGGCCTTAAGATGTTTTCGGTCCTCGTACGTCAACCCATCAACAAAACACTTTACCAGTTCCCACAATTCGATTTGGTGATGTGGGCATTTCCTGATCATGTCTTTATACCTGGTAAAGGCTTCATGAAATAACTCACCAGAGAACTGTGAAAAGTTACGAATTACTGAACTGGCCTCGACAGTCTTCGACAGTGAATAAAACTCGTTTAGAAACACCTGCTGCATCTCGGCCCAATTTCTGATACTGTGCATCGGCAGTGAATTAAACCAGAGTTTTGCTTTATCTTTTAGAGAAAACTGGAATAATCGCAACCGGACTTCATCTTGATCGAATGCACCATCACCAATAGACCCGCAAATAGCCGAAAAATCGGTCAAGTGCGAATACGGGTCTTCCGAAGCCAACCCGTGGAAATGAGGAACGATGTTAATGTAAGATGGCCGGGACTTAAAAGTTTGTTGTCCCTGCACTCGTTCCTGTGGGACCAACGGGGATGCTCCGTCCGAGATAGCCGGTCTAAACCGACTGTTAACACCAAGCAAAACTCGGAAATAAAAATAAAAATGAAAATACAATAATAAGGAAAGATATTACCGGGTTGCCTCCCGGGAAGCGCTAAGTTTATTGAATAGTCTTCAGCCGGACTCGCTCCTGAAACCACAATCAGGAGGCTTCTCCTTTATCCTCTTCCCATCTATGCTCCTCAACACTCTCCTTTTACAATTGGTCGGGAAGAAACCAATTGCACAACTCTCATGGGCCCGACCATATGAATTAAACTCGGCCCACCAACTCTTGAATTCCCCCAAAAATGGTTCAATGAAGTGAAACGGGGAAGTCAATCTCTTCATCACACTACGATTTCTTCGCCCAGAAATCCTCCTTCTAGTTCCTTTAGCCAAACTTTTAAACCTTAACACGTCCCGAATAGAGATTGAGTACGGTTCGCGTTTTGTTTTTTCACAATCGAGGTGAGGTGTTGGAAGGACCAAATCACTAACTATCTCATGGATCTCCTTACAAAGCTCCTTCTTGATCCCCAAACTTGGCTCGTTATATATTAAATCTTCAAGCAGCTTTAGATCACCAAGTGGGTCAAACTTGCCTTCATCCATAATGGCAAAGTCCATCAACTCTTCATCGAACTCATCCTTAAATTCTTCCTCCCAAGAGGGAACATACTCCTCTACTCTCTGCTCCTTCATTCTGATATCTTCAATCTCACTCACGGTTTCAAACAAAGGTGGATTCAAAGGTGGAATATATTCCAAATCATTTCTAACAGCGAACAATACATCGTCCATTATTGATTCCAATTCTGGGGTTGGCTCTAATATATTTCCCGATAAGTCTTTATATCCTAAGAAGTTCCCCATTTGATCATATGCAAATTGGTATGGAGGAGGCTTTGCCACAAGTGATTCCCATGGAGCTTTCCGTGCTTCGACTTCTATATTTCTCCTCTCATAAGCATCATGCACCCAGTGATCTCCGCCACACGCTTTGCACCATGGCGTTCCAACGTGTCGTCCGAACATATTTCCTTTAAAGAACACTCAAAAGAAAAGGATCACGGGCACCAGATAAAAACAGAATAAATTACTTAAAATAAAATTAAACTAAAACTAAACTAATTAAAATAACTAATCTAATCTAATATACGAAAATACAATAGGTAAAACCTAACTCGGGTCGTTCTCAATACGCCTCTAACCGTGTCCCCGGCAACGGCGCCAAAAACTTGATGTGTGTATAATGATGCTCTCACAAATAAGCTTTAAATTTATTAAACGAAAATCCTAAAGAAACCACACAAAACCGGCAAGTGTACCGATCACTAATAGTATAGCACTAAGGAAGTCCGAGTATCGAACACAAGGACACTTGAAAACGTTGATGATACTTAACCCTTACCAAGACTCTCCTAACAATATTTAAATGATTTTTAATAATTAACTACTTAACCTAACTTACTCTAACTAAATTAATTAGCTAGACTTAACTTAACTTAACTAAACACTTGAAACTTAGAAACTTAACTGCAATCGGAGAAAACGTCTACCTAGGTAAGAATCATATTGAGGGTATAACAAGCTAATGGATTGAAGAATCTCACGATATCGGTTACTAAGGATGACACAACTAAGGTTCACTCAAGGAAGCTAGATCACCTCTCGGTCTCACCAACAAACTCTAACTTACACTTAGTTGATTTTAAGAACAAACCGGGAAACGAATTGTTAAAGTGCTCTAATGTCGACTCTCCTCTCGGTCTCACCGAAACACTACCCTAATGGAGACGAATACTACGCAACCAAGGATCGAGGAACAATTTAGTTTAACTTAAATTAGATCAACTAATCGCTTAAAAACCCAAACCCGACAAGAACCGAACCCGCTCTCGCGCGGTCCTAATCCTAACAAGTAAAAGCTATGAGACGACCTTACTTCCTATCACCTCTCGGTCTCTAAGAAGGTGTTCACCCGCTGATTATATTCAATTAATACACTCACTTAAACCCTACGGTTGATCACCCCGCAAAAAAACCCTAAACACCAAGTAAAGAGTTCTAACAAGCAACAATCAATCAAAACTTATTCAATCAATCAAAGCAAGAGGTATATGAGAATAATTAATAAATTCACAGCCACTAAACACAACCTAATTCAATATTAAACCAAACTTTTCATTAACAATTCAAGTCATGATAATCAAACAATCCATAAAACTCACTAAAACCAAACAATAATCATCTAACCTAGGTAGAACAAATAAGTTTAGCCAATCATAATCAATGACCAATAGATGAAAAAGATATAAATGATAAACATGTTCAATAAATCTGATTACAAAAGGTTTGAATGCTTAAAAACCAAAAACGAACTCACAAACGTTAAAATAGTCAAAACCGACAACCGAAGGATAAACGATAGAACCGTAAGCTTGTCCTCCTTGGTTTCTCCTCTAGAACAGGTATGGTGGCTGGAAAATATGTTCTAAAATCATTCATAAGGTATAAACCCTTTATATATGTGTTTAAACACCTCTTTCCTAATATAAAATAGGTTAAAACAAGCCCACAAGGCCCACTAGAAGACAAAATAGTTGTTTTATGATTTCTGGCTGTTCTTGGCAGCCTTGGGACATGTTGGAATCCACCACATGCTGCTTGAATGGTATGACCTGGTCGCGTAGCTCGGCCATGCCATTTTCAAACGTTTTTCGACTTCCAGCTCGTTTATCTTCCTACGCGCGTACCGGTTTATCCGAGCTCCGTTTTAGCTGATTCTTTTTTCATTTGACTCGTTTTCTCGCTCTCTTCAACATGGCACCTATCATATACACAAACATTTTATTTCATGCAAGAAAAAGTTATATTCGTTAACAGTTTACGCACAAAACGACACAAAATCGGAATAAAACTCTATGTGTTTTGCAACACATCAAATATCCCCACACTTGAACCTTTTTCGTCCCTGAAAAAGAAATCTACACAGGATCATAACCAAGTGAAAAACAATAAACTCCCAGATTATTTAACATTACTAAAGCACAAGAAACAGCTCGACATATTGACCGCGATTGCCAATATTGTTGTTCACTTAAACCCAGCCACCAGCCAATCAAGCCCCCCTTTGCATTAAACATTTTAAGTCCAAAAATTAAGGCTACACCTACCCCATCTCAGACAAAGAGAGCTAGAAGAACTAGAGTCGAAGCAAACTGGCTCGACAAATCACCATAAGCCAAGGACTCGTTGATTGTACTAATTTGATGCACTCGATGAAATTTTGATGGATGAATGGTCATGTGGAGGTCGTACGAGCTATTCCTAAATATTATTGGACTTTGTCCTATAAATTCCTAATTTGATATTTATTGACTAAGAACCTTCGAGCCCCAATAGCTATAACCTCAGAGTCACTATCCCCTTAGCAACGCGTAAACTCTAAGTCCCGTCTAGTATGTGCATCTTTGGCCTATTTTACTAACTTTAAAGACTGCTTCTTTGGCATTTTACAATACATAACTTTCTTCACAAGCATTTTGCTTTTCTTGAACAACTTTTGAGAATATACAAACATAACTTTCAATACATACTTTTCTTTTTCTTTTTCTTTTTTACTTTTCTTTTTTTTATCTCTCTTTTTTTGATTTTTTTTTCAATATTTTATATCACCCTAAAATATGTAACTATTTCTAAGCTCGAAGAAAGATGGACATGTGGTGTGTGCTGGTTTGAGTGCATCTAAGTATAACCATCTCAAAGTTTTTAGATTATGGTAATACTCCCTAAGCATCGAAATTCGGTTTCACCGTTTTCAAATTATTATATATATAAAAACTGCTAAAGAGGACTATCAAAGCTAGTTGGGCCTACCGACACATCCCAAATCAGATATGCAAACCATCCCTTCTTTTATTATTATATTATTTAAAAGTTCTGAGAGTTCGTTAGCACGTTGGTAGTAATATCATTTCCTGCTTAACGTAGAACAAAAACAATTTTCAAGGGACATTTTTTTTTTACTTTTTTTTTTAAATATTAACTCCCAAGATTTTCAATATTTTTTTATTTTTCTTGAAAATGAAAACGTCAGTTCCCCATCCCCACACTTAAATTTCACATTGTCCTTAATGTGAGACAAGGAAAAGACAAAACTAAACATAAAGAAAAATAAAGTGGAACAGACTCCCCTGGTATATGTGATCATGCAAGTGTGCGATGAATCATGTTCCTCGCCCTCCTATTCGAACTCAAGCTTAAAACTCCAGTGCTCTCTATCAAGCTATCACTAACGAACGAAAGCGGCATTCCTTAAGCAAATTTCATCCCCACACATGTTTAGAACTCCAGCTCATCAACCGTCATCAACCAACCAAGGAATAACCTGCAAGTAAGAGAAGAAACACCAGGCAAAACTCGGAAATAAAAATAAAAATCAAAATACAATAATAAGGAAAGATATTACCGGGTTGCCTCCCAGGAAGCGCTAAGTTTATTGAATAGTCTTCAGCCGGACTCGCTCCCGAAACCACAATCAGGAGGCTTCTGCTTTATCCTCTTCCCATCGATGCTCCTCAACACTCTCCTTTTACAATTGGTCGGGAAGAAACCAATTGCACAACTCTCATGGGCCCGACCATATGAATTAAACTCGGCCCACCAACTCTTGAATTCCCCCAAAAATGGTTCAATGAAGTGAAACGGGGAAGTCAATCTCTTCATCACACTACGATTTCTTCGCCCAGAAATCCTCCTTCTAGTTCCTTTAGCCAAACTTTTAAACCTTAACACGTCCCGAATAGAGATTGAGTACGGTTCGCGTTTTGTTTTTTCACAATCGAGGTGAGGTGTTGGAAGGACCAAATCACTAACTATCTCATGGATCTCCTTACAAAGCTCCTTCTTGATCCCCAAACTTGGCTCGTTATATATTAAATCTTCAAGCAGCTTTAGATCACCAAGTGGGTCAAACTTGCCTTCATCCGTAATGGCAAAGTCCATCAACTCTTCATCGAACTCATCCTTAAATTCTTCCTCCCAAGAGGGAACATACTCCTCTACTCTCTGCTCCTTCATTCTGATATCTTCAATCTCACTCACGGTTTCAAACAAAGGTGGATTCAAAGGTGGAATGTATTCCAAATCATTTCTAATAGCGAACAATACATCGTCCATTATTGATTCCAATTCTGGGGTTGGCTCTAATATATTTCCCGATAAGTCTTTATACCCTAAGAAGTTCCCCATTTGATCATATGCAAATTGGTATGGAGGAGGCTTTGCCACAAGTGATTCCCATGGAGCTTTCCGTGCTTCGACTTCTATATTTCTCATCTCATAAGCATCATGCACCCAGTGATCTCCGCCACACGCTTTGCACCATGGCGTTCCAACGTGTCGTCCGAACATATTTCCTTTAAAGAACACTCAAAAGAAAAGGATCACGGGCACCAGATAAAAACAGAATAAATTACTTAAAATAAAATTAAACTAAAACTAAACTAATTAAAATAACTAATCTAATCTAATATACGAAAATACAATAGGTAAAACCTAACTCGGGTCGTTCTCAATACGCCTCTAACCGTGTCCCCGGCAACGGCGCCAAAAACTTGATGTGTGTATAATGATGCTCTCACAAATAAGCTTTAAATTTATTAAACGAAAATCCTAAAGAAACCACACAAAACCGGCAAGTGTACCGATCACTAATAGTATAGCACTAAGGAAGTCCGAGTATCGAACACAAGGACACTTGAAAACGTTGATGATACTTAACCCTTACCAAGACTCTCCTAACAATATTTAAATGATTTTTAATAATTAACTACTTAACCTAACTTACTCTAACTAAATTAATTAGCTAGACTTAACTTAACTTAACTAAACACTTGAAACTTAGAAACTTAACTGCAATCGGAGAAAACGTCTACCTAGGTAAGAATCATATTGAGGGTATAACAAGCTAATGGATTGAAGAATCTCACGATATCGGTTACTAAGGATGACACAACTAAGGTTCACTCAAGGAAGCTAGATCACCTCTCGGTCTCACCAACAAACTCTAACTTACACTTAGTTGATTTTAAGAACAAACCGGGAAACGAATTGTTAAAGTGCTCTAATGTCGACTCTCCTCTCGGTCTCACCGAAACACTACCCTAATGGAGACGAATACTACGCAACCAAGGATTGAGGAACAATTTAGTTTAACTTAAATTAGATCAACTAATCGCTTAAAAACCCAAACCCGACAAGAACCGAACCCGCTCTCGCGCGGTCCTAATCCTAACAAGTAAAAGCTATGAGACGACCTTACTTCCTATCACCTCTCGGTCTCTAAGAAGGTGTTCACCCGCTGATTATATTCAATTAATACACTCACTTAAACCCTACGGTTGATCACCCCGCAAAAAAACCCTAAACACCAAGTAAAGAGTTCTAACAAGCAACAATCAATCAAAACTTATTCAATCAATCAAAGCAAGAGGTATATGAGAATAATTAATAAATTCACAGCCACTAAACACAACCTAATTCAATATTAAACCAAACTTTTCATTAACAATTCAAGTCATGATAATCAAACAATCCATAAAACTCACTAAAACCTAACAATAATCATCTAACCTAGGTAGAACAAATAAGTTTAGCCAATCATAATCAATGAACAATAGATGAAATAGATATAAATGATAAACATGTTCATATAAATCTGATTACAAAAGGTTTGAATGCTTAAAAACCAAAAACGAACTCACAAACGTTAAAATAGTCAAAACCGACAACCGAAGGATAAACGATAGAACCGTAAGCTTGTCCTCCTTGGTTTCTCCTCTAGAACAGGTATGGTGGCTGGAAAATATGTTCTAAAATCATTCGTAAGGTATAAACCCTTTATATATGTGTTTAAACACCTCTTTCCTAATATAAAATAGGTTAAAACAAGCCCACAAGGCCCACTAGAAGACAAAATAGTTGTTTTATGATTTCTGGCTGTTCTTGGCAGCCTTGGGACATGTTGGAATCCACCACATGCTGCTTGAATGGTATGACCTGGTCGCGTAGCTCGGCCATGCCATTTTCAAACGTTTTTCGACTTCCTGTGAGGCAACCCGGTAATATCTTTCCTTATTTTCTAGCTATTCAATAAACTCATATTTGGATTCCTCTCGTCAAGAAAACCTCATATTTGGAGGAATCCATATTACCGCGACCTAAATATTACCGCGACCTAAGAAAACCTCATATTTGGATTCCTCTCGTCAAGAAACCCAAAATTCATATATTATGGCTCCCGTAACTCATTTTCTAGCTTAGGATATGCTTATTTTACTTCAAGGTCGCATTTTGTCAACCCATCTTGTTCAGTTTTAGCATTGGCTTATGATTTCTCATCCATACTCTTCCCGAATCCTTGTATCACTTCCCAAGACATCAAATCATGTTTCGGTCTTCTCGAGATATCATTCCATGCTCGTACAGGTCTCGAATTTAGCATATTTAACGATCAATTATCTGAAATACAAAAGCACGCATGAAGTACCAAAGTTCTAACAATATACTCAATAAAACTACATAATTAATACACTAATATATATATACAAAATACCCGACCATCACCTTGTTCTTTTAACAACAGTCTTACCAGTCCCAGATGGTTTTGCAGCAGCTTTTCCAACAGCTTTAGCAGATCTAGCTTGTTTACCAACCATAGCAGACCCACCTTGTGCCCTCTTGGCACATGACCTCTTGTTATGTCCCACTTGCTTGAAAATTTCACGTATTACAAACTCACATTCCCTTGTCAATTTACCACCTTTTGCAAGTTTTGGCTTAGCTCAAGAATCTCCTAAGCAGATTTCTTTCTCTTCTTCTTTGGTCTACCTATTTTCTTGTGATACTTTGGGGCTGTTATGGTAGTTGGGCATTGAGAGATTGGCCATAACTCCATACTATTAATTGGTTCTAAGGTTTTTGCATAAACCTCTTTCCAAGTCTCTAACCAATAGGTCTCATCCACCCACCTCTCTGCTATCCCATCACCTTGTCCATTCATAGCCATATTATAAATACAAGCCACTGCATGCCTGCAAGGCATGCCCATAAGTTCCCATGTTCTGCTTGAGCAAGTCCTTTGTTCCATATCTGCATCTCTTTTCTCATTGGTAGGATCGTTAACTTGATATTTGGTATTTCCATTCCAAATAACAGTGTATGGATTTGCTTCAGTCTTGATTTTCTCAAATAAGGTTGTGGCAACAGTGTTAATGGCCCTTGACACTTAGCAATGGTCTTATGCACCATAACCATCCTTTTCATTAAATATCCCCTAATGTTATCAATGCAAGTTATAATTGGTTTGTCCCTTGCAATAATTAGTTGCCTATTGAAAACCTCACAAAGATTGTTCAACAAAACATCACATCTTAGCCTAACTGCAATATATTCAAGGAAATATACTCAACAACTTATATCTGCATATTAATGAAACAACTAATATCAAACAACTCATGCTAATGAAATGTACATACCATTGAAATAAGCTCTTGACAAGTGTTTGGGTGAGATCTTTTTCAACCAATCATGGAGTGTATTATCATTATTTTGTATTGCTTTCATACTTCTTTCAAATTCTTGTGGTGTGGTTGCAAAGGCACAATTCTAAAGCATGTTTTTGTACATCACACCTCTCCACCTTAGCTTCATGTTCTCATGTATATGCCTTTAACAATATATGTGTTCAGCACTTGAAAACACCTTTTGTATAGTTGGTATTATGCCTTAAACAAAACAATTAAATGTATGTAAAATAAGAAAACAATCATATGTATGTAAAATAAGCAAACAATTAAATGTGTGTAAGCAAACCATCTGCATGTCACTTATGGAGGTGAAGTTACCATTGGAATACAAATTTAAATAAGCAAACAATTAAATCTTCACCCAAACACTCCAAAAACCAGGTCCAACTAGCAGTTGTCTCAGCCTCTACCAATGAGAATGCTACTAGATAAATTCCATTGTTTGCATCAATTCCAACAGCTGTCAAAATTTGCACTGGAAAGGGCCCATTCATAAAACACCCATTAAGACCATGTATTTCACTACCACCTAGCTTAAACCCTCCTTTAGTGCACCAAAGCAGATATATATTCTCTTGAACTGTCTTGTGGGACTTCTAGGGTTGCAACAAGGTTCAATGATATACATAAAAATATACATCTTTTCGGCATCAAATAATCTCTAAAAACTGCAATTTCAATCAAAAAATATAGCATAAAAGGCTACTTATCATAATAAAATGTAATTTCAGGTGATACCAAGCCCCAAACGAAGAAACGAACTAAAAGACGAAGAAAAATAGAAGAAAACACAATAAAAACAAATAAACACGCCCCCATGCCTCAAGAAACATGGCCCATGCTTCTGAACACCAGAAAAGACAAAAAGAATTAGCACATGTCATTAAAAAGCACGGGGTCGTGCCTCTCAACCACGGGGCCGTGGTCACCTTTCATAAACGGCAAAATGAAATTAGAACATGTCATAAAAAGACACGGGGTCGTGCCTCAGGAATCACGGGGTCGTGGTGAGTCATCATGTACAATCTGACAACATGCACCTGGGACACATAGACACGAGGCCGTGCTTTTCTCTCTAGACAGCCTATAAATAGTCGCTCTTATGCCATTTGAAGAGTGTGCCTTGAAAAGAGTTCTATCCGGTTTTCTCTTATAAAAACACACACTAACACTCACATAGAAGATTTAGTGAAGAGTTTGAAGGCCTGGAGGTCATCACCATCAACCATCATCAACATCCATCATCATCATCATTAAGAATGAAGATTCATCTACAATTGGTTAGATTGTTCCAAGTTTAATCATGTATTTGTTATTACCATTCATCTTAATGTTTGTCATCATGCTCATTATGAGCTAAACTCCTTTTACCATCTAAAATCCATGAAGAAGCTTTTGTTTTACTTGATAATTATACAAAACATGTGGTGTAGTCTAGTAAAGTACATGGTTATATTACAATTATCTTTTGATGAGAAATGTTTCACCATCTTAAATCACTAATTCAAAGTTGGTGGTTTTCAATTCTATTGGTAATCGTTCATGATCGATTCATGTTCTTGAAAGACAGAAATACTTTGATACATTATCGAAACATGGATCCTTATATTGTACTTAGAAATGGTGAGATATAAGTTATGATGTATTTATCTAAGTCTTGGTAATTCGAAAATGGCGTTTCAGGTTTCGGGTCAGACCAGTTCGATACTTCCAACTGGAAAGAGGAAAAAGCAATGGTATACTTTTTCAACCGTTTTTACTTTTGTGTTAGCCTTGGGTCTGTTTCTGCGGTTACAATTTTATTTTATATACAAGAACATAAGGGTGGAGGATGGGGGTATGGGATTTCAGCTGGGACCATGATTACTGCAATTATTGTATTGGTTTGTGGGACCGGTATTTATCGGTTCAAGAAACCGCAATGCAACCCGTTTACGGTTGGTTATATGGAGAGTTGTGTTTTTTGCTATCAAGAATAGGAATCAGCCGTACCCTACGAACTCGGGCTTTTTGAATGGTCTTGAATCGACCACATCCACCATTCATCATCAGCACTGCTAATAACCAACCTCTCCCCATCACCAAGAAATGGTAAAACCTCTAAACCCTAAATCTCTCTTCCGTACAACTATATTATCATTTCCATTATCATTTTCATCACAATCTCACGTCCCTCCTCCTAATTTAGTCGTCACCAATGTCTCCAAGTTATTATCCTCCAATAATCCCCGCTGGTTCGAAATCCTCGAATTGAAACAAACTCACCCACTCTCACGTCACCAAAATCCTAACCACCGTTAAAGACCTAGATGTAGTCATTCGCTTCTTTTACTGGATCTCTAAAACCTACTATTACATACACGATTTCAATTCTTACATGACCATGCTCAATCCCTTAGTCAGCAGCGACGAGTCCTGGGTAGCCGATACCGACCACATTCGGGTTTTGATGGTCAAAGACTGTCGAAATGAGAAACAAGTTATGGATATTGCTGAATATTCAAATGGTGGAAGCTGCGCGCGGTCTGTTTCAACGGATGGCGAGTGGGTATTATAATGTTACCCCGACTTTGTTAACGTATAACACGGTGATTAACTTGTTGCGTAAACGGGGGATGGTTCGGGAAGCCAAGGTCTTGTTTGACCAGATGGTTGACTATGATCTGGATGTGTTTACTTACAGTTCGATGATTCTTGGGTATTGTAGGATTAGTGATTTGGAATCTGCGTTTCGGGTGATTGATCGGATGATTCGGGACGGGTGCAACCCCAATTCGGCAACGTATACGAATTTGATAAACGGGTTGTGCAATGCGGGTCGGGTCGATGAGGGGCTGGATATGTTGAATGAAATGATGGATAAGGAGGACATTGAACCGACTGTTTATACGTTTACGGTGCAGATTTCTGTGTTATGTGCAAGTGGGCGCGCGAAGGAGGCGATTGATCTTGTTATTGTTATGAGGAAAACAGGTTGTTTGTTAAACGTGCATACCTACACGGCTCTTATAAGCGGGCTGTTTCGTACGCAGCAACCCGAAGTAGGAGTCGGTTTTTACCATAAGATGTTAAAAGATGGTTTGATTCCGAACACAGTTAGTTATAATGCTTTGATACATGAGTTAGGAATGATAAGTAGGTTTGATGCTGCTTTTATGGTTTTTGATTGGATGAAGGGGCAAAATGATAATTTGCCAAACACCGAGACGTATAATGAAATCATTAATATGTTATGCTTGATGGAAAACTTTCAAAAGGGTATGGTTCTTTTGAGTAAAATGATGAAAGTAGGCCCGTTGCCGCCTGTTGTTACGTATAACACATTAATTTTTGGGTTTATCATACAAAGAGATTTAAATAACGCAGTTAGGTTATTGAGTTTGATGAAGGCAAATGGATGCAAACCAGATGAGTGGTCTTATGCTGAAGTATTTCAGGGTTATGTAAGATTGGGAATCTTGACCAAGCGTTGACTTTTTTTAATGAACTGGTTGACCAAGGATTGAAACCGAATAAAGTCCATTTCACGACTTTAATAGACGGTTATTGCAAAAAAGGCGATGTAGAAGCTGCACTTTCGTTGTTAAAAAAGATGGAAATGAGTAATTGCAAGCCCGATGTTGAAAGTTTTAACCCAATAATATCGTGTTTATCGAAAACGAATCGATTAATCGAAGCACAAAAGTTATTTGAGGAAATGGTCGACAAAGAATTACCCCTAAATGTGATTACCTACACATCTTTAATCGACGGGTTATGTCGAAACGGTAATGTTGAATTTGCGTTCATGATTTTTGATGAAATGTGGAACAAGAATTGCATGCCAAATTTATTAACGTATAGTTCGTTAATTTACTGGTTATGTAGGGAAGGAAGTGTAGATAAAGTAGAGATATTATTAAACAAAATGGAAAATAAAGGAATTGTTCCCGATCATGTGACGTATACTTTGTTAATCGATGGTTGCTTGTCGTTAAATCTAGTGAATCGCGCGTTTTCACTTCTTAAAACAATGGTCAACAGGAGATGCAAACCGAGCTACCAAACATTTTGTGTCTTGATGAAAGGTTTAGAAAAGTCGACTTTTGCTAATCTTTTGGATAGAGTGTTAGAATACAAGTGTGAACCAACGGTTGACACTTACAGTAACATAATCTCGGGCTTGTGTAAGGAAGGTAAGATTACAGAAGCGGTTGACTCGTTTCACAAAATGGAAGAAAAGCCAATAACTCGTGTATATATAGTTAAGTTCCAAGTCTTCCTTCTCCTTGTCGATCCACGAAGGTTTAGACTGCACTGGGTTGATTTGCTTCGGTTCTTCGAACTCTCCCTTGGATGTTACATGCTCTGAAACCAATTATTGAAAACAATTGAATAAAAAACGCAAAAACACGATGCCTTTGTGAGAACTCATCACCACTCTTGTTTATTAATGAAGTGGTAATCTTGATTAAGGTCTAAAATGGTAAATTAGCAAATCTGAGGGGTTAGATATTAAAAGTTGGCAATAAAGATAATCAAGAAAAAGAATATATAGACAATATCGGAGTTGTAGAGATATCGTTAGAGTTAGAAATATTAATTTATTTTATTTAAGTTATTTGGTTTCCTACTTTGAGTATAATTTAAAGTCTTGTTATATATATAAGGGCTGAAACGAAGAAGGTGGAGAAACATGCTAAAGCCTGCGAAGAGAACCAACATGTTTTTGTCCCTATGGCTTTTGATACCTTTGGCTCCTTGGCACCTGAAGCTATCCGTTTCCTAACCAGAGTCCAACGAGTTGTGCATAGCAATGTGTCGACTCCAAAGGGGCAGGGGTATGTCTTTAGCAGGTTAGGGTTTGCAATTCAGAAAGAGGTGGCGGCACAGCTTGTTGTCCGCCTACCTGCTATGTTGATGTAATATCTATGTTTCTATATAATGAAAGAAGTTTCTAAAAGAAACAAAACATATATATTGTTGTGAAACCACCGACGATTTTACAAGTTGTATAACACCTTTTCACATTTGTCAAAAGTCTTGGCCACATGAACACTCCACATAAGTGTTATGAAAGTGTCGGTAAGACACATCCATGTGATGGATGCCAAATTTTCAATCCCAACTATATGAACATGTCTCCCAAATAGTATTACCTTTTTGTATATATATCTATCTTTGTAATCTAAGAAGACATCATCAAAATTTACTGAATCATACATTTTCTTATTCTCTTGTTTTGTTATCTTCAAGTTCTCATATTATACTAATAATATTGTTATAGTTAGAGCTAATATTATAACACGTTATCAGCACGAGCCGCTTATATCCTAACCAATAAAAGTAATAGACACAAAGGTATCTACATAAGCATCATAAAGAAGTGTTTATGATGCTTATGTAGATACCTTTGTGTCTATTACCTTTCTTGGTTAGGATATAAGCGGCTCGTGCTGATAACGTGTTATAATATTAGCTCTAACTGTAACAATATTATTAGTATAATATGAGAACTTGAAGATAACAAAACAAGAGAATAAGAAAATGTATGATTTAGTAAATTTTGATGATGTCTTCTTAGATTACAAAGATAGATATATATACAAAAAGGTAATACTATTTGGGGGACATGTTCATATAGTTGGGATTGAAAATTTGGCATCCATCACATGGATGTGTCTTACCGACACTTTCATAACACTTATGTGGAGTGTTCATGTGGCCAAGACTTTTGAAAAATGTGAAAAGGTGTTATACAACTTGTAAAATCGTCGGTGGTTTCACAACACTCCCCCTTGGATGACACCTTTTCAAAACTTCGGGGTCTTGAAGTACTGCCTCATTAAAAACCTTGCTAAAGAAAAACCCAATGGGAAAAAGCTTTAGCTAAGGGAAAAAGAGTGCAGTAGATAGCTCCCCCTCAAGTTGCAGGTCGTTACATTGTTCGTACATGGCGCATGCCAATATCATGGACATGTTTTCTGAATGTTGCTGTGGGAAGTGCTTTTGTGAAAAGATCAGCTGAGTTGTTGCTGGATTTGACATATCTCATCTCAACCTGATTTTCTTTAATAAGGTCCCGAGTATACTCAAAGTATCTTGGTGGTATATGCTTTGTTCTGTCACTTTTGATTTACCCTTCCTTCATTTGCGAGACACAAGCTGCATTATCTTCATAGATAGGAGTTGGGATTCGATCTTTCTCTAGACCACAAGAAATCAATATGTGTCGTGACATAGATCTTAACCATACACATTCTCTTGAAGCTTCATGCAATGCAATGACTTCAGCATGATTTGAAGATGTTGCAATGAGTGTTTGTTTCTGAGAACGCCATGAAATCGCAGTTCCTCCATTCTTAAATACGTATCCAGTTTGAGATTTTGCTTTATGGGGATCAGATTAATAACCTGCATCTGCATAACCAACTAACCCTTCTTTTGAATCGTTAGGATAAAATAAACCTAAATCAACAGTTCCTTTTAAATACCGAAAAATATGGAATGAAGCTGGTAGGTCCGAAAACAATGGCACTTCATGTTTTAGATGTGGAAGTACAAACCACTGGGCAAAGGCTTGTCGCACAACTCCACATCTGTGTGAACTGTACCAAGCCTCTCTAAAAGGAAAAGAGAAAGAAGTGAACCATGTTGATAACTTTAATAATATCAATGCTGAGCTGAGCGTTGAAGACTTTGAGGTGCAACTTTGAAACAAAGTTGCTTGACTACTATAATTAGATGCAATTATTAAGTGTGTTCTCATTATCTTTAATTATGTAGTTCCTCTTTCATGTACTACTTGTGTTTCAATTAAATAAAGTTCTTATTAAATATCATATGTCTTCGTTATACACTTATTTTTTTTTTCTTAATATTTTTCAAGATTTAAAATGAAAATCACCGGAGCACAAGATCAAACAAATGAAGAAGATATATGTATAGCGGATAGTGGAGCCACACATACTATACTTAGATCTAAAAAATATTTTTATAAACTGAAACCAACAAAAGGGATCATCAATACAATATCAGGTCCTACAAACTTGATAGAAGGAGTGGGAAAAGCTAATTTAGCATTACCAAATGGTACAAAGCTCAAAATAGAAAATGTTTTATTTTCCCCAAAATCAACAAGAAATTTGTTGAGTTTCAGAAACATATATCATAATGGATATGATACTCAGTCAAGGACTGTTAGTAATGAAAAATATTTGCATATCATAAGCAAAGATCAAATATTGGAAAAATTGCCAATGCTCCATTCTGGTTTGCATTATACATATATAAATGTGCCTCAAGCACATATGGCAGTCAAAGAAAATTGTTGCGATTCTGGTATCATAAACTTATGGCATGACAGATTAAGCCATCCAGGATCCACAATGATGAAAAGGATCATTGAAAATACACATGGGCATCCACTGAAAGGTCAAAAGATCCACAAAATAGATCAAATGCCTCAATGTACATCTTGTTCTCTTGGAAAATTAATTACAAGGCTTTCGCCATTAAAAGTCGATAAAGAAACACCAATGTTTCTTGAAAGAATTCAAGGTGACATATGTGGACCAATTCATCCACCATGTGGACCATTTAGATACTTCATGGTCTTAATAGACGCATCCAGCAGATGGTCTAATATCTCTTTATTATCGACTCGTAATGTTGCTTTTGCAAAATTTCTTGCTCAAATTATCAAATTACGTGCACATTTTCCGGATTATACCATTAAAAGAGTAAGACTTGATAATGCGGGAGAATTTACATCACATGCTTTTGATGATTATTGCATGTCTGTGGGGATTGTTGTAGAACACCCTGTTGCTCATGTACACACACAAAATGGCTTAGCCGAGTCGTTGATCAAACGCCTACAGCTAATAGCTAGACCATTAATAATGAGGACAAAACTCCCTGTTTCTATTTGGGGTCATGCAATTATGCATGCTAGATCATTAATCCGTGTGAGACCAAGTGCAAATCATAAATACTCTCCCACACAACTTGTTTCTGGAAATGAGCCAAATATCTCTCACCTTAGAATTTTTGGGTGTGCTGTGTATGTTCCTATTGCACCGCCACAACGCACAAAAATGGGTCCCCAAAGAAGGTTGGGAATATATGTTGGATATGAAACGTCTTCCATCATAAGATACCTTGAACCTTTAACAGGTGATGTATTTACAGCACGTTTTGCTGATTGCCATTTTAACGAGACAATGTTCCCGGCATTAGGGGGAGAAATGAAAAGGCAAGAAAGAGATATATCATGGTGTGTGCCATCATTGTTACACCTAGACCCAAGATCAAAACAAAGTGAGAAAGAGGTTCAAAAAATAATACATCTACAAGAAATTGCAAATCAATTACCTGATGCATTTACTGATATAAACAGGGTCACTAAATCTCATATACCAGCTGCTAATGCTCCAGCTCGAGTTGAGATTCCAAGCAAGCAAAACCATAATAATGCAGCTCATGAATCTCAAAAACGTATAAAACGTGGAAGGCCAATCGGTTCAAAGGATAAAAATCCTCGAAAAAAAAAGGGTTCTGAGAAGGATACTGACCCTAAGGAAGGAATGATTGACAAAACCTTCCCTCAGGAAAGAATAAATGATATAACATTTCCTCAGGAAGAAATAAATGATTCCAATAAAGAATTATCAATAAACTATGGTAAATCACATATAATGTGGGATCGAGATGAAATGGAAAATATTGATGATAAGCGATATCATGGAAGAAAATGATGACCCTGAACCAAAATCTGTAGATGATTGTAAAAATCGACAAGATTGGAACAAATGGAAAGATGCTATGCAAGCTGAATTAAACTCACTAAACAACCGAAAGGTTTTTGGACCTATTGTCATTACACCAAAGTCAATGAAACCTGTAGGATATAAATGGGTTTTTGTGAGAAAACGAAATGAGAAAAATGAAGTTACAAGATACAAAGCAAGACTTGTAGCTCAAGGTTTTTCTCAGAGGCCAGGAATTGACTATGAAGAAACTTATTCTCCTGTTATGGATGCTATTACGTTTAGATATTTAATCAGCTTAGCAGTCTCTAAAAAGTTAGAGATGCGTCTTATGGATGTTGTCACAGCTTACTTGTATGGATCACTAGATAGTGACATCTATATGAAAATTCCCGAAGGATTTAAACTCCCAGATGCAATAAGCTCAAAGCCTAAGGAAATGTATTCCATCAAATTACAAAGATCCTTGTATGGACTGAAACAATCTGGAAGGATGTGGTACAATCGTTTGAGTGATTATTTGATAAGCAAAGGATACACAAATAATCTTATTTGTCCATGTGTCTTCATCAAGAAAACAACATCAGGATATGTGATCATAGCTGTGTATGTTGACGATCTAAATTTAATTGGGACACAAAAAGAAATTAATGAAGCAATTGCTCTTTTAAAGAAAGAATTCGAAATGAAAGATCTTGGAAAAACCAAATATTGTCTTGGTTTACAAATTGAGCATATGCATAATGGGATACTTGTGCATCAGTCAACTTATACTGAGAAACTCTTAAAACGTTTCAATATGGACAAAGCAAATCCTTTAAGCACACCGATGGTTGTTAGATCACTCAATGTTGACAATGATCAATTTCGTCCTTGCGAAGATAATAAAGAGATTCTTGGTCCCGAAGTACCATACCTCAGTGCAATTGGAGCACTTATGTATCTTACTAACTGTACAAAACCTGACATTTCTTTTGCAGTTAATTTATTGGCAAGATTCAGTTCATCCCCTACTAAAAGACATTGGAATGGCATTAAACATATTTTTCGGTATTTAAAAGGAACTGTTGATTTAGGTTTATTTTATCCTAACGATTCAAAAGAAGGGTTAGTTGGTTATGCAGATGCAGGTTATTTATCTGATCCCCATAAAGCAAAATCTCAAACTGGATACGTATTTAAGAATGGAGGAACTGCGATTTCATGGCGTTCTCAGAAACAAACACTCATTGCAACATCTTCAAATCATGCTGAAGTCATTGCATTGCATGAAGCTTCAAGAGAATGTGTATGGTTAAGATCTATGTCACGACACATATTGATTTCTTGTGGTCTAGAGAAAGATCGAATCCCAACTCCTATCTATGAAGATAATGCAGCTTGTGTCTCGCAAATGAAGGAAGGGTATATTAAAAGTGACAGAACAAAGCATATACCACCAAGATACTTTGAGTATACTCTGGACCTTATTAAAGAAAATCAGGTTGAGATGAGATATGTCAAATCCAGCAACAACTCAGCTGATCTTTTCACAAAAGCACTTCCCACAGCAACATTCAGAAAACATGTCCATGATATTGGCATGCGCCATGTACGAACAATGTAACGACCTGCAACTTGAGGGGGGGCTATCTACTGCACTCTTTTTCCCTTAGCTAAAGCTTTTTCCCATTGGGTTTTTCTTTAGCAAGGTTTTTAATGAGGCAGTACTTCAAGACCCCGAAGTTTTGAAAAGGTGTCATCCAAGGGGGAGTGTTGTGAAACCACCGACGATTTTACAAGTTGTATAACACCTTTTCACATTTGTCAAAAGTCTTGGCCACATGAACACTCAACATAAGTGTTATGAAAGTGTCGGCAAGACACATCCATGTGATGGATGCCAAATTTTCAATCCCAACTATATGAACATGTCCCCCAAATAGTATTACCTTTTTGTATATATATCTATCTTTGTAATCTAAGAAGACATCATCAAAATTTACTGAATCATACATTTTCTTATTCTCTTGTTTTGTTATCTTTAAGTTCTCATATTATACTAATAATATTGTTATAGTTAGAGCTAATATTATAACATATATATATATAAAAAAAAACTTATTTTGCGTATGTTGACGGAGGGTTGACCAACATGTTTTGGCTACAGGTTGATGTTGCACTAAAGCTGTCAAAGATACTAGAATTCACCGGCCGTTCTGCCCCGACCGTGGTCACATAAATATATACACGCGCTGCCGCTGTTATCGACAACGTATGTATTTTTCGTGTTATTATAGCAATAAAGTTAGCTTTTGAGCGGATGTTTCACTTGTTAGTTTCATAGGCATCACCTTGTTGAATGCTTGATGATTTGCAAAGTTTTGTTGTCGGTAATCGTTTAGTCGTATCATGAGAACCTTTTACCAACACCAGATTTACTGCTTTTCGTTTTGAATCCGATAAGCCGAGCGGGAACCGTACTATATTGGGCCGTTGGATAGTATACTCGGTTTTGCACTTGGTTTTAGTTTTTAGCAAACCTATTCTTGGTAGTTCATCTTTGAGGTGCACAAGCTAACTGGTCAACCGATTTCTTATTTGAGAAACCGAAAACCTAACCGGTTAGTAACCGGCCCAGCACTAACCGGTTTATACCAGGTTCTAACCGCCGGTTAGTAACCGATTTATATTATTGATTTCTGAAACCGGTTACCGTTTTTTTAATTGTATTATAAAAAAACGTCTTTTTTTCCGGTTATCCACTAGTTAACCGGTTCGGTTATACCCGAAACCGGTTATACCGGGTAGGGGTTTCTTGTCTAACCGGTTAGTATCCGACCCGATTAACCAGTTATTTCCCACCAAATAATTTACCAGTTTGATAATTAACTGGTTATTGATTAACTGGGATGACTTCAGCTAGTGAAATGTGTTTGAATGTTGTGGGCACTTAACACCACTAGAAATTGGGTTCAGCAAATGCATAGGGACGGTTTCGTTCTCCGCACCGATGCAGAGATCTCGTACCTACTGTGCGGATCTATGTAGTAAATGGTGCCCCTCTCATGTCTCAAGTGGTAGAGGGGTTCAAGTCCCGCTGTGAGCAAATGGTGTAGATTTAAGAATAGTTTTAAGGGTGTGAGTTTGTCGTTAAAAAAATGTAGCAACAGCTGACTTAAGTTAAAACTAGTTTAAAGATTGAGCATGTTGGTGATTTTATTATCATCAGACTTATTTACGGTAATAGGGTTATACTTAAGACCCAAGTAAATAAGAATAAATATTTAACCTTGTGTGGTTCACGGGGGCAACGTTTCGTTGATAGGGTTGGGAACTATCCCTCAGACGGGTCTAAGGGATAAAGACTCTTTGCATGATAAATGTTACCTTATTAAAGAGTATGGTTGAAATCGTTCTAGTGAGTGGTGTCCATGGTGAAAAATGTTAAATGTTACCTTATTCAGATGTGAATAAAAGTTGTTTTAAATTTGCATGATAGATGGAATTTGTATGAAACCTATTAACACATAGAGTTCTTGTGAAGGGTTTTCCATTAATGTTGTGATGGTTCGTTCTCTATATAGTGTTATATGACTAACTTTAATGTACTACTTCATAATCTTTATGATAGATGTGCATATATCTTCTTGTTATTACTATAAATTATTCATATTATTCAATTGAACATCTATAAAGTATTTCAATATGATAGAGTGATTTTGTAAATAATTCGTCGGAAATATTATATCGTTTAAGAATGAATTCTATCGTTGTAAACAAATTACATTTCTACTCATGAACCTTAATAGAGTTATCATACGGCCTCTAGACTTTAATTAATGTTTTCTAAATAATTTATTTTACCAGGTTCGAACCCATCTCCCATTTTCCTTTTTTTTCCTTCCTTTTTGGTATTTTTTTTCGTTTTCTTCACAGTCTTTTTAGGTTTCCTTTTTTGAGTAGTTTTTATCTAACAAATTACAATTTTGACTGAACTCCATTGTTCCTGTAGTAGTGTGCGTGCTCGAAATTTTTACAAAATTAAAGGCATTTTGAAATGCGGTATTCTGAATTGATGTTAAATTGGTTCCATAAGTCTTTCCGGCTACATATTCTAAAGTAATGTTTATAGTCGGTGCTCGGTAAGGTTATGCACAAATACGCTAGTAAATATTCATGCATCTAATCTTCAAATGTATAAACCTAACACCTTTTTCTTGTTCTAAAACGTGATTCTTTTAGTGTGTACTTTAGTGAAATAGTAAATAATTAGTTACGAAGTCACGTTGAATTAAAACATCTTTAACATGTTGTAGAAATCTAAGCCATGATTATCATTCTAAAACGTGATTTTTTAATATGTATTTTAGTTTAAAAGTAAATAAACAGTAATAGATTTTTAATAGGGAGTTAAGTGTTATTTTAGTACCCGTAGTTTGTTCAATTACGCAACTTTAGTACCGTTTTTGATTTTTTTGCAATTGACTACTTCATGTAGGGCTGTCACTTTCACCCGAAACCCGACCCAAGAAAACACATACCCGAACCCGAATTAACCCGACCCGAAAAACCCGAACCCAAGAAAAGACTAACCCGAACCGAAGCAATTCGGGTTGGTTCTCGGGTTCCATTTTTTATTGCTAATTTATGTTTTTAGTTTATTACTAATAGTAACCGTTATCGAACAACCAAATCACGCCCGATAGAAGATGATTATGGTTCGAGTTAGTTTTACTCTTCCTTTGAATTGCTTTATCAAGTTATGCTAGTTTATTATTTGATTATTTGCTTACGAGCAAAGAATAATATGTTGTTTTAGTTTTACCATTTTTTTTGTTTTTAGGTTTGTTTTCTAGGATACTCGAAACCCGATTAACCCAACCCGAAAAAACCCGAACCCGAATTACCCGAACCCGAAAAACCCGTGAGAGATTCGGGTTGGGTTTCTGGTCAAGATTTAAAACTTTGAAACCCGAAGAACCCGACCCGAAAAACCCCAAACCCGAAGAACACCCCTAACTTCATGTTTCAAAAACATGCAATTTTAGTACTTTTTTCTACCCCCCCCCCCCCCCCGGGTCTATTTTATCTGCTAAATCAAGGGTAAATTGGTAATTTTCTTTATATTATGTGTTTTATCTTTTTCTTTAAACAAAATACCTTATAATTTAAAAAACAAAATAAATATAAATACAAAAAACAAAAAAATAAATCAAAACCCCCTCACTATGATAACCCCCTCCTCACCATACAATTAGGGTCTCCGTCTCTCTCTCCTCACCGTACTAGAACTGCAACCACACAGCTCCAGATTAAAATAAACGAGGCTAGAAAAAAGTACTATAATGACATGTTTTTAAAACATGAAGTAGTCATTACAACAAATTCAAAAACAATACTAAAGTTACGTAATTAAACAAACCACATGTACTATAATGGCACATAACTCTTTAATATGAGTTGATGTTAAAGATCAAGCGTTTTACGATGTGGCAAAAACTTGTGACAGTATCGAACACATAAATTTCATATAATCATATGCCATGCTACAATTCATGTAATTAACTAAACGTATCCCAAATCCCTCCATGTCAATCCACTTAAGTTCCAAGTCTTCCTTCTCCTTGTCCATCCACGAAGGTCTAGACTTCACCGGGTTGATAAGCTTCGGTTCTTCAAACTCTCGGATTGTTACACACTTTGAAACCAATTATTGAAAACAATAGAATAAAACACGCAAAAACACGAGGCCTTTGTGAGAACTCCTCACTACTCTTGTTTATTAATGAAGTGCTAATCTTGATTAAGGTCTAAAATAGTAAATTAACAATCTGAGGGGTTAAGTATTAAAAGTTGGCAATAAAGATAATCAAGAAAGAAAATAGACAATAGAGGTTGTAGAGATAATTATTAGAGTTAGAGATAAAGTTTATTTCTAATTAATTTAGTTGGTATCCTAAGACTCTCCGTTGTGGAGAAATGATTTAGGCGCCATGGTCCTAGTCACCCACCCATGACGCCGTTAAACCACAACATCTAAATAATCATGATAGCGTCTAGCCGATTTTTGCCCTGCAACGATATGTCAACAACGGCGCCATCTCCTCTGAGTGGATGGGGTCCACTCCAATTTACCAAAATCATATTTAAATTAGGCAATGGTTATTCATACACCCTTTTTGTTATTCACACATCATTTTAACACACATTTTGTCTATTATGTACACCCCCTCTAAAAGAGAGAGGGTGTATGAATAGCACATCCCTTAAATTAACACACATTTATTTATTTTTTATTTTATATATTAGTTTAACAAAGTTAACCCATACCTCGTTAGTTAAGTTAAACTCCACTATTGGTGTGATAGTGTTATCCTACAACACAACTTAATTTGAATCTAGTTAGTGTGTTAAAGTTTTAATATAAATAGATGGATTAGAGTTATTATATTACATTGTGTTTTGAATTGTTTTGCTTTTTATTAATAAACAAGAAAAGAGTCGTGAGAAGTTCTTCATCAAACATTACCCGCATATAATAATATTGTTTTCATCTCACAAAGTAAACAGTAATCAAATATAACTACATATGAAACTCAAGAAATAAAAATAGTATGAATTATTTGATGGATGAACATGAACCATGTCCATGGCAATGGAAGGTCCATTATTGAAAACAATAACATAGCCTAAGGCTATGTGTAGTGGAGGGGCTACAATTAGGGGCGATTTGTGACACGTGGCGCCCAGTCAGCAAAATGGACGAATTTGTTTTTGGGGTGTAATGGTGTAGGGGCTACAAGTTGGGCCTACAGTATCTTTTTTTATTATTTTATTTTTATAATTAAACTAATCAAATAAAAACCAATTTCTTCAAATAATTAAATAAAAATGCATTAAAATTTAAAAGAAATACAAAAAAATACATAACTAAAAATATAAAAAAAAACATATACTGTAGCTCGGTTGGCGTACATGTTTAGATTCGGGTCGGAAAATTGAAACGGATAGCTCGGTTGGCTCGGTTGGCACATATACATATACATACACACACAACATATATACATATACACATATACATATACATATATATATACACACAACATATATACATATATACATATACATATATACATATATATATACACATACACAACATATATACATATATATACACACACAACATATACACATATATACATATACATATATATACACACACAACATATATACATATATACATACATATATATATCACACACACAACATATATACATATACATATACATATACATATACATATACATATACATATACATATACATATACATATACATATACATATACATATACATATATATCACACACACAACATATATACATATACACATCTTAAAATACTAATAAACAAAAATAACGATGCATAGGTGTCTTAACCACATTCATTCCTAGATTAAAATTCCATACTAATCTTCTAATCTCTATTCTCCTTAATCCATGCTATCCATGGGTCATTGGTAAAAATTGTTTGACCCATGAGTTACATCTTAAGATATAATGCATACATTAATAACTATTTACAATAGTATAAAACCTAAAACATAATTTTGCTCAATGTATACATTACTTTTTATTAAAGATGTCAACACGTGTTTTAACAATAAGGACTTATGAATTCAGTTTGAATTATGCGAGACTTTTCACTTCATATATATAAATTTTTAATTATGCTATTTAATTTAAATTTCCAATTAATGCGATTATTAATTTTGTATCTTTAATTTAAAATTATAAACGTAGTCATTCTAAAAAAACTTTTAAGCATTGAAACAATAATCAGTTATACCTAAAGAAATTTGGAGTCCTATAATTTAGATTTTTTTCTAAAAAGTTATAAAACCGAATTCTTTGATTTTTGGAAACTGTAAAATTTTGTTTTTTTTATTTCATAAACATTTATTACATAATCAATTTCAACAAAACAAATCTTATGTTACTCTACTAATAAAACAAAGTGTTGACGCTTAGGTGTCAAGCCTACATTCACTCATAGCCTAATTTTTTATCATAATTCTTAATATCTTATCTCATTCATCTTAACTATCCATTAGTCAAAACCATTTTATCAATTGGGTTATAAAATCGTTAGATGGATTTTATTTAACTATTTAAAGGTGTATAAATGCCACGTTTATAATCACTATTCAAGAAGAATTGATGCTAAATATAACAAATTATTAGGTTGGTTGTGGTTTTTCAACATTGCATAAAGTATATATTTAGATGCGCATATATGTAATCTGATGACATTATACTATAGATTATTGTCTATATGCATATTAATTATCATCTTTTAAACATTGTTACACGAAAAATTACATTAAGTTCATGTTATCCACCATGTGTAGTACACATAGTGAAACATGAAGAAGATACATTTTATAAGTCGTGAAACGTGAAAAATTTATAATTCATAAATTGTTTATTTTGTCTAATACATTAATTTACATGGTAAATGAGACCTTAAAATGATGTTTACAAATTTGAAAATACTTCTTTGTATACAAAATTTGTGTCACATGTTGCGTTTAATGTGAAGACACCTTTTGGACATGCAATCCTATTACCAAATTGTGTTTGTCGCATTTCGGACTACAATTGTATCACTTGTTTCGTTCTGATCTGACATAAGATAATCATCGAATACATATGGATCATTTTTAAAAAATGGTAACTTTTGTTCATTTCAAAACAACTTTAATAAAAACTAATATAGCCTCAAAGGCTTGTGTAGGCACTTGCCTTTATAGCAACTCGGTTTATCATCATCACTGAATCTTTTAGATTTATTATATGGTATGTTAAGTTACACGCAATTTCAATCATGAAAAGTATTTTAAGAATCACAATTAAAATATCCTACATGATTTTTTAATTTATTTTTACCTTTCATTTTGTTTATTTTTTTTACTATAACAGAACTTATTTATTTTTATCATTTGATAAATCCCATGTAATACACGGGTTCAAAAGACAGTACATATATATACACACACAACATGTAAGGCTAAACGTAGTGGGCGAGAAAACTGGAAGTTTTGGGGCGATTTTTTGGAGGAACACCGCCCCCCCCCCCCCCGGCGATAATTGGGCGAAAATGGGCGGGGGCGGCATATATTTGTCGCCTGTGGGTGTTTAAAAATAATAATAAATTAATAAATAGAACGTTGTGAAACGGTCAAATTTAAAAAAAAATTAATCAATATATATATATATGACCTATGATCAACATATAGTTTTTTTTAATAATAAAGTCAATGAAAAAATATTATAATTTATGAAATTCCTTATGGTGGGTAGATGGATGTGGCAGTGCTTTTAAAGTTTATTTTTGTACTATTTTATATGTTTTAATTATTTATAATATTTTCCAGGTGAAAATACTGAAAAGTTGAGGCCCATCTGTTTGCTGCATTATTCCAATTAGAGAAGCAAGAGAGGTAAGCTTTAAAGTGCATAGTTCATTTGGTGTTGTCTAATCAAAACGTACCAGTTTAGTAATGGTGGAACTTATCATTTCTTAGGTGAAAATTTTCATTAGGTAATTTCGTTTTTACCCCGCCAACAATTCTTATCTTCGTAATAAACAACGTAAGTCAGTCAGTACCTGTCATGATAGGTATGCTTAATTGTGGAGTTGTAATATGATTTATTATGTTTAGGGCAAAAGCTTCCTTGTCATCTTAAGTAAACATAAGTGTGTTATGTTATTCGAAATGATTATATAAATGCTAGATAAACACATAAACGAAAGATAAATGTATGTAACATATGCACATGTATAAACATTTTATAGTATTTTACAAATCTTATGTGACTAAGGTACTAAGTCAAGTGAGAGTGCAAATCCTTAAAGCATAAGTGTATAACAAGCTAAAAAGGTAATGAAATTGTCCATCATCTTCTCATCATGTCCTGGCACATACAAAAAGATGTTAGGACTTCATGTTCAAGGGTAGGTAAGGATCTAGAGTGTGAGGAAAAGGCACTAACCTATGGTAAAAGAATAGAGAAAGCATATGAAGCGTAGATCAACCTCGTCCGTCCATAATGTGAAGGTTAGTGACGCCTGTGGCTGACGTGGCGACAAGCAGACAGAGGGAAGGAGACGAAAGACACAATTCCCTAGACAGAAGTCAATGGCTACGGACTGTCATAGACCATTTATGTGAGAAGTGATGGGAGAGAGAGAGGAAGGTCTTTATGGGTGCGTTCGTCGTTTTCACACGTCCTATTTTGTCTACCCATCGTCTTCCTCGCCACAGATTCTCTTAAAGGACATTATATGTTGGCCTCAACGTGACATTTTCTCGTGTTTATTTACAAAATCCAGGGATGCACTCTATATGTATGTGCTTAGTTGATGCAAATTTTGCTATTGAATCATTGATAGCAAAGTTGGTCACTTTGAAATTGAGTGTATACTGATATCGGTTTTCATTATAATGGGTGCAAAACTAGTATAGTCAAGTTTGAGCTTGAGTTTAGCTGCTAAGTGCTAAGTAATTATAGAACTCAAGCTTGACTTAAACTCTTTTACTATTCGGTTAGGGGTGTGGGTGTTCAAAATAGGTGTAATTTGTGGGTAGAGTTGAATTGTACTATCTATTAATTTATACACACGTATAAGTAATACTATTATTTAGCCTTGTGTGCTTGATCAAGTTTCGTGTATAAAATTTAGACTCGGCTCTTGAAACTCATTTAAGCTCAAGCCATTTCAAATATTTAGTGAGTTAATATTGAGTAACTCACCGGTTACTTTTTATAAGTGACTTGACTCGTTTATACCCCTAACGAGCTCGAAACCATTACTTCACAAGTGTTATGTCAAACTCAAAAGGCCTATTGCTTGGTAAGCTCATTATCACCTTCTTCTTTATCAAAAACTAGATAAGTTTGTGACCTAACTTTAGAAAACGGACTTGACACTTAATTATAGAAATCAAAAGAAAATGATTAAATTTGTGGACCAATCACATAATGCCACTTAAAATTTATCATAATGACATGCACCATCACGCGTAACTCTTGATCATATCTAAATATAAGGAAATATAACTACTAAATGACTCAAATCTTGTTTGTAGTTAGTTTGAAAAAACTTGCTCATAACTTGTATACATGTGATTTAACTTCAACTAGGAGCTTGCATACACATTCGAGTTGAAAGTAGGCCACTTGAATAAAATTTCATCTTTAAATAGTTATGCATATAAATAAATAACCAACAAATTGACCAAATGAGCAGTGCTCTAAAGGTAACCAGATGGCTCTCTGTGAAAGGTTGCATGTTCAAGGGGTTTTACTATAGTGGTCTTCGGGCGATGGCTTTCATCTGAAATTAGTGATGGGTTAGGTCACCAACGCTATTTGTGATCGCGAGCATAGATGACCCATTATTAATGGATGTACTCAGGCCGGACTTTGTTTTATTTTAAAGAAAATAACCAACGAATTCCCCTTTCTTTATTTTTAAATTCTGTTTACATTTTAAAAACCCTCATGTCTCATTTTCCATCTATATTTGTATATTTTGTTATTAATTCTTTACTTTTTTTTCCATCTTCAAGGTAAGAGACCAAAAATGTGAAAGATAAAGACGATGATGATGATGATGGAAATGTAAATAGAGATAATATTCTAAATTTTAAAGATAACAAATGAGAAAAGGACTATGTTCCAAGTTCTCTAAATGAATCGAACGAATATTAACACGAGCTTATTTGTGTTTGTTCATTTAACTTTAACTGAACATGAACATATAATCGAACACGTTCTCGTGTTCATGTTCATTCATTAAGAAAACGTCCATGTTCATGCTAGTTCATTTAAAACCTAAAAGAAACGTTCACGAACATAAACGAACAAAAATAAACATTCCTCAACGAACATAATTGAACAAACATAAAATAGCGGAAATGAGCATAATGAACCAAACATAACCAAGTGTGTGTGTACATATACATATAACTTAAACGAGTCACTTCATGTTTATATTTGTATAAGAATAATTACTTATGTGTTTATTAAAAAATTTCGAACATAAACGAACGTTTATGAACATAAATGAACAAACAAAACGTGTTCTTGTTCTTTCGTTTAGTTAAATGAAAAAAAATTGTTTATGTTTGTTTATTAGATAAACGAACTTCTAGTCGAATAATTTATGATTATTTGGTTTATTTACACGCCTAAAAAAATTATAAATCAAGGGTAAAAGCAACTAAATCAGGGTATTAGAACAAGGGTTGAAGAACTTTGGTTTCATAATAAATTCATATGTTAAGGGTATACTTTGATATTGTAAGCATTGTGTCCTAAAACAAGAAGCATACAATGTGATCCATTGATGGTCTACCCACTAGACCCCTACATACATAATGGAGGTACCTTTCTCTACATTTTTCAATTCAAAATTAAATTAAGTCACAAACCTATAAATTAAATAACATCAAGGAAATCCCTATGTTTATCCTGTCTCTCATATTTATTAATCTTTTCCAACATCTAAAAAAAATAATCTCATATTTTTTTCCTTTGAATTTCTCAAAGCAAAACAAACAAAATTTATTTTACAGATTTAAATTAGAAAACATGAACATGAACATGAACATGAACATAAACATTTGTGAACCCTACACATATTACATGGTGATGTTAGCGACACGCGTAAATAAACAACACTATGGCCTATATATATCAAATACATACCGGATCCTTAAAACTATAATGTGGCCGATGAAGCTTTTATGAGTGAACCACATGATAGCGACATGCATTTCGCTTTGTGATTTATTTTTATAAGGGGTATTTGGAGTACCGACTTACCATGACTCATAGAGTTAAATATTTAGTTTTTGTTATTTATAGTGTTATTTTTTTATTTTGTAGTTTTTAATTGATAATATTAAATGTTAATTTAGTTTTTAATTTTCATTTTTCCATGTCTCGAAGAGTTAAAACTTAAATATCTAGTATTGATTGTATGAGAAAAAGAGCAAATGAGAAAGGGTTCGCGAGCGAAGTCCTCTATACACCCAGATGAGTTCATATGATTTCTCGTAATATTCTTTTTAAGATACTAGTCGTAATGTTACATGTTTAGTAAAACTTGCATAAAAATGTTGTAAATTATGTAAGTAATGCACATAATGTTTTCAAGGTAAATCATCAGTGAAGAATTAGAGCCGAATCGAGTCTGAGTACGTAGATGGATCAAACATTAGGTATAACCAGTTTTTTGGATTGTTTAAATAAGCTTGTAACATAAGTTCCTAGACTTATCGAATATATAGAATGTGAATTTTAGGATGAACACAACCACTAGCTTTGTCTCTTGACGAAATTATATGTCTTATAACAAAGTTCTAGTTTCACTTGAAACATGTGATGAAATATATGTGAAAAAATTAATTGTTCAAAAAAAAAAGAGTTAGGGTGAACACCATGTAGTCCATTAATTAACACCCCTATAATTTTTAGGGCTAAAAGTTGGTTTATAGCAGGCTTCATGAGAACTAATCCTACTCTAAACAGTTGTTGAAGAGGTAGGTCCCAGCAGAGCCCAGTTGGACCCGCAAGACTCACCTTGAAAAGGGACGTCTGCGCAGTTGAACCCGCAAGACTCCTTAACGGACGTCTGCGCGGTTGAACCCGCAAGACTTAACTTAAAGGGACGTCTGCGCAGAGACCAACTGGATCCGCAGGACCCACCATGCTCAGAGACGTGACGTCCTTACGTGCAGTACGCAAGCTGTCCCCGCAGGAAACGCCTCCCAATGGTCGACGTACTCCGCCTGTTCCCGCAGTAGCGGATACTAGCCATCAGGGAAGGCTACCCGCGCAGCAAGGCTACACGCACAAGGCACTAAACTCAAAATAATTCAGTAATGTCACCTGAAGAAGGAATGAGCAAAGCCGGGAATACTCCCGCCCAAATGAGCCAGTCTGTACGATACTGGAGGATCTTTTGTACTGTACCTGACGAGGTATGGACAAAAGATCTGACCAAAGATACGAAAGCTCACTGACAACAGTATGACGAGCAGCACGCTCTTGTACTGTATGTCACTATTAGCCGCTGCCTACTCACAAACCTGTCGGGGGACGTGCATAGCCTGCAGTTGGTGGAACAGGAATAGTACACAGCCGGCCTGGTCACTATCAGCCGCTGCCTACCCACCAACCACAAGCATGGCATGTGTGTAGCCCACAGTTGGCAGAACAGGAACACTATTCAGCCGGCTGTACCTGCTTGGAAACCTACCTTCGGCTATAAATACTCCAACATCTTGGAATGGTATTATCTTATCTCATATTTCATATCTTGATACATTACCTGATATCTGTTCTAGTCATTCTCTTAATATACACTTATATTCAAGAGCAATCTAGTCTGATTCTCACGCCGGAGGGTGGTCACAAGGAGGTACCCTCCCTTCTCAGTGACGAGCTCACGGTGTCTGTTTTGCAGGTTATCAGAAGAACCATCTTCGCCGGATCTAACCCCTCGTGGGAAACATCTATTTAACCCCCAGATTATCCGTAATCTGCCCGGGGTCGATTAGTGTTTATTCATTGGCGCTATCCGTGCATAAAAGCTAGAACTTATTCTCTCAGTTTTTTCAAAACTTCTGGAAAGATGGTTGAGGTTACTCTGTTGCCAAGATCAACGAGTGACCAGGAAGCCCCGGTAACCACAACCCCAGCGACTGGGGGGAATACCGGCGAGAACACAAATTTTACGAACACTACCCCGGTTACCGAAGCCGGGGCAAGTGCAGTAAATTTTACGAACACTACCCCGATTACCCAAGCCGGGGCAAGTGCAGTAAACAATCATCCCCTGGGATTCATTAATGCCCAGGCGGAAAGACAACGGACGAGGCTCCCCCGCCAAACACTTGATCAAGTTAAAGCGTGGGCGGAAGCACGTCAGAAGGAATTCCAAGCTGAGTTGGACGAACGCTTACGTTCACTCCAACAGGCTGACGAGTTCGGAAGCACTCGACAACAGCTCAACATGAGCAATGAGTGCGAGTCCTCGGACGATGATCGGGAGGAATCCGACAGTGACGCAAACCCTCGCCATAGGGCGAAAGGGAAGCGTAACGAAACGGACTTCCAACCGAGAAGGAATTTTGGAGAAACCTTCAAACGGAACGCGGGGGGAAACCCACGTGACTTCTCCAAAACCTTCAGACCCACTGCTGCAAATGCGGGAACATCCAAGTTTGCAAGGGACATTGCGGAAGCAATCGCCCCGAAAAGTGCCAAGCAGATGCCCAACATCGGCACTTATGATGGTATATCTGACCCAGATGATCACCTGAACAGATTCATAGCGGGGGCAACCGTCAGCAACTGGACGGAACCCACGTGGTGTTATATGTTCCAGATGACGCTGGTCGGAGCGGCTAGAGCGTGGTTTGACCGTCTACCGGTCCACCACATCTACGATTGTGCGGACTTCCAACACAAGTTCAGCCAACACTTCAGTCAACAGAGGAAATATACTGAAGAACAGTGGACGATCCTCAACTGCGTTAGAGAGGAGGATGAATCCTTACTAGACTTCATCACTCGCTTTAACTCGAAAAAGTTGAGTCTGGGCGTTATAAGCGAAGACCTTGTTCGCGCCGCTTTCATCCAGGGCGCCGAATACCCAGAGCTTATCCGCACGTTGACGGGTAAAGACGGCATGCCATCCACATGGGATGCCATCATGACGGCGGCCAAGCGCTTTGCTGAAACAGAGAAGCAACTGGGTAGGGATCTGTCCCAGACTACAAATCTCTACACGCAGAGGACTAGAGAAAACAACGTCCGGACCGCCTGGCAAAACAAAAAGAGGAAGCTAGGCATGTGGCAGTCAAGGGTAAACTTTGACACCTCATCCAGCTCTCGCTCCCTAGTAGGCGGAAGGGATAACACGCACCCATCAAGCCGACACCCCAGGTGGACGCCACTCACCAAAAGCGTCACGGAGATATTTGCCACCGAAAAACTCCCATGGCCAAAAGCTCCAACAGTCCGGCAGCGACCTAATGTGGACCAGAGCAAATCCTGTGACTTCCACGGAACAAAGGGTCACACCACTGAGGAGTGTACATCCTTGAGGAATATTATTGAAACATTCGTCAAGGAGGGCAAACTTACACACCTGGTGGCATCAATCAAGAATGGGGGGAAGAATGACAACCGATACAAAAGCAATGGACGAAAGCCCGTTGACATCAGCATCCACATGATTCATAGTAACATCAGAGGAAGAAAATAACGGACGACAGAACCATGCGCATGGAAGGAGGCTGAGGTGCGCTTCCCGCGAGTGCCAGGAGGACCCAGCAAAGAAGGCCCTGTCGTCATCAAAAGCCAGCTGGGGCACTACATCACTTCCCGCACTCTTGTTGACAACGGCGCCTCGTCAACGGTTATGTACAGGCAGTTCTTCGACAAGCTAGATGACGAAGACAAGGAACGCCTGGAAACGGTCTACGCCTCGATGGAAGGGTTCGACGGCAGCACAAACACCCCTCTGGGTATCCTATCTTTCCCCGTCACTCTCACAGACGGAAAACACTCCCGCACAGAGGATGTGGACTTTGTCGTAATGAGGAAGCCACACCACACATACGACATTCTCTTCGGGAGAGACGGGATGGCAAGATTCAATGCCGTGGTAACTTCAGTCCACGGCATGATGGGATGGCCAACGACTGAGGGCGTGGCGATGGTCACCGGTATTCCCCAGGTATGCATCGCATCTGTCTCATCAACACCCAAACCAAAGATGGCTAAACCCACCATCACTAAACCAGAAGAATGGGCTTTCAATGGCAAATACCCCGACCAGGCGGTTACCATTGGCCCAACAATCACTGATCCTACGCGCACCTTACTCAAACGCTTACAACAGAAAAACGCTGACATCTTCGCATGGAAACCAGCTGACATGACTGGTGTACCTCGAAGTAAGGCAGAGCATAAGCTCAAGTGTGACCCGGCTTTTATGCCGGTCATACAAAAGCGTAGAGTAATAGGGGCGGAACAAGCTAACGCGTGTAGAACCCAAGTCAAGGAACTCCTTGACGCGGGCATCGTACGCGTTAGCAGGTATCAAACTTGGGTTGCAAATCCCGTTATGGTACCAAAGTCTAACAAGCAATGGCGCATGTGCATAGATTTCAAAGATTTGAACAAAGCATGCCCCAAAGATTGTTACCCGTTACCCGAAATTGATCTTAAGGTAGATTCGTTAGCACCGTTTCGCCTTAAATGCTTCCTTGATGCGTATAAAGGGTACCATCAAATCCACATGGCCGTTGATGATCAGGACAAAACCGCATTTCGGACGCCCGATGGCACATTCTGTTTCAAATGATGCCATTCGGACTTAAGAATGCCGGGTCCACATACCAACGCCTGATGGACAAAGAGTTTCGTGCCCAAATTGGGAGGAACTTGGAAGTCTACATGGATGACCTGGTCATCAAAAGCCTTGACCCAGAAGCGATGTTGAAAGACATCGAAGAAACATTCAACACACTTAGAAGGATAAACATGAAGCTCAACCCGAGCAAGTGTTCCTTTGGGATGGAAGAAGGGAAGTTCTTAGGAGTCATTGTTACAAAGATGGCTTCAGAGCGAACCCTGAAAAGGTCGAAGCCATTATCAAAATGGAATCACCTACTACCATCAAGCAAGCTCAGACACTGAACGGACGCCTAGTTGCACTCAACCGCTTCTTGGCAAATCATGCGGATAGGTCGTTCCCATTTGTGTCGACGCTGAGAAACTGTTTAAAGAAAACGCACTTCCGCTGGAACCAGAAGCGGAAGCAGCTTTTCAGGAAATTCGGTCACGCTTGATCGAACTCCCAACGCTCACAGCACCAGAAGCGGGAGATGAATTAATCCTATACCTCTCCGCCACAGATAGAGCGACCGGGGCCGTCCTGTTAGTCGAGCGAAAAGGCATCCAGATGCCAATCTACTATGTTAGCCGTCTCCTAACAGACGTCGAAACCCGGTACTCTACCCTGGAAAAATTAGTCTTAGCACTTGTACAGGCTTCACGTAGGCTAAGACGATATTTCCAAGGTCACCCAATCACTATTCTCACCAACTTCAAACTTGCAAACGTTTTAGGAAAACCCGAACTGTCGGGACGCCTAGCCAAATGGGCAATAGAATTAGGAGAATACGCGATAAAGTACAAGCCAAGGCCAGCCATAAAAGGCCAGGTCTTGGCCGACTTTATTGCCGAAGTCCCCGCCTCACGGGAGAAGGAGTGCCAGGACGAGGCTCAACCCTCTCCAGCACAGGACATCAATGATGTCTGGCGACTCTGCACTGATGGAGAAGCCAGCAACGAGGGCTCAGGCGCAGGGTTAAAACTAACCAACCCAGTAGGCCAAGAATACACTTACGCTATTCGACTAGATTTTCCAAGTACGAATAACGAAGCTGAGTATGAAGCGTTCTTGGCCGGGTTGAGGATTGCGCGTAAGATGGGAGTAAAGAACTTGGAAGCCCATGTGGATTCCATGTTAGTAGCAAATCAGATAAACGGGACGTACACGGCCGTGAACGACACAATGGCCCTGTACCTCGCTCAAGCAAAAACCCTCATGCGCGATTTTAATGATTGTAAAGTCATACACGTCAAGCGTAGCGAAAACAAATCTGCGGATGCGTTAAGCAAGCTTGCGTCATTGGATTTCACCCACTTGGGAATGGACATCCGCATTGAACTCCTTGGAGCACCATCAGTCCCACACAAGGAAGTCTGTGTCATCCAAACCGGCACGGAAACGTGGATGACACCAATAATAAATTACCTTGCGGCGGGTATACTACCAGAGTCGAAAACACAGGCAAGAAAACTACGCTGTAAAGCACTGAACTATCAACTCATCGATGACATCCTTTACAGACGTAACTTTCTCGGCCCACTCCTCAGATGCGTTGACGACCAAGATGCCGACTACCTACTAAGGGAAGTACACGAAGGCATCTGTGGGATACACGCAGGTCCACGCGCAGTTGTAGCTAAGCTAAACAACGCGGGATACTTTTGGCCAGGGATGCATACGGATGCACTGGCATACATCAGAAAGTATAGGTCTTGCCAACTCTACGCACCTAACACGCATCGCCCGAAGAACGAACTTGTTCCAGTTACCTCTTCATGGCCATTTCAGAAGTGGGCCATCGACGTGACCGGCCCATTTCCCACGGCAGCAGGGAACGTCCAGTTTCTAGTGGTCGCCATCGACTACTTCACCAAGTGGATAAAAGCAAAACCCTTAGCCCAAACGACCGCAAAACACATCAAAAAATTCATTTGAGAATTTATTATTTGTCGTTTCGGGCTTCCACAGAATTTGGTGAGCGATAACGACACCAACTTTGCTGACAAGAAGCTGCAACAGTGGCTGAAATAACTTCAAATCACCCACACCTTTACCTCAGTGGCGCACCCGCAGGGTAATGGTGATGTGGAAAGAGCAAATAGGAGCATCGTCGACGGCATAAAGAGAAGACTATTGGAACACAGATCCGGCTGTGTGGACGAAGTTCCACACGTCCTTTGGGCACACAGAACAATGAAAAAGGCAGGTACGGGAGAAACCCCGTTCAGCCTCACTTATGGCACTGAAGCCATGGTCCCGGTCGAAATTGGTCTACCCTCACCAAGGGTCTTAATTCAACCAGAGAACAATGATGCGGAAAGACGGTTAGACCTTATGCTAACCGAGGAATGCAGAGACTTAGCCGCAGCGCGTGAAGAGAACTACAAGCGACAGATGCAAAAGTACTACAACACGCGGGTAAAACTCTGCAACTTCAATGTCGGAGACTACATACTGCGTAACAACGAGGCTTCGAACCAAGAACACCCAGGAAAGCTGGCCCCTGTTTGGGAAGGGCCATACATTATCAAAGAAGTTTTGGGAAAGGGCGCGTACCGGCTCGAAAGGCTCGATGGCACCCCCATCCCAAGAACATGGAATGGAGCTCAATTACGCAAGTGTTACATGTAGATCAATTCCAAATTTATAAAGAAACGGCCTGGAGCCACTTCTAATGGAAATGATACTCCTTTCACATTGTGTTGATCGCTTTACATTTACACTTATAAACTTTCCGGACGGTATGCCGGTATCCACCGCATAAATATGGAAAGAAGTCGTTGCGTGTGGACGGCGGCAAAACCCGCATAAACACAAAAAACGGCAAACCTTCACGCAGGTTAGTTATAGGTGAAAATTGGTCATCCACTAAATGAAAGTGACGATCATACCCGCACAATCATGATAGAGGAAACTGAACACTAACCTATTGACAGCCGCGCGTCGAACAGTTAACTTATTCAAAACACTGGGAAAATTGCTAAAATAAACTAAAATATACATGCGCAAGTCATGTAACGTTTATAACGCAAGTCACAAAGATTCAAAAGTAAGCGGGATTATACCCCTTACCTTGGCAACCAAGTAACTATAAGACAGGTGCGAGTACAGTGTTAAGGCAAAACCCTTCACATACTTAGCACCTGCAGGGAATTGAAGCCAAGAATACCTCGGCAACCAAGTAACTATAAGACGTGTGCGGGTACAGTGTCAAGGCAAAACCCTTCACATACTTAGCACCCGCAGGGAATTGAAGCCAGGAATACCTTGGAAGTAAAGTAACTATAAGACGAGTGCGGGTACAGTGTCAAGGCAAAACCCTTCACATACCTAGCACTCCGCAGGGAATTGAAACCAAGAAGGATCTTCTGGGCCATGCTTGCGGAAACGGGAATGACATCCCCGCATAGCGGGAACGTCGAGAACTAGATTGTTTGAAGCTCCAAGATGGAATTGGTTGTTTAACATAATTGATCACTATGTTCAAAACTACCAAAACCTCATGGAGAATCTACACAAGAGGTACTCAACGCTCCTGACTTGCGAGGAGGTTACAGACCTACCCGCATCATACCCAAAGATCAAGCAGAACAGTGGGAAATTCTGCACGTGACATTAGGACTTCCGCGGGAAGAATCCCCATGGAAAACCTTAAAACTAAACCCTTTTCAAAACCCCTTGCTTAAGTCCAAAAGTTCACCTCACTTATTAACAATTCATGAGAAGAACATTGAACTGGGGGGACTTGAAGAGGTAGGTCCCAGCAGAGCCCAGTTGGACCCGCAAGACTCACCTTGAAAAGGGACGTCTGCCCAGTTGAACCCGCAAGACTCCTTAACGGACGTCTGCGCGGTTGAACCCGCAAGACTTAACTTAATGGGACGTCTGCGCAGAGACCAACTGGATCCGCAGGACCCACCATGCTCAGAGACGTGACGTCCTTACGTGCAGTACGCAAGCTGTCCCTGCAGGAAACGCCTCCCAATGGTCGACGTACTCCGCCTATTCCCGCAGTAGCGGATACTAGCCATCAGGGAAGGCTACCCGCGCAGCAAGGCTACACGCACAAGGCACTAAACTCAAAATAATTCAGTAATGTCACCTGAAGAAGGAATGAGCAAAGCCGGGAATACTCCCGCCCAAATGAGCCAGTCCGTACGATACTGGAGGATCTTTTGTACTGTACCTGACGAGGTATGGACAAAAGATCTGACCAAAGATACGACAGCTCACTGACAACAGTATGACGAGCAGCACGCTCTTGTACTGTATGTCACTATTAGCCGCTGCCTACTCACCAACCTGTCGGAGGACGTGCATAGCCTGCAGTTGGTGGAACAGGAATAGTACACAGCCGGCCTGGTCACTATCAGCCGCTGCCTACCCACCAACCACAAGCATGGCATGTGTGTAGCTCACAGTTGGCAGAACAGGAACACTATTCAGCCGGCTGTACCTGCTTGGAAACCTACCTTCGGCTATAAATACTCCAACATCTTGGAATGGTATTATCTTATCTCATATTTCATATCTTGATACATTACCTGATATCTGTTCTAGTCATTCTTTTAATATACACTTATATTCAAGAGCAATCTAGTCTGATTCTCATGCCGGAGGGTGGTCACAAGGAGGTACCCCCCCCCCTCTTCTCAGTGACGAGCTCACGGTGTCTGTTTTGCAGGTTATCAGAAGAACCATCTTCGCCGAATCTAACCCCTCGTGGGAAACATCTATTTAACCCCCAGATTATCCGTAATCTGCCCGGGGTCGATTAGTGTTTCTTCAGTTGTGTATCTACTCTAAAACGCCCATTTACAATTATAAACGCTCATTTACAATGGAATCACCAAATCTTTACAACTTTATACAGTTGAAACAAATGATGTGACATGGGAGTGGGTGTGCATGCAATAAACACCCCTTTGTAGGTGACAGTGTCAACTGTCAACACCGATATTGGAGGTGATGATTGCATCGAAGTGACGACGTCTGAGTTGGTGGGGGCGGTGGCTCTAGGGCCATCACGACTTTTGGGTGTGATGATGAGCCTGGAGACGACATTGGTCATGGGCAACCAAGGCATGGGTTGTGATGGTGGTGGTCGCGACAAGGGAGAATGATGCTTTCTTTGTTTTATACCTTAACTAAGCATGAAATAAATAATATATGAATTTCACTTTCAATAAATCATAATACATGCTAAACTTGGTCTTTAGGTTTTCATACCAATGAAAAGAAACCAGTTGTAATATACACATGTACATTTAAGATGGAATATTAATTACGAAAAAGGTTTGACCGGTGATAAAGACTCGGGTTAAGTAAAGAGGGTTAGGTGGGTTCAAAATTTGAACTTGGCGGAGTTGGCTTGGTGGTGGTTTAGTAGCTTGCTAGTCTGCTTCTTTTACTGGTTTATATTTTATTTGATTAGTCGTTCAAAAAAAAAAAGTAAAGAGAGTGCTTGGATTTGACACTAGGAGAGGTCGGCTACTCCTCGGCTAGCACTTTAAAAAAATAAAATATTCTATCAACTTCAGTCCCCTAAGTTTAACGATTTGTTTAAATACCTCAAGTTTAACAATTTGGTTAAATTGATCACAATGTTAAATTAAATATCTAATAAAAATATAACACACATATATTTATCTCATTCTTGTTCCCTATTTCTATGTTAGATAAACCTTGGTGTTTGGGGAAAATATAGTAATTACAAAGAAAATAAAAGGCATTACACCTAGAGGTGCACAAACCGGTTTTTTTAAAAAAACCGGTTCGGTTATTAACCGGACCGGTTTTTTTGGCCCGGAAAAAAACCGGTTCGGTTAATAACCGGACCGGTTAATAACCGGACCGGTTAATAACCGGACCGGTTAATAACCGGACCGGTTAATAACCGGTTTTTTCTGTCAAAACCCTAACCGGTCTAACCGGTTAGGACCGGTTTAGAAACCGGTTAGAACCGGTTAATAAACCGGTTTTTTTATTAACCGGTTTTTTTTATTAACCGGTTTTTTTTTTTTTAAATTTCGCGGTTTCAAATACGAATATTTGTTTTTTATATTTTGTACTTAATGAAGACCATTATTTTTTCATAGTATAAACAAACCGGTAACTACAAGGCAAACCGGTAACTACAAGGCAAAACGGACTGACCGAAGCCATTCTTTGCTTTCGTTGTTAGGGTTCTTTGCTTGGAAGATGAGTATGAGTGTGTGTTGGTGAATGTGTTTTCAACAAACCAAAGATTAAAAACACATAACTTTCATTTATAGTTTTTACATTAAAAATACAAACATTAAATCGTTATCGCATATTCGTAACTCAAAAATACAAACATTAAATCATTAACACTGAAGAAAACTCTGCCAAGAACTGTTGTTCATGATTTAACTCAAAAATACAAACATTAAATCGTGAACTAGCAGATGCTCCTGTTGTTCCCAATCGCAGTTTGTTCATGATTTGCCTCCATGTTTGCTGTTTCTTTAACTAAATTAGAAAAATCCAAATCAACAAGTAAATAAGAGCACATATTAGGAAAAAGAATGCTTAGACACGATTACATGAACAACTTGCTGTTTCTTACTCATGATTTGCCTCCATGTTTGCTGTTTCTTTAACTAATTTTCTTCGCTACCCGATCCCGAGCTATTTCTTAGGTAATCGTCGTACGCGGCTTCTTCATCGGTCATTGGTTGAGTGTGTCCTACATTGACCTCGTCTTCATACAAGCCCGCTTCATACTCCATTTCCCCCTCGAGTGAGCGTTGATGTTGTGCCCTATCTAAAGAGTCCAAGTAATCCTTGTAGCAAATCGACATCTCTATAGCTGGTGCAGTGAGTCGAGTCCTCCTAATCGATATAACCCTGCCAGAAACAGAAAAAGCGGACTCCGAAGCTACCGTGGAAGCTTGGACCGTTAGTAAATCTTTGGCCATGGCGGCGAGGATCGGAAACTCATCCTCCTTACCTCTCCACCAAGCCAGCAAATCAAGACTTCTAAATTCATCCGGAGTCATGTGTTTCACAAAGTTGGTACCACCATACCTTCCAAGTTCACTGCTTGGGGTGTTTACCCTTTGACGTTTACCGGCGTCTTCCCAAATCATGTAGTACATCCCCATTTCAAGGTCGGTTTGGGATTGGGATTGGGCAACAGCTCTTAACGAGTCATGAATTTGGGAAGACGACCCGTATTTTGTAAGGTAGACATCATACATGTTTGACAAGGTGGTGTTTAAAGCATTCTTTAAAGTTTGGCTATAATAGGGGTTTTGATCGTCGTTTAACCCAAGCTCATCACAAATTTTTTCTATTAAAGCTTCAACACCACCAACATTGATGCAAGGGTTTAACGCAGCAGCACATGTCAAAACAGCGGGTAGTTGTTGAAAATATTTTCTAAATTTTTCTTTCATTTTTACACCCATATCAAAATAAGGTGCACCCCTACAATCAAGTTCACTCAACTTTGTGCACATGACAGCAATTTTTGGTAAAGCAATGGGGCTTGTTGGATAGTAAACCCCGGATATACTAGTTGTGCAAGATTTAAAAATTTGAAGGACCTCCGTAACGATCTCAATCAATAACCAGTTTCTAGGATCATATGGTGCACATTTACCCCTACTTGACAAAATTTGATGAAACGCAGTTAATGATTCTTTTTGTTGGATGGCTTTCTCAAACATATTACAAGTCGAGTTCCATCTTGTTGGACAATCCCAATTTGGCCCCAACCATTGACAATTAGCTTCTACACAAAATTTTTTGTATCTTGAAAATGTTTTATTGTTGCTAAAAACATCTCGTAACATTCTTTTAAAACTGTTTCTTTGTGTTTCGATCACGTTTAACCCATCTTGCACGGCCAAGTTGATAATATGTGCAATGCATCGGCTATGAAAAAACGCTCCATCACAAATAGGTTTATACTTTAATTTTAAATGGCCAACCGCGGCCGTATTGTTGGACGCGTTATCAAATGAAATTGAAAAGATTTTATCTTCAATTTTGTATTGTCGAATGACTTTATCCAAGATTTGAAAAATATTTCTACCCGTGTGCGGGTAATCAAACAATTGAAACGCAACGGTTCGTTTCATCATTTGCCACGACTCGGGGTCAACCCAATGAGCCGTCACACAAATGTATGAGTCGGGCGAACCATGAGGTACCGACCAAACATCCGTTGTTAAGTTTACACCAGTTTGTAAGTTTGAAAAGTATGAAATTAGTTCGGATTTAGCGTTTTTCCATGCTTTAAGACAATCTCTTCTAAGGGTCGAACGACTTACGTGTTGGTAGCGTGGTTGAACATAGTTTTGCATCATCTCCGTGAATTGAGGGTTGTCGAAGTGGTTGAAAGGAAGTGTTTGTTGAATCACAAAGTTTGAAAACTGTTGACGTACCGCTTCAACGTCGTACGTAAACACCCCTCCTTGATTCGTCATCTCCGGCTGCGAACTACTTCCCGCTTCGTCCTTCAAGGCCTTGCAAAAGCGCTGTTGTATATGCGCTTTTAAAGTGGAGTTTGCATCTTTGGCATAGAACTTCAAACAGTGCTTGCATCGAGCTTTTTGGCGACCGTTAGACAGTTCGCATAGGTCGAAATGTTGCCACACATCTTGGTTTCGTTTCGTGGGGATGATCCGAACGACCGCTATGTCTGTGTTCGAGGCACCCATGTTGACGGATGAAGCAGCACTTTGGGAGGCCATGATAATAAGAGCGTATAATCGAGTATGAAATAAACGACTACGAAATAAGAGCGTATGGAGTGGTAATGTGGTATAATTGAGTGTGAGATAACAAAATAATCGCGTATGAAATAAACGTTTAGAGCTAGTAGAGTTGTATAATCGAGTGTGAGCTAACCTACCCAACCTAAACTATATATAGTTGTTTGTGGGGGTAAAATGTTAAAAAAAACGGCTAGAAATCAAGAAAAATGTAACATCCTAAAATTTATAATGTTGAATAAAGAAAGTTATGTTTAGTGATTTCGCGTTTTTAATTATTAATATCGGGTAGGAGCGGGTCATGGACTTGGATTAATTGAGATAGGATAAATGAGAATGGGATTTCAGGGATATAAATACCCCCAAAATCCCAAAATATCTCATTTCTCACCAAACTCCACACACACTCCACACACTCCTCAAAACACACACATACTAACCGATCAAGATTCGAAGCCGAAACCCGAGATTTTGTTGATAGATCTGAGTTGGTAAGGTAAGAACAATCCAACAAATCTATTATTACTGTAAATGGTTAGGATTGGATGGGTTAACCGGACCCGAAACCCAAACTGCCCAAATCGGACCCCTAAAACGTCGATTTTAGGCCGATTTGATGGTTGGGATTTGTAGGCGCCGATCATACGATTCCGTGGGTACCAAAATCGAGTTATTTGGCTAAGAAACGAAGGAGTTATGGGCAAACAGATCTGCAGCACGATAACTTCGCCTGCAAGATTAAGTTCGCCTGATGAACTTCGCCTTCAAGCGTAACTTCGCCTTCAAGCGTAACTTCGCCTACGGCCAAGTTCGCCTAATGTATAACTTCGCCTAAAGCCAAGTTCGCCTAAGGTTTAACTTCGCCTGAAGCCAAGTTCGCCTAAGGTTTAACTTCGCCTGAAGCCAAGTTCGCCTAAGGTTTAACTTCGCCTGAGGCCAAGTTCGCCTAAGGTTTAACTTCGCCTGAAGTGAAGTTCGATTATAAAATAAATTAAAAACCTAATGGAAAATGTGGTAAGGCAGTTATCGAAAATAAAATTTTTCCAAGCTGACCTGGCAGCTTAACCCCAGCCAGGGGCTCTGCCCCTTGGACCCCGCTAGGGGCTGCCGCCCCTAGAACCCCGCTGCCAGGGGCGCTGCCCCCGGACCCCCGTTCGTTGTGGGTCATATATAGATAGAAATACAAAACGAGTAGTAGTAGTTAATTGATATGTGTAAATATTATACAGTTAGCCGAGCCCAGTTAAAGAAAGGAATTACGATCAACGGCGAACGTAACAGGATCCAGGTGAGTTTCTAGCCCCATTCCTTGTTATGTTTTCGGGGCTGTGTGCATACTTGATGTGTTGTTAATACATTTATCCTAAGTGATAAGTGTATGCCATATGTGATATATGTGATATGTATGAATGATTGCTTGATGGTACGTGAACGATCTTCGGATATTGCACGTACTGTCAGGTTGTAACGTTATAAATATGGTAAGTATGATATGTATGAATGATTGCTTGATGGTACGTGAACGATCTTCGGATATTGCACGTACTGTCAGGTTGTAACGTTATAAATATGGTAAGTATGATATGTATGAACGATTGCTTGATGGTACGTGAACGATCTTCGGATATTGCACGTACTGTCAGGTTGTAACGTTATAAATATGGCAAGTATGATATGTATGTTTATGTGTATGAACGTAATAAAGTTAATAAAGGAAGGAAATGACGGTTGTATGGTTGTATGGTTACGAAAAGGGTACCGAGCCCTAATAATACTCGAGGTATGATGTATGGTTGTATGGTAACGCAGAGGGAATCGAACCCTACTAATATTCGAAAACAAGGGACCAGACCCTAATAATATCTGTGATGTTAGGGACCAGACCCTAATAATATCTGTGATGTTAGGGACCAGACCCTAATAATATCTGTGATGTTAGGGACCAGACCCTTATAATATCTGTGATGTTAGGGACCAGACCCTTATAATATCTGTGATGTTAGGGACCAGACCCTTGTAATATCTGTGATGTTAGGGACCAGACCCTTATAATATCTGTGAGGTTATAGGGCGAAAGGCTCTTTAAAACGTATGATTATGAATGTAAAGAAAGTATGTAAGTAAGAAAGAAAGTATGTAAGTAAGAATGAAGGCATGAGTACTTATGTGTGTATGAAAGAAAGTTATGAGGTTAAGTACGTATGTATGTAATAAGGTATTGTATGGTATTGTATGATTAACTAGAACTCACTCAGCGTAGCTGACTTTTAGTATGCACGCAGGTGAGTAGGTTGAGACAGCTGGCTTGAGTGGAGGACACATGGCAGAAGACTAAAGCCTGGCATCTGAAGATCTGATATGTTTTATAAGTTATGTTTTGATTTTGAAAGACAAGAGGAATGTTTTAAGACATGATTATGAATCGATATGTAATGTTTTATGAAAGTTTTATATTCCGCATAAAGTTTTTAATTAACTCTGATATTTAGAACTGTGTTTATGAGTAAATCCAACACGAAAGTAGGGTTACCGGTAACGGGGCCTTACAAAAAAACGGGCAAAAAAGGACCCAAACTGTCATATGGCCGTTTTATAACGGTCAAAAACCGGTTAACCGGTTATTAGGTTAACCGGTTTTTGACCGTTAACCGGTTAACCGGTTTTTTAATAACCGGTTTTTAAATTTAACCGGTTTTTTTACTAACCGGTTCAATAACCGGTTTTTGTCCACGAATGAGTAACCGAAGTACTAACCGGCGGTTCAATAACCGGTCTAACCGGTTTTTAATAACCGGTTTTTCTATTAACCGGTTTTCGGTTAAACCGATCAAACCGGTTCTATAACCGGTTTTTTTGAACACCTCTAATTACACCCCTTGCCCTTGTATTCAAATGCTATTTAAAAAATAATTAATTTTACTAAGAAAACACATCGCTCATTTGTCAATTCAATCAAAAGTTGATTATCATATACCAACTTAAATAAATATGTTACTTTTTATTCCACTAAAAAGCAATTTTGACATGTAAAGGAATTTTTATTACATAACACCCACCTAACAAAAATCAAATTAACACTTATACCTAAAAATCGAATAAACCTTTATATTATTATTTTTAATATAAGGCGTAATAGGATTTTGAGAAAATACAAATATTCTTTTACATCGAAATAAAAAGAAATAAAAGAAAGTATAAACGCAAATTCAAATAATATAGTTTTTTTTTATTTAAAATTAGTTATGTATTCTAACATGCAATTCACATGTATGTGTATTGTGTATCACTTTTCTAAGAATAAATGTACTTTGTACTATTTATCAAATTTTTAGACATAATATTTAACAAAAACTTGAATACATCATTAAATAAAATCATAATAATACTTTTTAAACATTAGGGAAATATATTGTATATTACAATATATGTATATTAATAAATTTTATCAGTAAAAATTACCATATTAGTCGAGACTTCATCTCCTCCTATTCTTATGATAAAAAAGCACTGAGATACTTGTGGTTGAAGGTTTTTTATGTGTATTAAAAAATATAATAATATAATGTTGTGTTGTACCTTGTGTTTGTACAATTGTACCATTTGTTTAGTGTATTCACAATAAAGTACCAACAATTTATGCAATTTATTTAATGCAAATATAATAGTTTACGAATAAAATATGTATATGATTTTCATAAGAATTTTAAACTTTTTTTTATAGATAGCTATAACATAATATACTACCAATAAACAATTTGTAACTTTGAAGAAAGAAAAACTAGATAAATAAATAAACATCTACATGGTACACCCATTGACAAACGACTCTTCAAGTTCGTGATTGTAGACAGTACTGGTGACTTAACCCGTCACTAATTTTTGAAAAAACCCGTCTCCTAATGGCCCAATGTGGAAAACCCCTGTCTCGTACACGACTTTTTTTTCACGATCGAGACTCGAACCGATGGCTTATCCTGATGAAAGTCTACTGGTTATTGCTATTGGAAAGTATATCATATTAAATTACACCGTTAAATAATTATATATGTGAATCAATTATGATATAAAAACATAAATACCACTTTCAAAAATAAGTTAGATACGTAAAAACTATATATACAAAAATGGAAATGTAACAAAAATTCTTACATGTTAACTAAAAACTAAGTAAACGTTTTGTCAGTAGTTTTATATATATTGGACATTTAAAATGACATGTGAACTTGTGAATATAAAACTAATACCCGAAACAATTCATGTATTACATGATCATAAAAACATCTTCAGTAGTTGGTTTTAATATGTTTCTTTCCTCCTGAGGATGAAATGAAGATGATCGGATGGGTTATTGCCCGTCAGTAATCTATATATTATGTTCTAAAAAAAAGGAAAAAAAAAGATGGGAAGGTATGTTGTAGACAAAAATATATCGTCAATTTTATAAAAACTTTCTTAGATGGGTTCTTTGAGTAAATAAAGAAAAATAATAGTGTGTTCTTGTTTGGTTTGGAGTCGTGATAGAGACAAATTTAAGGTGGGTTTTTATCTAGACTTGGTGCTAAGATGCATTACTACGGATGGGCAAAAACTTGTATGAATATGATGATCTTATGGAAATTAGCATAATTGAACATATAAATATATAAAAAAAATTCTTGTGTTTTTTTAAATTTTTATTGATTTTCGTTCTTTTCGAAATTATGTACTTTAAGAAATTAAAATAAAACATTGAGAGTCTAATTTGCTAGTTCAATTTATTTATTAATTCTCTCGTGATATGATCTTAATTTTATCTATAAAAAATATAATGTAAATACCATAATATAATACAACAAAGCAATAACGCTTAAGGGTTGAAAGGTTTCATTCTTAGAAATTACAAGTCTCATTCTTAGAAAAAATTATCCGCCTGTTTAATAAACTAACCGTTTTAGGGTTGAAAGGTTTCATAAATGGAGCGTGTTCAAGTTGATCTATTAGCATGTTTAAGTAAATAGATAGGATTGCCTATGTGATTAATTTAATTCATTGCTCGGCTAACCTGTTTAACTTTATTAATATGTTCATAACTTGATTACTAGCCGACATCCAACCCAATAACTAACCTGTTTGACAACGTTGTTCTTCGACACATTCATCTAACTATCTAAGTTGTCATTTGTTTGAAGAAAAAAAGAATGGAATTCTGATAAATCTTTATCAGAATTGAATGTTTGCTAAACTTATAGGCTAAGAATTAAACATTTGTTTTCAGATAAACTAAGTCGTTTTTTGGCCAAAAACCCATTAAAACGTTTCAGGAGAATCGGTATGGAAAACCCGAATTAGGTTTGTCTTTGGTTTGTCCCACCCGACCACTACTCCGTTCACCCTAAGTAAATTTAAATATGTACAATTTAAATTTACATTTTTTAACACAAATAAAAATATCAACCAAGTTTGAGTTAAATTAAATAATTAAACACCTTAACCCATCATCCATAATACTCTAAATCCATATTTGGTTACACTTACACCTTTAATTAATATCATAATATACAATATTATTATTATTATTATTATTATAAGTTTATAATTAAACTCCTTAACCCATCATTCAACCCGACATCTAGACTCAAAATCCATATTTTGTTACACTAGTTACACCTTTAATATCATGATATGATATTATTATTACAATAATATTATTATTATTATTATGTATAAGTTTATATACACATATATATAACACAAATTTAAATGGCCACCTGTTCCTTCTTCTTCCTCTTCATCAATCCCTGTGCCACTTTCTCTCTCTCTCACACACACACATATCAGTTGCACTGTGTGTACTATTTCCATTTCCCACCTATCACCTTCCTCTGCACCTCTGCTCAAAACCCTAATCCATCCAACCAATCCACACCCAATGCCCAAATTCTTCACCTCCCATTTCTCACAATTTCCAATCCACCAATATGTTAAATCATAATCTTAATCATCATAATCAAAACCCTATATTAATAATATCCAACTCTACTCCCACTTACACTCCTACTCCTACTTCTCCCACCTCCACAGCCGCCGCCGCCAGCTCTTCCACCGCCGCCGTCGTTGCTTCCGGCGGCAATCTGACACCGACCCAGATCATAAAATCGAAAATGATGAAGACCCATTTGTGGAACAACGAAGATGATGCAGGTGGCGGTGGTGTTGAACGTTCTTCCAGTTTCACCACCAACGCCGCCGTTGCCGGTTTCTCCGCCGTCGTTGCTTCCGGCGGCAATCTGACACCGACCCAGATCAGCAAATCGAAAATGATGAAGACCCATATGTTGAACAACAACGAAGATGATGCAGGTGGGGTTGACGGTTATTCACCCGCCAACGCCGCCGTAGTCGATTTCTCCGCCGTCGTTGCTTACGGCGAAATTCCGACGACGACCCAGATCAGCAAATCGAAAATGATGAACACACATATGTGGTACTACAACGAAGATGATGCAGGTGACAGTGGTGTTGACAGTTCTTCCATCGCCGCCGTAGCCGGTTTCTCAGCCGCCGTGGCTTCCGGCGGAAATCCAACACCGACCCAGATCATAAAACCAAAAACAACGAACACCCATATGTGTTACACCGAACAAACCCAAGATACTGGTGGTGTTGATGAGTTACTAGCCATGTTGGGTTACAAGGTAAAACCATCCGATATGGATGATGTGGCTTTAAAAATCGAGCATTTGGATACTGTCTTTAACAACGACGATGAGTTGTCTCAGATTGTATCCGATTCGGTTCACTATAACCCGTCGGATTTAAACTCATGGCTTGAATCCATGATATGTGAAATTAATCTGCCTGTAATTGATGATGCCTTCATGGCTGGAGTTCAAGATTCCGATCTTCAAGCCATCGCCGGCGCCGCCGTATTCCCGCCGCATGCCAAGAAGGTCAAGTTTAACTCTGGTCCGAACCTGACTCCGAACCTGAATCACCACCCGAACCTAACTCCGAACCAGATGGTGAAGCCCAGTTGCTCGTCTTCTTCGTTGTCCTTCAGTCCGAACCTAGATCCGAACCAGGTCGTGAAACCCAGTTGCTCGTCTTCTTCGTTATCCTTCAGTCCGAGCCTAACTCCGAACCTAGATCCGAACCTATCGGACGATCCGAGCCTGAACGAGTTAATAGAGAACTGTTCGAGCCTAAGTCCGGGCCTGACTCCGAACCTAGGTCCGAGCCTGAACCGGAGTCCGAGTTCGAACCAGGTGGTGATAGTTGATTCACAGGAGAATGGGATAAGATTGGTTCATACATTAATGGCGTGTGCTGAAGCCATTGAAGCCGAAAACTATCATTTAGCCAAGAATTTGGTGAAGCAAGCCGGGGCGTTAGCCGTGGCTCAAGCCGGTGCGATGCGAAAAGTCGCAACGTGTTTCGCGGAAGCGTTGGCGAGACGCATCTACCGGCTTACCCCGCAGCCTGGGCCGACGGCTTTATCCGATATCCTTTATATGCATTTTTATGAGACGTGTCCGTACCTTAAGTTCGCGCATTTTACCGCGAACCAAGCGATTTTGGAAGCGTTTGCGGGTAAAAAGAGTGTTCATGTGGTGGATTTTGGGATGAAACAGGGTATGCAGTGGCCTGCGTTGATGCAAGCGTTGGCGTTGCGAAATGGCGGTCCGCCGAAGTTTCGGTTGACCGGGATTGGACCGCTGTCGGGTGATGTAGATTATTTGCAGGAGGTCGGGTGGAAGTTGGCGCAGTTGGTGGATACGATTAATGTTGAGTTTGAGTTTAGAGGGTTTGTTGCGGAGAGTTTGGCGGATTTGGATCCGCGGATGTTTGAGTTGAGAGACGAAGAGGTTTTGGCGGTTAATTCGGTTTTCGAGTTGCATCAGTTGTTTGGGAGGAATGGGGGGATTGAAAAGGTTTTAACCGCGGTAAAAAGTATGAAACCGGAGATTTTTACGGTGGTGGAGCAAGAGGCGAATCATAATGGGGGGAGTTTTTTGGAGAGGTTTACGGAGTCGTTGCATTATTATTCGACGCTTTTCGACTCTATTGAAAGCTCGGGTGGTGGGGATTTTGGCGACGGTGGTGGGATGTCGGTGACGGTGCAGGATCGGATTATGTCGGAGGTGTATTTGGGGAAACAGATTTGTAATGTGGTGGCGTGTGAAGGGGTGGATAGGGTTGAGCGACACGAGACGTTGACTCAGTGGAAGGCGCGGTTTGACTCGGCCGGGTTTGACTCGGTGCATCTTGGGTCGAATGCGTTTAAGCAAGCGAGTATGTTGTTGGCTATGTTCGCGGGTGGGGATGGGTATCGGGTTGTGGAAGAGGACGGGTGTTTGATGCTCGGGTGGCATACTCGACCGTTGATCACCACGTCTGCATGGAAACCGAGGGTTAACTAGTCAACCCGATTGAGTCAATGATAGGTGGTTTAAGTTTTAACTTAGTACATCCTATAAAAAAAGAAATAAGGAAAATATGAAGATAGCTGATGGCCCACATTATGATTTTTCTTTTTAGTTTTCATGAAAGTGGTTTTTTTACCTTTTAAGGTTTAATGTTCTCTTTTTCACTTTTGGGAAATTGAGTGGTTAAATTGGTAAATTAGGTGAAGTTGGAAGGGGTTGGATTGGAAATTGTAGTTTCTATGAGGGGGTTGAGTGAAAATTATTTTCATTCAATCTCACCCATAATAATGAAAAGAAAAGTTTGCTTTTTTGGTGGGGTTGTGCATGTGATGTAGAGAACTTAGATAGGATCAAACTTTATAATTTGTAGGATTTAAGTAGCAAAATAGTTTTTTAAAAAAAGTAACATTAAAAAAAATAGAAATGTATAAATTTAAAACTATATTATGTTGAATTTATATTCATATCAATATATGCATAGTTGATCCAAAGGTTAACACGCACGTTAGAAATTGGTTGAAAGTAAAACCGACACAACCTACATCGGTATAAAGTTACATTGTCTATTATTAGTAAAGAATAAAACATCTAATTATGCTTAACGGGTGATATTCATATCACTATATGTATACCATTATACAAAGTTGATCCAAAAGTTTACACGCACGCTAGAAATTGGTTAAAATTAAAACCGACACAACTTATATCAGTTTAGAGTTACATTGTCTATTAGTGAAGGATAAAACATATCATTGTGTTTAATAGGTGATATTCATATCACTATATGTATACCATTATACATAGTTGATCTAGGAGTTAACACGCACACTAGAATTTGGTTAAAATTCAAACTGACACAACTTACATCAGTTTAGAGTTATATTGTCTATTAGTGAAGGATAAGACATCTCATTGTGCTTAACTGGTGATATTCATATCACTATATGTATACCATTATACAGAGTTGATACAGTAGTTAACACGCATGTTAGAAATTGGTTAAAATTAAAACTGACACAACTAACATCAGTTTAGAGTTACATTGCCTATTAGTAAATGATAAAACATCTAATTATGCTTAACGAGTGTTGCTCTAATTTCAAAGCTCTAATGCTCTGTTAGTAAATGATAAAACATCTTATAGAGTTACATTGTCTATTGTTCAACCCCTGGGCTACCATTTTTATCTGGAGCTTTAATTTCGGATTTTTACTTATATTTTTCTGTGTTACCATCTCTTAATTATTTTGTTCCAATAATAAAACGTCAAAACATTATTTTCATTACCTATATGTAATGTTTAAAATTTATGAATTGGTAAAAATGCAAATTTAGGATTCTCTTTGTAGAGAGATGATTTTAAATTATAACTTTTGGTATTTAATAATATATCAATTTTCAGTGTTATTTATTAACTACATGTTCTGATGTTTTTTAACTGTGAGAAGCTGTTACTTGAAAATTTGCAAAACCTCGTCATTATTTTGTTAATTAATGAGATCAAATAAGCACAATTTACATTAGATATGTCTTTTTATATGTTATTATAGGAAATCAATGAAACACAATGTTTGAATCTAAGGATGATTAATTAGATGATTAACATTTCACCCCTTTTGATGGTTAACTAGAAATTATGTTGTCCAATTGAGATAATGCAATCTTTCTTGATGAATATTTAAAAGTTTACCACATATTTTGAGAATGAAGGAATATGACTTTCATTGTATATAGCGTAAATTATTATTATATAATTGTAGTTGATGTCTTCAACGTATAAATAATATTATTTTATTTAAGAATTAGTTTCTGCACATGATTACATGATTTTAAAAACACTGAAATGTGAGAAATTATAATTTTATGTATGGGGAAGTGAAATGCATAAATCAAGTAATATATTTAAAAAGTACATTATTTTATTAAAGAATTATTCGTGTTTTGTGCCTTAAAGAGCGTTCGAAACTATCATAATACCTGAGTAAATTTTCATGAGACAACGTTTATGTTTTTTGTTTGGAATCAATATAATCTTTTCTATAAAAAGTTCTAACAAGAACACTTTTAGAATTTGTATTATGTATAACTTACGAAACAATTGTGTTTATAATTAGTTTAATTTCGTACGTATCTTTTGAATACAGATACATAGAATATGATTTTAATACACCTAGTATGATTGTGATGGTATGGATTAATTGATAAAGGTGTCTCTATCTCATAGAGCGATAACGTTGATGCAAAGAAAAACAAGTAAAAGAATATAAGTATAGATCTCAATCATCTCATATATGTTACTATCGTGTTTTATATAAATGAGTGACTTTTATATAATAAGGATAAATATGAAACATAGAAATTAGAAAATAAAGCATCAAATATTGTTGTATTAGTTCAACCATTATATGATTAACTGTTAAGAATAATATGTGCAAATTGAAATATGTATTAAGTTGTTCCAATAAATAAAGAGTAAGTGCAATTTTATTTTGTTACATTTTAAACACACCCTACATTGTTTTATTATGTCACACGAGATATAAAAAGACATATGGAATACATCATCTTATATACATTAAGACATCTTGAACATATAAGTTGTACATAAAAGAATCATAGTCATGCATGATTTTGATCAACCTTATATTAGATAATCTTTGCAGAAGTTTTTACTCAAACAAAAGAAAACTAACTCTTAAGCTTATTATGAGTAAAACGGACAATATTCAGAAAAATAATGTCACAAATTTCCTAGAGCAATAAGTATTAAATGAAATTTGTAAGTGTGTGTTGAAAATAAAGAAATACTTAAATTTTAAACTCCAAACTATATTTATTTAAAGTATAAAATATGATAAATTAAAAGAGTTCTCTATTTTTTTAAAATAAAAGGACATTATAACTCTACTTTGATATTAATAAATATTAAACCAAATTGTAAAAATAAATTGAAAAGTATAGATACACATGAACTTCAACTTCCAAACTATATTTATTTTAAAGTTTATGAAATACTAAAAAACTCTTTGTTTATGATTTAAGGATAAATAAAATATTAGGTGCATTATTAATAGAATATTTGACAACTTGTTGTCCACCGGAAATGACCCAAATTCTTTCAAGTCTCAATAAGCATCGTATTTTTTAAAAAACAATTGATTTTTTAAAATCACCAACATATTAATATATTAATATATGACTATAATAAAAATATAAATTATATAATACATGATTGTTTATGAAAACGATGCTATGTATTTTATATATATGAAATTCGTTTGAACAATAGAAAAGTGCATGTATCACATAATGTGCAATTTCCCGATGTTGAAAAGTTACACGCGGGTCTCTATAAATAAATTAATTAATAATATTTAGGAGAATCATGAATATAACTATTTTGATCTATTTATTTGACAATTTTTTTTTAATATGGATTCTGGTAGAGTTGTAAACGAACTAAATTGAATCAAACAAGACGTTATTCATGTTTGTTCATTAAGATTTTATTGGAAAAATAAGTGATCACAGACAATTAATCGAATGAAACTTCTTGTACGTATTTGTTCGTTAAGAACTTATGGGGAAAAAATTAACTTTTCGTGCACAGTTCAAGAATGAATACAAATAATGATTTATTTGATTTGGCTAATCGAGAATGGTTATGTCAATGGTTCGGTCTGGCGACAAACTTTGTGTTGTTTTTTTTCAATGTTCATATTCATATGTTTATTTTACATATAAAGTATCATGTAATACTCATATATAATTTTGTTTTTATAGTCAATAGTTGTACTTCAATCTATAATTCTATGTGATAAGATAGAAAATTCATTAATAAGTATTGAAAAACCTTTAATGAACAGACATTAACGAACATAATCAGACGTAAATGAACACATTATTCAACGTTCGCTTACACAGTTGAATGAAATTCCTTGTTATATTCGTTCATTTATTAAACGAACAAACTTTCTGCCAAACAATTTGTTAACAGTTCGCTGAACGCTTGATTCGTTTGCAATCCTAGATTTCATTATCTACATTATTATAACTTCTTACACAATTGAATCTATTTAGTTGATACTAACATGTTGTGATTTTGCTTTTCTTGTGTTTTACCCTTTCTACGTAATTTTAAGTTCTAACACATGATATGTTGTGTTCTTATTCATTAAAATGGCTCAAACTACGTAAAATAAATAAATAAAATAATAAAAACATATGGTATCGGCATGCAAATTTTTAATGGGTCATGTTTACTAAAATCGTGTATAACTTCAACTTGTCACAAAAGTGTTGATCCTTATTTAGTACATGGAAATAAAGGTTATTCTTATTATTGTTTAGTCAAAAGAAGAATGTTATTTTATGTAGCAAATAACATATTTAATACAATTATGAAATAAAACATGATAAAGACGATTGACCTTCGTTTTCTAATCACCATATGAACATGAACGTGATTTTATTTATTTTGTTGAAGATCAATGATGGATGCTTAAAGATATTCTTACATAGAACTTGATAAATATCTTTAGTGCATACATGATTATGCATCGTAAAATATATTTCTTATTTTAAGTATAACAAAAATATAAATATGTGACACGGAACTAACTAGCACTTTTTGATGACTTTGCGCTCAACCTTTTTGACCCGTTTAGATCCCCATTGAGTCTGGGATGGAACCTTTTCCTTTTAAACTGGTTATAACATTTTATTATTAATCATAGTATGAAATGTTTCCTTCCCCAAGATTTTCGTTCTCACCCTATTTCTAAACCCTAATCTCCTTCATTCCATCTCCTCTGATTCATTCCAACATCAATCCTTCGATCCTCTAATCATCTTTCGATCTTCGTTCATCATCAAATATTCTAGGTATGTAACTTATTTCTATTGTCTTAACTTCAGTACTAACTTTATGTTAAACAAAAAAATCATGTGTATATAAGTTATGTCATATTTGTGTTTAAATTTAACATGTAGAGTAACTTTAACGTGCAATAAAATGTTGAGAGAATTTTTGTTCTAAATCAATCGCTTAAACTCATTAATGTCAATGGTCATTGGTCAATGGGATTGGTGATCAATTAGCAAGGACGAAACCTTTAAAACATTATGGGGTCGAGAGTTCTCTAGTTCAAAATGGGGGTAGCGGTGCAGCTTGTTGCTTGCTTACCCATTATTCAGATGTAGCTCGGTTTGTGTTAACTATTAAAAGAATAAAAATAGTTTTAAAAAAAAATAGTTCAAGTCTTATAGATAATAAAAATTTGTTGTTAAAAATAAAATAGTGATTCTCATTAGTTTTAGACATAGAAGAGAGAGCAACATAGAGATTTGCGTTTAGTCTCAATCTTATTTATTTGTTGCAATATGATTGACGTGAAATGAAAACTGGGAGTGTGGCTGCTATCTATCCAAGTGGACCATACACAAAAACATAAACCTGCCATGAATGTTTGTTAGAAAGGTGATAAGTATATGTTACTATTTTATTAATGTAAAATGTGATTATAACATCATAAAAAAATGAGTTATACAAAAAATGTAAAAAAGAAAAGTATAATTACTCATTGGTAAATACTGACAGATTAACGACGGGTAGCCTAAATGAGAAAATAGAGGACTTCCACCTACGTCGTAGTACATAGGGACGTCTATCAACGTGGGTGAGTCCAAATTTTGTTGTTGGCCAACATTTTTGGGCATTTGTTAGGGAAAAAGGTTTAGACGCATAGTTCATTAGTAGTTTGTTGCTAGCTTTATAATATGAATATTCTCGCTTAGGTTTTTAAGACGATTGTCGATGGAAATCATTTTGTGACGAAAAAGTTCCTATAAACGAGAACCAAACAAGGATTGTTATCGAATGAATCTTTCTGATCTATTGGACTATTGGTATTTTATTCATACTTTTTAAATTTATATTTTATTGGAATAAGTTGCGTCAGTTAATTTTCTCATATATGATGAGTTTTCTTCAGGGAATGCAATGAAGATGATCGGACAAATAATTCATCACGTATTCATATAAATGAGAGTTAAAATAAATTAATAAGTGTTTAGTTTCTTTTGTTATGTTTTCAATGCATACTTTAGGTTATTTAGATATTGCCACCAGCCAACTCGCAATTGGCTTTTCATATTTATTACTTAATACTAACACAAGTTGAAATATATAATATTTTTTTCTCCGAACAATTGGAAAAGTTGTTTGGTCATGCAAAAAGAAATTGATGTCACTTTAAATACTAAAAAACTTTTATAACAAAAAATTCTAAGTAAATATTTTTGCTTTATTTATAAGAGATAGCAAATAACTAGTGGGATTCATCCGCATGCTATGTTGACGTGGCGAGAATTTGATTGGTAGCGGTTTGTTGTTATGGTAAACATAGACGCTATAGTATTGAAAAATAGTACTGTTCGGTTTGTTGTGGTGGCTCGTTTTGCACATCGAAATGTAAATAAAAAACATGTGATGACCGAAATGGTGTAACTTTCGTTGATAACAGAGTTGCATTCAAATAGAAAATTTTTTGTTTTTATTGTAAGCTAATGAATGACGATTATTTATCGGTGTCGTGGCGAACCTAATTGATTCCTACCGAACAATATCAATATCGATATGTGTATAATTGGGACCGTTACCGGTACTCGTTTGTATGGCTTTCGATTGATGTAAAACACTTGTCAGTACTCGTTTTCACATATGAACTTTAATTTTGGGTTTCCATTTCAGTTGCTACACGTCTATACCAAGTGTTGGTATCGTACATATATTGTAACGAACTGAACCAATATTCATCGAATTTTCGCTGCAGCTACTTAATAATTCTGAACAATTCAGTCCAACTAAAAAGGATATTCACATCAAACTTATAATTACTGAATCCGAAATTATCAAATAACATAACTATAATAAGAAAATTGGGAAAATATAAATGGAACTTTGTATATTAAATATATATATCAATTACCCACACATGACACACCCCACCAAACTAAATGAAGAAAAAAGTTCCACAATCCACATGTTATTTCACCCTTTTTTCTTCTTTGTATTGGAATCAGATGTGTACTACCAGTTCACATAAAGGACATTCCCCTTTTTAAGGTCGTTTATATTTTTATTTAGAGAATATAATTTTGAAAACATTTCTTTTTATATAAACCAGATACTGGTATCAATTTATTTTATTGAAAATTTACGTTTATGAGAGTTGAACTCAGAGCCTGAGCCTTATAGTCTTTAAAATAATTTTTTCTTATTAAACCACCAGTCACATTTTTTTTAGAATGGCGACCGTATTCATTATGACTGGCTGGTCGCAGGTTGATTTGTGGCCGACCCTGGTTTGGAAGCCCAGAGAGTTTCTCCTGAAGGGCATAATCCCTGGTTCCCGGGTCCTCTCCCGAAGGGCGTAAACCCTCTGGCCTAACGCAAATAGGATAACCCCCCCCCCTTTAGCTCGGATTTGAAATGACAACCTCCCGAAAGAAGGCTGATTTTATAATCTTCGTTGTCATAACCAACTGCTCTAGGGGAGTTCATAGCTAAGGGGTGTTTATCGAATCGGATAACGGATTATACGGTTCGGGTTATTCGGATTTGAAAATTTCGGACCCTATCTGAATTGAGAATATTTCTATCCGATCCGAATATATTCGAATTCAATTCGGATCAAGTTCGGATAATATCCAAGTAATCCGAAATTATCCGAATAATCCGAAATAAACCTAAACTTTTTTCCTGTCTTTTGTTCAAAACATTTAATAGTGTTGAACTTAAATTTGAAGTTTAAACTTCAAATAATAGTTTAATAAATATATCAAACCAGAAAACACCACTAAAAACATGTTATTTATTCGGATTAAACAGATATCCAAACAATCCGAATTTTTTAAATTTCCATATCCGAATTAGTCATTCGGATATTCGAATTTATCCGATCCGAATATCCATATAAGAATTCAGATCTGTTTATTTCGGTTTCATTTTGGTTCGGATTTAGGTTTTTTCGGATTTCGGATTTCTTGAACACCCCTACATAGTGCCTCGGGGACGGTGTGCCCGACGCTATGGGGCTCTTTCACCCCTCCATAGTGCCAAATATGTTTGGTCTAAGACGCCTAGGCGCCTTGCTTTGGTGAATGGTAAGACATGTTGCTTGAGTTCCGAGTTCTAACACTATTATGGAATTTTGCCGGTCAATTGTATTAAATATCTAATATCAAATGATTACGGTTATTTAACATTAGATGGCTAAACGCCTAACTGACAAACAAGAGCGATCAACCTAGGTGTGTCGTTTTTACCCAAAACTGAATAACATGTAAGCTGACCCGAATAAAAAGCCGAATAACCCAAACTAGATTAAGATGGACAACGAAACCCAAAGGTAGTATTTGGTTCGATAATTGAGTTTAAAAAAGTGTAATCAGGTAAACCCAATTAGCATGATTGACCGAAAAGTCTAGTTTTCCTCCCATATGTTTTGTTGTTGGCATGAACATGATATTTTATTTTCTTGTTTCTCAATAGAAAAGTCTAGTTATCACTTGAATAATCAGGGTCGCATATCCAAACAGAAACTAAGCTCCCACTCACGACCCATGTAACAAGCTACACCAAGTAAGTTATTGTGTTGAAAAGTGATATCGGTTATTTGAGCGACTAAAAAAGTTTGGTTTGGTTAATACGATTTGAAATATCATACTACAAAGTAAGCATTGCAGCTTGTACTTAAAAACCTATATACCGATTAAAACGACCCAAGTAAACCCAAAACCGAAAAATATAAAACTGATTAACCCAAATCTTACTTGGGTCAATAAATGGGTAGAATACCTATAGAAAAACAAACCCGGATAACCCAAATAACCCGAACCTATACCACTTAATCAACCTAAATGATACTTTTGAGAGGATTGTAAATTTAGAGAGCAAGACATTAGACATGTTGGGACAAATAGATAGTTATCTGGTATCATATGAAAGAAATCTAATATCAAATATTCTAAAAAAATATAATGTTTTTACTCACAAAGCAACCCCAATGGGCAATGACTAGAAAGACACCTTGCAATAAATAACCATAAACCATTTAAATTTCATTAAATTCCACCACCAAAATCAACTTAGGCTAAAATACAAAGAGTAGTTTTAGTGATATCATCATATACTTTCTAAGCTTTTTAGTCGCATTAGAATGATTTGTTGCATACTAAAAAATCTTCCCAAAGGAAAGTTACTCAAACCATATATATTTAATATTTTAATGATAAAATCATCTTCTAAAATACTTAATAATCCAAGTAATAGTAGAACTATTGGCAATCTTTGCTTTAGAAGCTAAAATACTTATATAAGTTGTGTGGTAGGGAATTGAAGTTTATTTTCTAAAAATCTAGAACATGATAAATTCACAAATTTAGATTTTATACTCATATAACATAAATATATGTATAGATTAAGATTTAAGATCATGAAAAAGTTCATGATGATCTCATTTAAATCAAATTATATTGTGTTTATAAATTTGGTCAGTTATTATAGTTTTATGATCTTCACAAAAATAAAATATAATCTAGATTTTGATCTCAAAAATGATTTAAAAAGTTGAGCAAGTGCACTTACGAATTCTTTGCACAAATTTTATATAAAGGTACCAAAACAACTGGTTTCAAACCAAAACCAATACTTAAACTGACTTGAAAAGAACCGCTTAGTAGCTGAACCAAAATATAAGGTTGAAATCAGGTTATAACCATATATGTTGAAACTGATCCCAACATAGTGAAACCCAATTCTTTGACTTTCTTCAACCGGGTTCCAGCAAAAAACAGTTTTGACTTTTGTTAACTCAAACTAGAACATGTCTGAAAAAAATAACCCGATTTATGTACACTTTCATAAATAGAATATTTGTATAAACTAAAATAACAACATTTTAGAAGTGGCTATATTTGGATATATGTATCAACCGGGTTCCAACCAAATACTTTAACAAGGAAATACTGGGTTGTGTTAATTAAAGCTCAATGTTAGCGAAAGATTTTAGTTTAATGACTAAATAAAAAAATGACTAAACATCAGCCGGCATAGATCATGAAAACAACTCGTGTTTTTTAAAGCAATTAAAGTAATTACAAATTCTTAAATGGCTATTACTTTAATTATAATTAAATAAAGTATGCATTATTTAATTGTAATGATATATGTTGTTAAGAAATAAAGATATGCATGGGGGATGAATGAAGGTGGGTCGATAGAAAGTCGACATCAAATATGAGGTGTGAAAAACAATTCTTAAATCACGTCAATACTTTCCAATATGAATATGAATATGGTCGGGTGGGCTTTGAAAATGACCTTTCTTTTTCTTTTTTAATGGATATTTTATTTTATATTATGAATGCCAAATATAGTATTTTGTATATTATACAAAAATATTAAGTTTGTTTTTTTAAAAAATAATAAGGAATACTCGATATGATTAATCTCATATTTTTGAGGTTTTCGATAATAATCTTACATGGTAAAATTGTTGTCACTGGTCCCACCTTTCACATTATTTGTTTTCAATGGCCCCGTTTAAATTATTTTTTAATGGATTTTAGGGTTTTTGATTGGAATAGGATACGTTTCGACTGATATAAAATTTATCTTGAAACGATACTCCAAATGATGAAACAGTGCTTTAATTTGAAGGTTTAAAACTTTCAATTAAAAAAATTAAGTCGTTTGGAACACCACTTCAAGATAATTTTACATCAATCGACATGTTTCCTTCTTCTGATCAAAAACCCTAAAAAATAGTTTGAATTCGAAAAATGTCACACCCTAACCTACGGCGGAAATGCTGGGGCGCGAACTGATTGCCACAGCTCTCAGGTACTATCATGCAATATTTATATGACAATATCTATTAATTTTATTCAATTTCCAAATAAATCAAATACAAAATACAACTCATTAAGCAAACAATAAACACAAATTTAATTCTTGATTTTATATTTTCTAACACAATTCTTCACTAAATCTTCACAAAGTCTTGCAACTAAATTAAGCGATAACCTGCATATGTGTATGGAATAGAATTTTGTCAACAACACATGTTGAGTGAGCAACACATCAGTTTAGTTGTACATATAGTATATATAATAAATTACGTAGCTGCAACAAGTCATATGATAATAACAAATTAACCAAATAAGCAAGTATAACTGAGATGTCGAGAAGCACAAAGGCTAACGATTAGTGTATGATCATACTAGACTGAGATTATGTTGGACCTCTCTGAATGCGAAAGCATACAAAGCAAATAAGCACAAAAACAAGTAAGGTATAAGTTGTTAACACATAAGACAAAGTTGCAGTTTTGTGTATAAGTATATATGAGAAAGTATATTTACGCGTATGTCCCCAAAACGTGAAAAACAAGTAAAATAGGGGAATGTGGTACTCACCTGATCGAATAAGCAAAGCTGGAAACAATATGTTAAGAAAGTGATAAATCATGCTCTTCAAGAATACAGACGAGAAAACCTTAAAAAGTTGTAAATGTAGGGTCAATCTGGACGATGAACAGCCGGCGACGGATTGATTAAGAACAGGGTGTAAACAGACATGATAATACAATTAATGCTGGGGGAATTGTAGGCGACAGGCAAAGGATGCTTTCTGTGCGAAGAATTGAATTATTATGATGATTATAGTGTATATTGATAATTAGGTTAGCACCGATTGTTTAAACGTTCAATACGTATATATATTGATATTGGTTCCTAATACATAGAGTCGACAGACCGATTACAGTAGGAATAACGTGTAGCTTGATTTGATTTCCAAAAATAATGACGAGAATTGAGGATCAAGAAACCCAATTGGACCGGGTTATGAATTAGGGTTTGGATTTGGGAATTGAATATAGGTTATCCAGATTATGAAAATGGGTTATAACCGAAATTGCAGTTTAGTCCCTTGGGGTTTAAGGTGGAAACAAACTTGGGTAAGAGTTTAAGTTTGGGTTGAATTTGCATATAAATCAAAGTAGTTATATTGATATAAATTAAATATGATAAGCAATATTAATAAAATAATATTAACTTGAATAAAGCGATATGTTTATCGATAAAATTTCCCGAATGTAAAACGAGTCGGGTCAATGAATAAAATATTATTTTGAAAAACCGAGTTGATACAAAAAAAACATTAATGGATTTAACTGGGGTCTAATGAAACACATATAATATGAAAAATGGAAAAGTTAACAACAATTTTCTGAGTTTGATTGATATCGACAGAATTCATAAATGTAAAGTTATTAAATCCTTTTTTTTCAAATAATAATAGTTTTAAGAGAGAAAAAATGAATTACAACCATAATAGAATCACAGTCACATCAATATTTTAGTTTAGGGGTACCCAAATTGAGAGAAAATCAAACGGAAGAAGAAATGGAATGAATAAATGAATAAAATTGATTATTATTATTATTATTATTATTATTATTATTATTGTTATTATTACTAGCCGTATGTCCGCGATGCGGCGAGGAATGCACGCAAATATGTCATCGGATGTGTAACCGGTGTTAAAACGTGTATTGCAGATAAGATCACGTGTTAAATATGTTTATGAGAACGTGGACTGCAACGGAATGTTATTTGAACTTCGTCAACTAACAACGTGGGCAGTAACGGCTTGTTGAAGAAGTAGTCTAGGGTTTCCGGATATTTCGGGATAACAGTGATAATCTCTTATTATATATTGAGCTGATAATATCGATAGGTCACACACACTTTCACTCATCTAGCTTACTAGCAATCACTGTAACACTTAGCTCTCGATATTCTATCAGTTCCAGCCTCTGTAATCATCCGTTTTTGATATTAATAAACTTGACGGTGATAGTTTTCACCGTCTGGGGGTTTTTTGTGCCGGAGATTATAATAATCACGCGTAATTCGATCAAAAGTTAGGCTCATAATCTTTAACCGAAGGTATTCGACTAAAGATTAAGTTGTAAACTCTTGACCGAAACGAAGACTATTATATTCAAGGGTTTTTTCCCTCGTAAGCATATCCTCGTGTTCAATATTTTTACCATTTAGCACCTAGCCTCACGCACTAATTTGATCAAAAGTTAGTTTGTTAATTTTTGACCGAAACAATTTGGCGCCCACCGTGGGGCAAACGGTGCTTTGATCATTATTCACTCTCAAACTAAACCCTACTCTCAATATCCACAACATGTCTTCACAACCCAAGATTGTTTCATCTTCTGCCGCAGCTTCATAATCCTCAGCGAGGCCGCCCATGCCTCCTCCTGCTGGTGGTATCCCGAAGAAGCCTGATAACGTCCAAAAGAAGACTGCTACTCCTGTGTTCTCGGGATTGAAACCATCTTCCCAGGATCCCATCATGGTGTCCAACAACGACCTTCTGTCTCTGTACAGACGGCTGCAGGAACAGATGGATCGCCAGAACAAGACTAACCAGATGCTCGTGAGGGAACTAGAAGATTTCAAGAAAGCCAAGAAGCCGGCGGAAGAATTCACACCACTAATCCCGAGATCTCTGGATTTCACTCCTCCAGGATCTTTAGGATTGGTGTATCCAGAGCCAACCACGGCGTACAGCTCTGGACCCCCATCTTTCCAGTATTTGGGGTCTGCGGGATTGCACTTATCTGGATCTCAAGGATACCCGTATGCGTCATCTGCTGGGCCTTTTCAACATGCAGGATCTTCAGGATTGTCACAGCCTGGAGGACCCTCCGGATTGTTCCAACAGTCTGGATCCTCAGGATTGTTCCAACAATCTGGATCCTCAGGATTGTTCCAACAGTCTGGATCCTCAGGATTGTTCCATCAGACTGGTCCTTATCAGCAAACGGTATCCTCAGGATCCTCTGACGTGCACCAGGGAGACTTTATCCCGATGCAGGCTAACACTTCAACTGCTCCGTTTGGAAATACGAGCTACATCGCCCAGACCGCTTCTCAGAATGTTAATCAGGGTAACTCTTTCAATACGATTCCATTTAATGCTAATCAAGGATTTTTGCATGATGCAGGCATAAGTCCGGGCTTAGCCCGAGAATTGCAGAAACTTAAGGACATGATATCGAATGTCCCCGGCGTAATCGGTCCCATAGCTGAAGTTCCCACTGATAGTCACAGGATATCCCGGTTTGTGCCATCGATTAGCGACGTACAGATCTTTTCAAATTCCGAACATGAAGCTGTATGATGGCTCGACGGATCCCGAGGAACACGTCGCACAATATAGAGAACGTATGGAGGTCAATCCAATCCCTATGGAAATCAAAGAGGCATGTCTTTGCAAAGGGTTTGGATCCACCTTGACCGGAGCAACCATGAAATGGCTACTGAGTATTCCTCCTAACACTATCAACTCTTTTTCTCATTTAGTTAACCTGTTTAATAACCAGTTTTCTTGCCGTAGAACTTTTGAGAAAATGACAGGTGATCTATATAGGGTTACCCAGAATCATGGGGAATCCTAAGAGATTTTATTACCAGGTTTAGTAAGGAGTCGTTGGAAATCCCGAATCTAAACCCAGCTTCAGCAGTAGAAGCTCTCAAGTTGGGGTTAGAAAAAGGCTCCTCTTTCTATGATGATCTCGTTATGACTCCATGCATGTCATTAGACGAAGCAAGAAGCATGGCTTTGAGGTTTATCAGGCTAGAAGACGACAAGAAAAACTCCAAAGTCGATATCCCGAAGTATGACCAGACGAACAGGAAATCCGAATCTCCGGGAAAATTGTATCGAGCGAAGCCTTACTACAAGCTTGATAACCCCAGGATTAATGCAGTAGATGAGGAAAATGATGAAGAATATCCTAAGATCTCTGAATATTGTTTTTCTATTGATTTTGGTGGATTAATGTGTGCTATGCAGGATTTAGGTGAGAAAGCCAGGTGGCCAAGGAAAACGGAGAGATCAGGAGCCTGGAAAGACAAATCAAAATGGTGTGCTTTCCACGAAGACTTTGGGCACCTGACCGATGATTGCATTGCACTCAGAAGGGAGATCAGCTATCTTCTCAGCAAGGGCCACTTGAAAGAGCTACTTGGCAAGAAGAAGGGAAGAGAGCAGGATCCTGAGAAAATTCCTGAAAAGCCGACTCCTCCACCAACAGACGCGAGAACAATCATGTTCATATCCGGAGGATCCGACATCTGTGGAACCTCTTATTCTGCTGCTAAGAGAAATGCTGACCAAAGAAAGTTAGAAGTGGCTGACCGGCCAACAAAGACATCTATTCTCACTAAAGAGAGGATTATATCCTTCGATGAAAGTGATAGAGTGGATGTTCAGGATCCTCATCATGATAGTTTGGTAATAACTTTATATGTGGCTAACCATTATGTTCGCAGGATCCTCATAGATGGCGGAAGCTCTATCAACATTATTTAATTAGACGTGCTGAAAAAGATGAATATTCCTGATGATGAGATCGTTCCTAGTTCCACAGTATTGGTTGGATTCATTGGAGAAACTAAGAATACTATTGGGGAGATTAAACTCCCAATATATGTCGAATGGGTAAATAAAATGCAAAAAATTTGTGTTATTGACTGTTTGTCTTGTTGCAATATTATATTAGGCAGGCCCTGGATATACGAGATGAAAGCAGTTCCCTCCACTTATCACCAATGTGTGAAACTCCCAAGTCCGTGGGGAGTTATCAAAATCATCAGTGACCAACAAGACGCAAAGAATTGCTACACGTCTTCCATGAAGTGTATTGCCAAACCCCAGCAAGCGTAGCAATTACAGCAGCCAGCACGAGGCGAAATGGAGGCCAGGGAAAAAGAAATTAAAGAAGTACCTCTTTATCCCGAGGATCCTGAAGTCAAAATGCTGATAGGAACTAGCATTCCTGAGGATATTGAGTCAAAATTGCTCGATTTCCTCAAGTCAAGAATGGCAACATTTGCATGGAAACATAAAGATATGACAGGTATTTTCAAAGATATTATAACACATAAACTTGGAATTGATAATTCTTTCAGGCCAATCCATCAAAAAAGAAGAAAGTTTGCACCTGAAAGAAATATAATTATTCAAGAAGTAGAAAGACTCTTGAAGGCAAAAATGATTAGGGAAGTTCAATATCCCCGATGGTTAGAAAATGTGGTGGTTGTACAGAAAAAAAATGACAAATGGAGAGTTTGTGTAGACTTCACGGACTTGAATAAGGCTTGTCCTAAAGATCCATTCCATCTACCACACGTCGATTCAATGGTGGATGCTACAGCTGGCCACGAGATGCTAACATTTATGGACGCATCCTCAGGATTTCAGCAAATCCAAATGGAATCCTCAGATCAAGAAGATACGGTCTTCATGACTCCCACAGGTATTTATTGTTATATTGCTATGCCCTTTGGACTTAGAAATGCAGGTGCAACCTATCAGAGGTTAGTTAACATGATGTTCAAAGAGCAAATGGGGGACACAATAGAGGTTTATATTGATGATATGGTGGTGAAGTCCAAGAAAGCTGAAGATCACCTTCAAGATCTCAAGACAGCATTTGATATCCTCGACAAATACAACATGAAGCTGAATCTTTCGAAATGCCATTTCGGAGTGAAGGCTGGCGAATTCTTGGGATACATGGTCACCAAAAGGGGGATAGAGGCGAGCCCGGAACAGATACAAGCTATCCTGAATCTGAAATCCCCAGAATCAGTTAAGGATGTTCAAAGGTTGACCGGCAGGATAGCGGCACTCAACAGATTCATATCTAAATCCTCAGAAAAGTGCAAAGAATTTTACGATAGCCTGAAGAAAAATAAGAGGTTCGAGTGGACCAGTAAGCATGAGGAAGCTTTATCATCCTTAAAAGCTTATCTTTCTTCTGCTCCTCTACTGGTAAAACCCGAGGAAGGTGAATCTCTATCTCTATATATTGTTGTATCAGATAATGCTATAAGTGCAGTTTTGGCTAAGGATCTCGAAGGTCAACAGCACCCCATATATTATGTAAGTAAAAGTCTTTTGGATGCTGAAACCAGGTATTCTTATCTTGAGAAATTAATTTTAGCCCTTATTATGGCATCTACCAAACTTAGACATTATTTTGACACTCACCCTATATGTGTTAAAACTAACTATCCTATTAAGTCTGTTTGAGAAAACCAGAAATGTCAGGTAGAATGGCAAAATGGGCAGTAAAGCTAAGTGCATATGATATAACATATGAACCTAGGACTGCTATCAAATCCTAGGCATTAGCAGACTTTGTGGCTGATTTCACCAGTGAACTTAAAGAAAAGGCAGACTTGGAAGTCCAACAACTTGAAGAAATCAAAGATAAGTGGACTCTATACACTGATGGTGCTTCAAATGTTAGAGGAACAGGTCTCGGGATTCTGCTGAAATCGCCACAGGGGGACATTATACCTTAATCCATATCATGCGGATTTCAAGCCACAAATAATGAGGCAGAATATGAAGCTTTGATAGCAGGATTACAACTAGCAATCGACATAAAAATCCGGTTTATTCAAGTACATGTTGATTCATTGTTATTAACTAATCATTTTAATGGTTCATATACTGTTAGAGGAGAAAGACTAATGAAATATCTAGAGCTAGTCAAAAAACTAGCAAAGTGTTTCGAAATGTTTGATATTTCGCAGGTACCTAGGGAAGAGAATGTTAAAGCAGACGCCCTAGCATATTTGGCTTCATCCTTCAGGATACCAGAAGGTGCCAAGATCCCTATCGTACATATCCTGAGCCCAGTAATAGAAGAGCAAGGTGTCAATGAAATATCAAAAGATGGCGAAGATTTGGGAGCCAAGAATCCCGAGAATAGTGAAAATTCCTGGATTATCCCAATCAAAAAATATATTAAGGATGGGGCTATCCCCAAGGATGAAAACCCAAGAGCTTTTCGCACAAAGGTAATCCCATATACTATAATGAATGATATATTATACAGAAAATCTATTGCAGGACCATATCTTAGGTGCTTGGAGAAAGCAGAAGCTCAAGAAGTTCTTCAAGATATCCATGATGGAGATTGTGGGAACCACACTGGGGGCAGAGCTCTATTATCCAAAATCCTGAGGACAGGGTACTTCTGGCCAATGATGAAGAGGGATGCTATGAATTATTCTTAGAAATGTGATGCATGCTGGAGACATAGCAACATTTTACACCAGCCAACAGAACCATTATATCCTATTATATCCTCTTGGCCTTTCATGAAGTGGGGGATGGATATCATGGGGAAACTGCCAAGAGCTCCAGGGGGATAAGTCTTTATGTTGGCTATGACAGATTATTTCTCGAAGTGGATTGAAGCAGAAGCCTTTGTTGAAGTCAGAGAAAAAGAAGTTATCTCATTTATCAAGCGCAATATCCTGACAAGATTTGGGATCCCGGCAGAGATAGTATGTGACAATGGCTCGCAATTCATCGGCAAGAGAACAACCAACTTCTGTGCCAGTTGGGGAATCAAGATGATTACATCAACACCTGTCCACCCTCAGGCTAATGGACAGGCCGAATCAAGCAACAAAATCATCATCAATAACCTGAAGAAAAAGTTGGGGTCTAAGAAAGGAAAATGGGCTGAGGAACTTCCTTTCGTTCTTTGGGCAGATAGAACCACTTCGAAGAATGCTACTGGACAGACTCCTTTCTCATTAGTGTTTGGAGCTGAAGCAGTTATCCCCACAGAGATAGTTATCCCAACGGCCAGAATAATTCATCAAAATCCCGAAGATAACACTCGAAGCCTACTTGAAGATCTAGATGCAGTAGAAGAACTCCGGGATTTGGCAAAAATCAGAATGGCTTCTTATCAACAGAAGATAGCAAAGTCCTACAACAAGAATATCAGAGTTCGAAGGTTTCAAGAAGGCGATTTGGTTCTCCGAAAAGCTTTTCAGAATACTACCAATCCTACGGATGGCAAGCTCGCACCAAAGTGGGAAGGTCCCTACCTAATCGATTCAGAAGCAGGAAAGGGGGCATACAAATTATCTACTTTGGATGGTGACCTACTACCAAGGGCTTGGAATGCTATTCATCTCAAAAATATTTCATGTAAGATTTCTATCCCGAGTATAACTGTTATACTAAACAGTTAAGGTATGTATTCAAACTTAAACTTTTATTCATTTTTTTTTATTATTATTATTCTTCAAACAAGATACTGACTTAAGCATCGGAGGGGTTTTAGCAAGGCTAACACCCACCCTTCACTTAGAGTTGACTATTTTGTAGATTAACTTGGGCCTTCGTCGCCAGCTTATCCTTAAGGTATAAGGGGTTGTCACCTCTTCTAAGGTTTAAGGGATCTTCATCTCTTCTTAAGTCGCCTATAGAGCACGTATATTCAGCCTTAGTTTGAGAGGCGGGGCCAGCACATGAAATATAGTGACTTGTTACCTCGTTATCCTCGGCTAATGGTTTGGATCTGGAGGTTCAAGGGATCTTCATATCTTCTCAAGACGCCTGTAGCGCATGATTTATTCGTTCTTAGTTTGAGAGGCGGGGCCAGCACATGAAATATAGTGACTTGTTACCTCGTTATCCTCGGCTAATGGATTTAATCATAAGTTTATGGTAGACGTACCATATTCTAAGGTTAAAGAGATTTACATCTCTTCTAAAGGGCCTTGACGCCAGTTCATTCTTAAGGTTTAAGAGATTTACATCTCTTCTAAAGGGCCTTGTCGCCAGAATTTCTAAGAATATTTTCAAAATAATGCTAATATTACAATCATATTGTTATATTCCTAGGATTAGAAGAATATCCCAAACGATGATTTTATTTCAAAGATAAGACGGTCTAGGGTTACTGATACACGGTTCTGGTATGATTTACTATTTGCAAATATTTCGTTTATCATTTTATTTAAAGCTTATGACTTAGTATTGGTTTATTGTTAAAATTTAAACTATTACTAAGGGATTTTTATGAAACTTAGATTTTTCTAAAAATGGAAAAAATGAAAGCATGCCAATATAAGTCATAAAAAGTTATACTAATATTATTATGCAGAAAAAGATAGTCCGGGTTTCACTCAAAACAGAGCTCATCCACCCGAACTATCATAATTGTTTTTAGTGCAGAAAGTAAAAAAGCAGTTTGGGCTTCGTCCTGAACCAGGATCCCTCCATCCAAACCATTATCCTTAGCATACTACATTATCCATACACAACTAAAATAGAAATTGTTCAGAACAACCCTTCAAAACGCATAAAAACAACCTGGAAACCAGGTTCAAGCTTTTCCACCTTCAGCATCCTCACCTTTCTTCTTCTCCAATTCCGTCGCCTCCCCAACCTCAGTCTCCTTCACATCTTCACCAGCTCCAGCATCCTTGATCACCTCAGAAGTCCCAGCCGTCTCACCCTCTTCAATATTCTCCCCTCTTAGCACCTTGAGCTTTTTCTTCCAAGATCCAGAATTCCAAGACTCCATCACATGACCCTTCGCTTGTACTTCCTCGGACATCTTGATCATCGACTCAAGAATGCTAGCAGCTGCACACTTCTTAACATCTTCAAGAAACTCGTTTTTCTCTGACTCAAATGAGGCTTTGAGATCCGAAATCTCTTTGTCCTTCTTTTTGAGCAGTAAGTCCTTGATGCTAACAGCTTTCAGGAGATCGTCGAGCTTGGCTTCGGCCTCTTTCTTGGACAATTCAGCATCTTGGGATAACTGACGGTAACTTTCAGTTTTCTGTTATTCCCAAATTAATGTTAGTTTTTCTGCAGATTACTATTTTCAGGATAAGCAAAAATTACTTACTGTTCCAAGAAAGTTAGCAAGAGCTTGAAGCTTCTCTACAGCATCGGAGGTGGTCATATCAGCAAAGGGCTCAGTTTCAGCCGAAGTGGTGGCTTTCCTTTTATTTTGTGCAGCACTTTTTTGGCGAGTAGTTGGAATTCTCACCAAAGGGGAAAGTGTCTTGGAATGTTCTTGCTTCACCACAGGCTATCCTCAATAAAATCATCCAAATCCACCAAGCTAAAAGACTTTGGCTTCAGCATTCCTACACAATAATTTATCAAGTTATTTTCAAAATAACGTAATCCCTAGAAAACCTAAATTCCCCAAAACACTTACCAGAGGTCATACTCTCAGCAGGTTTCTCAGCAATCAAACTCGTTTCTCCTGTTTCTTCCTCTAACCAAAACTCCCTTTCCTCTGCTGGAATCTTGAACAACTCTTTGAGCCTTTTCTTCGTGTCCTTCCTAAGCTTTATCAAATCTTCAAATACAACTGCCAAAAAACAAAACCATATCAGAATAAATCATTTACAAAAAGAAGCTTTATCCTACAAATCTCCTACCCTTATGAACCCATTTAGTGGGCAAGCTAAACCCATCAGGAATAGAATCCCGACGAACGAAAAAGAAGTGTTTTTTCCAATCGGGATCGCTACTAGACACCTTGGGAATCATGTAAAGACGACTGGACTTAGATTGGAGGCAATAGCGGAAGGATCCATGGGTTCGAAGGTTGTAAGTTGCGGCTATCTCGGGCACACCTATGGATAACCCATGGGTTTTGTTCAAACGATCTACTGTAGCCAAAACCCTCCACACCATTGGCATGACTTGCGAATACGAGAATCCGGTTACGTCAAAGAACTCTTGGATGAGAGGGGAAAATGGGTATGAAAGGCCAATCGAAAAGGGATAATAGAAGAAGCACACCCAGGTTTTTGAAGAAAAATCGGCTTTGGTTTTGGGGTCATACGGCCTAATGACGGCTTCGGCAGGTAATAAACCTGATTCTTTCAGAAACCTATTATCTAAATCTTTGAACAGGCATTGATCTTCATCGGTCGTCGGGATGAGACCTTGGTCAACGAAATCGTCTGAGGTCGCGAAAGAGAAAGGATTGGGGGCACGAGGGGTTCTTTTCCTCATCTTCAATATGGATCGAAAGAAAAATTTCAAGAAAATAAAGAAGATGGGAGATGGAAACTAACCTGGTTATGGATCGGTGGAAGAGGATTGTGGTGTAAAAGAAGGAAATGGCTTTAATTATAACCTAGAAGGCCGGTTGTAGAGTCTCCTCGATTCCCGCGCACGTCACTTCACATTTCAGAGATATTATTGCTTTTAAAATTTGAAATTTTTACAGTTGTCACGCAGTAAAAATTGGAGGCAATTGTTGGGTGCAGATTTTTATCCTCGGAATTGAGCTTAACTTAGGGATGTTGACTCAAACAGTTATTCTGAGGAAGGTACGTTGACTAATTCAATTGTCCTATATTATCTAACTGTTTTACAGATAAGATCACGTGTTAAATATGTTTATGAGAACGTGGATTGCAACGGAATGTTATTTGAACTTCGTCAACTAACAACGTGGGCAGTAACGGCTTGTTGAAGAAGTAGTCTAGGGTTTCCGGATATTTCGGGATAACAGTTGTAATCTCTTATTATATATTGAGCTGATAATATCGATAGGTCACACACACTTTCACTCATCTAGCTTACTAGCAATCACTGTAACACTTAACTCTCAATATTATATCAGTTCCAGCCTCTGTAATCACCCGTTTTTGATATTAATAAACTTGAAGGTGATAGTTTTCACCGTCCGGGGGTTTTTTGTGGCGGAGATTATAATAATCACGCGTAATTCGACCAAAAGTTAGGCTCATAATCTTTAACCGAAGGTATTCGACTAAATATTAAGTTGTAAACTCTTGACCGAAACGAAGACTATTATATTCAAGGGTTTTTTCCCTCGTAATCATATCCTCGTGTTCAATCTTTTTACCATTTAGCACCTAGCCTCACGCACTGATTTGATCAAAAGTTAGTTCGTTAATTTTTGACCGAAACAGTATGCATTAGTAATTGCTTATTATGCAATAGTGATTATACCTCTTAAAATTTAAAAGGTTCTTAACTCACGCATTATATATAATAAAGATAAAGATAAAAAGTATTATTTTCTTGTTTGGTTAACCTATGAAATAAAATGAATTATTATCTTATATTGTTTGACAACAGAAAAGGAATGTAACATCCTAAAATTTTAATTTTGAATAAAAAAAGTTATGTTTAGTGATTTCGCGTTACTAATTATTTAATATCGAGTAAGGAGCGGATCATGAACTTAGATTATTTGAGATGGGTTAAATGAGAATGGGCCTTAGGTCCATGGGCTTTAAGGGATATAAATATCCCCTAAACCCTAAACTATCATTCATTCCATCTTATTCTCTAACACTCCAAAACACACACACACCACACACACCGCCGGCGGTCGAGGAGAGGAACGAACAAGATCCGAGAGAGGGAGAGCGATTAGTTGTAATTAAACAAGTTAAACGAGATCCAAACAAGCTCAAAAAGGTATGATTCTTGATCTTTGAAGTTTAAAGATCCACGCTTTATAGTGTATAAACGACCGAAAACGGTTGGGGAACGTAGTGGGTGATGTTGAACCATAACAAGGGTGTTAAAATCGCCAAAATGCTTGATAGAAACCAAACAGCGGCTGGACTGGGCAACTTCGCCTTCAAAGCGATAACTTCGCCTTCAAAGCGATAACTTCGCCTGAGGCCAAGTTCGCCTAATTGATAACTTCGCTTACGGCCAAGTTCGCCTAACTGGTAACTTTGCCTGAGGCCAAGTTCGCCTAATTGATAACTTCGCTTACGGCCAAGTTCGCCTAACTGGTAACTTCGCCTGAGGCCAAGTTCGCCTAATTGATAACTTCGCTTACGGCCAAGTTCGCCTAACTTGTAACTTCGCCTGAGGCCAAGTTCGCCTAACTGGTAACTTCGCCTGAGGCCAAGTTCGCCTAACTGATAACTTCGCCTAAAGCTAAGTTCGCTTAAGGTTTAACTTCGCTTAAAGCTAAGTTCGCCTAAGGTTTAACTTCGCTTAAAATCAAGTTCGATTAGGAAATAAATTAAAAACCTAATGAAAAATGTGTTAAGACAGTTAAGGGAAATAAAATTTTTCCAAGCTGACCTGGCAGCTCGACCCCAGCCAGGGGCTCTGCCCCTTGGACCCTGCTAGGGGCTGCCGCCCCTAGACCCCGCTGCCAGGGGCGCTGCCCCCGGACCCCCGTTCGTGGTGGGTTATATAAAGATAGAAATGTGATATGAGAAGTGATAGTTAATTGATACGTATACTTGTTATACAGTCAGCCGTGCACAACTGAAGAAAGGGATTACGATTAACGGTGAACGTAACCGTGTTCAGGTGAGTTTCTAGCCCCATTCCTTGTTATGTTTTCGGGGCTGTGTGCATACTCGATGTGTTGTTAATACATTTATCCTAAGTGATAAGTGTATGCCATATGTGATTATGTGATATGTATGAATGATTGCTTGATGGTACATGAACGATCTTCGGATATTGCACGTACTGTCAGGTTGTAACGCTATGTATAAGGTAAGTATGATATGTATGCTTATGTGTATGAACGTAATAAAGTTAATAAAAGAAGGAAAAGATGGTTGTATGGTAACTAAGAGGGAATCGAACCCTACAAATATTCGAGAACTAGGGACCAGACCCTTATAATATCTGTGATGTTAGGGACCAGACCCTTATAATATCTGTGATGTTAGGGACCAGACCCTTATAATATATGTGATGTTATGGACCAGACCCTTAAAATATCTGTGATGTTAGGGACCAGACCCTTATAATATCTGTGATGTTAGGGACCAGACCCTTATAATATCTGTGAGGTTATAGGGCGAAAGGCTCTTTAAAACGTATGATTATGTATGTAAAGAAAGTACGAAGGTAAGAATGAAAGTATATGCACTTAGGTGTGTACGAAAGAAAGTTAAGAGGTTAAGTATGAAATGTAAGAATGTATTGTATGATTATGTGATTAACTAGAACTCACTCAGCGTAGCTGACTTTTAGTATGCACGCAGGTGAGTAGGATGAGGCAGCTCGCTTGAGGAGACACGTGGCACTGAATAAGAGGCTGGCATCGAACGACTCAAGACGTTTAAGTTTAATGTTTCGTTTATTTTGAAAGACAAAATGATGTTTTAAGACAAGACGTGTTTTGTTATGAAATGTTTTATGAAAGTTTTTAAATTCCGCGAATGTTTTAATTAACTCTGATATTTAGAACTGCGTTTATTAGTAAATCCAACACGAAAGTAGGGTTACCGGTGACGGGGCCTTACAAGGAAATATAAAAAAACTGAATGAAGTAGAAATGATAAAATTTTCTTGTCTAAAAAAATACTAAAATAAAATAAATTGAAGTGACGACGATGGTGGCGGCGTCGGCGATGGCGGTGGCGGTGGTAGACGATGGTGGTCAAACAGTTGCAATGGTGGTCAAGCGATGGTGATGGTGATGGCGGTGACGGTCAGGTGGTGGTGGTTATCAGGTGGCGGCGATAGGGGTGGCCAGGCGGTGATGGTGGTGATTGAAATGTGGTGTAGTTGAGAGAGTAGGATGAATTTGGAATATAATAAAAAAAGAGGGAGGGGGTGACGGAATGGTTTTGGTGGAATGCGTTTCTCCGTGTAATCGTTGATTTCATATCATTGATTAACCAAACACCTATTTTTTCTTTTGCTCTCAGTGACTCATTACAATAATTACATTTTCCATATCATTTCTGTATACTAAATACTACCTTATAACTTCAATTTTTTAAATATCTTTCCGACGTAAACGGAAGCAATAAAATGACTCGAAATAATTATTAATTTATAGACTTAAAATCAAAGTTGAAGTTCATAAACGAAAGTGCTAATGTCAATAATTTACGTCCCCTTACAATGACCATGATTTCTATTTAATATATATTTGTCAACAAGAATATTTATTAGAAAAATTAGAAAACTACTTAATCCATAAAAATCTCCTAAAAATATAGATTCATCCGCATGATCCTAATTAATAACACTTTAAAAAGATCAAGACCTCCACACATTTGCTAAAATGGCACCACGTACATCACCCGTCTCAGACTCTCAGTAGGTTCAGGTTTGACAACAAATTATCTCCATTAATGGTAGATCTTTAGAAAAAGGAATCAATTAAAATACCGGTTCGAAATTCGTATTTATAAACTAACCCAAATACAAATGACGTGTAACACCCCAACCATGAGACTTGAATCCTCTTTATTTCTAACGAAAAAATCTTATTCAACATTTTAATACACTACGCTAAGAGAACATGCTATAATACTTACAAAGATCTCTTATTAACAAGCAAAAGGGAAAATGTAACTGTGGACAAAAAGTTAATATAAAACATATTTTCCATTGTTAATCGATCAAATAAATAAATCAAATCTTACTAAAGTTAAGTTTGAATGCATTTTATTCTAAAAATTTTAACTCTGTGAATAGTTTATTTTACAAATAATGAAATAAAATTTATGATAAATTTAACGAATAAAGAATAATAAATCACCTGGTGGCGAATACCTTGATACCGCTATGCTGCAAGTCAATATTATTAGCTAAAATCACATGATTTTTTATCATCGAAATATGTAAAAGTGATAATTTTTGATAACCCAAACACAAGTTAGTTTGAGCGGTTATAAACGGATATATCCGTTTACAAAAATAATCTTATTCAATTTGTGTTGTAAATAAAAGGGGTGACCCAACCAATTATGAATTACAAACAAAAAAAAGTAAGAGACTAATTTTAGTCTCTTGATAATTCTATAAAGAGAATGCCTCTTAATCGATTATAAATAAAGAATGTCTCTTCATTAAAAGAACATCTTCAAATGGTCCGTAGAGCTTTTAAATGGTTAAATTTTAGAGACATGATAAATCATTTAGAGGCTATTTTTTAATCAGTCAGACATTTTAATTATTTGTCACAAGCTTGTCAAACAACCCCTTACTTGTTTATATGATATATCTTTAACTCATTCACAACCTATTACAACAGTATTTTATAACCCGTCAACACATTCACGATATCTTTTTTACATTATTACAACTCATTGACAGTCCATCAACCTAATTAGATAATAATTTACCCCAGACCTTAGTCATATTCGAGTCAAAGCTTATATTATATGAGCCGAATTCAAGTTCTAAGTTCTAACAGCCGATAGCAACAACCGGATATACCGACATAAGTTTCAAGGGTGGTAATTTGTTCAAAAGTCAAAGAAAGATGATACCCATGAATCCATGATAGTGATATTCAAGTGAGGACACTACCCTTTTAATCTAAGTTCTAAGAACATACATTTATGGTCCATTATGAAATGTCCCATTTGTCTCCCACTCAATTTGACCTTTTTTAAAACATGGGTTTTCTTGATGTTGACTATAACTAGAATAATACTATTTCAGGTAAGTTTTGGATGATTTAATACAAACAATAATATAATAGTACTTAGTACTTTTATTTTATGTCAAAAATATAGTGATTTTTTTTATCAGACTAACAAACATAGAATTGTTTAGGAACTTCGTACGGGATGAATGAATGGTAAAAGATGACCGCCAGCTGACCCAACTCAGTCGTACGAAGCTCTTAAGCCCTTCCAAGTTATCTCCAGTTCCGAGGAAAACCCACTAGTAGTAAAACTCGGACGCCATCAGGATCGAACTGGAGATCACAAAGATCACAAAGATCGAACTGAATTTGGGCCTATGTTGAGAAACCTAGACTTTCTACCACTACATCACAAGAAGTATAGATTAAAAGATGTTAAAAACTATATAGGCTAGTGTGTTACACGTTTCATTATTTTCTATTAGATGATTTAAGAGAACACATTTAAAACATTTAACTTTTAAACTACTTATAAACCGTTAAATTGTCTCTTGACTTGTATGTATGCTTAAATATGAACATTGTGTTCTTACATTATATGTGAATAGAGATATCAAACGAATCCAAATTCAATGGGAAAGTTTGAAATATTTGAACGGTATTCAGGTATGGGTAAAGATAAAGTTATGAGGTTCATTTAAAAGATTGTGAGTTTGAGACTTGCATCGTCCGATTAACATACTATATAGTGTCTTGTATACATAATAAATATAATATCAAAGTTGTTAGAAACCAAAATTATTGAAGTGTTGGAAGCATAATTGAATTTTTTTTCGGTTTAATGTCGGGTTTTTAGCCAAGTTTAAGATCGAGTATCGAGTGATGCACCCTAACTTGTAACCATAAATTGTTTTACACATGTATCCGATAGGTAATAAGTAACATATACCTAACATGAATGCTATTTTATAATATGATATCGGCCGTGATTACTAAAAAGTCTAAAAACCAATGTCATACACTTAAACACGAAAGTTTGTTTTCTTAACTAAATTTATAATGCATGGTTTTCATTCATCTCTAGAATATGTTTTTTATAATCCCATTTTAACCGTACGAGAATCTGTGAATGTGTTTACATGATATAGTGATCTACTAGGTGGCAATGTGAAGTTTCTATATTTTATTTATTTTATTATTATTATTAATATTCATAAAATGTGACCTAGTAGTAGGAGGATTGTGTTCTCAAGTGAAAACTCAGTTTGATTCTCACTTAGATTACGTGTAGTGGAGATGTTACAAAATGAACAGATTTGTGCCATGTGACGCCCAGACAGTAAATAGTGAGTGAGTTTTTGTTTTAAGGGTGCAATGGTCTTGTAGCTCTATATATATATATATATATATATATATATATATAGAAAATGGTTCAAATAAGAATAAAGAGTTTTTTAGGAATGGTAAGAACCAACAAATTTTTGACATTGAGTATTACAAATGATGGTGAAAGAACAATTCTAGGAAACTATGTCGGTTATTGATAATTTTAAATCTTAACCATTGATTAACATGATCCAATGGTTATAATTTATTCTTAGTCTTCCTAGAGAACTACTTATTTTTATGATAACCCTCCCCTATATATATATTACATACACACATCCTATTATAATAATAACCACAGGCGACAAAAAGTAGCCCCCCCCCACTACACAAATCGCCTTGGGGCCGGTGTTCCACATTTTTGTCTCCGTTTTTCGCCCCAATGTATCGCCCATTACATATGGCCTTATGTCATTTCTGATAGATTATGACAATGAAGAATTCGAGGTAGGACTTGTGCAAGGTTGTCAGTTCGAATCTCAAGCCCACTCATGTTTTCGTTCCATCGTTTGTTACGTTAGAGAGATCTTCTCTTATCATGACATGATTACTCTCCAGTTAAACAACATAGTCAGACCAGAGTGTGATAAAAGGGTTCTCAAAATTTAGCGAGTACGGTAGTATAAATATAAAAAATTCACCGATCTATAAAGAAAAAAATTTGTGTATTATTATTATTATTATTTATTACTATTTAGGTTTGAAGTTGACAGAAGAGATTTGGGTGTGACCGGAGGGACAATGATGACTGCCGGAGTTAAGAAGGGCGGCGGCGGCGGCGGTTGCATGTGGAAATGAAAGTGGTGGTGAGTGACAGTTGTCAAGTACATACAGATTGAAAGATAATTGACTAGAAAAATATATAATATAATAAAGTATATTATACACTTCTTATTTGAAAAAAATATAACATTCATATATAATGGTAACTTTCAAAAGAAAATTAGTTTTTTAATTATTATTATTATTATTATTATTATTATTATTATTTTTAATTATTTTTTTATTAATTCACAATTAACATTTAACACAAACCAAATTACATCTGAATAATGGGTAACCGAGCAACAAACTGCGTCACTATCCCCTTTATGGATCGCAAAGCCATGTTAACTCAACAGTTTATAAAATATCATATTAACGCTACTTCATCTTGTTAACTCAACAGCTTATTACATGGTTGTGCACGGGTCGGTTTTGATCTAAAACCGAATAAAAACCAAAATTCGGTCTTTCAATTTTAAAATATTTAAGTTTGGTTTTATAAGTTTTACTTGCAAAATCGGAAGTTGATTTTAAAAAAAAACTTAAAACCAAACCTTTAGTTTTTGTTTCGGTTCAGTGATATCAATTTAATCTTTTTGGTTTTGAATTGGTTTTTACGTTTTCATGTACATCCCTGCTTTTATATAAACCATACGTTTACATTGAATGGAAGACAAATGGGCAGTAAGCTGCGGAGCTAATCCTTTTTTATTAACAAAACTAAGTTGTTCAAAAATTACATTCATATATTTTGAGGTTATAACATTTCTCGTGATTAATCACCTTGTATGAAGGAGCTTTTAAGGCTATTACATCTTTTAATTTGGCCTAGTTTGTTTTGTTTAATTCGGAGACCCAAATTCAAACCTCACTTATAATATTTTGGGAGGACATGAGTAGCTCAATGAAGGAAGACTAGGATCTTTGTAATATTTAGTTTGATTCCGAGATCGTCCGGGTTTTACCACCAGTACTGGGCATCCAGGCGGGTGGATTTTCTCTGGAACTGGAGATAACTTGGAGGCATTCAAGGGTTCCGTACAGCTGGGTTAGGTCAGCTGGCGGTAACCTTTTACCATTGAATACATAGGGCATTCTATGCTTGTTGGTAGTTAAATTTTTTTTTTTTGTTTAGAACGTTACAAGATTATCAGATTATGATTGGATCACATAGATAATGAAAGTGTGTTTAAATCTGGTGTAACCCAAATGGGCTAACCTTCGTCCATTGGGCTGCTTTGTTTGGATTGGGCTAAACTCCAGCCCACTAAAAGGATAATTAAATGTATAATAAAATGCATGGCGAGTGAACTAACAATTATTTTCTTGTTTTATATCACCTGTTAAATTATAAATCATATATGACTTTAACACGAATTATTTATCATTCAATATGATTTCGGTAATAACTTGTGTTCGTTAGCCGTTCGGTAATTACTTGTATTCAATCGTTCATGAGCCTTATCGCTTTGGTATCTGTATTGCTCATTAACCTCATGTAACGTTTGTAAGCTAGATACCCGTCCGCATACGAACCTACTTTTGTTCTCAAATGTACCATCAAATCTGAAAATGTAAAATCTCTAGACAACTTTATAACACGCTCTACTACATCGTCTCCTGCTCTCCTTCATATCTAATATCTTAGATTCCACCATTTCCCTTTGGTGTAAAGTATTATTTCTATCTCATGGTAAGATGATAACGGTGGCGATTCAAACATTCTTTCACGCCACGATCTTCTAAGAAATACGTATCAAAAGATTAGAACATCTTTAAAACTTTTAAATTATAAGTTAAATAAACAAAGTCACTTAATGGGTTTAAAACCTAAACCAAAGACAAAAAGGAGCCTATAATTGCCTATATGAGGAGAATGATGGTTACCAATGAGCCTCACAGTAATACTATGTTATTTTCGACGTGTCTATTTTATGGCTCACATAAATATTATGTTATGTTTGACATGTCTATTTTATGTCCCACATAAGTATCATGTTATTTTCGACATGCCTATTTTATGTAATATTTTTACACGGTTTTTATGCTATAAGTATTTAAAGTATCTCTCATTATTGTTTACCTAAAATGAGTTATAATAGATTATCATTTTATATTGTTTACAGTTATCAATTTATATAGTTATATTACGGTTAAATTTATTATGACTAAGTGTTCCAACATGTTCAACTTTAAAATTATTAAAAAAAAAGTAGGATTGCTGGGCTGCCTATATTAAAACACCAACGATTTATATTTTGAAAAATTCTAAAAATAGGCATTTATGAATACGTTTATCAGGTTTTAGGTATCATTTCTAACAAATTCCCAAAATAGGTATTATTAACTAGTCGTGACGAATAGTTTATGATTAACCACGAGTAGTTTGTATAACCAATTAAAACTTGTCACGTGTCTATAAACTAACCGTAACGTCCAGTTTCACTAATCATCTACTCGTGAAGATTAAATAAGTTTAAAGCCTCGTAATCAACGCCCACGAGTAAATAAGATATCCTTTAGTTGCGACGAGCAGATTCTAAAACCTTAAGAGTCGCGAGTAGTTTATCAAAACCACGACGATGAGTTTGATTACCAAATGCATCTAACTTGTTTCTTTTACAAAACACTAACCGGAATGGTTAGTTTGTTTGGTCAACTAGTCGTTACGAGTAGATATTGGACAACGACTACTTTACATTCATTATACGAGTATTTTAATGGCAATTAACTCGTCTCGACAAGTTTACCTGGTAAACATTACGCATACGAGTAGTTCATATGTAGTTAACTTGTCGTGACTAGTTTACCTTGTTTACATTCTCGATACGAGTATTTTATTAGTAATTAATTCGTTCTGATAAGTTTTCCTGATTTACATTACCCATACGAGTAATTTATTTGTAGTTAACCCGTCGTGTCTAGTTTACCTTGTAAACATTCCTATACGAGTAGTTAATTAGTAACTAACTCGTCTTAGCTAGTTTAACATAACAATCTATTCGTCTCCTTACTGAGTATACCACCCACACATTCTCAGTAGCTCCTTTTGTTTCTTCCCAACAAACTACAATATTATCAATTTCCTCCTCTATTGATGTGCGGGTTCAAAACAACAAGAACATGACAATTATATAAACCTAACAACTTCAAAACAACATTGTAACGACTAATTTAGACTATAAAGTAAGGAGACGAGTAGATTGTTATGTTAAACTAGCAAAAATGAGCTAGTTACTAATTAACTACTCATATAGGAATGTTTACAAGGTAAACTAGACACGACGAGTTAACTACAAATAAATTACTCGTATGGGTAATGTAAATCAGGTAAACTTATCAGAACGAGATAATTACTAAGAAAATACTCGTATCGGGAATATAAACAAAGTAAACTAGTCACGACGAGTTAACTACATATGAACTACTCGTGTGCGTAATGTTTACCAGGTAAACTTATCGAGACGAGTTAATTACCACTAAAATACTCGTATAATGAATGTAAAGTAGTCGTTGACCAATATCTACTCGTAACGACTAGTTGATCAAACAAACTAACCATATCGGTTAGTGTTTTGTAAAACAAACCAGTTAGATGCATTTGGTAATCAAACTCATCGTCGTGGTTAGTTTGATAAACTACTCGCGACTCTTAAGGTTTTAGAATCTGCTCTTCGCGACTAAAGGATATCTTATTTACTCGTGGGCGTTGATTACGGGGCTTTAAACTTATTTAATCTTCACGAGTAGATAATTAGTGAAACGGGTCGTTAAGGTTAGTTTATAGACACGCGGCAAGTTTTAATTGGTTATACAAACTACCCGTGATTAATCATAAACTATTCGTCACGACTAGTTAATAATACCTATTTTGGAAATTTGTTAGAAATGACACCTACAACCTAAACATATTCATAAACGCCTATTTTGGGAATTTTCCCTTATATTTTTTATAAATAAAAGTTACATTAAATTGGTTGATAAGTATGGATACTTATAAACCCCTTTATAAATAACTAGGCTAATAAATAAATTGTTAAGCAAATACTATATTATATCTGCTTCAACTTGTAAACCAATCTTATATAAATTTATATAAATTTCTAAAAGAAAAAAAACACTCATGTATACATAATATGATTTTGGTACCATATCAAGATCACACGAAAGATTCAGGACGAGTCATAAGTAATATGTGTGTTTGCTAAGTTACAAGTGGGTACATACAAACCGTTGTTGTGGTTTGTATCACAAGTATAATCGCCTAGTTTATTAATGCGTCGGTTTAGATAATTTAGGCAAATCGCTAGAATTTATATAGATGCACTTTTGTTACCTTTGTGATAATTTTGATGCACATAGTGTCTAAACATTTTTTTTAAATTAATGTTATTTTCTGTAAATATAAAGTGAAATTATACCTAAATTTGAAAAGACTAACTTTTTTTGTGTATAACTTAAAAAAAATATGTATTTATATAAAGTTATTTGAGTTTTCACCAATTGATAAAATGGAAATTCAACAAGAAAGTAAAGACCAATGCTAGAAAGATATTTTATTAAGCAAAATAAAAACATATGATAAAACAAAAGAGGTATATAAAACTACAATATTACATTTTTATTTTAATATAGTAGGCATTATATACCTTTTTTTTGTAAAAAAAATAAAGTTATACCGTACAAACTGGTTGAAGCTGGTATGAAACCTAGCTGTATTTTCCTTGTAAAAGATTAAAGTAAAAGGTCAAAAGAAAGCCTGCAAAATATATTATTTTAGCATCTAATTTCCAGCTAGCACTTTCATCCTTTTTTGTGGTGTTTCACCCACAACTTTGGTTGGATTTTTTTAACTTCTATCGGCTTTGAACCCGTGAACTCTTATTTTACACTTTAACTATTTTAACTCACCATTAAAATGGTAATGACCGCTACTCGGGTTAGATAGTGTGTTAGACTGGTTTAATATTATGTTTTTGTAAAATTATTCAAAGATTTTTTCAATCATTAACGGGGCGGTAAATTGGGTTTTTATGTGACAACAAGACTTTAAAGGGTATTGCTTGTTAAAGTCACACCGTCGACGCGACAGTAGCGTAGCGCTTTACTTAATTATGCTTTAAATCCATCATCCACAACAGCCAGTTTAACAATAGAAACTACCAATGACAAATACAATTATTCATATCATATTGATATCATAGTATAGTACAAGGTACAATATTTATCCTTCAATTCAGGACATGAAACAATAATAATACAATTATTGAACAATTGATTTTCAAAACAACAAAAACCCTAACCACATATCAAACTTCATCTCATCTTCATCACTATCCAACAACATATAAGAAACAATACATGAAGAAATGAATAGATTCAAATAATAGAAGAAATCCAAATTGTAATTAGGTCAATAAATCACATGTTATGTATATTCATTGAGATGATACCTTAAGATTGAGTGATTTATTGAACCATGCCTTCCAGCTGCCAAAGCTCTTCCTTGGTATTTCCACGGTCCCCGGCCGCTTGTCGTCGCCTCCACCCGCCTCCTTCTCCGGTTTCTTGCATAACATGAAGTTCCTCACACCGAATGATCCGATTCGTTCCCATGGTTGCAATGCTGTAACAAAAGTAATTCGTCAACATTCTAATTTGGTTTAAATATTAACATTTTAACTCGCTTAGACTCAGCTCGAACGAAATCAAGTCCATCAACATTCTAATTCGATTCATCCGAATAGATTCAAATGAAAATCATTTTATTGTTATAATTCGATTCAAATTATAATCATCAACTTTCTAATTCGATTGAAATTAATTCATCAACATTTTAATTCGATTTAATCAGATTAGATTCAATTCAATTCAAATCAAATGCAAAAATTACCCGGTTCCAGACCCGACCGGTGTACCTGACCTGAAACCGGTTCCAACCAGTACCCAACCCGCGGGTACGACCTGGTATTGGGTTTCTCCACGGACCCAACACCCGGTCCCGCCTTTACTTGGTCAACACCCAACCCAGCCCTACCCGAAACCCGAAAAAATCCCGGAAACCCCAGAATTGGTTTCGACCTGGCCCAATTTTGACTTTTGTTGACCATACCCCGAACAAGTTCCGACAAATTAACCGGTTTGTGCACCTTTAATCAACAACATTATATCATTCGATTCAATTCGATTAAAATTATATTTGATTTAAATCAAACTCAAAAACATTCAAACTCCATTCATTCAATCTGATTAGATTCGATCGATTCAATCGAATTAGATTCAATTCAATTCAATTCAAATCAAGTTCATCCACATTCTAATTCGATTCGATTCGAATCACGCAACAAACAATGAACAATCACAATAATAAAAAAAACAAGATCATTGAAACCTAACCTTCGGTACCAACAAGAGGACAACACAAAACAAATTCATTGCTATTAGATCCAAGCACAGGAAGCCTTCCTTCTCTAGCATATGATTTAAGCGCGGTATCAATCACATTTGCCACCAACTCCTCCTCATTCACAACAAACCTTAACGGACCCGCGCTTCCAACAACCGTTACACTTATCAAAAGCCGGTTTCCAACTACCTTTGCCGCGTTACTCTTCTTATGCTTCATTAACAACATCTTCTTATTCGAATATAAAACAATGAAACAATCTAACAAAACGTTGTCCAAACGAAACAAATTACAAATTGCTAACAAAAAATTGTTTACGAAACTCTTGTCAAAATTCTTATCAAAAACCAGGGAAACGAATCACAGTTTTCGAATTATGAACGAAAACAATGTAACGAATTAAATGTTAACAAATTAAACGTTGTGGAAACGGATAACAAAAGACACAAGACAACAAATGACACAAGAGAAAAACAAAAGTTGTTTCAAGGATCAAGGCCAATGCAACGGAAGTACCAGCCTTCCATGCAAGAGGCGAAGGCGAGAGCGGTGGAAGGCGAAGTATCCACCATTCACAAAAGGAAGAACAAAGGGAAGCCGGGGGTGAAGGTATATGGGTTAAGGGGCTTGTCCTTTGTTCTTGGTTTTGATTTGGATTTGAGGATTGAGTTTATATATATATATAATGTGTTGGTGGCAAGTTGGCTTTTTTTGTTTTTCAAAGGGGTACGGTTTTCAAAGTTGTAATTGTTGTGTCTAAATATAAATTTAATAATATACCGTTCAAATAATAATAATAATAATAATCAACCTATTCTAATAAAGTAAAATAATTATAACACGTGTCAGTTTGTGGTTAATCTTTACAACTTTTTTCCCTCCAAAACTTATATATGGCAAATAAAAAAAATTATTCACTTTCCTTTTAAACTCTATTAAATGATATCTAATAAAAATTTTCATTTTTTTTAAAACTCTATTTGTATTATATCTATGCATCTTTATACAAATAAATATTACATATTATACCAATGTACATTGTTAGAATATATTTCACAACATATTTGGTGAAATTCAAAAATTTACAACAAACCATGTTTATTAAATATTAAAAATTTGTGAAAGTTTTTAGCTATATCTTTCACATCGAAAGGCCTTATTGTATTAAATTTCCTTCAGTGGCATTGCTTCATTATCGTATACCGATTGTAGAACAACTCATTCTCGATTTAAAAGTCAAATATATTTGATGATATAATATGACTATATTTGTAATACATTTTTTACATAATATAAAGAGGCTTAGTTATCTATTTATTATTTATATTAAATTATTTATTGTAATTTATACATTAATTTATCCCGTGTAATACACGGGTTTCTAAAGCTAGTATAATAATAACAAAAATCAAACTAGACTCGTTTTATTTGGTGAATATTAATAATAAACTAATAATAATAATAATAATAATAATAATAATAATAATAATAATAATAATTGAACTTGTTTTACTGAGTTGGAAATATAAATTCATATCTTTCATGTTTTGGATAAATTATTGTAGTTTATATATTGGTCGTACGTGGTTCATTTGGTCATTGAGTGAGACCCCTTGAGCACCGCTCCCCATCCTCATTTCACGTGTGACATGAGAGGACTGACCATCGGCACATAGCTCATTTCAAAGGGGGAGGGGGAATAGCCAATCAAATGTATTTTTTAATTTTTATATTATTAAATGTGGAATGATGGAAAATGTCTCATACCAGGGGTTGAATAGTGATGCTGAATGATGAAGGAAAAGCTGACATGATATAAACATGACGAATAAAGAAAAATGAACAAACTGAGTCATATCCCTTAGCTTGGTAAATATAATCAAAATTCTTTTTACCCCAGTGCAATGTCACATGCCATATTTTTTTTGATAAATTTAAATAAATGATGTAAAATAAAAGGCTAGACAAACACATTAAACAACGTGTATTTTTATTCAAGTAGAATACCCATTGACCAAGAATTTGTGTCTTAAACAAGAGATGATAGGAGACAACTTTTAGCAAACTTAAGAGATAAGCTTTGCACATATTAGATGTTTCAACATCTTCTTGATGCTGATGTTATATGATTAAATCATAAAAAAGTAATATCATACAAATACTCAATTTTACCATAAGATATGATGAATTGATGATAACATCAACACATGTTAATAACCGCAAAAACATGAAGGTGTTCTTTAAATGAAAACATATGGACTAATTAGGTCACATTGGAAGCCTTGGATAGTGGCTAGTTGGCTAATATAGTGATTCAAAGACACAAACCCAACTTGCTTTTTAATACAATTCTTGGTACCATGTTTTCTTCTCATACGTCAACATTCAATAAAGTTGGCTCGAGAATCTTCAATTGAATATACCCTTTTCTTGTTCCTACCAACTATTTAATTAAAGGGAAAATTCCTAAAATGATCCGAATAAGAAGAGAGAAAAAAAAATAATCCTAACTAAATCAAGATTCCCAAAACAACCCTTAAAATATGTATTGAGAAGACGCATTGGGAAAATAAACGACCATATTTTTTAACCAGTCAAAATATGACACGTGTAAAGGTACTGACACACCAGACGAGATTTCTAAAAATCTCGTCTGGTCCGACCATATTTTTAAGTTAACTTTTTAAAAAACCGTCTCTCCAGACGGTTTTTTTATGTTTCTCGTCTGGTACGTTCAAATTTTATTAACCCTTACTTCATCTTCTTCATCTTCATCTTCTTCTTCATACCTACAAGATCTAATACCCCCTCCACGACCATCGCCACCACCACGGCCACCACCGCCGTAACCACCGCCACTGCCATTGGGACACTCCCTAGCCATGTGACAATCCTCCCCACACTTAAAACAACCACCACCGCCTCCACCACCTCCATAACTACCACCACCTCAGTTATGTACACGTACGAAGTGAGATGATGAAATGAAGATGAGTAGATCAAATTAGATTGCATTAACAGAAGAAACTGATTATTGTTAGTATTATTATAACTGATTAATTGGAGAAGATGATACACACACAGTAGCCAAATAACAATAATAATAAAGCAACAAGTTTTGATTAAATGGAAATGAAGAAGATATTGTAGGTATGAAAGAAGATGAAGATGAAGAAGATGAAGTTAGGATTAATAATAATTTGAACGTATCAGACGAGAAAACACAGACGGTTTTTTAAAAAATTAATTAACTTAAAAATATGGTCGGACCAGACGAGATTTTTGAAAATCTCGTTTGGTGTGTCAGTACCTTTACACGTGTCACATTTTGACTGGTTAAAAAATATGGTCGTTTATTTTCCCAATGCGTCTTCTCAGTACATATTTTAAGAAAGGGTTGTTTTGGGAATCTTGATTTAGTTAGGATTATTTTTTTTCTCCCTCTCCTCATTTGGATCATTTTGGGAATTTTCCCTTAATTAAATCTTTTCTAGATTGTTGCCGGGTGTTCTGTTTTATGTATGCTTCATGCAACATTGTTGTTTTTAAGAGTCAATATATGTCTGGTTTCTAGAAACTTTGGTCACTTGTAGTAGGGTTGGTTTTCGGGTCGGGTTCTTCGGGTTCAAAGTTTTAAATCTATACCCGAAATCCAACCTGAATCTCTCACGGTTTCTTCGGGTTCGGGTTTTATTTGGGTTAATTAATCGAGTTTCGAGTATCCTAAAAAATTACATTGCTAAATTTGAATGTAACATATTCTTCTTTATTAATAAATACAAATAAACCAATAAGAAAACAAAAATAAACAGATAAAACATCCTAAAAAGAGTAAAATTGAACATATTTCAACAATAATAAACAATACCGACATAATTGTTTTCAGTATGCCGTGATTAAGGTGCTAAATTATAGTTGTTTTTAGTTATAACTTGAAACATTAATAAACAATAAGCAATCAAATCATAATAGATGGAATGAGAACAATTGATTTGGACTAAATTTAGATAACGTCGGCAGCTAAAGCTTTGCCTATAATACCTATAAATATATATGGTTTTAAAACTAAAAGCATATTTGGGTTGACCCGAAACCTAGATGTCGGACCCAAGAACCAGCCCTGATTACTTCGGTTCGGATTTGGGTTAGCTTTTTCTTGGGTTCGAGTATCTCGGGTCAGGTTAGTTCGCGTTTGGGTACGGGTTGGATTTCGGGTTAAAGTGATAGCTCTAACTTGTAGTACATAAAATTTGTGGCTTGTGGTTGCTTTAATTATTTTGTTTCGGTGGCTCCTTTCACTTTGTAAAGTCATTAAAACCAGAAAAAAATGCATTGAAGACGTTTAATGCAATTCTTTGGACGATTTCGGCTTCTATTTCACTACAAATCTAAGGTTCTCCGTTTAGTTTATAAATACACTTTAAGTATCATTTTGAAGAGATTTTATATAGTCTCAACTCTCAAGATCACACACACAAAAACTATCATCTTGGTGGGGGGTTTTGAGAGTTGAGACTATATAGTATCATTTTGAAGAGGTTCATGTTGTTTTTCAAGAAAAGCTCTTATCACGTATTTTCATTTTGAAGAGATTTCATGTTGTTTTTCATAGAAACGCAAGTTTGTCACTTGATTATAAAAGATTTTATATTAGCCAACACAAAAACATGACTATTTTCATTTCATGCTCATGTTGTTTTTCAAGCCTTGTTAAGAATCGTCGAGGCGCATACAACTAATACGACCACTTAACTACAATAACTGATAACCGGGCCTAAAAATAAATCAAGCCTTGTGACAATACTTTAACGAGAAAACAGGATTTCAAATTTCAATCACATTAATTGAAACAAGATTGAATAAAATTATAAAGGATCGTAATATTGGCACACCCAAACATCTATTTTGACACCCCCAATATGCTCCATATTGCCCAATATTGCCCAATATGGAGCATATTAGGCCCCAAATCTGACACAAAAGTTCTTTATGTCACACGTGATCGTACATATTGCCCAACTTTTTGTTTGTTAGATGGGCTATTATGCTACATATTGACTAGTATGACCCATATCAGGTGTCAAAATAAAAGATGGGGTGTCTCAGAACTATTATAAAAGGTCATAAAAAAATTGTGTGCATCAAGCCTATAAATGATCTTGACACATTCCAAAGTCAAATAGAAAGACATTCGTTATTCGTCCATGTGATTTTATTTCTTTACTAATAAATTCTTACAAAACCAGATTATAAAAATATTCTCCATACCCAATATTATTAATCATATTTATTTTTTTATATTATATATTCACATGTGAAATCTAGATCTAGTTTGATGATACTATCAAGGGGGTGTTTGGTACAGAGAATGGAAAAGGAGATAAAATAAAAATGGAAATGGAATTGTAGAGAAAGAGAATTGGTATGGAGAATGAGAATCATTTCTCTTGTTTGGTACACGAGAAAATAAACAGAGAACTCTTCCATACCCAACCCCACCTCCACCCAACCTGACACCACTCACCACCACAGCCCCACCACCACAGCCCCACACCACCAGCACCACCACCACAGCCCTTTCTTCAACCACAGCCCACCACCACCGGCTGCCGCCACCAAATCCCCTTCTTCAACCACAGTACACAAGAAATTAAAAAGATTCAAAATTTTGGAACATAAGATATAGAAAAAGGAGGCTCAGATCTGTCATCACTGCCTCTTTGGAGATTTTGTGGTGGTGGTTGTGGTGGCGATGATGATGATGATAATCAGAAGCCACCTGCGACCACCGCCGATTTCCACCACCACTGTCACCCACATGCGACCACAATCACCCGACCATCTGAAAACCCTAACCTACCGCGGACCACCACTTGAAACCCTAATCTCCGTTCACCCGTACCTACAACCGGTTACCATCTCTGTGTTCACCACTGCGAACGGCGGAGACGGGGTGGTGGTTGCAGACTTGGAGACGAGGTGGCGGTTGCAGACTTGGAGACGAGGTGGTGGTCGGAGACGAGGTGGTGGCCGGAGACGAGGTGGTGACATGCTATGAGGAGGCTGCTGAGAAATGGATTTCTCTTTGTTTTAAAGAGAAATGGAATTCTCTAGTTTTAGAGAAATAGAAAGAGAAATAGAAATGAAAAGTGGAAAACAAACAAAAGAAATATTTCTAATTCCATTTCTCCCCAATCAAATCCCTCTACCAAACACCCCCTTAGTGCCATTATCTAAGACTTTCAAGTTCTATAACATATTTGGTCTCTTATCACCTATGTGTTTAAACAATGAACCCAATATGAGCTTGCAAGATCTAGTTTGATGATACTATTACTCTCTTATCACCTATTTCTTCAACAATGAACCCCCACTGTGAGCTTACAAGACGAGTATTTATATTTTATCTAGTGTAAGATAAGTTAAAATCTTAATAAATGGTGCCATGTTCTCATACGTCAACATTTAATAAAGTTGGCTTGAGAACTTCAAAGAATATACTTTTTTCTTGTTCCTACAAACTATTTAAATAAATATTTTCTAGATTGTCGTGGCCTCGTGGGGGTTTTCCGTTTTATGTATGCTTCATGCAACATGCTTGTTTTTAGGAGCCAACAGACGTTTGGTTTAGAAACTTTGGTCACTTGTAGCACATAAGGCCCACGGGTACGCTTTAACGTTCAATACGTTAAAGCTGAGTTGCTAAGGGTTAGCGAGTGGCATAACACTCTTTTCATGGGTTAAGGGGCGTTAAACGCAAGATAGGTTAAAATGTTAACAAATTTTAAAATCATCTACACACACAATAATTCTAGAATTAACTTTACATTAAATAAAGTGAGGTAAGAGGGGTTAAACAATTTCTTTAGATCTTCCTCTTTGGGCGCTAACGTAGGGCATGGTGGGCGCCAATGGGCGTTGAACACCACCAAGGGGCGCCCTTGGTGGTGGGGCGCGGTGATGGAGGGTGGTCAGAACGATGTGCGCCTTTGGGTAATTGTTGTGGGCCCTCTCTCTCTCCATCTCTCACACACAGATACATACATATGCATACACACACACACATAATGGGGCGCTCAAGGGGAATTAAACCATAGCGTGACATTATAGGTTGAGGCTTCGATGACCCTGGTGTTTACGTGGCGCTGACGTGACAATGTGAATGGACATCGATGCCCCTCACCATAGAGGATAGTTTTAGTGTGAGATTGAGTGAAATAGGATAAAGTAGTTGATGTAGTGTCTACATGGGGTTAAGAAGGTGAACATTTATCCTATGACCTAAGAATTTGTGGCTTGTGGTTGCTTTATTGATTTTTTTTTGGCTTGTTTCACTTTGTTTTGCTTGGCCTAGTTACTTGTTAAGACATAGTTTGATTCAAATCGATAGTCAAAGTCATTAACACAAAATAAAGTGCATTGAAGACGTTTAATGCAATTCATATTTTGTTTTATTTTTCTTTGGACTATTTCAGCTTCTATTTTACTATTTTGTAGAACGATAAACAAATAAAATATGGTTAGGCGGGTAACTCAATGGAAAAAAGGTGATTCCATACTCCCATGCTTTTTACTTTCATTTCAATGCCAGTTGAGCCAAAGCACGTTGACACTGTTTTACTATTAGACTAAGGTGCTTCTTAATTAGTTGATAAATACACTTGAATAACTGTTATTGTGGAGAGATTTTTATATATAGATCTCTCTCACATACACAAATTATCATCTTGGTGTATTTTTAATTATTTTTATCTTTTATATTCACAACTAGCTTAAAGCCAGTGTATCAAATTTTATATGGTAACAATTCCTAAATATTTTTTTATAAAACTCAAATTGATTCCTGTTTAAAAACTTTTAAAATTAAAAGGTTTAACTACTTTATTAAACGAGTCATGTTCTGTTGATATAGAAAACTAGTTATATTAGCCAACATTAAAACATGATTATTTTCATTTTGTGCTCGTGCTGTTTTTCAAGCCTTGTTAGGAATCATTGAGGTGCATATAACTAATACGACCGCTTAACTACAATAACTGATCTTCGAGCCTGAAAAGCATCAAACCCTGTGGCAATACTTAACTAAGAAACAAAATTTCAATATCGCATTATTTGAATCAAGATTAAATAGGAAGTCAAAAAAATTGTTGAATATGCATCGAACCTATACATGTTCTTGACACATTCCAAAGTCAAATACAAAGGCATTCGTTACTCGTCCATGTGACTCCATTTGTTTACTAATTTATTCTTACAAAACCAGATCATAAATATTCTCCCTACCCAATATTGTTAAACTTATTTATATTTTTATATTATTATTATTATTATTATTATTATTATTCACATGTAGAATCTTGATCTAGTTTGATGATACTATTAGTGTCATTATCTAAGAACAGTGGCTGCACATGGATATATAAACATGTAATGTATATCTCGTTTACAATATCGAGATCGATTACACAGTAACTCGCATACATAGTCGATTACAGTGGGGTTTAGATTACATTGGATGGACCAATCACACTTAGGACTAGAATACAACAGCTCCTATTGATTATCTTAGCCAAATCGATCATTAATGAGTCGCATACAATGAATGCGATTACTAAACTCAGTCAGCCTTTAGACTCGCATACATATACTTAGAACATACACAATCCCGAAACTCGATTACAATATACACTGAAGAGGTAGGTCCCAGCAGAGCCCAGTTGGACCCGCAAGACTCACCTCAAAGAGAGACGTCTGCGCAGTTGAACCCGCAAGACTCACCTGCAACAGGGACGTCTGCGCAAAGGCTAAACTCGCAAAGACTCACCTTTAAGAGAGACGTCTGCGCAGAAACCAACTGGATCCGTAGGACCCACCATGCTCAGAGACGTGACGTCCTTACGCGCAGTACGCAAGCTGTTCCCGCAGGAAAAGCCTCCCAATGGTCGACGTACTCCGCCTGTTCCCGCAGCAACGGATACTAGCCATCAGGGAAGGCTACCCGCGCAGCAAGGCTACACGCACAAGGCACTTAACTCTTAAATAATTCAGTAATGTCACCTGAAGAAGGAGTGAGCAAGCCGGGAACACTCCCGCACAAAGCCGGGAAAACTCCCGCCCAAATGAGCCAGTCCGTACGATACTGGAGGATCTTTTGTACTGTACCTGACGAGGTATGGACAAAAGATCTGACCAAAGATACGACAGCTCACTGACAACAGTATGACGAGCAGCACGCTCTTGTACTGTATGTCACTATCAGCCGCTGCCAACTCACCAACCTGTCGGAGGACGTGCATAGCCTGCAGTTGGTGGAACAGGAATAGTACACAGCCGGCCTGGTCACTATCAGCCGCTGCCTACCCACCAACCACCAGCATGGCACGTGCGTAGCCCACAGTTGGCAGAACAGGAATACTATTCAGCCGGCTGTACCTGCTTGGAAACCTACCTTCGGCTATAAATACTCCAACACCTTGGAACGGTATTATCATCCCATCTCATACCATCATATCTGCTCTAGTCATTTCTCTTAATATACACTTATATTCAAGAGCAATCTAGTCTGATTCTCACGCCGGAGGGTGGTCACAAGGAGGTACCCCCCCTTCTCAGTGACGAGCTCACGGTGTCTGTTTTGCAGGTCAACTGAAGAACCATCTTTGCCGGACCTAACCCCTCGTGGGAAACATCTATTTAACCCACAGATTATCCGTAATCTGCCCGGGGTCAATTAGTGTTTCTTCATACACAAATAAAACTCGCATACAATCTGAACATCGCTTACAATCGGGGTTCGATTACTTTCACTGTAACTCGCATACCGAAGCCCGATTACAATTGAGCTGCGTAGAGTCGCATGCTCTGTCTCGATTGCATATACAACTCTGATAGTTCCATCCCAACCAAACAGACTTCGATTACACTGGGCTCAGTCAATTTCATACCGATTACGATATCGCATACAAAACCAAATTTAATCGAGTCCCATGAGCTCGATTACAATGCTCTCAGGCCGATTACATAAAGGTACTCGCTTCAACTGAATGGTCGATTACAATGAAGTTCGATTACAATCCGTTCCTTGCCCTAAATCGCAGGCTCTGTGACTCGCATACAATTAGAATCGCATACAATATAACTCACTTACAATTGCTTCGAATCGATTATATTGAGCCTCGATTACAATAGAACTGATTATACCCTGGATCTGGTTATTTGACTCGTATACATACACGCATAACTCGCATACAATACTTGAGGGTAATGGGCTTGACAGCCTTGGGCCATAAGGAGTACAAGGTGGGTTGGATCAATTGGGCTGGAAAGTGGAGTACAAAATGGATCATCTGGGCTTTACGAGATGGGCTTGGGTTTGGGCTTGAAAGGTGAACCGGGCAATATAACATAGGATATAATAAACTAACTAGCCGACCTCGCCAACTCCATAGATTCCGTTAACATGAAAACAAATATATGATGATTGAAACAAATATAACAATTTAAGGGTGTGAACGCTAAACATAAGCAATGCAAAGAACTAAATAACGACTTTCGTTAAATGATGTAACCCCGATAAAAAAAAGAATATTTAAATAATCGAGTCTTAAGATAATAATAAAATATTTTAGGAAAGAGAAAATAATAATACAATAATTATTAACCTTACATTAGGGTTGTACGAAAATATAATAAGTAAACGCAATCTAAACAAGGCCAACGGTTTACACCAGACTTAGCTATTTTGTCTGCAATACACATAGAATAAGTATTAATATGTGTAACCAATATACAGTTAGCAGAGCTCAGCTAAAGAAAGGAATCACAATTAGCAGAGAAAGAAACAGGATCCATGTGAGTTTCTAGCCCCATTTCCTTGTTATGTTTTCGGGGCTGTGTGCATACTCGATGTGACAGTTAATACACTTACCTTAAATGGTAAGTGTATGCCATGTATGATATATGTGATAGATACGATTGATTTCTTGTTGGTACGTGAACGATCTTCGGATATTGCACGTATTGCCATGGGAAGAGATTAGTTCCTTACATGGATATTAAATAATAGCTTATATACAGTGTTCCTTATATGGATAATATATAGAATTCCTTCTATGGATAATGTATAATGTTCTTAGATAGTATAGTGTTCCTTCTATGGATAGTATAGTGTTCCTTCTATGGATAGTATAGTGTTCCTTCTATGGATAGTATCATGTTCCTTCTATGGATAGTATAGTGTTCCTTCTATTGATAGTATAGTGTTCCTTTTATGGAGAGTATAGTGTTCCTTCTATGGAAAATATATAGGGTGTTCCTTCTATGGATAATATATATAGAGTGTTCCTTTTATGGATAATATATGTGTAGAGTGTTCCCTCTATGGAGAATATATATAGCATGAGCAATAGTAATAGTTCTTTTAATAGATATTATGTGACGTTCCTCTTATGGATATTTATACAAAGATAAAGTATTAATACGTGTCTTCGGATACGTTAAGAAATATATGAGAATAAATTGTATGTTGCCTGATTAAGTAGAACTCACTTAGCGTAGCTGACTTTTAGTATGCACACAGGTGAGTAGAATGAAGCAGCTCGTTTGAGGGGGACACGTGGTATTGAATAGAGGCTGGCATTGGAAGACTCGAGACGTTTATCAGTTTATGTTTAATTACTTAGTTTTTGAAAGACGAAGATGTTGTTTAAGACAAGTTATATAATGTTTTATGAAAGTTTTTATATTCCGCGAAGTTTTAATAAACTCTGATTTATAGAACTGTGTTTATGAGTAAATCCAACGTCCAAATGTGAGGCACCGGTAACGGGGCCTTACAAGTTGGTATCAGAGCAAAGTTCGAGAGATTTAAGCATCCTACATGCTTAGACTCGAACATAGAATGAGATTTAAGTAAGAAGATGGCAGTTCAAGAATGCCATGTGTTACTCAAGAAAGCTCAGTAAAGGTAAAGTGTATGGTTAAATAATAAATGTTAATGTTATCTTGATTGATATGGATAGAATTTCTTGCTTGTTTAACTATTTAACTGTTTAAGATTAGAATCAACACAAATAGACTCATAATGGGAAGTGTATAGGACTTGGAAAGTAACGTGATCAGCTAATCACAACTGGCCACTGTTATTACCTATTAGCCTTACTATCCTTGTACTAAATAGTTCCTTGAATGATGACGTTTGTGTTTTCCCTTTTAGAATACTATGGCCGGAACTGGAGACATTGTGAGAGCTGGAGGTCGCGCTGGACGTCGGGGCAGGCCTCGTCGTGTCCAACGACCTTCGGTGGAAACAGCTTCTAACACCGGAGATGAAGGAAGCGCAGCTGAAGGAAACCCAAACAACAATGAAGGGGTTCAACTGGATCCCGCAATTCAGGCAGCTATTGTTCAAGCTGTAGCCACTGCTGTGAAGAACCTGACGCCTGAAGGGACTGCTCGATGCCGTGAATGAACCGCTGAAGGGGTGGGTGGTGATGGTAGGAGAGATGAGGAAGGAGAGAGGGAAGCCTCGAGTGGGGTTAAGTCTGTGAAAGCCGATGACAGGAAAAGAGGCCGAGGTGGGTGCAACTATAAGTCCTTTAAAGGATGTGACCCGCCGAAGCTGACCGTTTTGGGAGACGCAATCGCTACTCTTCAATGGATAACCACTATGGACAAGATTATCCGCATTAGCGAGTGCCGTTCTGACCAAGCAGTGGGATATTGTAACACCGCGTCTTTTACCCTCTTTAATTTAAGCCCAAATGTATTAAACTTAGAAAGTACAGGGACTAAAAATGAAAAATTTTGAAAATCCTCTCCCGTCGCGGTATGCGACGGGATAATACACAAACCCATCGCGTAGCGTGATGGGGTTGCTGAGTCAGTGGACACGTGTTGAACACCGTGTCGACACGTGGCGCAATATGACAGGCCACGTGTCACAACCACATAAGGCGGCGTAAAAGTGTGGCGCCGCGGTACGCGACGGGTCCCAAGGAACCGGTCGCGTACCGCGACGGGGTCCTAAAAAGGCTATAAAAGGGGGGTGACGGGCATGAACCCCATTCATCCCAAACACACCTTTCTTTACACACATATATCCTTGGAAAGCGTGCGCCGTTGCCGTAACAAGCCGACGTGCTGTTTTCTCGTTCTCTCGTAATTGTGAGAGCTGGAGGTCGCGCTGGACGTCGGGGCAGGCCTCGTCGTGTCCAACGACCTTCGGTGGAAACAGCTTCTAACACCGGAGATGAAGGAAGCGCAGCTGAAGGAAACCCAAACAACAATGAAGGGGTTCAACTGGATCCCGCAATTCAGGCAGCTATTGTTCAAGCTGTAGCCACTGCTGTGAAGAACCTGACGCCTGAAGGGACTGCTCGATGCCGTGAATGAACCGCTGAAGGGGTGGGTGGTGATGGTAGGAGAGATGAGGAAGGAGAGAGGGAAGCCTCGAGTGGGGTTAAGTCTGTGAAAGCCGATGACAGGAAAAGAGGCCGAGGTGGGTGCAACTATAAGTCCTTTAAAGGATGTGACCCGCCGAAGCTGACCGTTTTGGGAGACGCAATCGCTACTCTTCAATGGATAACCACTATGGACAAGATTATCCGCATTAGCGAGTGCCGTTCTGACCAAGCAGTGGGATATTGTAACACCGCGTCTTTTACCCTCTTTAATTTAAGCCCAAATGTATTAAACTTAGAAAGTACAGGGACTAAAAATGAAAAATTTTGAAAATCCTCTCCCGTCGCGGTATGCGACGGGATAATACACAAACCCATCGCGTAGCGTGATGGGGTTGCTGAGTCAGTGGACACGTGTTGAACACCGTGTCGACACGTGGCGCAATATGACAGGCCACGTGTCACAACCACATAAGGCGGCGTAAAAGTGTGGCGCCGCGGTACGCGACGGGTCCCAAGGAACCGGTCGCGTACCGCGACGGGGTCCTAAAAAGGCTATAAAAGGGGGGTGACGGGCATGAACCCCATTCATCCCAAACACACCTTTCTTTACACACATATATCCTTGGAAAGCGTGCGCCGTTGCCGTAACAAGCCGACGTGCTGTTTTCTCGTAATTCGTGCAAGAAACGAAGTGGGAATTAAGCTAGCAATCACATAAGCGAGTAGATCAAGTCCTTCCTTATCGTATTATCAGTCTAAGATCCAATCTAAGGTAGGATTTACGTTTAAGTTATTTGAATTATAGCTTAGACTATTAATCGAGGCTATGGCCTTTAACCTTGATCGTATTTTACAAAATTCATTTACAATCATGTTTTCATAAACGTTACTTCATGATGAAGTAATGTTAAACAAAAGATATATTTTGACGGGCATGTAGTAACTGGAAGGGGGATATCACTAGTAGTAAGTTTCTTGCCTAAGGAAAAGTAATTCGCATAAATCCCAATCAACCGAGGGACCCGTTTACTTACCTGGAGAAACTTACCAACGTGTTAGAACCTATTAGGCCAAAGCATGCTATATCAAACGTCACATAAAACCAAGTGTTTTCAATCACAATCAAAGATAAACGATTTCAAGGTTAAGCTTTCAATCATAGCTTAACATCATTCAAATCATTCATACAAACCTATTCGTGTATAGGTTAAGTATCATTCACAATCAATCAATTAGTCAAGGTTTTCCAACACCGACGGACAGGTGAATAGGTTAACCTTTTTATCAGTCAAAACATATTTATACTCAATGAGACGAAAGGGTGTTTGTCTTAACGAGTCAATCAATGTCTACATGAGATCAAGTAATCTCTAAAACTTTATAATACAAAGTAGAAAATAAAGTCAACTCAGACCGAATACACATGTGTCTGGGTCCAAACATAACCGTTCAGCCTAATCATTCAAAGGCTACGTGGCCGTGGGCTAATGGTCATAACTAGTCTCCCGGTAAGAGCTACGTGGCTTGGGAACAATTGTGTGTGTAGGGCAGTGGTACATAGACCAGAAGTAGAAATGCTTATGCTGAGCTTGTAGAGAAAACTATATTTGTATTATATTGTCATTCAAAATGTTTTATGGAGTCATACGTGTTCACCAGCATATAGCTGACGTATTTTTCCAACCCATTGCAGGTAATTAAGCATAAGTAGCATTATCAAGGATTGGAGTCTTTATGAAGATAGAAGCGCGTACAAGATGGCTCCGTTTTTGATATATAATCCTTGTATTATGAAAACATATCTTTTGTAAACTAATACTCGGGTATTTAATTCCCGAATAAATTTTCAATGTATATTAATATTATATTCAACCTAAAGTCTTCCGCTAAAATTAACCCATAAACTCTGATATATTTATAAAACTGATACCAACGTGTGGTCACACGCCTAGGCCCTAAGTCGGGGTGTGACAGATATTCTACTCATTCATTTGAAGATGAAGCCATGTATTGGTGGGAAAGTATGGAGCAGAGAAAGACTCGGGATGAGATTAAGGCGATGAGATGGGATGATCTGAAAGAGTTGGTGATGAAGAGGTTCTGTGCCGATGCCGAAGTTGAAAGAGCTGAGATGAAGTTCCTGAACTTGAAAGCGGGAAAGATGACCCACCGGGAGTATACAACTGAATTCAACCGCATGTCTAGACTAGTACCTGACATGGTGAACACTGAAGCTAAGAGGGTAAAGTGTTACGTCAGGGGACTTCCATAGAATGTTCGCACTTTGGTTTAAGGCTAGTAAACCCGCAACGTTTGACTCAGCTGTGGAATTGGCCGAGATGGTTATGAGGACCTTGCCATCAATGAAGAAGAGAAGACTGAACCGAAGAGGAAGAACCCAACCTCAAAACAAAATGAAGCTAACGAAGAGGATCCACGTAAGAAGGCAAGGCATGATGGGTTCACTGTTTGTGAAAAATGTGGAAAGAAGCACCCGGGAGAATGCAGAATGGGATTAGGTGTTTGCTACAGGTGTGGAAAACCAGGATATTCCTCCTGGGAGTGAAAGGATCACCATAGGTGTCATAACTGTGGAGGGCATGGACGCCTAGCAAGGGACTGCAGGAAGCCAAGGGACGAGAGCAGAGCAAAGAAGAATGCTTGAGAATAGTTTCCTCTGTTTGCTTAGAGAAGACCATTCAAGAAGGCTAGCTACTAGCCATAAGTTTAATTTATGTTTGACGTATTCGATCTTAGCGAATTGGGTATCATAAAACAATACCCAAGCTTCTATCAAAGCATAGGAAATATTATTTGTTTATTTGAAATAGGGATAAGATTGGTTGGTAACCCTTTCTTTCCCTCTCTACAATCTATACCACCTATCAAAGATGTCTTACGAGAAGTTAATGGAATATTATGACAAGGAAGTAAGAAGAGCAAAGAAGTATTACAAATTTCCACAAGGCGTCATGAGTAAAGATTACTTTGAATCTTTCTTCAATGAAGAACATAAACAAAACCCCAACCCAAGTCCAATCTACCACCTAGATAACACACCACATGAAATATACCAACCCCCAAGGCATTCAAGTTATCATCCGTCAAGCCTTCCTATGTATCAACCATCCAAAATACCGACGTATCATCCTACTAAAATTTCCACTTATCAACCATCTGGAGGTTCAACGTATTACCCACCAAATCCAAATCCTTCATATGCTTTCCTCTCTAACTTACCAATCAAGGAGGAACCGAAATCTTCTTCATCCGACTGGATGCAATGCCACTCCGATCAACGAAGGTGGCATACCGGCACTTCAACTATGGATACTGCTAATTCCCGTATCAACAAGGAAGGACCCTCTCACAAACCCAAGATGAGAGTGAAGATGCCATATGAGAAGATCCACATGCCGGCAATGACTGAAGAAGAACCCGAAGAGAAACAAGAAGAGGAACCGGAAGAAGAAACCGACCCCGAGGAAATATCGGAAGAGGAACCTGAGGAGGAGACAGATCCTGAGGGAGAAGAATTTCCCGACAACCCAAATGAAGTAACCACACTGGAGGAAGAACAACACTCAGCTCCAAGCTATGGTTATGTGGATCCATACATGAAATTTCTCCAGGAACTCAAGGGTAAGGGGCGTCATCAAGCTTCCCACCATACCAAGGTGAGATTCCATCCCTTGAAGAGCAAGCAAAATAAATTCAAGAACAAAATGAGGCTGCCAATGCTTTCTTCAATTACCAATCTGATGAGACGACAACTCCATACCCTGATCCCAAGAACCACTATGAGGTTGTGATGATGGGTTACCGCGACCCACCTCCAAGATATGGGTATCCGACTGACATGCCTTAGTCCCAGGAGGAGCATTTGGATCGAGCCTTGCACGAAACTGATGACCTTGGGAAAAAGATTGCTATGGATGAGAAGAAAAAGAAGAAGATGGGAGACAAGCTTCTTCGCAAATGCAACAAACTCACCAAAGTTGTGAAGAAGTTTATGAAAGATTGAGAAAATGAAGATGGTGTGTTTAAGAGATGAAGTTATGTGTGTAATATAGTTTGTATGATATGTGTATCATATGTAATAAGGATAGGATTTATAAGTTTGTTGTAACAATAATATACATATCATTTATGATATGTATATGAATGTGAAATAAATAAATTTGTATATTAAGAAAAGAAATGTGTTAAAATTTCAGATAAAAAGAATAAAAGATAAAAATATGTCTCGACAAAGTGATAATCGAGAGGCCTCCCGAAAGGAAGCCGAGAGACGCGAAGTGAAAGGGAAAGGTCCTGAAAAAGAACGATAGGAACCGATTCCCGATAAATACATGAATCAAATACAACAAATGATCAGAAAAGTTGTTCGAGAAGAATCTGAAAATAGATCACGATCTAGACAAACAAAACATACTCAATCTGAAAATCCTTCTCGAAAATCTGTTTCTAAACCTCGTACTCGACCTTCACGTGAGGAAGAGAGTGAGCATGATTCAAACGCCGATGAGGGTGTTAGAAAAGAATTTAAGTAAAGATTAGTGGATGCTCGTTTAAAGACTTTAAGTATTATGGACCAAAAGAATTTCATGGCGACAAAGGAGCCATCACAACCGTGAGGTGGCTCGAGGAGATGGAGACGATAGTGATTACAAGCAAACGCTCAAACGAAGAAAAGATACAATACTCCGCCTTGATGTTCAAAGGCGAGGCACTAGAGTGGTGGAACACGCTTATGAGTAGAGGAAGGGAAGTGATGTATAGTTTGACATGGAACGAGTTCAAGGAGTTGCTAATGTCGAAATTCTGTCCGATGCACGAGACAGACCAGATCCAAACTATGTTCTTGGCTCACAAGGTTGTTGGAACAAACCTTCATGAGTACAACACGAAATTTTACGAATACTGTCGATTGGTTCCCCAGCTGGTTACCCCGGAATCCAGCAAAGTCACACGTTATATTTGGGGACTGCCACGAGAGATTCGTGATATGGTGAGATCACACTTACCACAAACCGCTGACTCTGCGATGGAGTTGGCTGGGTACTTGATGGGCGGAATTATTCGCAATAAAGAGGAAGATAGAAAAGTGGTAACGACACATTACTCAAGGAAAGGTGGAGATACCCGCTTCAAGGGTAAAGATCAATGAAGGTCTAGCTCCAATCTTGGCATCCCTCAATGAAAAATTTGTAAGAAATACCATAGAGGTAGATGCAACTTTGCTTCTCGAGTCTGTGAATCATGTAACCGAACCGGCCATGCCACAGCTGATTGTTAGAAGAAGAAGATGACCTGCTACAATTGCAAGGAGATGGGGCATCTTAGTTTTGAGTGTCCCAAGAACAAACCCGAGACTGGTGGTGCGGGTGGTAGCGGTCAGAAGAATGAGCCCAAGAAGGGCAATGCAAGGGTCTTTTTCTTAGACACAAAGAAAGTGGCCGACATGCCTGAAACTATCACCGGTACGTTCCTTGTTAATAACGCTTATGCTAGAGTCTTGTTTGATTCGGGTGCCAACTTAAGTTTTATAGATTATAAGTTTTGTAGTCTATTAAACGAACCTTTAATCAAACTCAATAAAACACTAAGCGTCGAGACCGCTAATGGGGAAACTGTTAAAATTACCGAAGCTTTAGAAAACGGAAAAATCTTATTAGCCGGTTATGTTTTGCCTATTCTATTGTTACGTATGACTCTTTCTGGTTTTGATGTTGTATTGGGTATGGATTGGTTATCCGACAACCATGCTCATATCTTTTGCAATAGGAAGACTGTTGACCTTCGGGCACCTGATAAACGTACAATACGAATTGAAAGGGATAAAGACGCGAGCCAAGTTACCCTAATTTCCATGATAAGGGCTAACAAGTGTTTAAATCAAGGATGCTTAGCCTTCATGGCCTACGTCACCGAAGAATCAAAACCCAAAGAAATCAAAAGCGTTCCTGTTGTTTCTGATTATGCTGATGTATTTCCCGATGAACTCCCCGGCATTCCTTCCGATCGTGAAGTAGAGTTTAGGATCGATCTTATTCCTGGTACTGCTCCGATCGCTAAGGCACCGTATCGCCTCGCGCCAACCGAGATGAAAGAATTGAAGAAACAACTTGACGAGCTTCTCGAGAAATGCTTTATACGAACAAGTTCATCACCATGGGGAGCGCTGATACTGTTCGTCAAGAAGAAGGATGGATTTATGCGCATGTGCATCGACTATCGAGCTCTCAACAAAGTCACAATCAAGAATCGTTATCCACTTCCCCGAATCGACGAACTATTTGATCAACTTCAAGGCGCTAGATTCTTTTCAAAAATCGATCTTCGCTCCGGCTATCACCAACTTAAAGTTCAATCCGAAGACATTCCGAAAACTGCTTTCCGAACAAGGTACGGACATTATGAGTTCACGGTCATGCCGTTTGGACTTACTAATGCTCCAGCTGCGTTTATGGACATGATGAACTGAATTTGTAAGCCTTACTTAGATAAATTTTTAATCGTTTTTATCGACGATATACTCATTTATTCTAAGTCCAAGGCTGATCACGAAGTCCATTTACGAACTTTACTTGAAATTCTTCGAACCGAGAAGTTGTATGCCAAGTTCTCAAAATGCGAGTTCTGGTTGCACGAGGTGCAATTTCTTGGTAATGTTATCAATGTCAATGGAATTCAAGTGGACCCCGCTAAGATAGAAGCCATCTCGAAGTGGGAGATACCAAAATCGCCAACTGAGATTCGAAGTTTCTTGGGATTAGCTGGCTATTATCGAAGGTTTATTGAAAACTTTTCACGAATCGTTGTTCCCTTAACTTCTTTGACTCGTAAAAATATCAAGTACGAGTGGGGGGACAAAGCAACAAGAGGCGTTCGATATACTTAAACAAAAGCTTACCCAAGCTCCTATACTGGCCTTGCCAGAAGGTACCGAAGATTTCGTTGTCTTTAGTGATGCATCTCATTCCGGCTTGGGATGTGTGCTAATGCAACGAAAGAAAGTTATCGCTTACGCCTCTCGTCAACTCAAGGTGCACGAGAAGAACTATACAACTCACGATCTAGAGTTAGGTGCCATAATCTTTGCACTAAAAATATGGAGGCACTATCTCTGAGGAGTAAGATTCATCGTGTACACCGATCACAAGAGCTTGAAACACATCTTTGAGCAAAAAGAGCTAAATATGCGCCAACGACGCTGGATGGAAACTCTAAACGACTATGACTGCGAAATTGTCTATCACGAAGGTAAGGCCAACGTTGTGGCTGATGCTTTAAGTCGTAAAGAGCACGAAAAGCCAAAAAGAGTCCGAGCGTTAAGGCTAGAATTTCAAATCGATCTTATTGATCAAATCAAATCCGCTCAAAGTCAAGCGATCAATGAAAACAAGATCTCCAATGAAAAACATAACGGTACCATTGACTCGCTTGCCAAAGGTGACGATGGTATCCTTAGGATGGGAAACCGAATTTGGGTACCAATCGTTGGAGACTTGCGTGAAAAGATTATGAACAAAGCCCATAAGTCCAAGTATATGATGCACCCCGGTAGCGACAAAATGTATCAAAATCTTAATTCAAACTATTGGTGGAATGGGATGAAAAAGGACATCGTTTCGCACGTTGGGAAATGTTTAACTTGTTTAAAAGTCAAGGCTGAACATCAAAGGCCTTCGGGATTGCTTCAGCAACCCGAACTTCCTGTCTGGAAATGGGAGTTAATAACCATGGATTTCATAACCAAACTCCCAAATACGACTCGACAACATAACGCTATATGGGTAATTGTAGACCATTTAACAAAGTCCGCACATTTCATACCTATCAATGAGTCGTACTCAATGGATAGATTAGCGCGTATTTATGTAAACAACATAGTTGCTTTGCATGGAGTACCGCTATCTATAAATTCCAATAGAGACAGTCGTTTCACGTCTCACTTTTGGAAAAGCTTCCAACAAGCACTCGGTACAAAGTTAAACCTTAGCACCGCCTATCATCCACAAACTGATGGGCAAAGCGAAAGGACTATCCAAACGTTGGAAGATATGCTCCGCGCTTGTGTGATAGACTTAGGTGGAAGTTGGGACGATCACTTACCACTAATGGAATTTTCATATAACAATAGTTATCACTCGAGCATTCAAGCCGCACCATTTGAGGCGTTGTATGGTCGAAAGTGTAGAACGCCTGTGTGCTGGTCTGAAACTGGAGATAATCAATTGTCTGGACCCGAAATAGTCCAAGAAACCACTGATAAGGTTCTTCAAATCCGCGAACGACTAAAGACGGCACGTGATCGTCAAAAGAGTTAAGCCGATGTCCGTCGTAAGCCGTTAAAGTTTAATGTTGGTGGCAAAGTTCTTTTGAAAGTCTCGCCATGGAAGGGCGTAGTTCGTTTCGGCAAGAAAGGCAAACTAAGTCCTCGATTCGTTGGACCCTTCGAGGTACTCGAACGAATTGGTATTGTTGCATACCGTTTGCGATTACCTGAGAAAATGCAAGGAATACACGACATATTCCATGTTTCGAATCTAAGAAAGTGTCTAGCTGACGAATCTCTTTCGATGCCCCTAAAAGATGTTGAAATTAACGAAAACTTAAAATTCATTGAAAGACCAATTCAAATTGAAGATTCGAAAACTAAGAAACTTAAAAGACGAACTTTGAAAATAGTGAAAGTAAGATGGGACTCACGAAGAGGACCCGATATACATGGGAACTTGAGTCCGAGATGAGGAAGAAATACCCCCACTTGTTCTTGTAAGCAATCTCGAGGAAGAGATTTATTTCAAGGTGGGGAGGATGTAACATCACGTAAATATCGGGCCAAAAATGTGAATTTTCAAAGTCAAAGGACCAATTCTGCCAAATTCTAAACCTCAATGGCTAAAATGAAAAATCTGATTTCTTGACCCATTGCGCTACGCGACAGGTCAAGAAAGGCACCCATCGCGTACCGCGATGGGGTGTCTGGCAGATATTGACACGTGTGCCACGTGGCACATGGTGGCAACATCTGTCGCCATGTGGCAACACGTTCGCCACATGTAGCGGCGCCTGCCACGTGTCGACATGTGGCAGGTCTATACACTGACTCAGCAGACCTATATCACGGTACGCGATAGGTCTGCCTAGTGACTCATCGCGTACCGCGATGGGGTTCAAAAATTAATATAAATAGGAGGGCTGCGGGATTGAGCCCTTCACACCATATTTTCACACACATACTCTCTCTCTAGACTCTCTCACTACCTCGTAAAACGTGCCCTTGATATATCTCGAAAAACGTGTACCGAAACCTCGTTTTCCGTGCCCGTTACCTTGATTTTCGTGCCACTCCCCGATATCCCGAACAAGAAGGAAGTACTGCCCCGACGACCCGGTTATTTCCTCGAAGTGCGTGCCAAAAGTATTGGTGTCTCGAAAAGCGTGCCAAGTGAGGAGAATGAATTGAAAAGAAAAGAGTATCGATTGAATGGCGTCGAAGTGCTGCCCAAGTGTCTAGGGTATTTTTTAGCCAAGCAAGGTAGGCATAGTGCCCGACCAAAATAATATTAAAATATTATAAAGGCTTAATGCCTAAGTAAGAATTATACTCGATGAATATAAAAAGAGAAAATAAATAACAAAGAAAAGAAGAAAAGAAAATAAATATATATATATGAATATATATATAAGTATATAATTATTATTTGTTATAGAATATATTATTTAAGTATTATGAATATGCTTAAATAATAAAAGAAATATGTTTCTTAAAGAAGAAGAAACGTCGGGTTTTAAATATAAACTAAAGGTTTATAAAGAATACTTTATAACTAAAGGTTTTAAAGTAAAAGAAATAATGAACTAAAGGTTCATCGAGATGATAAGACTAAAGGTCTTAAGACAGATCGTGTATCCGACTAACAAAAGTTATACTCGTACTATAGGTGCGAGATAGCAAGAAAGACTCGACGGACGGTGTTGGAAGCCGATCACATTGAAAAGGTGAATACGCCCCACTTTTACAAACTTGTTTTCAAACAAACAAACATGTTATGTGTAAAACTTTACATAAGGCTACGTGTCTCAAAAAACATTATAAATAAGAGTATAAGCCAGCCCTCAAGCTATGGTATACGTTTATCTGGATCCTTACATATGTGGAACGCGGTGGGCACATCGCACCACGCTTGGTCACGACCTCCAGCCACGATGGCCCGGACCTAAGTTACGTTCGAGTGGGGAATGACCATGTGTATATTTATGGTACCTAAGTTATGTCATAAACGTTGCGGTGTTTCGCTGAGGTGACCTAGTGCAGAGACTCGAGTTTATGATGATTGTTTTAACTTGATTATTCCTAAGCCAAGATGGGCCGAGACTTACGTGGTCTCGAGGGGTAATTAAGTAAAGAAAATATTTTAACGTCAGCATATTCACCAGCATTCGTTGCTGACGTATTTTAATAACATTTTGCAGGTAATCAAGATTAGAGCTTGCAAGACGAAGAAGCTCAAGAATCCGATGGCTCGGATAATTTTGTGTAAATATTAAAATATGATGGTTTTGTAAAATATATAAACAAGTAAATACTAAACGAGACTTTTGTCTCGTCTTTTGTAATGTAAATATTTATAATATCGATCCTTATGTTTTTATAAAGACTTCCGCTAAAACCCGCTACTCTGATTTATTTATAAATATGGTACCAACTATGGTTCACACTCCTATGCCTAGAATGGGGGTGTGACAAATAATAATAATAATAAACATAAACTTATTTAATTTGTAAAATTATTATTTTCATACTTTTAGCATATTAGGTTCTTTCAACATATTAAAATTCCGATTGAATATTGTTTATACGTCTAAAAAACGGTGCAATGTATAAATTTTCATAGTTTTAGCGTTGTTAAATCAGTTTGGTTAGAATATCATGTATTAAATGACCTCTAGATTAGCTTATTTACTTTCCATATGATGAGCGCCACTTAAAGTTGTAGGAATTAATTAGACAGTTGGTATTGGTAACTACGAGACTTGAACCCACACCTGTTGAAAAAATAAAACCTTATCTAACTCCTTAATACAGTGATATCCGGCCATAGGCCTTACGCGAAGACCCTTTGGTAGAAGATCTATTATTAATTAATGATGTTAAAAATTTGACAAAAGTATTTTATGTAACATTAAAATAACTTATTTAAATAAATATGCACAAAATATTATATTTCGTTTTTATGTCATATGAAGTGTTTTTGGAAGATCATGTTATTCTAATTTATACATACATTAAATGGGCCAATACTCTTAAATGGGTTACCACAAGCCCAGATCCCCAGCATTAGCCCATTCTAATTATGATTTTTTTTGGTAAATATAATATATATTTTATTTATGTTTTTTAGGTTTTCCTAAAGCTTATATTTCTCTGAATACTTTCTCTTTTTATCAAACTCAAAATAACCGAATAAATGATTTTTGTTGGTCATAAAATAACTTACATTATAAATTTTGAATGATTTAACTTCTAATATTCTTTTGCTGGAATATATATTTTTCTTTGAGCAATAGATGTAGGAATAATCGTTTTCGGTAAAGTTTTGAGGTTCCGGTACGGTATTTTCCGGATTTTGCACTAAATACCGGTACGAAAGCGAACATTTCAGTACCGATACCAAATATTTCAAAATTTCGGGATCGTATCCCGAGCTCATCCCTAAATAGATGTATCATGTATGTATAAGATTGCGTTGTCGTAGCATTAGGTGCAAGACTCACTACTTTTACTTTTGGGGACACTCAACAAATCCAGGGCCTTATTCTAAATAATATAAATAATGGCTAGTGAAGAGTGAACTGTTTTTTTCTTTACATCCCAGCCATACAAAGTCTTTGAGATTAAATCTCAGTCGTGTAAAGTAACTTATATGACAGTTACTCACAGTCTCTTTCCTATGGGCAGTTACCAAATTCATCTAAAAATTCTCCCAAAGTGTCGTTACGATTATATATCAGGCTCACCATCGTTCGTTTTACCCATTATAAGCGGACCCACAACGGGATAAATACGTTAATATATCATATTAATTTTAAACATCATCTGAGGTCATACAATCAAAATATAAACACTTTATGCCGAACCTTTTTCGCCTTTTCAGCCAACCTCTTTATGTCTATTGCAACAGCATAACATCTCATCAACTCGTTTACAATCTCGGGAGCATGACACTCAACATACACCTCCAAAAACCTCTTTTCCGTCATCCTCAAAGCCGTGAACAGCTTGGGCCCGTTTACACACGGGCGCAGGCCCATATCATCAATCTTCGCAGCTAAAGTCATACGCGGTTTCAACCTCGTTTCCAAGTTATTATAAAGCAAAAACGGGTAATCAAGCACAACTCGAGCCGGTTGCTTCATTTTCGCCACCAGAAAAGTCATGTTTCGTTGAACTTTGTCGACCGATAAACTCAACACGAGTGGCGACATACCCACGAGCCGAAACGCCTCGTCTTCCAAAAGCCCAAACTTTTCAAGATTCGCTATTTTCTCACGTATGGTTTCGAGGCGCGAGATTGCCATAATCGTGACAACGTATTTATACAATTTCGAGTCTTTTGAGATTCTCATTTTTTTAATGTAATCCAACTTTTCGTCGTTTAATGATGATCTAGGTATTATAGTCGGTTGGGAAAGAAACATTATCGTTAAGTCTTGACCCGTTATACCCATCGATTTGTACAATGCAACGGTGGGTTTAATCATCTTTTCCAAATCATAAGTGAGAATGAAAGGGTTTCTAAAAACGGCTTTTTGAAAGGCTTCCTTTGACCGGAATAAGCGTTGAAGGTACCGAACACGTTCATCAGGACAATGGTTGACTCTGCATTTTAAAAGACGGGGCCTGCGGCTAATCATTTGAACCAAACCTGACGGTGTGAATCCGAGATCTTGAAAAAACTGAAGCTTTGATTGCAGATTATCGAGTCTTGACTTGTGCAGTGATGGCACACGTTCGAGAATTTGGGATATTTGTTTGTTGTTGAATCCTCGTGCTTTGAATACGTCTTCACAAGTCTAGGGTGCATCCTTCACCTGAAGAAGACATTAAACAGATTAATTTCAAGTTTCACATTTACTCTATATAATATGAACTTAGTGTTTGTATGCGAGAAGCGCACAAAAGCAACAAGGTCCAATTTTCGTACACGAGGCGCAAGTTTTTTATATAAATATTATTTATATATATATATATAGGGTAAGGATCCTAAGAGAACCATTCGAAAATTAAGAACCATTTTGGACCACTAAAAAAACCTCTAAAATATTTAAAAAATTATAAAACAAAAACTTAAAAAATGTAAAAAAACAAAATTCTTATATTTCATTCCGGTTTCATATAAAAGAAAAAGAAAAAAAAACTTTGTATTATACACGTGTGTAATTTCATTAATCTCTAGTTACGTAATGTACACATATGTACATTATCATTTACCTTAAATTGTCCATATGTGTATAAAAAAAACATGTATGTACATATTATACATATATGTATAATTTGGCTACACCGAGACGGTTTTTTTTTATGAAACCGGGATGATAAATAAGAATTTTGGTTTTTTTATTTTGTTTTATGATTGTTTTTGTTATTTTTAGGTTTTTTGTGGTCCAAAACGGTTCCCAAAGTTCTCAATTTCAAAATAGTTCTCACATGATCCCAATCCTATATATATATATATCATAGGTTTTTACTTTTTAGCATCATTTACCCAAAATTTAAGCTATAAATAAACCATAGTTATCAAAAGCGTTACGCGACTTAAGGCGCATAGGCATCACCTGGGGCAAGGCGAAAAAAAACGCACTTAAATAAAAAATTAAATATATATTTTGTTTATAAAAAATAATACTATTCTTGAAATAAAATAAACAAAAGCTATTATATAACATTAATATCATCTAATTAGTACCAAAGTTTCAAATGTAATTCCAAAAACTTAGATAACAAAATGTATCAATATAATTTTAATAGTACTCCTTGTGTTTCTTTTGCTCGGGTTTTATCTTCTCATGTTCTTGGCATAGACGGTGCCTAAGCGCTCGCCTAGAAGCTAGAAGCGCATTTATCAAGCCTCGCCTGAAAAATGGGCCTAGGCGCAAGAAGCAAGGGCTTTTAATAACTATGTAATAAACCTGATATAAGATTTAGTATATAAATTACCTAAACGTACAGCCTAAAAAGCATATGGTACAACATTCTGAAACATAAAAATGACCCGTGTGCAAAAGATGCACGCCTCACCCGCGCTTTTTGGACATTGGTCGCCTTGTGTAAGCAAAAAACGACAAAGTCATCGCCTTGTGTCGCTTTGCGCTTCGGTGCATTAAAACGTAATTTTTAAAACCAAGAATATGGATTTATACGAATATGCAATGGATGAAACAAATACCTTCATTTGAAGCGTTGGTTCATCGGTTAACCCTAAACATGTTGAAAAAGACGCCTTAGATACATATGTAGTTAAAGCATGATCATCACCAATGACATGACTAGCCTTATTTGCCAAATGGTCTTGGTTAAGCAACACACCGAACCATCTCTCCTGCAAATGACATAGAACACATCAACATGATGTAAATGAACTACTGACATGAATCAATCAGCATATAGCTCCAACTAGGGTGCAAAACGAAACTAACCGAACCGAGCCGAGCCAAGCCCGAGCTAGAATAGAATAGGCTCAAGCTCGTCTCGTTTTGACTTACAAGAGCTCAAACTCGGCTCGTTTTGAGTTTTTTTCTAAAGCTTGAGCTTATTATTATTATTATTATTATCAATTAATCTATAAAATTTTCACACATTTTTATATATTTTAAAATTATAATTTTTATTTGTTTTAATTTTAACTTTTATATATAACATAAGATATACTATTTAGTTATTTTATCAAACTTTTATATATAGTAAATATTATATAAACAAGAGGCTCTAGGGCTGTAAGCGAACCGGATGTCTGGAGGGAAGTTCGTTTACGTTCATCCATTTAATAAACGAACCCTATATGGACAAAATATTTGGTCGGTAAGCTTAACGAGCGAATACGGACACAGGTATCGCTCATTCAACAGTGTTCGTTTACGTCCGTCTGATCACCTTCGCCTGATTAAATTCGTTTATGTCTGCCCATCCGGTAATGTGTGTATTAATATTTTTTATTTATTTGTGATTACCATGTTAAGTGTGAAGTTTTGGTTATTATTATTATTATTATTATTTTTAGTGTGTATTTATGATTATTATTTTTGAAATTAACATGTAATCATTTATGTTTGTTTGTCCAATAATGTTCATTAGTGTCTGTTAGTAGGGTTGTAAATGAACCGAACGGACACGAACAAGGCCTTGTTCATGTTCGTTTGTTAAGGAAATGAATGTGTTCACGAACAAAAATAAAATCGGCGGAGCCTATAGATTAAGATCAATGTATTCGTCAATGTAAATAATAAAAACCGGTAACCGAACCGAACGAACACGAACAATGGTGTGTTCGTGTCTGTTCATTTAACTTTAAACGAACACGAACACTTAGTCGAATAAATATTTATGTTCATGTTCGTTTATTTAACTTTAAACTCAATTCCTTAAAGACCGGACACAGACACGAATTAATGAGCCGTTGCGTTTGTCCGACAAAAGCTTAATTTAAAGCCCAGGCTCGTTTAAGCTCGGCTCCATTTGGGAACAGCAAAACGAAACCCTAGAAACTGAGGAGTAATATAATTGGTAAATAATATTTGTGTAGGTCCCTCCGGGGGCGTTGCAGATCGATACGAGATCCGCACGAGGTCTAGGAGTGCGGAATCCTCCTAGACTCGTTAAAGGTGTACAAGATGAAGAACACAAACACGTACACGAATAAATACAAGAACGGGATAAACAAATCTGCAGATTCTTTATAATAATAATTAAACAAACACGTTACATACCGTAACATAAACAGAAACACGTCCGACCCGAGGTGAGCTCTACCTCGGGTCGTCCCTAACGACACTCTCTCTCTGTTTGTTCTCTCTCGACACTCAAACTGTAACACACACTAATTCCTGGATTCACTAAACCTAAACAAGACACACGTATATATATATATAAAACATTCTCGGGCCTGGGCTTCAGTAGGCGAAGTTGTGCTAACTTCGCCTATGGCGAAGTTGTTCTAACTTCGCCTAAGGCGAAGTTGTGCTAACTTCGCCTGTGGCGTTCCGCTGGTCAGAATTGCATAGCGACGGTCACAAAATGCACCAACAGTCTCCCCTTTGACCGTTGCTCTCAATTCTAACAAACACAAAAGATCATCTGTTACACGACATGCACCAACAGTCCCCCTCTTAACTGATGATTTTCTGTTTGCAGTCAACCAGCCGTGTCTGAATCTGTCCTGTAGCTTCACAAATCTACCAATCACCCAGCATATTCCATATCAGATCTCCCCTTCAGTGTAAGCTTCTCCGACTATAATGATTGAGGTCTTTGAAATGCATGCATCCTCGTGCCAATAGATCATCTCAACCAATCACGTGAGTCCATCTGACTTCACCAACACGTGAAGTTGGGCTTCCTCCACAACTTCACCAACTCGTCGGCATACGATAAGGTTTAATCTTCAACTACTCAACATCAAGTGATCAATTTCATCACAAAACCACCTTGACAGAATCTAACACATGACCATTAATTAATCCGAAGCATCTTCAATCACCAGGGATAACGATCAAGAACATAAACACTTTAGTTCCCGATTAAATCCAACTTGTTCCAGAATTTTCACTCTAATAAATAAGCATCACGTTTCAGGATCCAATTCTCGAACGCCTTGAAAATAACATAAATAATATGCTCTGACCACTTTAGTTCCCGATTAAGAACATAAACACTTTAGTTCCCGATTAAATCCAACTTGTTCCAGAATTTTCACTCTAATAAATAAGCATCACGTTTCAGGATCCAATTCTCGAACGCCTTGAAAATAACATAAATAATATGCTCTGACCGCAATCCAGTAATGACAAAAACCTTCAGTTCAATTTGACTTTCTTCAGTTGGTCAACCTCGAACAACAACAATTTCATTGCCCACAAACACCCAAATATGTGTCAATATCCAGTTTCAATCAATATCCCATTCACAAACTCAACTCCAAATCCAGAGTTGACACGTATTTGTTCACACGTAAGACCAAGAGATAACAAGTTTCACTCGTTGACGGAACAACGTCTTCGGTCTCACAATAATTGTGTACACCTGGCCATACAGACGAAATCACCAAAATACTTTTTTTTTTTTTTTAACTTCGCCTAAAGTCAACTTCGCCTGTTCATAACTTCGCCTGGCTATAACTTCGCCTGTCCATAACTTCGCCAGACCTTATATCTTCGCTGAAACCCTACGAACAGTGACGGCAACTTCGCCTGATGAACAATAACTTCGCCTGCGGCGCTGTTCGGCCAGAAACGCACAGAAACGTGCCACAAACACCAAAACGCAGATCTCGAACCATAGCATAAGAGCCTAAGGCTCTGATACCACATGTAGGTCCCTCCGGGGGCGTTGCCGATCGATACGAGATCCGCACGAGGTCTAGGAGTGCGGAATCCTCCTAGACTCGTTAAAGGTGTACAAGATGAAGAACACAAACACGTACATGAACAAATACACGAACAAATACAAGAACGGGATAAACAAATCTGCAGATTCTTTATAATAATAATTAAACAAACACGTTACATACCGTAACATAAACAGAAACACGTCCGACCCGAGGTGAGCTCTACCTCGGGTCGTCCCTAACGACACTCTCTCTCTGTTTGTTCTCTCTCGACACTCAAACTGTAACACACACTAATTCCTGGATTCACTAAACCTAAACAAGACACACGTATATATATATATATAAAACATTCTCGGGCCTGGGCTTCAGTAGGCGAAGTTGTGCTAACTTCGCCTATGGCGAAGTTGTTCTAACTTCGCCTAAGGCGAAGTTGTGCTAACTTCGCCTGTGGCGTTCTGCTGGTCAGAATTGCATAGCGACGGTCACAAAATGCACCAACAATTTGTACGGATTGAAATGAACTTACAGTGAATAATAATGATGATAGAAGAGTTGTGGTTCTTGATTTAAGACAAATCGCCATTGTTGTTGCTGCCACAATGGTTTGCCTACAGCCTATTGTTTGTATAAACTGGGTTTTAATTTAATAATTTTTTTTAGTTGCCTGCAATAATACAATCCTGAACGTCATCGGTCACAACTTTCACAATAATTGTTTTTATCGGACAATCGATAAAAATTAAGTTTTTTCTAAATTTTAAATTAATATTTTAGGGCTTTTGATCGAAATGATTAGAGATGGCAACTGTGACCCATGGGTTGAATGAGTTGTATCAAAATGTATATGATGGGTCAGAATGAGTCAAACTAAAAGAAGAAAATGATTGAAACGGGTCAAAACGGATTGACATTTCTCGAGTTTTTTTTATGGAACGAGAAAAACGAAAGAAACCTTTATGTATTTTTACTTTTTTAGTTTTGATTTATATTTCGAGTTATAATTTTTAACTATTGTTTTTTGAATTTTTTGATGAGGGGTTTTGAAATGGATCAAAATGGGTTGAGATTTCAAAACCCATTTCAAAACCTCTCAACAAAAAATTAAAAAAACAATAGTTAAAAATTATAACTCGAAATATAAATCAAAACTAAAAAAGTAAAAATACATAAAGGTTTCTTCCGCTTTTCTCGTTCCATAAAAAAACCCCGAGAAATGTCAACCCGTTTTGACCCGTTTCAATCACTGTCTTTTTTTAGTTTGACCCATTCTGAGTCATCATATTCATTTTGATACAACCTATTCAACCCAATGGGTCACAATTGTCACCCCTAGAAATGATTATATGAATTTATTGATGTAAAATTTACCTCGAAACGGTGGTTCAAATGACGAAATGGTGCTTCAATTCAGGTGTTTAAACTTTCAATTAACAAAATAGTGCCTCGAAATAGATGTCCAATGAAAATAAATAGTGTGAAAGTTGGGACCCTATTTTCTAAGGTGAGAATGAGGTTATTATCAGCCAACTACAAAAATCTTGAATTGTTCAAAAATCCAATTTGTTTTTTTATTTTTATTTTTATTTTTTTGAAATGATTGACGAATCCAATTCCAACAGGATTGTATCGTAGAAACAGAAGATGGTGGTCATGGACTACCGGTTTGAGGTCGCCTTTTGTCATTAGTCCTAAATAGTAATCATGTAACACGTTATTTTTTTTAAATTAAAACTATTGCAATACCCTACTAAAATAAAAATATAATAACATGTTTGCTCATGTTATAACCTTGGGCCTTGTTCATATTCGTCTGTTAAGCTTTTATTGGAAAAACGAAAGGTTCACGAACACCTAACCGAAAAAAAGTTCGCTCATTAAGGAAATGAACTTGTTCATGAACGGTTCACAAACACAAACAGATGAACACAAATTAACATAACCAATGTTTTATTTGATTTTGCTAACTGAGAATAGCCGGTGCCAATGGTTGGCCTGGCTACCAAGTTTGTATTGGTGTTGTTTTTAACATTAATATGCATATGATAAAAATTAATCACATAACTCTGGTATATATTTTTACAGTATATATCTTTGCTTAAATTTATATCATAAAATTAGAAATGTCACTAAAAATATAACAAACCTTTAATGAACAAATATAAGCAAATAAACACTACGAACACAAACAGGCGTTAACGAACACCTTGTTGAATGTTCACAGACGCAATTGAGAACATGACATTTGTTTGTGTTCGTTCATTTAGCTAATTAAACGGAATTGCTCGTACGTGTTTGTACGTTTACTAAACAAACTTTCTGCCGAACTGTTCACCAAATGGTTCACTTGCTTACATCCCTACATATTACCATTCATCATACATGTTAATAACATACCTCGCGATGATGTTAAGTTGATACTTCAGAAGCAAGGAAAAAAATTACGAAAGCCATTGGGATAAAGGCTAGTTAAGGAAAAAAGAGTGTTGGCCTGTTGGGTGTAAAATGCCCCTCCTTAAACTAAAACATGTATTTGAATATGTTGAGTTCGATCTTTTATGATAAGTGCTTGGCGTGTTCTTTGATTTATTCTTATCTAATCCAAATTATGAAGGTAACATTGTCTTCTTATGTGATAGGGGTGTGTAGGGTTGGTTTGGGTTTGTTTTAGCTTAAAACCATAACCAATTGGTAAAAGTGGTCTCGGTTAAGTAATGTTGAAGGTTATCTCGAATCGGCCACGGGCTGATTCACCGTGAATTTGAATCTAACTAAAAATAACTCAAAACAATATAACTGGGCATAATTTGGTCCTCAAACTTTAAGCTTGAAATTTTTTGACAATAGAATTAATTGTTATTACATATTTGTATATACTAGTGTATTACATTACATTAAAAAAATACATATAATCTTTAATATTAAAAAGCTAAATACAATAGGTTCGGTTTGGTTTGGTTTGTCGGGTATTATAACCTTGTTAACCATAAGTGGACACTATTTTCAATTTCAGAAAATCATTGTGCCGACCCACCGGTTTTTGGTATGCTTCGGTTTCATCGACTAATTGATTATGGATTGGTTAATTCGATTTTCTAGCACACCCTAATACGTGGTCTTGGTGTCTTTGGTTTATTCTAAATCACATGTTTCTAGTATGATCTTTAGTTATATGCATTTTTCACTGGTATTATGTGTTGTTTTAAGTTTATCATGATTTGATATTGTTGTTATGGTTTGACTTGTAGGTCTAAGAAATTATTGTCTATGTGAACACGTACCAGGTTGGGACTATATTTTTTGCGTATATAATAAGTACTCATCATAAGCATATCCAACCGGATGAAACCATCATTTTTATTTTAAAGTACACATAACTCTAGTCTCCTTCAAATATTGTAAAATGCATGTTTTATTATGTTTTAGTGTCTACATGTTGGTTTGAAGTGTATTTTGTATGCACATGTAGTAAAAGTCCAATATCATTTTAGATATATTAATACAAAAATCATATTTAAGTACTGTATTTCTGAAGCAAGTATTTCTTCGTCTTCAGTTCCGGATTTGGGGCAATGCAACATGTGCAAGGGCACGAGGCCCGAAAGGTCAAAAGGGTCCAACAGATTTTTTAACTATTTGAGGCCCATTCTCATATCCAAAGAAGATCGATAATGAAATTCAGTTTTAACACATTTTAAATTCTATTAAATTCAGTTTCAGCACAAACAAAAACCAATTAAAAAAATATTTAGTAAAACGCAGTTGGATTATTATTTAATAACTAGTTTTTAAACCCCGCGTTGCGGGGGACGGGGCGATTGATTTGACTGTGACAAAAGCAAATTATGACAAATTAAAGTAAATCGAAACAAAAAAAATAACTGCAGCTGGTTATTTTAAGCTATTAGGACCATTTACAATGTTTGAAGATTTAAAGTGAATTTAGTTTATTAAAATCTTGTCTTATTTTCCTTTCATGGTAAATCTTGATTATACAATAAAAGTACCCTTTAGAATATGTATCTGAAACTGGGATGTCCCTAAACATACACTCGAAATTATTATTCGGTTACAGGTTTTTAGTAAAAAAAAAAATTATTATTCGGTTACATGAACTAATAACTAAGCTTGTTTTCACATGAAGCTTATGGTCTATCAGACAACCAACATCTTTTGCTCAGGCTTTCAAGAGCAGCCCAGCCAAAAAAGTCAAACATAAGAAACTAAAACTGGTTTTAATTTTTAAACCAGTTGAAGAGTGACACATAACTTGGCTGGTTTCGAGTTATATGTTAAAGCCTGAGCTCAAGCTTGAATCGTTTCGAGTTCTATTTATAAAGCTCGTGTTCACCTCAAGTTTGCCTCATTTATTTATAAAGCTCGAGTTCATAATATATATAATTTATCTTGTACTTACTGTTCAAAGTTGTGTCATCAAACAATCGTTTCAGTAGTATGGTTTTCCACTCGTTGACTCGTTTGAGATAAAACGCCATTTTAGTTAAAACAACGATCCGAATTATCTAGTTGGAGATAAAGCACAGTTTGAATTGACCCGTTTGATATAAAACGCAATACAAATTGACCCGTTTTAGATATAATGCAATCTGAAATGACATGTTTGTAATAAATCACAATCGTGATGTGTTTCAGATAAAACACAATAGATAGATCTTTTTGAGATAAAACATAATCTAAACTGACCGTTTAATCATTGCTACATAAGACAAAACTATATGATATAAATTTTTAAATTCAAATGGAAGGAAGGCTTACACTGTATGTCTTTTAGGCATCCCTCCCCAAGAAATCACTATACGGAAAAAAAAAAAAACATTTAGGAATCTAATTAAGACACATTTTGCTATCTGAGTTATTAACCATTCATAAACAAATTAGCAAACGTGACCATACTTCTAAATTTTATAATACCTTGAAAACATCAAATTAAAACTTGAAAGAAGAGTGCAACAACTGAAAGGGATCCATTTAGGGAATGTCAAATAAGAGGTCGATTCTGCCACGCCAACCAACGATCTTTACTTGTAATGTCAAAGAACAGCCGAACAATTCGTATTTATGAGTAAATCCAAAATAAAACCTCACAACCAATTGTATATGACATAAAACCAAACTAAAGCAGTATGCATTGCATTTGTTTTTCCAAACTTGTTTCATCAAGAATTTCAATTTCTTTGTACTTGTTCTCTAAGAAATATAATCAAACAATTGATACACATATGTTAACGTAGAGAAGTAAAGATCAATTGATGTATGATCACAATCAAATTGCAAAGTATCGACACAACTGAATCCACATGCTTGAGTCTGAAAATCAAACTCGACAACACTTGGCTGATCTCACCAACGTACACACATTATAAGCTCAAGGTACAACCTCTGTTGCACCAAATCTCCCGATATTGTAATATTATAAATGAGATGATGCAACCAAATGATAAAACCAAAATTTAAAATATTAAATCAAGATATAATTGAATGAATCTTAACATTTTTATTCTTTATAGTATATATTGAATATAATAATGTATATTACAATTTATGTATATTAACATATATAAAACAGATTATAAAAATATTATGACAGGTTACAAACGGGTATTTTATCGGGTAATTGGGGCTACGTAATCGGATATATTACAAATCACATACCTATCTCAAATTCATGAAAATAATCAAAGGTAATAACAAACCCGTCCATACCCTATTGGGACGGGTATTAACCTAAGAAGGAGGCCCGAATTTTATCTCGCATGAGGCCTAAATTTTTTTCTTCATTCTCGGAGACGGGCACGCTCGCCTTTTTTCAAAAGAATATTTTTGGGTTTTCTTTTTCGTTTGTTATGGAAACGTGACATGCTAGTTCAGTATGTGTCCGTTTATATAAATACACACAAATTTTAACTTCATTTTCTTATTAACTAATGAAGGGACACGGGCAAAGGAAACATGTTCGTTTATGTATTTATGTTCGTTTGTTAGTATGAAGTCAAAATAAGACGAACAAAACCAATACGTATACATCTTATTCGTTTACACCCTTAAATACATCACATAAAGATACAAGCATGTATGACCACTAATAGCCATCTCCACTTTGGTGGGATGGTAAAGGCTTAGGCCTTTGGATGAGAGGTCCTGGGTTCGATCCCTGGCAATGGCAGTTTATTGTAAATAGTAGGAGGCAAGCTTAAACATTCAAAAAAAAAAAAAAAATGTATGACCACTAATAGACGTAACCTAATACAAAGGTTACTTGATTTTCTTTATACTTGTTATCTTGTGTGTGTGTGTATATATATATATATATATATATATAACATGGTGTCCTTATTAGTTATTACCATAATGAAATACATATTCCTTCATGGTTTTACAATATATTTCATACATCTATTTGTTATGATTATAGTCATCAATACCCTTGAAAACATCACATAGATAATCCATGAAAGCAGTTGGATAGGGCATCTTAGGATTCACCTTTTCAAACTCAAAGGTCACAACACCCAACTTTCCATCACTCTTGGGTTCAACATGAAACTTGATCTTGAAGGACTTGTATATGTTATCCACTAGCCTTGCTTCAAGCACCTTGAACACTATCTCATGGTTTTCCTCATTAACTGCTTCTATTTCTTGCTTTATAACTTCCCTTTTACCATCTTTAGTTTCCCATGCAAAAATAAAAATAAAACATGATAAAGTAAGTTGTAACACAAATTTGTACCCTCGATCTTTCTAGCCGCTCACTAGCTTTCAAAAGACCCGTTTGATAATTTACATATTACTCGTGCCATATACATAGTTTAAAAAAGGTTATACTGTATAAGGGTGTGAATTTCGGATATGAAAAGAACCTAACGTGAAATTGGTGGGTTTGCTTTAGTTTAAATGTGTTTATATCAGTTTCTAAACGGACCTACTAAAGTCTAAACCTATTTTTTAAAAATGTGTTTCATGTAATAATATAAACTAATCCGGTATGTTGTGTCCAATTTTAAAAGGTAAACTAGAAACTAATCCGGTGGGTTGGAGAGGCGTTGTAGTTGGAGAGACATTGTTGCTACGACGCCAGATGGCTTTTGGAAAATAATAAAATTAACCACATACCATAGGTGAAATTCCAGCAAATGACTGATCCAACGGCTCCCCATTGTCCTTCAACCAGAACACAACTATGAACCTTTTCAGGCAACATTGAAGCGATGTCATTTGGTCTGTTCCGAACAATATCATGTAACACGTCACCACCTGAATTGATCTCTACGTACATCATCATTTTTCCAGCAAGAGCCATCGTTCGTTCATTCAAGACTTTCAATAGTCTCTAAAATTGCTTCTTTGTTAGAGAGGGAGATATAGCTAATTCGAGTGTGCAAACATATAAGATACCTTAGCCTATAAATAGAAAGTAGTTAGCTACGTTACTAGCTACATGATATAACATGATAAAGTTTAAATATTTTCATTCATAAATATATCAATTATTATGATTGATGCAATTTCTATATGCTAGTTAATGAAATAAATACGTACGGTTGGGTCAAAAATATCAAGTTGTTCAAAATTTCAACAATGCAATGCCAATTGCTAAAATGTCAGGGGTCTAAACTTAGGGAAATTTATTATTTTAAATGGCATTGACGGATTATTTATAAGGGCCGGTTTGTATGCATGTATGGGTCGGTTTTGTGTTTAAACCTATGAATGAAAAATGAAATATCGATTTTAGAAATTGTTCGGTTTCACTTCGTAAGTTTTACGCACATTTGGTTTGGTTAAGTTTTTGGTTCTATTTCTAGAGTCGAAAATATTTTACCAAAAATAATAAATTTAAACATCAATGTTGTAAAATAGTATTTATTAATCACTTATCCTCCTTCCGATTTTTATACTTCCAATTAACACAATCAAGTTGTTTGGGTGTTTGGACTTCCAGTTAACAAAAATCAAGTTGTTTGGATCACCGTTTCGAGCTAAGTTTTACATCAATCGACACGTATCCTCCTTCCGATCAGAAGCTCTAAATCATTAGTTTGAAATTTGAAAAAAGTATAACGTCGTGAAGTTTTTTTTTAACGGGGGATCATTGGGGCAAACTTTTTTAAATTTTGGGACCGTCAATGACGATAAAATGAATGGAGAATATTATCGACCAATACCTTAAAAAAATTGTTAGGTTCTTGATCATTTCGGGTTAGCAGATTCGGGGTGACGGGTTAAAATTGATGAACACGTGTACACATATGTATAAACACATTCTATAAACACATTCTATAAACACCATCATTCTAACATGTAAATGCTTAAAGTTATGTAGCATGACATAGATTTTTGTAATCCGTTTATCTAATTATGTAACATATGTTTACGGATTGCAAATGGATTGTATTAAGTTGTAAACAAGTTCAACGTGGTGTAAAGGGATTGATTAGTCACCTTATTTATTTATGACGACCCAAAACAAATGTCTTTAATAAAATGAGCCAAGACAAATCAATCAATTTACAACATGGACAATTTTAAATCAAACTCGTATCAATCTTCAAACTTGATTTCATTTGATCTTAAATATATCGTGATTACTCAAAGTTACTTAACGACACGGTAAATAGTATCACTTTAATAAGAAAACACAACCAACAGTAGTCAACTTTTCCACGTGTCCTATTAAGCTATTCTAAATTATTTTATTAATTTTTTTAATGTTCATTAAAATAGCGATTTGAAATTCGATTATTGAACTCGAATCTAATCGAATTTCAAGTTTTTCAAGTTCGTTTTGAACATTGTACATCCCTAGTTGTAGCTTGTACTTATATTTACATGCATTTTAAACGTGCCATAACTTATAATTTGAAATAAGAATCGGTAGATTGATTGTGAATAAGACAAGGATATATAAAGTTTCAAGATATATATAAAACTAGAAGTTGATACCATTTGAAAAATATCGATACATATATCACAACAAAATCACAAAGATTCACACATGACATTAAAAGGATATTACATCACAAACAATTTATTATACAACCCAAATTAAACAGAATCATCGGTGTTATGAGCATCAATGTCCTCAACAAGATTGCATAGTTCAGATGTCTAATTGTCCGCAGAAGTAACGGGATTAGAGCTATGAAACTACCAATCATTGCAGTATTGAGGTGGTGATTAGAGGCGGCGAAAGGATTTTTGAGATCAAGTTAAGCATGTATCCCCTCATATAGAACATAACTAGGAAAATTCCCGGCGTGTTGCGCCGGGTTGATGTTGTTGATAGTTAACAGTCATACTCGTACAACTTATTAAATCATGCAGTGTGTTTGCGAGTCGAGGTGATTTCGATGGTTCCCTGGTTACGAAACCAATAATTGCCTCCCCTCCCCCCCTCCAAAAAAAACTTTGCTAACACATAAATACAAGAAATTAACATGACAAAACACGCGTTGCGGTTACAAACCTATGACACTTCGGTTGATATCTTGTTATGACCCAAAAAATAAAGCAAACCATGAATTCATCCACTCTTAAATACAACAATTTAATATATTTAAAATTTTTAAAATGTGGCGAAAAAAAAACATGCACGTTGCAGTTGCTAGCTGATACGAATTCGTTGATTATGGAATCGAGTGACACAAAAAAGTGATAAAAAATCACACGTTGTGTTTGCGAACTAACGCGAATTCAGTCGGAATCGACGTTTTCGAGACTAAATCGTACATAGAAAATCCTGTGTTGTGGTGGTGAACCGACACGGGTTCGGTTGGTATCAGGTTACGACTCCGAAATTAAAGCAATAAGTTAATTCGTCCACACGTACTCAAAGTACAACAAATTAACATATTTATATAGAAAAGACCACTGCGAAAATCAAAAATATAGGCGCGCTGTGGCCTTGACCTGACATCGATGGACTAAAATAACTCATGGGGAAAAAACCTAGAGTTGCGACCGTGAGCTAACGCAAATTTGGCCTGAATCACTTGACAGCATCAACGATAAAAAAACATGCATTTTACGGCAGCGAACCGACACAAATTAGAAAATGTAGAACAAATTAAAAGCAAATAAGAAGTTTTGGCGACCAATCACGTGATTGCGTCGCCAAAATTCTTAATTATTATATATAAATATAATATATAATAATATGTGGTTACGCTGTTATCCAAAATTTGCATTATAACCTTTTGAAAATGTATGTTGATGACCGTCGTTTGAGTCAATCATAAACCTAATTAAACTAAATAGTTAGAGCAATGAGGGTATCGTATCACAAGGAGTATGTGGTCAATGTATTCGTGTAACAGATTTCTAATTATGAAGTGAATGATTTTTAGTGCTGATCACACAAGCAATAGTTTGAATTTAAAGAACTAAGCAACGAACAAGTAAACGAATATTAAACAGTTAACAAAGCAAATCACACTCGTGAATTCAAGTAAGCAACCAACAGTTATCTCATGCAACCTAACAGATTAATTATTAACGATTAACTGAAAACTGATCAATCAGACAAAACCTTAGACATCAACAATTACTTTACACACGACACTGATTATCAAACAGTCCTTGCCAGTGTGACTCAGCTAAGGGCAATTGTATGTTTTATCGTATTCAATCTAACCAAACATTTATATGATTAATTATCTAGCAACCGCTAACAGATCGTTCAGACCTACGTAAACCTAAACCGACCAAACACACAGAAATACCAAACATCAATAATCATATATCAATCATCAATAATAATACACAAGTGTTCTTAATCACATGAGAAAAACTGTAAAGGTTACAAACTATACATCCTGGGTGCGATTCTAGGAGATTAGCCGAGCCTTGACATCATTGGATCTTCAATACGGACGATATGAATCATATGTAGGGTTTTGGCACGAGCTATGGTGGTGGAAATCGCCTCTAGGAGCTGCTGGAAATCGCCTCCGGCCGCCAAGAATGAGATGGAATAAAAGATAGGTCAAAATGCAGCCAAAAACCCTTTTAAATATGCTATCACGAACTCCAGACCGTGGCCCACGGTCTCCACCGTGGGTCACGGTGGCTGCCTGGCCATACTGGACCGTGGCCCACGGTCCCACCGTGGGTCACGGTGGCTTCACCGTGGGACAGAGGCCACGGTACGGTGGCTTCTGTTTGTTTTTGAGCTGGGTTGACCGCGGGCCACGGTGGGACACTTGCCCAAATTCTTGTTTTCTTCATATCTTTCTCGTTTCAACTCCGTTTTCTTCGCCGTTTTCGCCCACGTTCTCGTGATTTCATCCTTTATCTCATCATACTCTGGGAGCTGAATTTCAACCAACTTGTTTCTTTTCCTTTCCAACACTTGTGTAGTGGCTCCGATCTTCCCGAGATATCATTCCATGCTCATACAAGTGTCCAATTTAGCATCTTTAACGATCAATTACCTGAAATACAAAAGCACGTATGAAGTACCAAAGTTCCAATAATAAACGATTAAAACTAATAAATAAACGAACTAAAACATATACACATTAACCAACCATCACATCCCCACACTTATCTTTTGCTTGCCCTCAAGCAAACTCTAAAGTAAACATTAACCTCTATCATATGTATCTAAATTATCGTCATTAATACTAGTAAGGTTAAGGTCATACCCAGTTTCCCAGACTGACACTTTTTATAGATTGACATTCCACAAATAAGGTTAAGTGCTATAATAAAAACGATAGAGCCGCCTAGACAAGTGTACTTTGTTTCCGGTTAAGGCACACGTGCTCATACCCCTCGTAATATAACATCTCTCCTATAGGTTTAATATATAGACTAGCAAAAGATGTGCCAGCATCACTCTGCTCTCAGTATCACTCATAAGTAAATATGCATCCATAAAGCTGCTTTGACACAAATGCAAATCAAGAGATCTTAAAAAGGTTGTAACGGGACCAGGTGTAAGGGTATGGAAGGGACATATTTAAGTAGCTCAAACTATCCGACCTGGCTTATTACCAAATATCTAAATAAACGAAACTATTATACAAACTGACTGACTAATAAACCTCTAAATAAGCAAACTAACATAAATGCTAATTTCATCATATTTTTTTATTTATTTTTTTTATTTTTTTTTGCATAAACGAACTATTGAATACATAACTGAATATACACAGACATATTTTTGGCTTTTTCCTCAATTTTTTTAAGCATAATAACATGATGCTTAATACTGGAACATATACAAATACAAAATCAAAAACAAATACAATTACAGATAAACCTAGTAAGCCGGATCGTCTCGTAACATAATGTCGGGGTTAAATAAATGAAAAATAAGTCCAAGAAAGGTTTTCTAAGGGACCCAACCCCCCGCCCCTCACATTAACCATCCTCATATGTATAATGTATGAGGCCCCAACCCCCAGTAGCCACACTCACGCTCATCCAGACGAGGCTTAACCTAGTTGCCTTTATCACTTTTGCATTTTGCCAACTACGATCTCGTAATCCATGAACATCAGTGAAAACACTCAAATGACATGTGTGTACTATATATTATATGTGTATTATATATATTTGGGTCAACTCACACACGTATCGGAGGAATAGGGTTGACGATATAAACATGTGTACCTGTCCCCATGACTCGCTATCCCGCCTAAACGACCCCATTTTTAACTTCTCGTTATAAAAACATTTGTGAGTAAGACTAATGAGAAGCTGACAAACCAACCATAACCAGAAACCTATGACTTGGCATTAATGTCAATAATTAACAGTTAACAACTTTGGTTTCTGAACACTCTTCGAGGTATTATCAGGTTAAAAATTTTCAAATTTCTCGCATCCCCACACTTGAGGTTTACATTGTCCTCAATGTTAAAATAGTTAAACATTGTCCTCAATGTTAAAATGGTTAAACACTTAATGAACATTTGAGGGACAGGGTTGAAATTGACTTTTTGACTGTTAAGAAATTTTAAAATTCGGGGCTCAAATGTGACGGATCTACTAGTAATTATACAATTACACTTTTAACATTTAAACTAAGAAAACAAAATAAATTATGAAACTGAAATCACCTGATATCAACGAGACTGGAAGAGGACCAGTCGGCTCGCGAACTCTCATAAACACTCGTATACCCTCATCTCGACCACGTACCAAACTGACAACTGAACCTGCAAAATCTCGAGACGTGTAGAAGCAAGCTTCTCACAAGTGTAAGATATCAGTCTTTTAAGAGTTATGAAAATGATTTTCTGTTGATTTTAGTAAAACAATTACCGAGCCAAATTAAGTCGTTTCATAATAAATCTTGTTAAACAAGTTAAAACATTAAAAGACCTAACTCACTTTCGTAGGAATCACGATTGCATTTAGCGTATGCAACAAGCCCTTTAAATCCCCCGGTAGCCCGAGTGGACGAGTAAGGTCTCGTGAGGGTTTATAGTGAACTACACCCACAAAGTTCCAAATACAACACAATATAAAATAAATCAAAATACAGCAGATAATAACTCAAATAAAAATAAATTGGAAAGATACTTACAAACCCCGGGTTGCCTCCTGGTTAGCGTTGAATTGATGTCTACAGCTCGACAATACCTGAATTCCTCACGGTGGTCGAAGTGCACACTTACCCACCGAGTTTCCAATATGCGCTCGGTAGTTTACATGCCAAGTCCATAACCGCTTTACTGTGATTGGCATGCTACTTGAATGATTACTGTGAGGCCGCTTCTTAATTATTTGCCCAATATCTTGCAAGCTTACTTTCTTTTCATTCTTTACCAAGCCTTCATCCCCACACTTGTTGTTTTGAATAATAAGTACTGGAGAAGGCATATGATTCACATTGGCTACCTTGGGCTCTTCATACTCTGAAGGAGTTTTATCTTCTACTTGAATCACACTTTCACTTTCTAGCTTTGGTCTTCATCAACCGACTGAGGATATTCATAATCATCTTCTTCATGAGAATATTTAGAATCATTTTCTTCATAATCATCTTCTTCATGAGAATATTCATAATTATCCTCATCCTAGTATGGTTCAGTGTATATAATCTCTTCATTAATTTGATTGGTCCACTTAGCCTCGAGATATTTCCTTTTTTGTTCTGATTCCTTGTTATGCTCAACCATAATATTTATCAATTTGTCAAGTTTGGATTCTACCGTGTCTTGGGAACTTGAGGAATAGGGCATCTCCAGTTCGCAGTTGGCATAATACGGCTCTTATAAATCCGTCGATGACGGTAACGGACGGTGGGCACGGACTGATAGTTGAGTCAAACTATACTAATCCATACCGTAAACGCGGCATTCTCGTAGCCGGACGGTGTCGTAATACGTTGGATCCGCCTCTACGTAATGGTGTTCTTCCCCTCTCCAAAGCGTCAGGGAACACCGCCCCTCGGGGCGCTTTGGAGGGGGAGAGCGCTTCCCACAAAGCGCCGGAAGGGGGAAATGGTGGAAGTTGATTGGTCGTTTTTTCATTTTGTTTTTTTAATAAAATAATAATAAGATAATTATTGGAAGGAGCTCCATCCACTAATCCATTTTTGTCAAAAAAAAAACCCTATAGTGACGTGACGTCACATGATGCAAAACGCCCATATAAAGGCTCCATCCATTACACACGGTCTTATAAGTCTTAGTTATACGTCATAAAGACCACCACTTAAAAGTGGTGACTTTGAAGACCTTATTTTGTAACAAGAGCTTTTTTGGAGGGCTAAATATGGAAACTTTTAGGACCATCGTATATGCTAAGAAACGAGTGGTATAAAAACATTTGGTATATTCTAAAGTGAAAGCCATTTCAATTGTGGGCCTTAAATATATTCATACATGGATTCTTTCTTCTCCTCACTTAAAACCTCATAAATTGGAAAACAACCTCCATTGATTGGTAGGGACACAAAAGAAGAAAAACTAACAATTTTGCAATTAATATGAAAAATGGGATATGGGTTAAGGATTCACTATTCATCATCCAAAATTCAAACAACCAATTAAACAACGAATACAGATATGCTAGCTATATTATAGAGAATAAATAATACAAAAAATTTAATATAGGGACATGGATTGAGAATGTGATACAAGAGATTTTTAAAATATGAGATATTAATTTTGAAAAATAGTTATTTTCAGTTAAATTATATGGATGATGAATATGGAGAATTTATTGTCAACGCTCTAAGACCATCCATGTGGACGCCCCAAAAGGTATGGGTTGGAGCTTGTTGTCATTGAGAGAGAGGCCTTGGAGAAGGATGTGTTCATATGCGAGGGACGGGGCGTTGTTAGGAATGTTTTTCTTTTGTGTTTTTCCTTTTTATCATTTTAATATCAACCCACCCCAACCTCCCTTTCTAATTTCATGCTTAGAACTGTTAGTATTAGCCCATTAGAAAAAAAAAGGTTAGAGGAGGGAACCCTTACCCCGGTATCCATTTGGATACCCATCACCCCACCCCGCAAGAGGTATGACGCCGGTAAAACACCTCCATTCAGTCCGCGACAGATCTGGGCTGACCCTCAGGATCGAAACCACGCCACTACGGCTTCCCTGTCTTAGTAGAACTTCATTGGTGACGGGTACCTCAAGGCCGCCCGGAGTAGGATTCGAACTTGAGACCTCCCATAAGAAAGCCCAAGCCTTATCCAACCCAGCTAGACACCAATTGGTAATATTAGCCCATTAGATTTAAATAATATTAGCTTTGTTTGATTGAACGCTATAATCAAAAAGCCGAAATCTAACATGTTTTTTTTACGCTCAATTTAAATGTTTATGTTCCATCACTACTCTAAATGTTTTTTTCTTTTTTAAACTCATAATTTAGAGGGAATGCCCCCTCTCTAAAGGACCAAATCACAGTTTTCTTTCATGTTATTTCATTGGATCTACTAAAATATATGGTCATCCTTAAAAACCTATTTTCTTACTCTTTTAAGAATGGATAACTTCTAAATAATTATTTTGTGTAATAAAAAAATATATTCAAATGTAATTTCAGAAAACAAGCTTCACTTAATAAGCAGGTGGATTCATATATATGTTAAAATGACAGAAAATATACACTACAAAATTTGCAACTGGTTTTATTTTTAACAAAACTTGTAACGGGATTTATTCTCATTCGCTAATTTTACGACCAATTCTTATCAGTCGTTAATAAGTTTACGGCCATCTTTCTTTCGTAAACTTACTTTTAGCTAATACCCAACTTATGAAAACAAAAAAAAATCATGAGGAGTAAGTCTCCTTCAAGAATCATTGCAAAAGTTTGGTATGATAGATCCACTTATAGCAATATAGCACACAAGAATCTTATACAACACCTATTGACAAAATCATAAAAACAAAACATAAGAGTATGGGCGTTGAATGCACAAGATAACATTTAGAAATCAAACAACTTATGATGATCATGATGGGGGCGGCAATGGCACCTTATGTGGTCGCGAATGTTATTTTTTGCCGCATTTGCTTCCCTTTTTCGGACCACCCCACCATCTACTTCTTTATCCCATCATGATTCCTGTATCTAATCTTCAACTCATACACGTTTTTTTAAGCATACATTCTTGTATGATACATATATAGTGCTTAAAATGATATGATGGTGGACTACTCTATACCTCCAATAGTTGACCATTGTGGTTTAATAATAACTAGCTTCCGTTGGAAGACTGTTGGCGAAGGTGGGTCCAGTCAGTGATACTCGTGGATCCAGTCAGTGAAACTCTTTTGGAAAATAGGGCGTGAGTGCTTGTAACAACGCTACTTTCATTGACTTGATAATAAAATTTATTACGAAATTTGATCATGAATTTTTAATAACTGAAGAGGTATGTACCCGCCTCAACACCGAGCAAGGCGGGTCAACCCACAAGATAAAGACATTATGAAGGCACAAAGCCAAAACCTATGCGCATGGCGCATACAAAACATGCTCAGGCATCATATGCCCAGGCACGCATATGCTCGCGCATCACATATGCGCGCGGCGCATCAGCGCGCGGCGCATATCACATGCCCGTGCATATCACATCTGCCCAGGCACACATATGCTCGCGCATCACATATGCGCGCAGCGCATCAGCGCGCGGCGCATATCACATGTTCGTGCATATCACATCTGCGCATGAAATATCTGCGCGTGAGAATAAAGAGAAGACCTCGCGCATCCTCAGGGTGGGCGCATATCATACGTGCACATAATCAACCTCGTCCTTATCCAAATCAGGATTAGGGCAACCTTGAGTGTGCACATCAGACAACCTTCCAGAAGGCATCTTTTTAAGGAGTAAGAATATGCTGATGTTGACAGCTGCCAAATGAAAGGTCGACAACTCAGCATGACACATGCGTTACCACGTGATTACAACCAACGAGAAAGCGCCAGGTGTCCCAGAGGACACGTGGCGCAGTGCGATTGGAGGAGGCCAACGAGGTTGAGCCCAATCAGTGGAAACCCTAGCATTATAAATACAGCATCAACTCCACTTTGATGACACATTCATACTCAATCATTGACAGTTACAGGCAGTGATATCACATTCAATCATATTGAATTACATTCACTCACAATCAGTTACAGACAAACACACAGTCTCATAATCAGAGGGTATTCAGCTATTCAGCGAGACGCTGGAGACTCCCTTACACATTATTATTATCTTCTCCACAATATACTGATTCTCACGCCGGAGGGTTACCCCAAAGAGGACCCCTCTGTCCCTTTCTGAGGGGTAAGTAACGGCGCTGTTCATTTTGTAGGTGGAAGAACACAGATCCAGAAGAACCATCGGTGAAATAGTATAATCAAACCCGAGGAAAGTAGATCTGCTACCAGTGAGTAGATGCACGTTTCTTCAACACCCGAGGAAAGTAGATCTGCTACCAGTGAGAAGATCCACGTTTCTTCATTGGCGCCATCCACTGTTACAAACGGCAATCAGATCTCATCAGATCTATAAAAAAAAAATCAATCACCATGGTTTCTGGCGTTCGTAACGTTGATCAAGCTCTGGAGGATATTGAACGTGAGGGTGTTAACGACGGACAGCAGGTTCTGAGGGTTCCGCGTGATTCTACGCGTACCACCAGCAACCGTCCCTTCGTCACAACCCCTCACGGCCAGACTGAAACTCCTCCAGACGATCTCACGTTACAAAATATGGCCGGCGCGAAACTGAAAGGACCAATGGGTACAGAAGAAGAAACAAATGATCCCAATGAATGGCTCATAAACGAGCAGCGGCGTCTGATGGAAAAGTACAATGAAATGGTCAAGCAGAAGAAGCTAGCCGACCAAACACAAAGGCAAGCTTTTGATAAGCAGACTACAAAAAGACCACGCGCACCGGAAGAAGGACATTCTGTTCACACTGCACACACTGAGTTCAGTGATGAAGAAGTGCATAGCATGAGGAAGACACGGGATACTCATGCAGGAGGCTCACAGCTCCGCGCGCCTGTGAACATGGCGCCTGGAGCCAGAGCAGATCTGGATCTGCACATGCCGTACAGCCCACCGGTCAGAGGGCAATTGGACGTAACCACGCCCTATAGACCAGCCATCCTGGTAAAACACTCAAAGTTTACTGCGCGCATCGCGCAGGCTCCCATCCAGCACAAGACCAAGATGCCAAGTGGTCTGGGCAAATATGATGGCACAACAGATCCAGATGACTTTTTACAAGGTTTCTATAACACGGGAAACCTAGAGAGCTGGACGATGCCAACATGGTGTCATATGTTTGCTCGCTGCCTCACGGGCGCAGCGCGGGTATGGTTCGAGAGCTTGCCGACAGGGAAAATTGATGGGTTCGAGGAACTATTAGAAAAGTTCCAAGCCCACTTCGTACAGCAGCGCAGGCACACGCGCGATCCTGATGACATCATGCACTGCGTACGCAGGAATGATGAGACGATTGAAGATTACATCACTCGGTTCAATCAGGAGTCTTTGGCAATCGGAGGTATAACCGAGCAACTCCTGCGCGTGGCCTTTATACAAGGCGCGCGCAGTGATCAATTACGAAGAGCTCTCGTGAGCAAAGATGGCATGCCCACCACGTGGGCCAAGTTAATGGAGGCATCGCGAGTTTTCGCGAGAAATGAAAAACAGATTGCCCAAGATAGGGCAAGAGAAAGAGCGCATCAGGCTGAATCACCGCGCAGCAAAGAGAAGAGAGCCAAACAGAACTCTGTATGGTCCAGGTTGCAGCCAACAAGTTTTTCTTCCGCGGAAAAACAAGCGCAACCAAGCTCACCCCAGCCCCAAAAAGATGTTCGTAATCGCGGGGAGGGTGACAAGAGGGAGGGCGGCAGAGATCCTAGCAGACCTCTGCCAAGAATATGGACACCCCTCACTAAAACACCTTCACAGGTGTTAAGTACTGAGAATGTCCAATTCAAGCCCCCCAAGCAACTACACTACAAGGGACCTCAAAACAGTGGCAAATATTGTGAATTTCACAGGTCCCCGGGCCACAACACCGACGCATGCCATCATTTAAAGGATGCGATCGAGAAGGATGTAAAGTCAGGCAGGCTGGCTCACTTGGTGAAAAACCAAAGAATAGAAGATGAGCAACCGGAAGGAGCCTCTGCCAGCAAGAAATACAAAAGAATCTGTGTGGCTGAGGGGGGACGACAAGGGCAGACGTCAAAAAAGAGAAGCGCGCAAATCCACGGGGATTGGCGCGAGCAGCAAGTCATCTTCCCAAGAATCAGGGGAGGCCCTTCAATAAGCAGTCCTCTCGTCATCACCACACACATTGCTCATTACGAAGTGTCAAAAGTCCTGGTGGACACTGGAAGCGAATCTGACATTATGTATGAGCAATGTTTCAGAAAGTTAGACCCGGCAGACCAAGCGCGGCTCGAAATAGTGAACGCACCAATCTGTGGTGTTTCAAATGAAATCATCCATCCCCTAGGCCAGATTCAGTTTGAACTAACTATGGGGGATGATGAGCACAAGCGAGCAGAAGTTGTCAACTTCTTGGTCTTGCCCACCACGTCATGCCACAATATGATCCTGGGTAGGGGAACGATTGCCCAATTTAATGCTGTACCGTCGCCAGCGCACGGCGCATTGGGGTTCCCTACACCAACAGGCGTAACATTTGTTTACCGCGATCATTTGTGCGCAGTGACAAGTACGCCGCGGGAAGGGAGAATGAAACTTCCAATGGCGGACAATGCGCCAGAGAAGTGGATTTTAAACCCAAAATTCCCCGAGCAAACGGTCACAATTGGCGCTACCATTTCAGACGAAACGAGATTGAGAATGAAAATGTTGCTCACAAAATACACGTCGGTCTTCGCGTGGCAACACTCCGATATGACTGGGGTCCCGCGAGACTTGGCGCAACATTCTCTTAACACGTTCAAGTCGGTGGAGCCAATTGCTCAGAAAAAGAGAATCATGGGGGATGAAAAGGCGAAGGCCATGAATGAGCAAGTGGAGGACCTGTTGCGCGCAAACATCATCCGCCCGATCCGATACCAGACGTGGGTAGCCAATCCTGTGATGGTAAAGAAAAGCAACGGGTCATGGAAGATGTGTATTGACTTCAAGGACCTCAACAAAGCATGTCCGAAAGACTGTTACCCCCTCCCAAACATCGACGCAAAGGTGGACTCCGTGGCGCCATTCAAGCTCAAGTGTTTCCTGGATGCCTACAAAGGCTATCACCAGATTCAAATGGCACCACAAGACGAAGACAAGACGGCCTTCAGGACCGACAAGGGTGTTTTTTGTTACACAAAAATGCCCTTTGGTTTAAAGAATGCGGGCGCCACCTATCAGAGACTTATGGATTCGGTTTTCAGTAAACAAATCGGAAGAAATCTAGAAGTCTACGTTGATGATTTGGTGATCAAGAGCAGGGAGGAGAGACAAATGCTCAAAGACATCGAGGAAACTCTTCAGCGCCTAACGGAAGTTAACATGAAGCTTAACCCGAGCAAATGTACTTTCGGCGCGGAAGAGGGGAAATTTCTTGGTGTAATGGTCACTAAGGATGGTTTCAAGGTGAACCCTGAAAAGGTGGAAGCCATCCTTGACATGCCTTCACCATCCACCATGAAAGAGGTTCAGAAGCTGAATGGTAGATTGGTGTCAATCAACAGGTTCCTAGCGAACCACGCCAGCAAATCTACTCCATTCGTTAACACTTTGAGGAACTGCTTGAAGAAGAGGCAATTCAAGTGGACGCCTGAGGCTGAGCAAGCTTTCACTGAGATAAAAGAATGTCTCATAAAGCTGCCCGCGCTCACAGCTCCACTTCCTGGCGAAACCCTTACATTGTACTTGTCAGCTGGAGACCGCGCCATCGGCGCAGTACTATTGGTGGATCGTAAGGGGATCCAAACGCCAATATACTATGTGAGTCGGGTGCTGACAGACCCTGAGACGCGCTATTCCATCATGGAAAAGTTAGTTTTGTCACTAACACACGCGTCGCGCAAGCTCCATAGATACTTCAATGGTCATCCTATTGAAGTTCTGACTGGTTACAACATCCAGCAAGTCTTGCGACGCCCCGCGCTCTCCGGAAGGCTGACAAAGTGGGCGCTGGAATTAGGTGAACACACGATCACCTATAAGCCCCGTCCAGCAATAAAGGGTCAAGTTTTAGCGGATTTCATCACGGAAATCCCAGAGGGAAAGATTGAAGAAGCTCAGCGAGAGGTAGACCCTCCGCGAGCAAATGATGAAGAAGATGTTTGGAGGCTATTCACTGATGGAGCCTCCAATAACGAAGGGTCCGGCGCAGGCCTCAAACTGGTGGACCCTGATAATCATGAATATACTTATGCTATTAGGTTGGACTTCAAGAGTACCAACAATGAGGCTGAGTATGAAGCCCTGCTGGCCGGTCTGCGCATTGCGCGCAAGTTTGGAGTTAAAAGGCTAGAGGCTCATGTTGATTCTTACTTGGTAGCTGCTCAGGTCAACGGCCTTTATGACGCCAAGGAGAACACAATGCCTCTATATCTAGAGCAGGCAAAAAAGCTCGTCGAGCAGTTTGACTTCTTCAGAATCATACACATCTCGCGCAGCGAAAATAAGTCTGCTGACGCGTTGAGTAAGATGGCTTCAACTAATTTTGATCACTTTGGCAAAGATGTCAGGGTGGAAGTGATGAGCAACCCGTCAGTGCAAACGCAATCTGTTCTTGTAATTCATACAACCCCTTCATCCTGGATAACTCCAATAATGGAATTCCTGAAGGAGGGGAAGTTACCGGACGATCGCGCACAGGCGAGAAAGATAAGACACAAGGCGCAGAACTATGAACTACTTGATGGTACAGTATATCGGCGCTCTTATCTTGGACCGCTCATGAAATGCCTGGATGCTGAAGAAGCAAGCTATGTGATTAGGGAGATTCATGAAGGAATCTGCGGAATACACGCTGGTCCGCGCATGGTGGTTGCCAAGGCAATGAGCTCAGGCTACTATTGGCCAGGCATGTACTTGGATGCGCTAAAAGAAATCCAAAAATGCAAGGCATGTCAGAGCTACGCGCCAAACACCATGCGTCCAAAGAACAACCTGATTCCAGTGACCTCCGCATGGCCTTTCCACAAATGGGCCATTGATATTGTGGGGCCCCTGTCGCAAGCGCAAGGGCGAGTGAAATTTTTGGTAGTGGCAATAGACTATTTCACAAAATGGGTTGAGGCCAAGCCACTAGCAAAAATCACAGCTGAGGCGATGAAGCAATTTATCTGGAGCCACGTCATTTGCCGTTTTGGCCTTCCTATGGAAATTGTGAGCGACAATGGCAAACAATTCACTGACAGGAAGATATCCAGCTGGCTCAAAGAATTGCACATCAACCAAATCTTTACTTCGGTCTATCACCCTCAAGGGAATGGCCAGGTGGAGCGCGCGAATCAAAGTTTGTTAAATGGGCTGAAGAAAAGGTTGGAGGGAGAATCTCATTCTTGGGTCGAAGAGTTACCTAATGTCCTGTGGGCGCACAGGACACTAAGCAAAACTAGCAATGGCGAATCCCCGTTCAGCCTAACCTATGGGACAGAGGCTATGATCCCAGCAGAAATTGGATGCCCATCCCATAGGGTACTCATGATGAGCAAGACTGATAACGAGCGCGAAAGAAGATTGGACTTCAACTTGCTTAAAGGACGCAGAGAAGCGGCTATCATCAATGAAGCCAAATACAAGAAAAAGCTGGAAAAATATTATAATCAGCGCGTTAAAGAATGCCACTTCAAGAAAAATGATTTTGTCCTTCGAAACAATGAAGCTAGCCGCGCGATACCCCCAGGAAAAATGTCCCCCAATTGGGAGGGACCTTATCAAATTTCAGAAGATTTGGGGAAAGGCGCGTATACTTTAAAAGATTTGAATGGAAAAAAGATACCGCGCGCGTGGAACGCGGCACAACTTAGAAAATGCTTCATGTAAAAGTTCAAATATGTAATCAAGGCTTTTAAGCCATCATGAATGATGATTCGCGCTATCTTTCAATATTTGTTCTATTAACTTTGCATACATGTTTCACACTTCCTTTATTAATTTGGAGCAATATGACAACACTATATTGACTTCAAAACAAAATAAAACGAAGTAAAACATACATGCGCGAGCCTTAGCTCAAACGCGTTAACGAGTCTTAACTCTAAAACGTCAGGGCCTTAGCCCAAACTTATGAGCCTTAGCTCAAACACGTTAATGAGTTAACTCTAAAAACGTCAGGGCCTTAGCCCAAAACAAAGAGCCTTAGCTCAAAACACTCACAAACATCCATCTTACATCCCGCGCAGCCTGATCATAAAAATCCTTAAACACAACTAAGGCAAAGTACATGCCATATCATGTTAAGGTCTCAGGTCGAGGTCGCGCGCGGAATCATAGTGGATATCTGAGTAACACACGCTGACATGTAATGGCTAAAACTCATACTTCCATATAAAAACCGCGCGACAACGACGCGCAAAAAAGGAATAATGAAAAGTTAGCGCGCATGTCAGCATAAACAAGATACTGCGAAACCACAAACAAAATAGAACAGAGGTTAAGTGAATAATTTCCTTACAACCTTGTTCTTATTTTAACGTGCAAGCATATCTTATATCTATACAAGCAAACATGAAGAGATGAATGGAAATGCGCAAGATGTGAAAAAGAGAAAACAAGTTTCATTCCATTGCATTGAAATTTACAAGTATGATGAGTTACAAATTACAAGTATAAAAAAAATATATAAAATTGTATGAAGGGCTTCTCAAGTCTCCACGTCGACGTCAGCCACTTCATCACCCTCATCATCTCCCGCAGCATCTGGCGCGGCCTGCTCCTCATCTCCGAACTGACCATAGTCAAGTTCTTCCTCCTCATTGGAGTCTTCTATCACGACGGTGTCAGGAGCAGATTCTTTCGCCGCGCCAGAGCCGCTGGCAGGGGCAACATCCCCGGCGCCACCATCATCGCCACCAGCCCTCTCGCATTCATCGAGCAACTTCTTTAGCGCGCCGAGGTCGGGCTGGTCAGCAAGCGCAGCTATCTGCAAATCATTTGAAATGTATTGAGTACAAAACACTTGGAAAAATTAGTTAAGTAAAACTCATTAAGGTCAAGGTACCTGCATAAGGATGGGGATGGGAGTATTCATATACTTTTCCCCCACCGCGGCCATGTCCGCGCAGGCCGCGTCGCTCTTGTAAGGGTACTCGGATGGGTTCTTCTTCAACATGCCATATTCATACCCATCCGTAAACCCTTCAGCTCGGCCCACCAAGCGCGCGGCGGCATTGCAGTCCATCACAAGGGCCTGAAACTCGGCGGAATATTTCATCGCCAAAGCGCAACGAGTCATGCCCTGTGACACCAGCCATTGGCGATCCTGCGCGAGGCCAGCAACAGACGTCTCGAGGGCAGGAACCTGGGAGTTTAATAACTCAACAGTTTCCTTGGTCTTTTTTAGCTCCTCCTTATCAGACGCTGCTGCCGCCAAAATTTTTTCTTTCTCCGCCTGCGCAGCACCAAGTGCTTCCTAGCTGGACGCTGCCGTCGCCAAGGCCTCATCTCTATCGGCCTGCGCGGCCGCCAACTCCCTCTTCAGGCGCGCAACCTCGCTCTCCAGTGATGATTTCTCAGTGATACTCTGGATGATAGCTTGGTCACGCGCCTTAGCCTGCTGTTCCAAGACACGCACTCTACGCGCGTACTTGGCAACTTCGGCCTCCGCCACCTGCTGCTTCTCCCGCGCAGCTTGGAGCTCATGCCCGCGCTTAATATAGGCGGTGTTGGCACTTGCTCTATTTTCGCTGAGCTCCGCCTGGAGTTTCTCAGCTCGTGCGCGAGCATCAGAAAGGTTCCAGGCAGCCACCTTAGCCTCTTGCTGGGCTGCCACAAGAGCATCGCGTACTTTAATATAATCGCGATGAAGCTCTTTGGAGGCAGCAAAGAAAGCTGACCCAGCGAAAATGTGATCGTTGAGCAAGTCAGCGCGGGTGCGCTCCTCCTGATACCTCCTTTCAGTAGGAGGCACGGCATGAGCCCAGAAGTCCTCGCATACGCCCATGGATTGGAAGGAACTGTCTTCGTTAATATTCCATCTCGGGCGGTAAACGTGGTCACCTTCCTGCAAAATACAAGAAATGTTCTAAGTCATAAAACATACTTATATAGAGGTACGCGCAGCGGAGCAGCAAATTAAAACATACCTGCGGGGATGAAGCAGAAAAGTCAGCGCCAGCCCCACCAGAAGTTTGCGCCGCGAACTCTTGTGGCATCGCAGGGCTGGCGCGGTCTCCCAAGGAGTCTTCAGCTTGAGCCCCCTCATCCTCCTCATCCTCTTCAATAGGCCTCTTCTCCTGCGACCTGGAGGGCTCCAAACCAGTCTCGCGGGGAGGGCTGCGTGTAGGAGGAGGCGAGGGAGGTCTCGACGCCGCCAATTCGGCGCGCAATACGGTTTCCTGCTCCTTGGTAATCCCAATAAGGGGAGACTCAGCACTAGCAGGAGCAGAACCAGCGGCGCCGGCAACGGCGCCAGGAGTGTCACCAGCAACTTGTGCGCCAGCTACAACTCCTATGAACAAATCAACAAGGAAAAATGGTTTATGACTGAATCCAAAAGAAAAATTCATAAGACAAATGTGCAAAACATACCTTGGCGCAATTCTGTTCGCGCAGCGAACATCGCCATAAAGTTCATTCTACCCTTTTCAGAGGGTAGAACAGGGGACTCCGAAGCAGCCCCCGGCGCAGCCTCAGCACCTTGTGGCGCCTGCGGCTGATCTGCTACCGTCGCCGGTTCTGCAAACATTCAAAGGAGCAAAGGTTTAATAACAATTCAACCAGATGAAGACAAGCAAAGTATACCTGTTGCAGGCGCGGCACTGCTTCTCTCTTCAGCCGCGCGAACGGAGGAGGTGACGCCACCATACCTCAAGTGGACAGGAGGTCTGCCCACTCTCACAGGCAGGGAAGCTAAAGAAACCTTGGTGGTAAACACCTGGGTTTCCTTAGGTCCCTTCGTTTGAGCATGGGGATGAGCGACAGGGGTGTCATCTTTCTTCTGTTTCTTACTGGCCCCTGCGCCAGATTTTCCCTTAGCTTTGCGCTTTAATAGGGGCGCCTCCTCTTCCTCCTCCTCCTCTTCCGCGAGCTCCAGCTCGTAGTTTTCAAGCGCATCTGCAAAAACAACCAACAGAACAAAAAATAAACTTGGGTATTCTAAAGGAATGAGAATAAGTGCGAAGGCTTACCAGGCGCGTCACTGTCAAAGTCAAATTCCAGATCCACTGGGATGAACATGTCATCGAAGCGATCTGGGAAACCAACCTCCCCAGCGCCAAGCGCGACGGAGCCACCCTCCACTTGATCATCATAAGCGGCAAGGACATAATCCTTGGTGACTGCGCAAAAACAAGTCAAGTGATATCAGCAAAAGAATTATGTTCGCGCAGAAAAAGAAATAAAGCAATAAAAAAAAAAACTTACACAACCCGTCGACTTGGATAACGGGCTCAAGCGCGCTGTCGGCCCATAGCTTACTCATGCCGACCCCCACCAGCGCCTCTTCGCGAATTTTCTTCGCGGGGGATGGTTCGGCGGTCAGTTTCTTAACCCAGGCGCCAGTTGGGTTCTTGAGGACACCCTCATCCGCAGGCGCAGAAGAGATAGAGCGCATGGTCATACGGATGGGGATTACACCAGCCCTTATGTAAAAGAACCTCTCAGACCAGTCATGAAGGCTCTTGAATGAAACAGTGGAGCACTTCACCTTCTGACTGCGAGGAATAAAAGAGATCCAATTGTCTTGGATCTTGGGCTTGTAAAAATACTGAAAGCGCCGAGGAGTGGGTTCCTCGCGCTGGGATTTGCACATGAACTCAAAGTGAGTCACGCGCACGAGTCCAAACGGATGGACTTGGGATATATGAATCCCATAGAACTTCAGCAGTGCACCCACAAACCTTGTTATCGGGAGACGAAGGTTGCAGTGGGTGAAAAAGTGGCTATATAGGGATATATAGCCGGCAGGCGGGTCCGCCGCCGTTTGCCCGGACCTAGGCAACATGCAGCCAAACAGGGTGGGAAAGCCCTGAGAGGCGATGAGGCTGTCGAGATCGGCCTGCTTCAATTTGCAGGGGATTTCATTCCACCTTTTGGTGGCCTTGGTCCTCCCTACTTCCTCCGATGTGGTCTCAACAACTCTCTTCCCTTTCCCCTTTTGCTTTAGTGTCGACATCACCACAGATTTCACACGGCGTCTTCGAGAAGCAATAGAGGTGATTGAGGGGCTAGAGAAGTCTGAACTATCAGACATACAACTGCAGCAGCAAATAATAGAAGTTTCCAAACGATGAAAATACTCAATTCAGAATATGAAAGGCAGAAACTCGAAAATTAGCAACAATGAAGATGAAGATAAAAATTTTTCTAAGGGCCTGCTTTTATAGGCCCAGGAGAGAGAAAAGTGGTAACTGCTGGGATTTCACGCGCCCCCACTCGCAGGTGTAAGCCAACGAGGGCGCGGCACGTGTCCCTAACACTGTTGAGGGGACATAAAAACGTAACGGACCTGCCACGGAGCAGAGACGCGCCCCCACTCGCAGGTGCAAACCAATGAGAGCGCGACACGTGTTCAAGACAGCTGTGTGAGGGGACATGAAAGGCAACTGTAGCCCCTCGAGCACACGAAACGTCTGACACGTTTACGGCGCACGTCACCACCAACTAACCACGTGTTTGGACCCTTCGTTTCAACCAAATGGATAGAACTTCGCGCAACGATGGAAACAACCAAGAAAACGACAAAACCCCTTTTAAAAGACCAAATCAGTAAGTCTAATATCTATCTTACCGCGCTCGCGCGAGATAAGACACACATTAGACTGGGGGGGCTTGAAGAGGTATGTACCCGCCTCAACACCGAGCAAGGCGGGTCAACCCACAAGATAAAGACATTATGAAGGCACAAAGCCAAAACCTATGCGCATGGCGCATACAAAACATGCTCAGGCATCATATGCCCAGGCACGCATATGCTCGCGCATCACATATGCGCGCGGCGCATATCACATGCCCGTGCATATCACATCTGCCCAGGCACACATATGCTCGCGCATCACATATGCGCGCAGCGCATCAGCGCGCGGCGCATATCACATGCTCGTGCATATCACATCTGCGCATGAAATATCTGCGCGTGAGAATAAAGAGAAGACCTCGCGCATCCTCAGGGTGGGCGCATATCATACGTGCACATAATCAACCTCGTCCTTATCCAAATCAGGATTAGGGCAACCTTGAGTGTGCACATCAGACAACCTTCCAGAAGGCATCTTTTTAAGGAGTAAGAATATGCTGATGTTGACAGCTGCCAAATGAAAGGTCGACAACTCAGCATGACACATGTGTTACCACGTGATTACAACCAACGAGAAAGCGCCAGGTGTCCCAGAGGACACGTGGCGCAGTGCGATTGGAGGAGGCCAACGAGGTTGAGCCCAATCAGTGGAAACCCTAGCATTATAAATACAGCATCAACTCCACTTTGATGACACATTCATACTCAATCATTGACAGTTACAGGCAGTGATATCACATTCAATCATATTGAATTACATTCACTCACAATCAGTTACAGACAAACACACAGTCTCATAATCAGAGGGTATTCAGCTATTCAGCGAGACGCTGGAGACTCCCTTACACATTATTATTATCTTCTCCACAATATACTGATTCTCACGCCGGAGGGTTACCCCAAAGAGGACCCCTCTGTCCCTTTCTGAGGGGTAAGTAACGGCGCTGTTCATTTTGTAGGTAGAAGAACACAGATCCAGAAGAACCATCGGTGAAATAGTATAATCAAACCCGAGGAAAGTAGATCTGCTACCAGTGAGTAGATGCACGTTTCTTCAACACCCGAGGAAAGTAGATCTGCTACCAGTGAGTAGATCCACATTTCTTCAGATACAAAACTCACAATAAGAAATAATTATGTAACTAAACTATCTAAATAATTCAAAATAGAATGTTTTACTATTTGTTGCTACTAAAGTGACTCTTACAAACTGTCAATGGTGAATATGCTTAATCTTTTGGGAAATGATTTATTTGTAGACCTTACATATCTTCTCTATCCAAGATGATATTCTTGACACTTGAGTACGCTTGAAGGATTGTGATATTGGCTCGACTCGTCATCGAGAAAGACTAACTCCACAATTCTATTAGCAACATCTAATGTTGTTAAACATCAGCCTCCATGGTAGTTCTAAGCACCATTTTTTAACACTTTTGATTGTAATACATTGTCACGTTTAACTTTATGGTTAACATATGTTTCAGGGTGAGTTGCTACTAAGAGTGTGGTCGATTCACGTAGCTTCTTAGTAGGTAAGTTTTGGAAACATGCTCAATAATTCAGATATTATATCTTAATCAAACCTTTTAATAATGAATAGTGACGTAATTAAACAATTTAAGTGGATATTGATTTTTTATATCAGGCTACACATATAGTGGAAGGCCATGGGGACATCATCCATGGCCATGTCATTTACTTTTTGGGGCGTCAAAGGGCGTTAAACATCATTACGTAGGGACATCAAGGGTGGAGACGCTAGTAGGTTAACGGGTGTTAAAGAGGAAGAGGGGCATATGCCAATCAAATGAAGCCATATCGTCATGGATGATGCCCCCATAACCTTCCGGTAGAATACCTTTAGATACTGAAGAAACACTAACCGGACCCCGGGCAGATTACGAGTAACCTGGGGGTTAGAGAGATGTTTCCCACGAGGGGTTAGACCCAGAGAAGATGGTTCTTCTGATAACCTGCAAAACAGACACCGTGAGCTCGTCACTGAGAAGGGGGGGGGGTTCCTCCTTGTGACCACCCTCCGGCGTGAGAATCAGACTAGATTGCTCTTTAAATATAAAAGTATATTAAGAGATTGCTAGAGCAGATATCAGGTATAATATGATGATAATGTGATAAGATATGATAAGATGAGAAGGTCATACCATTTGTGGTATTTATAGCCGAAGGTAGGTTTCCAAGGAGGTATGGCCGGCTGCAACAGTGTTCCTGTTCCACCAACAGTAGCCTACGCACGTGCCCTGCTGGTAGTTGGTGGGTAGGTAGCGGCTGATAGTGACCAGGCCTGCTGTATACTATTCCTTTTCCACCAACTTCCGGCTACGCACGTGGTATGACAAGAGTTGGTGAGTAGGCAGCGGCTAATAGTGACATACAGTGTAGGAGCATGCTGCTCGCCATACTGTTGTCCATAAGCTGTCGTATCTTTAGTCAGATCTTTTTCCCATACCTCGTCAGGTACAGTACAGAAGATCTTCCCGTATCATACGGACTGGCTTATTTGGGCGGGAGTATTCCCCCTCCCGCCCTTGTGCGGGATTGTTCCCGGCTTCGCTCATTCCTTCAGGTGACATTGAGTGATTGAGAGATAAGTGCCTTGTGCGTGTAGCCTTGTTGCGCGGGTGGCCTTCCCTGATGGCTTGTATCCGCAGCTGCGGGAACAGGCAGAGTCCTTCACCATTGGGAGGCATTTCCTGCGGGAACAGCTTGCGTACTGCGCATAAGGACGTCACGTCTCTGAGCATGGTTGGTCCTGTGGATCCAGTTGGTTTCTGCGCAGACGTCCCTGTTTAAGGTGAGTCTTGCGGGTCCAACTGGGCTCTGCTGGGACCTACCTCTTCAAGTCCCCCCAGTCCAATGTTCTCTTCATGCGTGTTTAATAAAGTGAGGTGAACTTTTGGACTTAAGCAAAGGGTTTTGAAAAGGGTTTTTTAAGGTTTTCCATGGGGATTCCTCCCGCGGAAGTCCTTGTCACTTGCAGAAATTCCCGAGTTTCCTGCTTGGTCTTTGGGTATGATGCGGGTAGGTCTGTAACCTCCTCGCGAGTCAGGAGCGTTGAGTCCCACTTGTGTGGACTCTCCATGAGGTTTTGGTAGTTTTGAACATAGTGATCAATTATGTTAAAACCACCAATTCCATCCTGGAGCTTCAAACAACGTAGTTCTCGACGTTCCCGCTATGCGGGGATGTTATTTCCGTTTCCGCAAGCATTGCCCAGAAGATCCTTCTTGGTTTCAATTCCCAGCGGAGCGCTAGGTATGTGAAGGGTTTTGCCTTAACACTGTACCAGCGCTCGTCTTACGGTTACTTTACTTCCAAGCTATTCCTGGCGTCAATTCCCTACGGGTGCTAGGTATGTGAAGGGTTTTGCCTTTACACTGTACCCGCATCCGTCTTATAGTTACTTGGTTGCCGAGGAATATTTGGCTTCAATTCCCTGCGGGTGCTAGGTATGTGAAGGGTTTTGCCTTTACACTGTATCCGCATCCGTCTTACGGTTACTTGTTTGCCAAGGTTTTGCTTGGCTTCAATTCCCTGCGGGTGCTAGGTGCGTGAAGGGTTTTGCCTTTACACTGTACCCGCATCCGTCTTACGGTTACTTGTTTGCCAAGGAATATTTGGCTTCAATTCCCTGCGGGTGCTAGGTGCGTGAAGGGTTTTGCCTTTACACTGTACCCGCATCCGTCTTACGGTTACTTGTTTGCCAAGGTAAGGGGTATTTTCCCGCTTACTTTTTAATATTTTTAAATTTTGAATTTTTGAAATTTGAAAGGTTGGTGGAAAGATAGGAACAGTCCAAACCTCTGAAATGTCGTGCGACGGTTTCTTCTGACTGTGTCAGGAAGTGCAGGAAGTTATGGTGACGTGACATTATATGGTCATTCCAGACGCTTTTTCAGGCGCGTGGGCGCGATTTTTCGGGCGCGTGGCCGCGAAATTACTGGCACACGTCCTTTCAACAGCTGTTTCCAGCTTGCTTTTTGCCACGTGTCATAGTTTCATTGCACCTTCGATTTCTCTCTCCTCCGCATTAAATTCACCGTATTAATTGCGATTACTATATAAAGGGGGAGAGGGTTCTTTGTAATCCACACTTTCACCCTTCTCTTCTTCTTCTTAGCGATTTCCGGCAAATACTCCCCTTTTCAGGCAAGCATTTTCCCGAAATCGTTTTCTTCTCTCTACAATATGTCTTCCCATGATGCTGAAGCTATAGCCGACGATAGGAGTACTGCTGGCGAGTGCCAGTGTGCTCTACCTGTCGATCAGTACCAGTATGTCGTCAGGAAATTCATGCTTGAGTCTCTTGAGCCTGAGTTTCCTGAACCCCACCAGACTGTGTACGATGCCCCCAGTGGCAAGATCGGGGCATATGCTGCATTCTTTGTTTATGGGAACCTTAGGTTCCCATTGACAAAGTTTGTGTACCTTGTCCTGGAGAGGCACGGTGTGCACCTAACCGAGTTGCATCCGATGGCGATTGCCAAGATCAGGCACTTCGAGTGGGTGTGCCGGATTCTGGGTATTGAGCCCTATGTGGACCGCCTGATGACCTTCTATACCTGGAGGTGCGTCCAGGGGTGGTACACCCTGACAACCCGTATTAAGGGTTTGAAGATCTGCGTGACCGAGCGCAGTCTCCGATAGTGGAAGCGGGAGTTCTTCTACATTTCTGCCCGCGCCATCCCCATTGCCATGAAGTTTAAGAAAGGGACAAGCACTTCCGAGCCTTCACGCTTCCAGCTACCAGGAGGCGGAATGGTTCGCAAAGATATCCCGGGTCCAATCTCCGGTTTACCGGTTTGCGGAGTCCGGGATGGTGATGCTGGGGATGAGCCGGGTATGGAAGGATGCGTCCCGGTTTCCCATCCTTCTCGAATACGGTTTGAACTCTATTCCTTATGGTATGTCTTGTCTTTCTTGCTGATTTGAGTTTGTCTTCTAACTGTTTCTTTTCTCAGAGGGGAACGATTTGGAGTCGCTCCTGTACCCGCGGGAAGCTGACGGTCCCGTGCGGGTGGGCACTCGTGCTCTAGACGAGAACGAGTTGCCCATCCTGGAGCAAACGGCGGATCGGTTTGTGGAGGTCTATCCGCTGGGCCACGAGATCCTGAGCCAACGGCGGCCAGGTAAGGCGATACTCTATCCTCAACCCCTCAATGCTGTACCCGCTGCCGGAATTCCTGACATCCTGTCTTCTTCTGAGGAATCCGCAGATGGTCCTCCGCTGGTGCAGAAGAGGAAGGCTGCCGGCGGGAAAAGGGAAGGAGAAGGTGGCCTCCACAGCTGATCCGGTGCTCCTATCTGACACCGAGTCAGATAGTGAAGAGGTGGCGGGGAACCCCGGTGGTGAGAAGACTACTGTTCCGGAGGCTACGACTGTTACCTCCGGAGAACCATTGACGACGACGGTGACCGGCATTAAGAGACCGGCTCCATCGGGCTCGTCCCCGCCCGTCCGTACGTTCAGGCTCAAGAAAAACCGTAAGTACAAACATCCTTGTTTTTGTAGATTTATCATACTTCATAAATTTATTGTTAACACTTATCTTCTTGTGCAGGCGTGGATGTTGACGCATTCCAGGGTGGAGCGCAGAGGAGTACCTCTCCGCCGATGACGGTAGGCTTGGTCAGCCTACCTGAGGCGTCGACCCAGGCGCCTGCGCCTGCTCCCGCTGGTTCAGTTGCTCACTCTGAGCCGACTGTTCCAGCCGAGTTGACGTCACTGCCGGCCGTGAGTGCGATTTTTACAGCGTCCTTCACCGAGCCGGCGGTTACGATTGCTGCGGATTCTGCGGCAGCGACTGCGGCGGCTGCCACCATGCCCCCTCCACCGGCACCGACGGCCGGCCCATCAAGTACGCATGGGAGTACTCGCCAATCTTTGCCACCTTCCCATCTGCCTGACCTTTTGGATGGGTTTCCTTTGGGTTCAGGTGATGGGTTCGGCGGCTATTGGCCTGTTATAGACCCTACAGGTGCGTAGGGTTCCTTTGGCCTTTTTCACTTATTTTTTATCATCTTTTCCTAACTGCTTTTTTGTTTTTTGCAGTGTCGGATTCCAATGAAGTGTATGTTCCGCGATGGAACATACGCCGAGGAACAACCCTTCGTACCCCTGTGGAGTGTGTGGAATGGGCTCGCCACGCTGCTCCCCATGGTGCGTTGGGGGAAGCCATGGCTAGCTACCAGGAGGGTAGGCTAACCAATGAGCTTCGGGTTCTCCAGGCCCGGATGCAGCCGCGCGTCGAGCTGCTTTGTCGTGAAAACGACAAGTTAAAAGCAGCTCGCGCCAAGGAAGTATCTCAAGCGCGGGCTCTTCGGGAGGAGAACCAAAAGTTGGCCGCATCTGCTGCGGAGAAGGAGAAGGCCTTCAAGGCTCTCGAGGTTGAGGTTCAAGCGCGACTCGAGGCCCGCTCCAAGGCTGCCCAAGCTGTTAACGAACAGCTTCGGCTGGCTAAGGAGACTGCGAGGAACGCAACCGAGAGGGCCACCAAGGCTGAAGCCGTTGCTGAGCCTTTACGCGTGGAGAACGAGGAGCTCAAGGCCAAATTGGAGGCTCTCCAACGTGCTCATGATGCCTTGGCGATGGAAGATGCCAAGAAGCTCCAAGAGATCCTGGACCAGAGGGGCGTGCTTGATCACACCGAGCGGAAGCTTAAGGGCGTTGAAGAGGCTGCTGCAAAGGAAGTGCTACTTGCCAACCTTAACAAAAGCGAAGCCGAACGCGCCCGCACCCAAGCTCAAGCCGCCCTCCAAGAAGCTCTGGTTGCCAAGGAATGGCTTCTTCGAGAAGCGTTGCCTCAGGTATGTTTAGCTTTACGTCTTCACGCTTTCCTTTGTACATAGAAAAGGTGTTTAACACTTGTATATTTTCTTTTGTAGGTTGTGCATCGGGTCTTCTCGGAGACATCCTACGACGATGCTATGAGCGCAGCCCTCAACGCTTCTCACGAGGATGGGGAACGGGCCGGCTTCCTGCTTGGTCTAGGGTTCGTTGAGAAAGGCTTCCCGCCTTCCAACTTCCCTTTGTACAATGTTGATACTGAAGCCATATATGACCAAGCAGTAAATCAATACGCCGCCTTCCCGCATCCAGTGGTGGAGAAGGTGAACCAAGTAGCTGCTGCTGATGATGGGTTAGCTATCCTTAAAGCCTTCCTCGAACCGCCCCGTTCTTCTGATGGAGCGGGTCCAAGTGGAAGCGGCCCTGAAGCTTGATCCTGAAGATCCCTTCCCATTGCTAGGATAGTCTTGTACAGATGTATTTATTTTCTTTTCGTAGGCGGGTAGTTACCTGGCCATTCTTGTAATAATTCGTTTGTGAAATATTAATCTTTTTGCGTATAAGATTGTTATTTCCTTCTTTGGGTTTCTTGCTTTATAAACTTATGACTTGCATACTTAGTTTAAATTAACAATTTTCCAAGTGTAGAATAAGTTAACCTGTTGAACGTGGTTGATAATGGGTTAAAGTTTTGCTTCCTCTTTCGTGATTGTGCGGGTAGAACCGTCACTTGCACTTAGTAGGATGGCTAAACTTTAACCTTCATCTGACCTGCGTGTAGGTTTTCCTCATCTTTTGAGGATAAGTTAACCTTTGAACGTGGTTGATAATAGGTGTGAAGTTTTGCTTCCTCTTTCGTGATTGTGCGGGTAGAACCGTCACTTGCACTTAGTAGGATGGCTAAACTTTAACCTTCATCTGACCTGCGTGTAGGTTTTCCTCATCTTTTGAGGATAAGTTAAACTTTGAACGTGGTTGATAATAGGTGTGAAGTTTTGCTTCCTCTTTCGTGATTGTGCGGGTAGAACCGTCACTTGCACTTAGTAGGATGGCTAAACTTTAACCTTCATCTGACCTGCGTGTAGGTTTTCCTCATCCTTTTTAGAATTTTGTTTTGGACCGTTCGACGCGCGGTTGTCAATAGGTTAGTGCAATTTCCTTTCATGATTCATGCGGATAGACCGGCACTTTCATTTAGTGGGATAATTGAACTCTTCCCCTTCAACTGACCTGCGTGAAGGTTTGTCACGTTATTGGGTTTGTGCGGGTAGGACCGCCTTCCCACGCAACGAATTCACGTAATGTGAATGCCGTCACCATTGTTGCATAGTTTAACCGTTCGACGCGCGGTTGTTGATAGGTCATTGTTCAGTTTCCTCATTATGATTCGTGCGGATAGACCGACACTTTTATTTTTGGGTGCTGAATTTTTCCCCTTCAACTGACCTGCGTGAAGGTTTTGTCACGTTATTGGGTTTGTGCGGGTAGGACCGCCTTCCCACGCAACGACTTCACGTAATGTGAATGCCGTCACCAGTGTTCAGAAAAGTATTGAATGTAAAATCATCAGCTTCGATGTTCTAAAGAGAATCATTTCCATTAGAAGTGGCTCTTGGCTTTTTCTTTACAAATTGGAATTGATTTACATGCAAACTGTGTAAATGAGCTCCCTTCCATATTGTTGGGATGGGAGTGCCATCGAGCCGATACGCACCTGGTTCGGGATCTCGTTCTTTACGCAGCATGTAGTCTCGACATTGAAGCTGGAATTTTTATTCGTGTTTTCCCCAGCTGGGGTTCTACATGCACCCGCCTGCTCAGCCTTTATTGCGCCACGAGGTGCGCGAGCGTCCCATCTCTGACAAATGCTTCGACCATGTCTTTTACGTCTATGCATTCTTCAGTGTTGTGGCCTTTTGTCTTGTGAAAGTCACAGTATTTGCTCCGATCAGCATCGTGACGATGTCGGATTATTGGAGGCTTTGGCCACGGGAGCTCTTCAGTGGCGAATATCTCAGTGACGCTTTTGGTGAGTGGCGTCCATCTGGAGTTTCGGTGCGGCTGTACATTATCCCTTCCGCCCAATCGATGTTGCAAGCCAGATGAGGTGTCAAAGTTTACCCTTGACTGCCAAATGCCTAGCTTCCGCTTTTTATTTAGTCGGGCGGTGAGGACGTTGTCTTCTCTCGTCTTCTGGGTGTAGAGGTTTGTGCTCTGTGGGAGATCTCTACCCAGTTGCTTCTCCGTTTCCGCATAGCGTTTTGCTGCTGTCATGATGGCATCCCATGTGGATGGCATGCCATCTTTACCCGTTAGGGTGCGGATGAGCTCTGGGTCATGCGCGCCCTGGATGAAGGCAGCGCGAACAAGATCTTCGCTGATATTGCCCAAACTTAGCTTCTTTGAGTTGAAGCGAGTGATGAAGTTTGGCAGAGATTCATCTTCTTCTCGTATGCATTTGAGGATTGTTCATTGCTCCTCGGTATACTTCCGTTGCTGGCTGAAGTGTTGGCTAAACTTCTGCTGGAAGTCTGCCCAGTCGTAGATGTGGTTGACCGGTAGACGATCAAACCAAGCTCTAGCAGCCCCAACAAGCGTCATTTGGAACATGTAGCACCACGTGGGTTCCGTCCAATTGCTGACGGTTGCCCCCGCTATGAACCTGTTCAAATGATCGTCTGGATCAGATATACCGTCATATGTGCCTATGTTAGGCATTTGTTTGGCACTCTTTGGGGCGATTGCTTCCGCAATGTCCCTTGCAAATTTGGACGTTCCTGCATTTGCAACGTTTGGTCTGAACGTTTTGGAGAAGTCTCGTGGACTTCCACCTGTGCTTTTTGGTTTGAAGGCTTGTCCAAAATGCCTTTTCGGTTGGGATTCCATTTCCTTACGCTTCCCTTTTGCCCTATGGCGAGGGTTCGCGTCGGAGTCGGATTCCTCCGAGTCATCCTCCCAGTATTCGAATTCGTCGGCCTGTTGTACGGAACGCAAGCGTTCGTCCAACTCAGCCTATAATTCCTTTTGTCGTGCCTCCGCCCATGCCTTAACTTCATTGAGAGTTTGGCGGGGGAATCTTCGTTTCTCAAACTGGGTATCAGTGGATCCCAGTAGGCGATCATTTACTGCACTTGCCCCAGCATGAGTAACTGGGGTAGTGTTCGTAAAATTTACTTCACTTGCCCCGGCTTGGGTAACCGGGGTAGTGTTTGTAAAGACTGTGTTACCGGTATTACCCCCAGTAGCTGGGGTTGTGGTTACCGGAATTTCTCTAACCATCTTTGTAGAAGTTTGAAAAAACTGGAGAAAAAATGTAGTTCTAGCTTTATGCACGGATGGCGCCAATGAAGAAACACTAACCGGACCCCGGGCAGATTACGAGTAACCTGGGGGTTAGAGAGATGTTTCCCACGAGGGGTTAGACCCAGAGAAGATGGTTCTTCTGATAACCTGCAAAACAGACACCGTGAGCTCGTCACTGAGAAGGGGGGGGTTCCTCCTTGTGACCACCCTCCGGCGTGAGAATCAGATTAGATTGCTCTTTAAATATAAAAGTATATTAAGAGATTGCTAGAGCAGATATCAGGTATAATATGATGATAATGTGATAAGATATGATAAGATGAGATGGTCATACCATTTGTGGTATTTATAGCCAAAGGTAGGTTTCCAAGGAGGTATGGCCGGCTGCAACAGTGTTCCTGTTCCACCAACAGTAGCCTACGCACGTGCCCTGCTGGTAGTTGGTGGGTAGGTAGCGGCTGATAGTGACCAGGCCTGCTGTATACTATTCCTTTTCCACCAACTGCCGGCTACGCACGTGGTATGACAAGAGTTGGTGAGTAGGCAGCGGCTAATAGTGACATACAGTGTAGGAGCATGCTGCTCGCCATACTGTTGTCCATAAGCTGTCGTATCTTTAGTCAGATCTTTTTCCCATACCTCGTCAGGTACAGTACAGAAGATCTTCCCGTATCATACGGACTGGCTTATTTGGGCGGGAGTATTCCCCCTCCCGCCCTTGTGCGGGATTGTTCCCGGCTTCGCTCATTCCTTCAGGTGACACTGAGTGATTGAGAGCTAAGTGACTTGTGCGTGTAGCCTTGCTGCGCGGGTGGCCTTCCCTGATGGCTTGTATCCGCAGCTGCGGGAACAGGCAGAGTCCTTCACCATTGGGAGGCATTTCCTGCGGGAACAGCTTGCGTACTGCGCATAAGGACGTCACGTCTCTGAGCATGGTTGGTCCTGCGGATCCAGTTGGTTTCTGCGCAGACGTCCCTGTTTAAGGTGAGTCTTGCGGGTCCAACTGGGCTCTGCTGGGACCTACCTCTTCAGATACACATATAATCATTAAAGTTGATTGGATTGAGTTAACAAAGGTACCACGTTGTTTGTTCTAATATAGTTAAATTAATAGAAAACCAGGACAGATAATTATATGTGTACACGTGTATATAATATTAAAAAAAATAAAATTTCATAGTCATAAAATTGATTTAAGTGATCAACTTTATATTTTTAACAAAGGTACCACCAACACAACCGTCGCCGGCACAACTACAACCTCCACCACCACACCCCTCATCTCCAAAATCAAATCCGACACAACCAAACTCGGCCACCACCACACCCCTCGCCTTCCCGTCGTCTTCCCCCATTTCTCCTGTGTTCATATTTGGAAGAACCCAACTGCAGTTCTTCATTATGAGACTCAAATTCAACAAAATTAGGAGTTTTTTTTTTTGTTGATGAAGGTGCAGATCCATGTAGAAACCATTGATTTGGGTGGAATTGGGGTTTATGGATGTTTTGGGGGGAGGTGGTGATGTTTAAATTTAAGGATTTGGGTTATGAATATACAGAGGTGGAATGTGATTAAAGAAAAAGAGAAAATAAATAAAATAATGGAATTACCAGTTTACCCCTGATTTAACGGATAAAAATAAATGGGGTTAGAAAAAAGTATTAAAATTGCAAGTTTTAGAAAACTGAGGTAGCCATTTATAATAAATTCAAAAATAATACTAAAGTTACGTAATCGAACAAACCACAGGAATCAAAATGACACTTAACTCTATTTCTCTATTTAAATATAGTAGACACTTTGTCAAATCTGTTTTTGTCATGCATCTATTTTTCAGGCCTATTTTATTTACTTTAAAAGTTGGTCATATGTTACACAAGCTTTATGATGATACAAATAGATAAGCAAATTATTTAGCACATCTTGATGATATGGATATAATTTGTTGTGAGAATAGTCACTAACATAAAGTTATACCAATAAATGTTACTTTAATTTCTCATATTAAAAAGCTATAACTCCAAATTTAGTACCAATCTTTAAATCTTCTACCTTTAAATAACTATTCAACCTTTGCTTTTTTACAACTTTAGTGAAAGGGATTTGTTACTGTGAAAATGAAAGACATTTGGCAACAACCTTTAAACGTATGATTATTTTTTCTTTTAATCATGATGATTTTACATAAAAACAATATTATAGAGCTATATGGTTGTTTCAACTTTCAAAATATCAGATGAATCATTTGAGTTGCTTTACAACACGTGAACAGGAAACACGACGTCTTGCGGGTTCATTTCATATGGGTTGGGCTGTCAATGGATGTGCCGGTAAGTTTTTTTTAAAATTTGATTGAATTTTCACTTAAACTGACAAACTGATAGACCGGATCATACCAAAGTTATAGAGGTGAATTTTTTTTTAAACTACTATGTAATTTTTATTAATAACATCCAAACGATTTATAATGAAGTGGCAGGTAAGCGGGCAACAAGCTGCGTCGCAACCCCCTTTTGGATAGCAAACCCAATCCTACTAAAAACAAAGTTTCGATTCTTATGGGCCGATACGTTACTATGCGCAACTTTCTCAACCCTATTCAAAAGATCCACGGCATCCGGAGCTAAGAAACCAAAAGTGTCAAAGGCGAGGGGGATAAACACGTGTTGATTCTCCAAACAAGCTCTCTCGTGTTTAGCAACCTTGTCCGATGTCGCCTTCAATGCTGCTTGGCCTGCTACAAACCCATTGTCCCTAATCCCAACAAGAGGAGACACTCATGTGAGGTCGACACAAGCGTGTTTTCCTCCTGCCTACCCAAAAACAAGAATATCGGCCGGTCGTAATGTAGATCTTCCTTCTTGAGGATCCGTAAGAAAGTTTACGGGGGCTTCCTTTTTAGCCGAAATTCCGGCTCGTGTAAGAACATCGCATAGAACATCCCTCACCAAATCATGCCTGTACTTAAACCCAGGCAACTCTTTTCAATGAACCGCATGCTCGCCAAAGGAATCCAAACAAACCTTACGGCAAACCGAGCACGGCTCATCTACCGGAAACAAAGGGATCATTAACCGATACTTCAGGATGGCCGGTACTCCAAAGCCGACATATGTTGGCTCAATCCTTCAATAGGGAGAACACTTAAGAAATCTTGAACCCGAGGAGCCCGAAGACACTCAAACACCGCTTTCTGACAAGGGGATAAATCAAACTTCATTTCCAAACTCTTGATGATTCCACTATAAAGGGCACTCGCTAAAGCATGTTGGGCTTTAGGGGGGCGGTGTCTTTATTAGAGAAAGCGCTAATATCAAAATCGGGAAGTGAAATGTGTAGCTGATCTATCGCACTCCCATAATCGGAGTCAACCCCATCAATACCACAACCTCGAAGAATGTGGTCTTGCAATTCCCAAGATTGCGCCCTCGAGGCCACAAACGCATAAGTAGAAACGTCTGAAGCTGAACATAAACCCAAACCTCCAAAACGAGTCGGAAGTGATGCCAACCTCCATTGAAAATCTCCGAAGAAGGCACCACCACAAACCACGATGTCCTCAATCGCCCCCCGAAGGCCATTGTCAAACACAGAAACGGCTTCCCCTACATACATAGGTTGGCATGTTTGGAGACCGAACAACAACTTTCCAACTCCCATACATGATCGGAGCAAAAAGAGCTCGCATTGAGGGTCCTGCAAATGCGGGAGATAGCTCATCAACTCCACAGCTCGCGAAGCCCTTTTCATAGCAAGTTCACTAATGAACCCGACATCCCGGATAACAGCTCCCCCGAGGAGTTTCACACCTAGCACCGGTCTTCCAATCTCACAGGGAAACACCCCATCCTGCACCTTAACCCCATTGCACGACAGCCAAAATACTTCGGTTTTCTTAATATTAAGTTCAAGGCCTAGGCGGGGACCCTCCAACATGATAATATCTAAAGCTTTAGCAACCTCTTTAGAGTCCCCAATAATTGTTCCATCATCTAGGAACCAAGCATGAAAGAGAAGCTTACAGGAACTCTGGACTAGATGAATAAGTGGGTGCAGAACTAAGGCGAAAAGAAGAGGTCCCAAAGGGTCCCCCTACTGAACCCCAGTGGTGGACCAAATGTAGCCATCCCCCACATATAGCCTGGCCGGTTGCCCATATAAAAAGTTTACCCATAAGGAAATAGATGGGCATCGGGCCCGAACCTCATTCAGAAGGGCAGTCATATCCACCAAGTTGAAGGCATTACAAAAATCAATAGTAAGCATAGCCAACGACCCATCAGAATGGAACTTACTTAAAAACTTGTTCGCGCTATGAAGAACGGCCTCTGCACCACTAGGGACTCCCACCCCAAACTGAAAGTCGCACAGGTATTTAGTAATGTCTTTCCCAACACTCCTCATAGCCACCTTAGAGATCAACCTTCTCCAAATGGCACCTACAGCAATGGGTCTAATCCCATTGTCCGGTTTGAGCAATGGTGTGAGAGGAGCTGATGCAATGAACTCTGCCAAAACCCTTGGGCATCTCCTGTAACAACGTGAAAATTTCGAGTTCAAAGTATCAACTTTCCAAAGTCTAAGGGCTAAAATTGCCAAAATCCAAACTTGATGGTTAAAAATGAAAATTATGTTTTCCTGACCCATCGCGCTACGCGACGAGTCAAAAGAGATACCCATCGCGTACCGCGATGGGGTGTCTGACAATGTGTGACACGTGTGCCACGTGGCTCACGGTGGCACTATGTGCTGCCACGTGGAGCGGCGCCTGCCATGTGTCAACACGTGGCAGGTCTACGCTGTGACTCAGCTGACCTATATCGCGGTACGCGATAGGTCAGCCCAGGGACCCATCGCGTACTGCGATGGGGACCAAAATTTTGTCTATAAATAGCAAGGTCCGGGTGTCATTCTTGGCATCCCACAACTCAGCTCTCTTACCTCTCTCTAGCCTCTCACTAAAACCCGACAATCATATTAACAATCCGTCTCGATAAACGTGTCCCGATCCTTCGATTGTATACCAACGTTTCCTCAAAGTTGTGCCACCCTCCACCCACATACAACCAAGATGATGTTTGTTCCCGAAGTTCATGCCAACGAGTGTTGAAGATTTGGTGTACCTCGATTTGCGTGTCGAGAAAAGAAAAGCGGCGTCAGAGTGCTGCTCAAGTCTCTAGAGTTTCGATACGCCACTAAGGTTAGGCGTAATAATGAATACAATATAATTCAATATTATATTCAAGGCTTAAGCCTTAAGTCGAGGTTATACTCGATACCTCGGTAAAAGAACAGAAAACATAATAAAGAAATGAATGAAAGAATGAGCATTAATTATTATGGTTGCATATATATGTGTGTAAGTATATATGTATATATTCTTTGTTATGAAAATATTATTTAATGAATAAAGAGTATTCTTAAATAATAAAAGAAAAAAATTACGTTTCTTAGAGAAGAAGAAACGTCGGGTTTTTATAAACTAAAGGTTTATAATTTACTTTTAAACTAAAGGTTTTTAAGTAAAAGAAAATGAACTAAAGGTTCATCGAGGATTGAGATAAAGACTAAAGGTCTTAAGCCGGATCGTGTATCCGACTAACAAATATTTATACTCGTACTATAGGTGCGAGATAAAGAAGGGAAAGACCGTTGGACGGTGAGTGAAGCTGATCCTAAAGAGATAAGGTGAATACGCCCCCAAACTTTTAAACTTGTTTTCAAATGAGTCAAATTTGTTATATGAAATTGTTTACAAGGAACTATGTGTTCCTAAAACCGTTATAACTATGGGTATAAACCTAGCCCTCAGGCTGTGGTATACGTATGTCTGGATCCTTACATAGGTGGTACTATGCGATGTATGGGCATGATCGCACCACCCTTGGTCGTAGGACGCTCTCCTGCAGGGAGTACGACCTTATGTGTATATTTACAAGTACTTAACTAAGTCGAACACTGCGGTGTTTGCTGAGGTGACCTAGAGTAGAGGCTCTAGCTTATAATGTGTTATTTGACTTTATTATTCCTAAGCCACGTTGGGCCGAGGCAGGCGTAGTCTCAAGCGGTAATAAAGTGAAAGAAGTTATTTTGCGTCAGCGTGTTCACCAGTATTCGTTGCTGACGTATTTTCTTACAGTTTGTAGGTGAACAAGTTTAGCACTTGGAATGACGAAGTGCTTATATATCCGATGGCTCGGATTTTATTTTGTATAAACATAAATGGTGGTTTGTAAACATAAACAAGTAATCTTTTGTTAACAACTCTAAACGGGTGTTTTATAATCCCGTCTTTGAATGTATATATAAAAGTTATGTTTTGATCCTTGAAGTTTTATAAGTCTTCCGCAAACTAACGCAACTCTGATTTATTTACAATTACGATACCAACTGTTGGGTCACGCTCCTAGGCCTAAGATGGGGGTGTGACATCTCCCCCCCCCCCCCAAACATAAACTAACCATTGTAGTAGTAGCCTTTAGTAACCCAACAGCGATCGGCGACCCCTCTCCACAAAATGCATCCAAAATATGTTGTGCCCTCAATCCATCTCGTCCGCATGACGTCCCTTTAGGGAAGGATTTAATGCATCCAAGCACACAATCCTCATCAACAACAAGGGGAGGCTCAGAAAGCAATGAATCAGGCATAACCGGCGGGGGCAAATTGGGATGCTTAGCCACTAACGCTTTCAAAGTGTCATTGCCGAAAGGTGCAACCCCTGAAGAGCATAATACTTTAATGGCGGCAGTGAAATGCCCGTCCGCCACTTTTCGTAAACATTGTTTCACATTGGCGCATACCGCAACATCATCGTGCTTAGCGAGAGGCTCCTCATGACTCGAGTTCATCCCTATAGGTGTGGCAAAAAGGGATAAAATAAGCGCAACAAAACCATCCTTAGCACCCCAAGTTGTTAGTGCATGTTGAATACTATGACATTGCAAAGACTTTCTATTACCGGACCTGCGCTCCTGACGTTTAGAATGTCTGAAAACACGCAACGTGCACCGCGGTAACAAGAAAAGTTTCACCCACGCCTCAACAGACTCTGGCATAGCAACCACCTTACCCAGAGCCGCAATTAATGCTTGAGCAAATGCCATACGACAACTATGAGGGATGCTCTTAACAGTTGTGATAGGAAGAGAGAAGACGCGGTCAAGGAGAACCTCATCCACTACTATCCATCCCAAGGGAGCAACATCCCTCATAACATGTGGTTTATCAATCCCTACAATAAACTCCTCCACAGCTCCCACACCCTCGTTGTACTTGGTGACTCCATCAGCATGATGGCACGTCCGTTTAAGAGCATTTGGATGCATACACACCCCGCATAGCCACTAGTCCGAGGCCTTTAAAGCGTCCCCAACCGAAATAAATAAATCACAATCCGTGGAAATGGCGTCCCGTAGGGTCCGTTTCCACTCATCCGACGACAAATGAAGTCGTTTGATATGCGAAATCAACCGAGAGATCCCCTTTGACCCCGTCCATCCAGGCAACAATGGAACCCCCTAAAAGGACATGGCCAAACCCCCCCCCCCCCCCCCCGAACCCACACTATTTTCTAGGTTCTTAGACCTAGCACCCTCATCAATTAATCCACCACGAGAAATGATGTCGAACCGACAACCATGTCCACCTCTTATGCCCACCTCCCCCGATGAAACCTCTTGAGCAATTAATGTGTGACATGAGATGCTATCTTATAAAGCGAAAATGTAATGAAAGATTTTCTCATTTTACGCAATGTGGAAAAAGAAATAGTAGAGTTAAATAAACTCAAAAATTGAGTATCGGGTATCAGACTAGGCATGAAACATTGTTTTATAATCACTAGCTATGAGAGTACTGAAAATACCAAAACTCGTCCCATAAGACCATACCCCGTCCATTACCATCCCTAACGTGGTTAACGTAATTTACAAGTTTGGATTCTTTGATCCAATATTAAGCTATTACAAAGAAGTTTACTTATAAGGTATGAGAAATATATAATCATTAAGTTGAATCATTTCATAAACAGCATAATTTACTATGATAGTTTATCTAAAAGTAAAAAATGTTATGTCGTTTACTTTTTACCAATTACACCTTCACAAATTATTAAAACTACTACCAAGTTAAGTCGTTTAATAAAAGTAGTTTACTGGATATTGTAAAAATAAAAACAAATGTAGTATAAAATGAAAACAAGAAATTATCAATTCAGGTGGACGTGCCGGAGTGGTTATCGGGCATGACTAGAAATCATGTGGACTTCGCCCGCGCAGGTTCGAATCCTGCCGTCCACGAATCGTTGTATTTATAATAATACAACAATATTAACATATTAGCAATTTACATCGTTTTTTAGATAATAAAATGCTACATTTAAGACTAGCATGAAATATATAAGAAAAACATAGGAAGGAAAGTTTATAAAATTGTACTTTTTTGAACGATAAAGAATCTCATGTGTAAAAATATTCTTTCGGGGTTACGTCCAAGGTTAACTTCTCGGTCGCCATGAGACTGTACCCCGTGATGCGAGAGGACCGGATGAAATCTGTAAACCCTTGTCCCCTGTCAGAATAATTATACTTCTGGATTTATTATGATAATAATAATAATAATTATTATTATTATTATTAATTTTTATGACGAAGGTGTATACCTCGTTAAACTTAAATGAAGTTCTAACAAGGAGCTACAATTGCGGTACAGAAGAAAAAAACACCAAAAACATATACATCCTACTAAAAAGTAAAAATTCTCTACATCAAAGCTACGCTACTTGTTCCATTTGAGGTTGTTCCTAATCAACTCCAGAATATCTTGATCGCCAAAGTGTTTTTGTTAGTAAAATCCTTTTGTCATTTCGGGCTTGTCAATTTCCCAAACCTTTGATGTGCAAAATTGCTTGAATTAATCACTTTTTCATGTTTGATCATAACAAAGCAACGAATTGAATTGATTATGTGGTAGCATATCAAATTTGCCATGTTACATGATGTTAGGATAAGATCCATTAATTCCGAAGTTTCCTCACACATTGGACAACAAACCGAAGGCTGTTGAATCTTTCGTCGCGATAAGGCTTTAAGCGTGAGGAGTCTTTCCAATTCGGCCCTCCAATATTAAAACCAATCGCACTGGCACGACGACACTACTTAATCAAATGTTATTGAACCATGAAAGGTTCGTTAGTACTTCATTTCCAAATCCAACTAACATTTATATAAGAAAATTTTGCATTACTAAGCAAAGTCATACGGTCCTCGCACTGGACCATTTCCTCCTGTGTGCAAGGAACATTTGTCTAGAACCGACCCCTAAGCCCCCAACCTTTTCGGTTTCATTACACGATCCCAAGCAACCCAACTCGAGAAACTATATAATGTCATCACATACATAACTATATAGTTTTTTTTTTTAATTTTAGGAGACTGGTTGATATGGAAAATCTATATCTATGTTACAACTTGTTAATGATAAGTCCAGGTACTTCACATTGCCTATTTAAAGTTAGAACTAAGTGAAATGAAATACGCGTCTTTTATGAATTGTGTGAAAACCGAGTATATATTGGTAGGAAAACCACTTTACCAATGGAATTACCAACAGTCAAGAATCCGTTGGTAAATAGAAATGGATCACTTAAAAATTGTACACAAGTTTGTATCGTTGGCAACTTTTGCATATTTCTCACCTAAAAACAAAAAGATTAATCTATACCATTTAATAAATAAAACTTTCTAAATGCCACATGTCATCACTATGTTGATTCTTATAAAATTTTCCCTCATCTCTCTCATATTAAATACGTTTCTCTTTTTAATATTTCATTTTCAATTTTTTTTAACGGCCAACTAAGTAACGCCGGGATAATTCCATCATAATTTAAAAGAATTAATACCATCATAAATATGTTAATTTGTTTAATATAAAATATATTGCATTGGTTATTAATATTAGATTTTTATAAGTAACCAATACGAAACGAGTGTGTTTCTTTAACGGTTAAAGTATCAAACATTGTTCATATCAAAACAGTTTAAGATTATAATGAGTTTTGGTCTACAAGTTGGTTTTAAAAAAGTAGCCATTTACAACTAAGTTCTGATATAGAAAATAACAAAGAAATAATTTATGATTTATGAATTTTCTAACAACTTTTTATTTCCAAATTGCGTAATGTGTAATTTCTTTACCGTATAATATATCTTTATATATGTGATACATTTTTTTTGTATTTCACATTATGTTATTATTTTAAAAAAAATTACTTATTCTAACTCGTGTGCTACACGGGTAACTAACCTAGTGTAATATCAATAACGAATAATTAATGTAAAATATTATGTTGATTGGATTTTAATAATATTAATTTTGACCTATTGTCGGGGTTAAGTCCAATTGAAGAAATATTTGTAGGCCGTCCCAAACTTTCAACCAACAATCTCATACTACCTTAATAGTAACCCTTTAGCTTTTTGTTGACATGGAAAATGCGAATAAAATTGCTAGAGGAAAATATGTTGAAAGTTATGACTGTCATAAAACATTTTTGCACATGAGATTAATCTCGACCAAAACTCAAATTTTTTACTAAAATTAATAGAGTCACACCTCTCGTTGAGATTTAAGTGTATTAGTTTTGTTTTTTTAAAGACTAACATACAACCTCTAATCTACTAATAAATCTACACATTCGTTAATTTAACCACATCCCACCTTACTTTCTTAAATATATGTAAAGTATTTAACCTGGTTTTTAATAAAATGAATTAACAGATAACACACTGTTTTTTATCCAATTTAAACAACTCGTATTGTCGGTTCACCGTACAACCAAACGATCCCACAATATTTTCAAAACATTCAAAACAATTATATTATTTTGTTTATTGAAACCCATAAATATTATTAGTGAATTGATAAGTGATGACATGGTTGATTATAAGATGATAAAACTTTAATAACTATTCTATGATATCACTTAGTTTGATTGGAGTATCTTCACTCGTTAGAAAATTATAATTCATTGTAATTACAATTTTATCCCTCATACTTGATCTCAAGGCATCCAATCCTTCTTTTATTTCTATTTATTTACTACCCAAAAGTGCAAATTGGATAGCCCATTACCCCTAAATAACCATGATTTAATGGATAATAATAAACCCATCCCTCCAACAACACTTCAAAGTAAGATACCACAAGAATATGATACCCTCCCAAAAGGTTTCTTAGATGTAGGCAACATCTATGAAAAAGAAAGGTAATGAATCCACCATATGTCATGTAGCCAAAATAAGGCTAAAATAAATATTTAGGTAACTATACTTATTTATCTGTTAAAATGAATAAATATTTTAGGATATATTAAACTACTATTGTGGATAATAAGATAAGAGGGTATGTAAGATTGAATTAGAATTTTAATAAAAAAAAAATACTATGGGTTTTAGGATTTTAAAAGTATAGTTGACCGCTCTTATTTTAACAAATCTTAAATAATTGTCTAATCAAACATCTGCTTTGTCTAAAAGAAATCATACTTTTAGTATAAGTTTGGAAAAGAATTGGGAAAATATCTAAGAATTTTTGTGTCATCCATTTAAAGTTAAATAATTTCAATTGTAATGGTTTATAGGTCTTTTCATAATATGCGAGTGAGTTTTTTAAACGAGATGTCAACAATTTAGACTGGGTCTGACGCACAAGACCTAACTTGCTGATCAGTTTTTCATGAAAGTAATAGAAAACATGATAAATATTAAACTTATTAGCTTGTTACAACAAAGTAAGTAGCAACAACAACAGGGTATGATGTAAACGACATATTGTCAGATTGATTGAGTTTCCTTATAGTGTGTATAGTTAAGGATGAGATTAGAGTTCTTGAAATGAACCCGATTTTGAGAGAGAGAGAAGACAAACGAAATTGTATGTGTGTTTGATTAGGTTATGATGTTAATTTATTTTCTCACTTATACAACAATTGCCAAACTAATATATAATAAGTTATAATATATCAAAATATTAACTATACCTTATTATATATTAGTTTGGTAATTATTGATATACCATATTACCCTTAATTAACTAATAAATGGTTTCTCCTTAGGTGATAAAGAGAGTTCAAAATTAACATCATAATCATCATAAACACATAAACCGAAATCGTGTTCCTCTCTCTCTCTCTCTCTCTCTCTCTCTCACACACACACACGGTTCCTATTAAGAAAATCTAAACCCCATATTTAACTATAGATCTTAAAGGGGAACTTGACCAAGCTAGCAAACATGTTGTCTACATCATTCTCTGCTGCAGTTACTACTCTCTCTGCTGTAGCAGATTCACATGTTTAATACTTATCACGTTTACTATTACTTTCATGAAGAACTGGTCAACATGTGGTATCTGAGACATGTTGATTAAACAGTTTTTCATGTTTTTCCTAACTAAAATTTGATAAACCATAAATTTGTTTTCGGTAGACATGAGATTTTCATCTCATACGGCTCCTCCCTTATGTGCATAATGATAAAATGATAAAATAAAGAAGATGAAAAACTTCTCATTATGAACTGAGTAGGGCTAGTGTTTTTACAAGAAATCTCTAGCCAACCTTCCTGCAAGAGATCTTTTCTTAACATCAAACGTATTGGTACTAGAGAGAAATGATAACTCCAACAATTTCTTTGTTCTCAACGCTTCTCAAATTCCAGAAATAAGTCACTTCAACAGCCTTCGATGGTTATACGGGTATCCAAAATACAAACGAGATGGATGTTTGTTGTCCCAACCATTCTTTTAGTCCCAAGCCTGCTAAAGAAAGGGATAATTTATAACAAAGTTTTAGTGTTGTTGATTCCTAGGTGTAGTGCTTCTTCCCCTCTGCTGCCTATTGGTATTAGTGGACTAGGATTGACCTGTAATACCGAACCATAGGTATAACCTTTCGCTCAATACTAGAATCGAGAATTGAAACATAGCATCTGAGGCTGCATTAATCGAGGATACACGACAGAAGGAATTGTTCTATTTCCAAACTTTACCTTCAACAAGCGTAGATTTTTTTATTTTCTTTTTTTACCGATCGTTGGTAAGCTAGTTGGTGAGGTAATAGCTTACCAAGGCGATGATCAGTAGCTGGTCCGAGAGGATGATCAGCCACACTGGGACTGAGACACGGCCCAGACTCCTACGGGAGGCAGCAGTGGGGAATTTTCCGCAATAGGCGAAAGCCTGACGGAGCAATGCCGCGTGGAGGGAGAAGGCCCACGGGTCGTGAACTTCTTTTCCCGGAGAAGAAGCAATGACGGTATCTGGGGAATAAGCATCGGCTAAATCTGTGCCAGCAGCCGTCATCATCAAACCTGATTTCATCTTGAACCCCGTTTATGTAACTGTTTAGAATCGTTAAAACACACATTTGATAAACCCTAGAATTTTCAAAATTCGTTAAAATCATTTAATGATTTCAAATCCAGAAAATCTGATAACTTGGTCATGAACAATTCGTTAGGGTTTTTAGAATTGTTCATGATGTTCATCATAATTTTGTGTAGTAATTTGTCTATATGTATTTATGCATGCAAACCATAGTAAGAGATATACAAAATCAAAACTGATGAGGAAAATCAATAGTTAGTCATTCGTAGTACGATATGCAATTGCTGTAACATTTCGGGTTTTCCGTTTCCCTTTCGGTTTTGTAACCATTACCCGACCAGGGTTCGGGTTCGGGTATTTTATCAATAAAGTTCATTGGTGTTCAACATTTTATTTATTTATTTATTTTAATTGATTATGACTATAATTCATGTACAAAACTAGCCCTTAACTAACTTTAATTCATTTTTAAACCACAAGCCATAGATCGAGGACCTTTTAGCAAATGTTATTCAAAATTTTTCTTTCCTTCTTCCTCTCACTGCCGACACCAAAGACCCCCCCCCCCTTGCTTGTTCCTCAATTCTCGGCCTTATTAAACGAAATTGATCACATAAGATCATTTAGTTACCAAAAACGCTTCACACCGACGTTTTAATGGTGGAAAATAATAATGTTTTGACAGCTAGCCTAACAAAAATGAACCGCGGCTGACCTCGTCTATGAAACACTATATAAACTCGATTATTTTGCAATTAAACTCACCCACACCATCCTTACTACCTCGCAACACTAAACCCTAACTTATTCATCTCGTACATTGTTGTTAAGATCCGGATTCGTCACCAACATTGAGCCGCAAACCCTAATCGCCGTTCACCCTCTATACATTATCAATTACGGTAATTAAACTTTGATTTATACTCGTTTTTATTCAACAAATAAAAGCCCTAACTCTAATTGATTCAGTTTTGAACGAATTAAACAAATCCAGATCCTAGGGTTTATGTTTAATTTGGGGAAGAACAAATGTCAGGGCTGTATATTTAAATTTTCGGTTCCATCTTAACATCAAAACTAAGCGTTGGCTTGATGGCCAGCGCATGTTTTCCCAAACATGTGTACCGGCCTGGGGCGCGGGTTCGAATCCCCCAGGCCCAGTTCTTGTATTTTATTTTTTAAATTATCCTTTTTATCAAATTCATGATATTATTATGCATATATAACACTAAATAAACAATATTTTTATGAATCGAACTTCGGGTTATTGTTTCTTTGTCTTGAACCTTTACTTCTTAATTGATTTATATATATATATATATATATATATATATATATATATATATATATAAACACATATGTAGACATAAGTAAACATATAACAATGTTGATATTAATATTTTTTTATCATCCGTTTAATAAACCGAGCAAACGATTTTATTAATGTTCGAAGAATAAAATTTCTTTTCACTTTCCCTGCTATTATATCTACAAATAATGTTTACTTAGCAAAGATTAATGTTTTATCAAACCCAAAATTTGCAATAATAATAATAATAATAGTAATAATAATAATAACATTAATAATCGCAACAACCTTATTAATATGACAATAACACTATCAATACCCAAGATCCGTCATCTTATTTTATCCTTTTATATTTAACTCACTTTATCATTAACTACTAGGAATATTTGTCGGTGAACCTCGAGGAGCTTGACAGTTTTCCATCCTAGCCTTTTCTTTCACTATCTCGTCCCCGTTTATCCTACGCTATAAGGTAAGTAAATGCACATCCCCCGTTTTACCGTTTTTCTATTTTGGGGGCGTTATGCGTTCAAAATTAAATTATTGTTATCACTACGATTCCACTATATGCGTAATTGAAATTGCTCGATTAGTTGATATGTGCAAATGTGGCTATGTGTTTACTTTATGTTGGTTGGTATCCTCATCCTCATCCTCATTAGTATGATCACACGCCATCGAATTAGCTCGTTATCAAAATGATTCGAGTGAAAAGACAACTTTTATTTATTGTTATACTAGTTGTAGTGATTTACAATTTTCGCACGGAATTGTCATTTTATTATTATATATACTCGAATTCGTGGTTTACTTGCTCAACTTTATGTTGACAAAATATATATTTTCATGCATGGCGCAGGTAGCTTTATCGGATGAATCAAGTATTGGAAGTAGATGAGACCTTAGGTTGCTTGATGATTGAAGAAAACTTTTATTTTAAGTTATTTATGTTTTGAATATTTAATTGTAATGGTACTTCAATTGAAACGATGTTTGTGCTTTTGAACTTAATATATGAATGAATAATTTAGATATTGACACGTGTATTTCACTTAGTGTCTTCTGAGCTATGATACAATCAATGTCGCGCCCCGGCATGTTCCGCCGTAGGTTGGGGTGTGACAGATTGGTATCAGAGTCGAAGGCTATAAGATAGGTGGTTAGATGTAACGACCTAGTAGCATGCTTAGGGTCCCTATACATGTTCCTATACGTGCACCCTACTTATTTAAATTTTTGTACATAGCTTAGCATATTTATATTGTTCATCATATACAATTGTACACAAAAAGCACACACTTAATTCGAGGCTATGCCTCACCCTCCAAAAAAAAATTTAAAAACTCTAGGACGATTTTTATCGGGAAATTCCTCAGGAAATCCCACCTTTTTGCTCCCCTCTCCTTGATGAAGATTCATGGGACGGATATGTAGTAACTGGAAGAGGGACACACTTGTTTACCAAACCCTTGACACCAAGGCTTGCGAGCCTAAGGAAGTGCAATGCGCATAAACCTCAATCAACCGCGAGACCTGGTTGCCTTCCTGGAGTGTTCGGTAAGGGTGTGGAACTTATTAGGCCAAAGCATATCACACCAAACGTACCCGAATCTACTACCCTCGTTGTATCAACGTGGTCATGTGACGATCACTTCCTTAAATTTATTACCGAATTCACGGTGATTTCGTGGCTAAACTCGGTTTTTCCGTATTGTGTTTTGTTGATCGGATGGATGAAGTATGTTCAATGGGGTGGTTCCCGAACTAATTCAACCATCTACCTCAACACCCCATCAAATTCGATTTTCAATATATTTTGTTTATTTGGTTTTCGATACTTTTCATTTGTTGGAAGGTCCCATGGTGGTTCATGAAGCCCTAACTGACAAATGAACCCATGTATTTTAATCCAAGTTATGTTGTTATATATATTTATTTATTTTAAAGATGATAAAATGTTATATAATCAAGTCTCGTAAGTAATGAAAATTCTCAAACACAATCCCAACCTCAATGCACGATTACTATTTTCGTCAACTAATTATACTTGCAACATGCACCCGAGTCTTACAAAATTTACACCCTTTACCCTTGCAGTATGTCTTCTCGCCTCATCAACCGTAACCGTCGCACCGGCAACTTTGGCCGTAGCATCTTGTCCCGCATTGCTAAGGTCATCGTGGAAGCCCTCCCAACCATCATCAGTCAATTGCAAACAGTGAATGCTTCTTCATCATCCACAACTCCAAACCCAATTGCTTACCCCCTCAAACAATTCAGGAGTGCCAACACGCCCGAATACCACGGTATCGACGGTGCTACCGTTCTCCTCCAATGGTTCGAAGAAATGGAGAGCATATTCCTCCAATGTGAATGCCCCGAAGACAAGAAAACCAATTACGCCTCGAGCATGCTTAAGAAGAATGCCCTCAATTGGTGGAATGGTGAGAAGCGCACGCTTGGCGCTGAGGTTGCCATGGCCTTGCCATGGGATGACCTCAAGAAACTTATGCTCAAGAAGTTCTGCCCGAAACATGAGATTCGGAAGTTGGAAGAGGAATTTTGGAATTTGAAACAAGAAAGTGGTAATGACATCGCCTACAAAGATCGTTTCCATGAACTGAGCCTTCTCATCCCTCACATGGTCACTCCCCTTGAACGTGCAATCAATAAGTACATCTCGGGTTTGCCTATGCAAATCCAAGACTCCGTTCTAAGTCGTAACCCTCAAACCCTCCATGATGCCATCACCCTAGCCGGTACCCTCACCGAGAACCACGTTAAGGCCGGAACCTTAACGCGGAAGAATTCCAAGAAGCCCAATGATAAGCCCACACCTAAGCCCACCAAGGAATCCAAGCCCGAATCCGCTAAGCCCGAATCCTCCAAGAATAACAACCACAACAGCTCATCTCACTACCGCAACAACAAGAGAAAACCCAACTCCCAAAATTATGTGTTAGCCCAACCGCAAGCCCAACAAGCCACTTCAAACAAAAAGCCCTACACCGGCCCACACCCGTTTTGCAACACTTGCCAACGCCACCACCCGACACAAGCCACATGTCGGGTGTGCACCAATTGCCACTAATTCGGCCACTTTACCCAATATTGTCGAGAAGCACTTCGTGTGCAAGCCGCTCCACCACGGTTTGCACCATCAAACCAACCCAACCGAGCCATCCCTCGTGCTCCAACCATTAACCCCGCTAGGGCTTGCTACAATTGTGGTGACCCAAATCACATTCGCAACGCGTGTCCTCGACTCGCCCAAGTTCACCAAGCCTATGTTGCACCACAACCTTACTACACCTCCCAAGCCTATCAAGTGCAAGCTTATCAACCCCAAGTACCCCAACTCATGGCTCCTCCAACTCTTCAAGCTTAACCCATGATCATGCAAGCCTATCAAGCTCCAACCTCTCAAGCTTCAACTTCTCAAATCCAAGCACCTCAAATAACTCAAGGCCAAGCTTTCACCATCAATGCTCATCAAGCCCGAAACTCGAATGATGTGGTGAACAGTACGTTTCTAGTCAATAAGCATCATGCCTCGGTACTATTTGATTTGGGAGCCGATAGAAGCTTTATCTCTTTTGATTTTGAATACATACTTGATGTGCCCCGTAGTAAATTATCTAAGCCCTTCACGGTAGAGATAGCAAATGGTAGTTAGATCACTATTGACTCCGTCATACGAAATTGCACGATTACCCTCAATGGCAAAAGTTCTCTATCGACCTTATCCCTATGCAAATGGGTAGCTTCGACGTTATCATTGGTATAGATGAATCTCTCTCCACCGCGCCGAAATTTTATGTTTCGAGAAACTCATTCGAATCCCTATCGATGGAGGCGTGATTCTAAAAACGTCCGCGGTGAAGGACCCTTCTCAAAGCTAAAACTCATGTCGTGTCACAAAGCCCGACGTTACTTACGCAAGAAGTATGTCGCCTTTTTAGCCCATGTCACAACAAAATCCGATGAAGTAAAGAAACTTTCCGACATCCCGATTGTCCGCGACTTCCCTGAAGTCTTTCCCGATGAAGTTTCCGGACTCCCTCCCATTCGTCAAGTGGAGTTCCGTATTAATCTCGTACCCGGGGCAAACCCCGTAGCCAAAGCACCCTACCGACTTGCACCTTCCGAAATGCAAGAACTCTCCAACCAAATCCAAGAACTCACGGAAAAGGGTTTTATTCGCCCGAGTTCGTCCCCATGGGGCGCACCCGTCCTTTTTGTTAAGAAGAAAGACGGTACTCTTCGTATGTGTATTGATTATCGTGAGCTCAACAAGCTTACTATCAAGAATCGTTATCCCCTTCCGCGTATTGATGATCTTTTCAATCAACTCCAAGGAGCCGCATGTTTCTCTAAGATTGATCTCCGTTCGGGTTATCACCAACTCCGTGTCCAAGAAGATGACATACCCAAGACCGCCTTCCATACTCGTTATGGCCACTTTTAATTCCGAGTTATGCCTTTTGGTTTGACTAATGCTCCTGCCGTTTTCATGGATCTTATGAATCATGTTTGTAAACCCTACCTCGACAAGTTCGTGATTGTTTTCATCGACGATATCTTGATATACTCTAAATCCGAGACCGAGCACAAAGACCATTTGCGCGCCATTCTCGACTTGCTACGAAAGGAACAACTTTATGCTAAGTTCTCCAAATGTAAATTCTGGCTAAAGCAAGTTCAATTCTTGGGCCACATCGTTAACGACAAGGGTATTCACGTTGATCCCGCTAAAATTGAGGCCATTAAAAATTGGATGACCCCGTCCTCTCCAACGGAGGTTCGTTCATTTCTTGGTTTAGCGGGGTATTACCGTCGTTTTATCCGCAACTTTTCGAAGATTGCTTCACCCCTTACCGCACTAACCCACAAAGGGAAAGTTTACGAATGGGGTTCCGATCAAGAGGAAGCGTTTCAAACTCTTAAGGACATGCTTTGCAATGCTCCAATCCTTGCTCTTCCCGAGGGCAACGACGATTTTGTTGTCTTTTGTGACGCTTCTATTCAAGGTCTTGGTTGTGTTCTTATGCAACGAGACAAGGTCATTTCTTACGCTTCGCGTCAACTCAAGGTACACGAGAAAAATTACACGACGCACGACCTCGAACTTGGTGCGGTCGTGTTCGCCTTGAAAATTTGGAGACACTACCTTTACGGCACGAAATTTTTGGTCTTCACCGACCATAAAAGTTTACAACACATTTTCGACCAAAAAGACCTCAATATGAGACAAAGACGATGAGCCGAATTGTTAAGTGATTATGATTGAGAAATTCGCTACCACCCCGGAAAAGCGAATGTCGTGGCAGATGCTCTTAGTCGTAAGATTCATGTTAAATCCGTCTTGCTCCATTGTGTCACCATCCAATCTGACCTCCAATACCGCATCTTCGACGCACAACACGTCTCCGTCACCGAGGGTAACTTACACGACGAGATGTCGTGTGGCGCCGAACTCCAACTTGAAACCAAACGTAATGGCTTACTCTATTATTTGGACCGTTTATGGGTTCCTGATCGTGACGGTATTCGCATGTTCATCCTCGATGAAGCTCATAAGTCACGATACTCTATTCATCCCGGTGCGGATAAAATGTATGCCGATCTTCGTACCATGTTTTGGTGGCCGGGAATGAAGAAAGATATTGCGGTGTATGTATCTAAATGCCTCACGTGCTCTAAGGTTAAAGCCGAACATCAAAAACCATTTGGTTTGCTCAAGCAACCTCCGATCCCTATTTGGAAATGGGAAGACACGGCAATGGATTTCGTTACCAAACTCCCCACTACTCAAAGCCGCAATGATAGTATTTGGGTAATTGTTGATCGTTTGACCAAGTCAGCTCATTTAATACCGTTCCGTGAAAAGTCATCCGTAAGCGAATTAGCCCGACTCTATGTCAAGAACATCATTTGCTACCATGGAACGCCTTTGACCATTATTTACGATCGTGATAGTCGGTTTACCTCTCATTTTTGGAGATCGTTGCAAACCGCCTTGGGTAACCGTATTGATCTAAGCACCGCTTATCACCCGCAAACAGATGGTCAATCCAAGAGGACAATTCAAACTCTCGAAGATATGCTCCACTCTTGCGTACTAGATTTTGGAGGAAATTGGGATACTCACTTACCGCTTGTAGAGTTTTCCTACAATAACAGCTTTCACACTAGTATTGGCATGGAACCCTTTAAAGCTCTCTAAGGCCGAAAATGTCATTCCCCGATTAGTTGGAACGAGGTTGGTGAATCACAACTCACCGGCGGCGAGCTTGTTCAAGAGACTTCCGATCGAATCGCTCTTATTCGTCAAAATCTTCTTGCCGCTCGTAGCCGTCAAAAGAGCTACCCCGATAAGCGCCGTAAACCTCTTGAGTTCAATGTTGGTGATCAATTTCTTCTCAAATTATCTCCTTGGAAAGGGGTAGTTCGTCTTGGCAAAAGGAATAAATCATCTCCTCGTTTTGTTGGCCCGTTTGAGATCGTTGAAAGGGTTGGCAAAGTTGCGTATCGTCTCAATCTCCCCGAAGAGCTCTCCAATGTTCATCCAACTTTTCATGTTTCCAATCTCAAGAAGTGCTTAGCCGAGAGGAATCTCCACATACCCCTCGACGAAGTCCGAGTTGATGAGTCTATGCGTGTTATCGAGAAACCCGTTGAAATAGTGGATCATATGGACAAAGAGACCAAGCACAGTCGAATTCCACTTGTCAAAGTTCGTTGGGAATCTAAACGTGGTCCCGAGTTCACTTGGGAACGTAAGGACCAAATGAAGTCCAAGTACCCGCACCTCTTCGTTACGGCCTAGTTTCTAATTTCGGGACGAAATTTCCTAAAGTAGTGAATGCTGTAACATTTCGGGTTTTCCGTTTCCCTTTCGGTTTTGTAACCATTACCCGACCCGGGTTCGGGTTCGGGTATTTTATCAATAAAGTTAATTGGTGTTCAACATTTTATTTATTTATTTATTTTAATTGATTATGACTATAATTCATGTACAAAACTAGCCCTTAACTAACTTTAATTCATTTTTGAACCACAAGCCATAAATCGAGGACCTTTTAGCAAATGTTATTCAAAATTTTTCTTTCCTTCTTCTTCCTCTCACTGCCGACACCAAAGACCCCTCGCCCCCTTGCTTGTTCCTCAATTCTCGGCCTTATTAAACGAAATTGATCACATAAGATCATTTAGTTACCAAAAACGCTTCACACCGACGTTTTAATTGGCGAAAATAATAATGTTTTGACAGCTAGCCTAACAAACACGAACCGCGGCTGACCTCGTCTATGAAACACTATATAAACTCGATTATTTTGCAATTAAACTCGCCCACACCATCCTTACTACCTCGCGAAACTAAAACCTAACTTATTCATCTCGTACATTGTTGTTAAGATCCGGATTCGTCACCAATATTGAGCCGCAAACCCTAATCGTCGTTCACCCTCTATACATTATCAATTACGGTAATTAAACTTTGGTTTATACTCGTTTTTATTCAACAAATAAAATCCCTAACTCTAATTGGTTCAATTTTGAACGAATTAAACAAACCCAGATCCTAGGGTTTATGTTTAATTTGGGGAAGAACAAATACCAGGGCCTGTATATTTAAATTTTCGGTTCCATCTTAACATCAAAACTAAGCGCTGGCCTGATGGCCAGCGCATGTTTTCCCAAACATGTGTACCGGCCTGGGGCGCGGGTTCGAATCTTGCAGTCCCGGTTCTTGTATTTTATTTTTTAAATTATCCTTTTTATCAAATTCTTGATATTATTAGGCATATATAACACTAAATAAACAATATTTTTATGAATCGAACTTCGGGTTATTGTTTTTTTGTCTTGAACCTTTACTTCTTAATTGATTTTTTATATATATATAAACACATATGTAGACATAAGTATACATATAACAATGTTGATATTAATATTTTTTTATCATCCGTTTAATAAACCGAGCAAACGATTTTATTAATGTTCGAAGAATAAAATTTCTTTTAACTTTCCCTGTTATTATATCTACAAATAATGTTTACTTCGCAAAGATTAATGTTTTATCAAACCTAAAATTTGCAATAATAATAATAGTAATAATAATAACATTAATAATCACAACAACCTTATTAATATGACAATAACACGATCAATACCCAAGATCCGTCATCTTATTTTATCCTTTTATATTTAACTCACTATATTATTAACTACTAGGAATATTTGTCGGTGAACCTCGAGGAGCTTGACAGTTTTATATCCTAGCCTTTTCTTTCATTATTGATGTGGTCTAAATTATATATATTTTTATATTAATATTTCCTACACTTTTAAATATTTTTGAGCCATGTCTTTATTGAATATTATATTTAATTGGTTCATATGTAAGTTTAATGGGGTCTGGAGACATTGAGCTGAAAAGGAGCATTTTTTACCATGCTTGAAACCGACAAGAGAAAACGTCTTATGCAATCAGTGCATGTGTGACATCTAAGGCATATTTTTTGTCTTATAAATCTTTCAACGTGATGAGCTAAATAATATTTTACGTTTGAAAGAAAAGAAATAAAGAAAGTGTCATGTTACACATCTCCGTTAATGTTTTATTTATTAGTTTAATGTGATGCTTATTATTGCTTTCTAAATTTTGATTGCACAGGTATGAATTTGAGAACAATGGAATGACATTAACTAAAGTCCACGAACGAAATTATTGGTAATATTGCTGGCCCACAATTAACTGATCCAGCAGCCCAAAAATTATGACGGTGGAATGAGAATTCTTTTACCCTACAACTATTAAATATATAAAGGGGGGAGACGCAATTAGAGGGGCAGCCCCCTTTTTGGGGTTTAACGGAAGCACGTCAAAGAAGCAGCCAAGCAACCTGGTCTATTAAGTCACGGCAGAATCAAAGGAAAAGAATTAAAGAAGCAAGCAGGCAGGCAAGAGAATTAATTTAAGCTCACAAGCTAGTAGCTCAACTATTATTATTATTTTCGATGAACCGTAATACTTGTTTAATCTTTGTTTCGTCGAATATTATTATGGTTGGCTAAACTTTTATACTGCCTGGGTTTGGATGAATACTTGTTAGACTCGTTTTATTTTTAGGTTTAGATTATTATTAATTGGTTCATGTTTTGGTAAAGTTTTTATTTTATTTGGTTGTGATGCACATGCGTATTTGGTATTAATTTATTATCAATTTATTGTTCCATATGTGTTCTTGTGAACGTCTTTCATGTATGGATTCATATTAGGTTACTTACTGTGTGTTTGTAACTAGTTTATGATATATAGTTAACGTATTCCATAGGAGCGATAATTGAGAATTTAGAGATACCTTATATTCTGTCACTTGAGAGACCGGGAGGTAATTGAGTGTCGTCTGTTTTGGTCTTTTGCGGGTTTGGGTAGTGATTGCACAGGAGTGAGTTACCCTAGATTCCTTTAGATTCTTACAGATCCGAATAATAACCGAATTCAATAAAACTACCCCTTGACGCCTTAGGGTGTTTTGTGATTAGAGAGACCGGGAGGTAATTTATTCTTTGGGTACCTTAGCATAGTTAGGTAAGGTGAGACCGGGAGGTGATCCGAACCATTAAACCGTTGAGCTTACATGATATTTAAGGTTCTTAAGTATTGTTGGTGAGACCGGGAGGAGATCTAGCGTACTTTAGTTATTCCTTAAATTTCATATTTTTAGAATACGGTACCGATCATAAATCCAATTCCGAAAGTTTACGAGTTGACTAGTGGGATTCCTTACCTAGGTAGTTGTTTCCCCTATTTGAGTTCTAATTCTATTTGTCGTGTCTATTTTTAGTGTCAGTTAGTTCAAGTATTATTTAGTTTATATTTAATATTTAAAAAAAAAGACAAAAATCAATAAAAATCAATTAATTAAGTTTAGTTAAGTCAGAGTTTAGTTTAGGTGTCGCTAGTGTCATGTGGGTTCGATATCCGGACTTCATTAGGCTTTACTACAGTTGATAGGTACACTTGCCTGTCTAGTGGTCTAGCATTAGGATAGTCTAGATTTATAAATTTAAAACTAGAGTGTCTAGTTAGGTTAAGTTTTTAATAGACCGCGTTTTCGCACATCAATTATCTCGTCCCCGTTTATCCTACGCTATATAGTAAGTAAATGCACATCCCCCGTGTTACCATTTTTCTATTTTGGGGGCGTTATGCGTTCAAAATTAAATTATTGTTTTCACTACGATTCCACTATATGCGTAATTGAAATTGCTCGATTAGTTGATATGTGCAAATGTGACTATGTGTTTACTTTATGTTGGTTGGTATCCTCATCCTCATCCTCATTAGTATGATCACACGCCGTCGAATTAGCTCGTTATCAAAATGATTCGAGTGAAAAGACAACTTTTATTTATTGTTATACTAGTTGTAGTGATTTACAATTTTCGCACGGAATTGTCATTTTATTATTATATATACTCGAATTCGTGGTTTACTTGCTCAACTTTATGTTGACAAAATATATATTTTCACGCATGGCGCAGGTAGCTTTATCGGATGAATCAAGTATTGGAAGTAGATGAGACCTTAGGTTGCTTGATGATTGAAGAAAACTTTTATTTTAAGTTATTTATGTTTTGAATATGTAATTGTAACGGTATTTCATTTGAAACGATGTTTGTGCTTTTGAACTTAATATATGAATGAATAATCTAGATATTGACACGTGTATTTCACTTAGTGTCTTCTGAGCTATGATACAATCAATGTCGCGCCCCGACATGTTCCGCCGTAGGTTGGGGTGTGACAATTGCGCATAGTCATCTGTAAACCCATCATTATTATAATCGCTTTCATAATACTTATGAGTGATAGACCTTTAGTTATAAGATCGTTAAGCATATCATGAATGCATTCGATATGAAAATTTAGCTTCCTCAATTCCTCATAAACGAATAATTAATTTTATATCAAAATTTAATGTAGCACATCTCGAAATGTTATTGTTTGAGAAAACATGGTAATTACGTGTCCATTTCTAAATTACATTGGCACGTTGGTAAAAATAAGCACGTCTCAACAGTATATTTGAAATTTTGTAGAACCTTATACTTTAAAAGTTATAAAAGAAAAACTAAATATAAGGAAATTAATTATAATAATTAAATATTAAGAAAAAAATATAACTAAGTTTGGTCATTCAAGACGGATTTCGATCAAAACTTGCCGAAGAAGACGGATTTGGAACACTTTTGATTGGCTCAAACAAAACTCGTATGCGCAGATGAATCTTGTTCAAAACTCGTCTTCACCAACTGTTTTAAATGAATCTTTTCAGAATATTCAAAAAAAATTTGAAACTCTGTGGGTATGTTTGGTTGGAAGTAATGAAATGAGAAGGGAATGGAATGAGAGAAGGAATGGAATAAACAAGGGAATGAAATGGATCATTACCATTCATTTGTCTTGTTTGGTTAACCTATGAGAATGAAATGAATAAAAACTTTATGTTGTTTGATATTCAAAAAAAATTGTAGGAATGAAATAAAAATATTCCTATCCCAAAATATATTTTTTCACAAAAAAAAAGAAACTGAAATGGCTCCGGTTGTGGTGGTCGCTTCAGCGGTGAAAATGGTGGCGGTGGCGGTTAGGCGGGGTGGTTGTGGTGGTGGGGGGTGACGGTAGTAGCATTGGTAGTAATGGCGATGGTAGGGTGGCAGCGACGGTGGTGGTGGTCAGGCAACGACATTGGTGGTGGCGGTTATGGTCAGGTGGCGGTTGTAGCGCTGGTGGAAAGGTGGTGGTGGTGGCGACGGTGACGGTCAGGTGGTGGTGGTGGCGATGGTAGTGGTGGTGGTTGTTGTTAGGTGGTGGTGGTGTTGAAAACTAGGGTGATAGAGAAACTGAATGAAAAAAAAAAGAGGGTGGGAATGAATTGTTTTGATGGGATGAGATTCCATGTGTAATGGATGATTCAATTCTATTGATTAACCAAACACCACTTTCTTCATTCTCATATAATAAATCATTCCATTCACCCTGTCATTCCTGCATACCAAACGCTACATATGTCTTTAAAAGAGACATTTTAAGAATTTACCCCTTGTGAAGAAAACATAACAAATTATTGTTACTTCTCATAGTTACACTTGCCATATCCAATTATATACAACCTATATGTTAAATAAGCATAAATGCCCCATAACCCCCTTTTTCTTTTTGCCATAATATTAGGTTTTCTGTCCATGGGTCGGATCCAATGCATAGTAAAGATCCAAAAAGACCACGAATTATAAAATATAATTTTGAAGTATATCTTTATGACACGAATCAATGTTCGTAACACCGACTCTAAATCCCATATAGAAAAAACAAATTTGCATTCATTTCAATGTTGAAACAATGAGAACAAGATTATACCCAAATCTTTAACTAGTTTTTACTAACCTTAATTAACTCTACAAAGATTTGTATGAAACACAAGTATATTAGTTTCGATTTGTTTTTATAAAGAATATGATGTACGTACATATGTAGCTTTTACGACTGCCTCACCGACTTGACTCGAAAAGTCACATGAGAAAGGAATAAAAGAATATGTGACTTGACTGAACCGAATATACTGTCGCTATACGTCATTAAGAAGTAAGAACCATAATGCCTACGGTTTATGGTTGTGAGAGACACACTTCCATTTAAGTTTCTAGCATTAATGTATTTTAGCCTTGTTCAACTGCCCACCATTGTTGCATAAGCATTTTAGAGAAGTGCACCATCCATTAAGTAGCAACCAAGAAGCATCTAAAAGGCTAAAACCAATCTAGTTTGTCATACCCACTTTTAGATGAACCAAACCCAACTCAATAGTGATTCACTCATCAAACCAAACCTGATGCAGGAGCATTTCCTAATTTAAATTCTGATTTTATTATCTTTTAATATTTTGTATTTATCTTTTTACCAAGTTTATCTCATTTTATTTTAGTATACGTTAGAGTTGAAGGTTATGTATTATTCAGTTTTGTTTAAGTTTAATATAAAGAACATTGTTCTTGGAACTTTTATTTCTGTTTATCGTCTTTGATTAATCATGAGTCTCTTGAGCCATTGCTTGCTTTCAAAACTGCATCAAAACCCCTTTGTATATTGTCATTTTATTAAACTTACCCCTAGCCCTCATCCATACACAATTTCATTCCATCCCACACTTTTCTTGAAATAAAAATACTCTCTTCCATTAAAAAAGTTGATGTATGTGTGGGGATGCATGTCTCATAAGATGACATAAACAACACCAACTCATGATTCTTTATAAGTGCAAACTCCCTCTCATCTTGATCCCATCTTCTAGTTCTTCCTCTCATACACTCTTTGAATCATCTTAAATTTGTGTTATCGAAAAGATTCGATCTTTCGGTTAACAAAAAGAATGGAAAGAAAGTTTGAAGAAACTTTGGGTGGTTCTCATGATCATGATCATAATCCATGTGTAGAGATAGCCATGGAGATTCATAAGGTTGAGACACCACCAAAGAGAAGCAGTTTACAAAAATTAAAGGATAGGCTCAAAGAAACTTTCTTTCCTGATGATCCTCTTAGGCAGTTTAAAGGACAATCTACTAAACAAAAATGGTTGCTTGGTTTTCAATACATTTTTCCTATACTTCAATGGGGTCCTCATTACAATCTTAATCTATTCAAATCTGATGTTGTTTCTGGTCTGACAATTGCTAGTTTAGCCATTCCTCAGGTAAATCCTTGTCTTTTCTTTTGGTTTATTACATATACATATCGTTTTTTATCGAGCACACAACTAGATCAAAATACGTATTCGTATATCAATCCGTTTTGGTTTTATGTTTTTTTTTCAGGGTATAAGCTATGCAAAGCTTGCCAATCTCCCTCCTATTATTGGTCTATGTAAGTATTTATGTTCTTTCATGTAAGAATTATTGTCTTTTTTGAACATTTCTATTTGAAAATGCCAAAAAAAGATACTATACTTTACATGATTAAATTGTGTCCAATTGTGAAAAGAGTGTAACAAGAATCTTTGTACCTTATTCATGCAAAAATATAATGTTCTTTTTGCATTTTTCATTAAAAAAATTGGTTGTTTACAACTAAAATTTAGAAACCAATAATATACGAGTATATTTTTCTAAGTCACACTATATAACATAAGGTTGTAAACTATGTTCTATGGTACCGTATAACATTAATATTTTACACTATACATGTTCTACAGTACCATATAACATAATGTTGTACACTAGGGTCTACAGTACAACTATACAACACATATAGAAGCATAAGATTACATGTATAAAATAACAAATAAAAACATTTTAAATTTCATGCTTTAAAATAAAATGTAAAGTAGTGTAAATAATATGGTTGACACATTATTAATGTTTGGTTAAATGATGTAGATTCAAGTTTTGTACCACCACTAGTGTATGCTGTGCTAGGAAGTTCAAAAGATCTGGCAGTTGGACCGGTGTCAATAGCATCACTCTTGATGGGGTCAATGCTAAGACAAGAAGTGTCACCAACACAAGACCCTCTTTTGTTTCTTCAATTGGCTTTCACTTCTACCTTCTTTGGTGGCCTCTTTCAAGCCTCTCTTGGGTTTCTAAGGTCTATTCTCTCTCTTAAACCATTTGTATAAAAAAATGATAGTACTACTTCAATTTATAGTCAACTATCATCATTGACCATCGATCTGACTACCCGAACTGAACCAAATATATTAATTTGGTTGCGGAAATGAGAAATGACCTGTTGGTAAAGTAACGTGGTCAATAATCACCGTTAACTACTCGAACTATTATCATTGACCATCGATCTGACTACTCGAACTAAAACAGACATGTTAATTTGATTTCGGAAATGAGAAATTACATGTTGGTAACAAAACGAGGTCAATGATCACCGTTGAGCGTAATTAATTCAATATGATCTGTGTGGGGCTATCTCATTTGTTAGAAGTTCTTGTCTTTTAGTGAGAGATACCGGGTTCTAACTCAGGTAACAAGCGTAAATTATTGAAAGATTTTAGCCATTAGAAAGAATTTAGGTCAATATGTGAATCCAATTTAGGTAAGCTAGGTTAGTTAGTGGTCAAATGAAAGTCTTCTAGGTGGGTGATGTTGACATCTCTATGTACAAAACATTCCATGGGCCATATGCCTATAATGGGACCAACAACTTTTTCTAACTAATGTATAGGTATTAATGCATAATATACAACACAATGTAACATGTATGTGATGTTTATTTGTTTATAGGCTTGGGTTTATAATTGATTTCTTGTCAAAAGCTACACTTATTGGCTTCATGGCTGGGGCTGCAATCATTGTATCACTTCAACAATTGAAAGCTCTTCTTGGCATCACACATTTCACCAAAGAAATGGGTTTGGTTCCTGTTATGTCCTCTGTTTTTCACAATACTAAGGAGGTATTATATATTTATTTATTTTAACTATTGAAATAAGAGATTTTTGTTAGGACAGTAAATGAAACGAGCGAACATGTATAAGATATTGTTCTTGTCAGTATGTTAAGAAAAAATGTGTGTTCATATTCCCTCATTTAATAGATAAACAGGTGAAATACTTAAAAAATAGTTTGTCATAAAAAGACACTAGAATTAAAATAATCACAACATTTGTTTTCTTGTATAATCATCCACGTTGTTTGTTTAGGTTCAAATATTTATGAAAACTATTTGATAATACACACACAAAGAGAACAGTTTATCGAACGTTCACAAACAAAAAGCTTGTATATGTTCGTTTATTTACGTAAACGAACATAAAAATGGTTCGTGCTTGCTTAATTTAAGAATATCCAAAACGATGTAGTTTAGGACATGGTTATACACGATTCTATAATATTTTTATGTGTGTGCTGTAAATTAATTTTTGGGTGCAGTGGTCATGGCAAACCACCTTGATGGGATCTTTTTTTCTTGTATTCCTGCTTGTGGCAAGACACATTGTAAGTATATACTATTTGTGTTTTTAAGGTTTATTCAGCTAATACTTGCAGTTTTTACCGGTTTTGTCCATAGTGTATCATTAACTTCACTAATGATAGTCGTAAAGATAAAACCAGTGTTTTGAAACCAGGACCAACCGTTGATTTATCAGATAAAATCATTGTATAAGCAGGGAAAACCACCGATCTTGTCTCCTTTATTTACCGACTAAGCGATTTTAAGACTGAGGCGATTGGTTCAGCCACCGATATGGTTTTTAATAAATAAAATATGGCAACAAAAAGAACATTGGGGACAACATTTCACGAGAGTCCAAAAACCATGTCACGAGGAAAGAAATAGTTAACCCCATTAGGCAATTAGTGTTTACATGAAATAAAATCTCTTTTTGTGTACAATTTTTAGATTTATGCTTATATATAAATCCAATTCACATGCACGCTAACCCATTAGTCTGGTATATATCTAAAAATAAAGTTTGAAGATAAACAAGAACTTAGTTATAGAATCTTTTGCAATTATTGAAATAATTTTATATATTATGTGAGAATATAATAAAACAAGCATATAGCAACAAAAATACCACCTTTCTCCCTATAGCCAAATTAGTGATCTATATAGCACTAGTTTGAACCTTGTATTACACGTGTAATTTATAATCTTATGACTTGAATTATATTATTTAGTTTTTTATTCTGATTTAGGTATAATACCATTGTTGTTAGAACCGTTCATACCGGAAATCACCTACACAACTAGTCTAGTCTAGTTAACTAATTTTTATCCGTCTTTATTTGGGCCAAATGGTTATGCACTGATTAGTTGAACTCGCGATCAGGAGTTTCAAAAATAAAAAATCAAAATCCAATTAACTAATTTTGTTAGCGGTACTACTTGAGACTCTATATTTTGTTTATTTCTGACTTCAAATTTTGCTAACATTCCAAATCCACATCAAAAGATAACGCAGTTTCACATTTTGTTTTTGACATTATTTAAATACATAATTTTTTAAATTTTAAATCACTTATGACGTCATCCGATTTTCTAAAGCAACCCGACAAGTTGACTTAGTAGACAACTGATTAAACAACCGATTTTCTAAAGCAACCCGACAAATCTCGTTATGAAAATATTGTACAATATTATGTTTTACAACATTGTTAAGAACAAATTAGCCTTTATGTATATTGATTAAATGCGGCAAGTGTACGCATATCGAACACGCGTTTTTCTTTACGAGCATGTGTTCATGTAACTCAACCGAAATATATAATTTACTCGAGAAAAAGTTATTTATTGTTATCTACCCGTCTCGTTTGTTACCTTTCACGAACGTTACTAGACCCGTCACTAAATATCAATAATATACGCAGAGTATTAAGAAACCGAAGCTATATTGGGTATCAGCAGGAGCACCTTTGCTTTCAGTGGTCCTCTCCACCATATTTGTTTTTGTCACCAAAGCACAACACCATGGAATTTCTGTGGTACATGTTATTAATTATTAACTATTTTTATTTTCTTTAAATTTAACTAGTTATAATTAACTTGTAACAAATATTATTATATGTGTTACATAGATTGGAAAATTAGATCAAGGATTAAATCCACCTTCATGGAACATGTTACATTTTCATGGAAGTCATATTGGTCTAGTCTTGAAAACTGGTCTAGTCACTGGCATCATTTCTCTAACTGTAAGTGTACAACTTGCAATGCGTAACTTACAAGTCATCTTAGCTCGATATACATAAAAGGGTATTTTTGTCATTTTACATAGGAAGGGATTGCGGTAGGAAGAACATTTGCGGCCTTGAAGAATTATCAAGTTGATGGTAACAAAGAAATGATTGCAATTGGTGTCATGAATGTTGTTGGTTCCACCACTTCATGCTATATCACAACTGGTAATTAACAAATTTATGGATTAAATAGTTGTATTGTACAATGTAGACATGGCAAAATAAACCCAAACACCCAATTCCGGGTTACTATCGACAATTAGCATTTATCGGGACATAAAATAATTTGTGACCTAAATATAATACTTTATTTTCTAAAACGAGTCATTTCAACCTAAGTCTATTTTGGTACAACGAGTTTAAAGACTCAGTGGCTCGTCCATTTTGTTAGCCATGTGCATAGGTCAGTTGTGGGTTCAACCGAACCAAAGATTGAAAGTTTGGGGTTAAAAAAGAATTGGCCCAAAATAAAGAGTTGGGCCTAAATCTTTTCATTAGTTAATAACTAATTGATTATTATACATCTGGGTGAAATTATATACTAAATTCTAATAATTTCGCAATTTCCAAAATAAAAAATGAACTTATGAAACTTCGCTTCATTTTTTTTATGCGCGAAACCGAAAGTCTAGTTTCTGTGAAAACATATAACCAAACCATCGGTTTTCATGAATTTTGTTTGGATTCGGTTCTTTTATTTTGATTCTTTCAGTTTTTCTGGTAACGAAAGTGAAAAACTCATTTTGACCTAACCGGACTGACCCATTTGACACTTGACGTGACATACAATTTGTACACGCATTGTTACTTGTATACTAACCGCCACCCGGTTATCACAGGTGCGTTTTCACGATCAGCAGTAAACCACAACGCGGGGGCCAAAACCGCGGTCTCCAACATAATCATGGCGGTGACTGTTATGGTTACACTTCTTTTCTTGATGCCATTGTTTCGGTACACGCCCAACCTAGTGTTGGGTGCCATCATTGTCACCGCGGTTATTGGCCTTATTGATATTCCCGCGGCTTACCAAATTTGGAAAGTCGATAAGTTCGACTTCATTGTGATGTTATGTGCGTTTTTTGGTGTCATCTTTATATCGGTACAAGAAGGACTCGCACTTGCTGTAAGTGTTATTATGCGTTACAAAACTTACAAAAGCTAAAATTACAAAAATGGCCTGGTTTGACCAAGAAAATTAGAAAAATAACCTTCGGAATTTTTTAAAGATTCCATCCAATGAAAACCTGTCACGTGTCCTAAAAAACTGTACTGGCGTGTCAATCAACACATGGCGTAGGACAATCAAGTAATCTAATGAAAACTTGTCATGTCATCATGTTCGACACGTATTATCTATACTTTGGCGTCAGCACAACCCAATGAGATTTAGACACGTGTCATGCTACCAATGGTTTTCACAAAAGCAGTAGTGGTGCAAACGAGCCGAGCTGCTTGCGAGCTACGCGAGATCGGCTTGTGAAAAATCTCGACCAAGCCGAGCTTAAACGAGCCCGAGCCCGAGCTCGAGCTCAAGCCGGCTCGTGAGCCTAAACGAGCCTGTCATTTATATATTTTTTTATAATTATATATATTAATATATACATATATATTTAATAATTATTAATTGATATATATATAATTTTATGAAAAAAATAACTAAATAACATATATTATTTTATATATAAAGTTATAATGAGAATACATATACAAATATAATTATAAATATATATAAAATTAATTAATAAATATTAAACGAGCCAAGCTTGAGCTCTGTATAAGTTAAATGAGCCGAGCTCGAGCCTGGTCTCGTTTGCACCCCTAAAAAGCAGATTTATAAAATAATTGCATAATCTGAAATACAAAAGTACTCGATGGCTATTTTCTTTATATTCTTGGTCAAACAGTTTGTTCTACTGATTTTCCTTTATAAAGTCTTTAAAAGATGTGAAATTTATAATTTGATTATAATATCTTTTAGGTTGGGATTTCTATATTTAAGATGGTGCTGCAAATGACAAGGCCTAAAACAGTGGTGCTAGGGAACATACCTGGTACTGACATATTTAGGAATAAACATCAGTACAAGGATGCTGTCTCAATCCCAGGTTTCTTGATCTTAAGTATTCAGGCTCCCATCAGTTTTGCCAACTCTAATTATCTCAATGAAAGGTGATTCATTTTCTATTTTTTTCCCATATATTTTGGATTAAAAATTTTCTTATTATAATAACTTAAAGGTCTTGAATTTACAATTTCTTTATAAAAAATATTTTTTTAGATGATTTCAGACACTCCGTCCGAACCATAGGGTAAATTTTCCATGAATACGAGTACCTAACATGGGCTTGTCAATTCTGAGACGACATAGATCTAACATGAAATTCATAGATTTTGCTTTATTCTAAACAGTTTTAGCCTTTTAGGTCGTTCCTAACACATATAGCTAGCGGGTTGACTTGCTTTACATGTTTAATATATAATTTTTTTTAAATGTGTTTTATGTAGCACTATAAACTGATTATGTATAGGGATTACTCTATAGAACAGTAACCAATTTTTGAACTTCGAAGGCATGTGTTTTTGTGCTTGCCAAGTGAAATTTATTTATTTATTTACTTACTTTTTTTAAATGTTTTTGAAGAATTTTGAGGTGGATACTAGATTATGAGAAAGAAGAAACCAAAAGTCATTCTGATCTCAGATTTGTAATTCTAGATCTTGCAGGTAATCCTAAATTTCACATGTTGCCTACATAAAAAAATCTTGGGGTGAAATTTTGACCTTTTAAAATTAAACGGGTCGATTTAGGTTATACATTAATTATGTAACCTCTTAATTGTGTTATGAAAAAAGTAACTTACTATTATAACAATTAACAACTATGTTGTTATAAGTAGTTATAACCATGTTTAACAGACTAATTATAGAGTAAACTGTAGTTTTTGTTTATATGTTTTGTCCAAATCTACGATTTTAGTCAAATAGTTTCAAAATTGCGATTTTCGTCCCAGTGGTTTCATTTCACTTGCAATTAAACCCGAACACAATAACGCCGTTAAGTTTGATCGTTAAACCCATCAGTGTGCTCCTCACGTGATGGGCAATTATGTTCGTTGTTTTCATAATACACCCCACCCCCTCCCGTGAGGTGGCTTGTGAATTAAGGATGAGATTTTTTGGGAGAAAAAGGACAAAACTGCCCCTCACGTAAGGGGTACGTTAATAGATTTAACGATGAGGCCTAACGGGGTTAGTGGGGTCGGGTTTAATTGCAGGTGAAATGAAACCACAGGGATGGAAATCACAAATTTGAAAGTATTAGACTAAGGGGGTGTTTGGCCTAGCTTTTTTAGCAAAGCTTATAGCCTTTTTAGCTTTTTTTTATAAAGAAGCTTAACTTGGTGTTTGGTTTAGCTTTTTTAGCTTATACTTACAAGCTTATATAAGCTAATTTGAATAAGCTTATTTGAAGATGGTTTTTTAGCTTATTTGAATAAGCTTATTTGTTTAAGGGAGTAAATTACTCATTTGCCTTCAAATGGTGATGTATTAGTAATATTGAAGCAACTTATTACTAAAACAAATTAAAGAATGATGGATTTAACAACTTATTAAGATGTATAATCAACTTGTAGAATATAAGCTAATCCAAACACTTAAGAAGAGCTTATCAAATAATAGAAAATAAGCTATAAGTTACTTTAAAATATAAGTATAAGCTAAAAAATAAAAGCTAGGCCAAAGACCCCCTAAAAACACAGATTTTGACAAACCACGTGGACTAAAACCGCAGTTCACTCCTAATTATATATAAAACTCAATATATAGACGAAAACGAGTGTATGAGTTTACATGACCTAACCAAACGAAAAAACACCAATTTTGATAGCTAACTTACGCGTTTGAGCCGCTCATTTCACAATATTTCAAAATAATAATAATTTTATTAGTTGTTTGAAGCACTTGGATGGTTCAACATGTTAATTAATATCTAACAAAAAATTGTCTTATTTTTGTATAATTTTCAGCTGTAAGTGGCATTGATACTAATGGAGTGACATTTTTCCAAGAACTCAGAAGAGTATTGGAAAAGAAGGGTGTTGAGGTAGGTTCAATGCAACATTTCAGTTAAATCTTTTTTAATATATATTTATACTACAAACATTCTTATACTAATATGCAAGAACCATATAAAATTATAAACGCATGTACATATTATTTTAACTGTGCTACATAAGGTGTTGGTCAAACCAATGTACAAATGCTTATGCAGTTCTTACGGTTCTCTATTTAAAATTAGTTATATTAAACTGTAAAAATAAAGCATATTATACTCTAAAAGTGGTTAAAATTTTGCCATTTCAAACATGTTGCAGCTTGTATTGGTGAATCCGATCGGGGAAGTGATGGAGAAACTACAAAAGGCGGACGGGACGAATGATCTTTTGAAGCAGAATAAGCTTTACATGACGGTTGGAGAAGCTGTTTCATCGCTTTATTCATCAATGAAGGTTGTGTCATCAAGCCATTATCAAAAGGAATGAATTCCGAATGCGGGGTGTTTCAATTGTAAAATTTAGTGTGATGAAAAAAAAATTGTTAGTATTGCAATCTAATGCAAAGATTTAGATGCTTGCTATTTAGTATTTAGGTTGTAGGGTTTTTAGGTTTTGTTAGGAGCCAAATATTGTTAAGGTTCCTAAAAGGAAAAGTGAAGCATTTATAATATATTTCTGGAACACCCATATATGAGACGAACACAACCCACTTACCTCCAGAACTGAACTGCAAAACGACCCGTTGTCACATCCTATAAGGTAACCTTGTTAATGTATATAAAATTAGATTGACAACGTTAATATTTGAAAATAAAAGAATTAGCATATAGAAAAGCAACAACATGCTTCGAGATATATTTACCCTAAGTCCCTAATCAACAACATGTTTAACAAAAGTAGGCATCACTTTTGTTTATAACCTTGATATACCCTAGAACAATACATTTTTTTTAGCACGTGATATATTGATAGCCGCGGATCGTTTGATTCGAATCAAATTTGAAATGGGTACCATTGACGATATGAATCATTGGCAAAATAATCTTTCAAATAGAAGAGGAAGGATTATTCACATTTCATTTGATAGTCAGAGGCGAATTGAAAGCTAAGCAGTGGTAATTCTAAAGATTCTTCGGGAAAATAGAGATGCCTCCTACGTTACCCATAATATGTGGAAGTATCAACGTAATTTCATCTAACACAAACAACGAACACATTCGGCTAAAACATCATAGTGTTAGTATTCAAAAGCCGTACCAATTTCGTTGTCCTTATGCTCTGAATACTTTGTTTCGTAGCCTCCCCCTTTAGATTAACCTTGGATAAAGTAAAGAAGGCTAATGACACCACTCCGAACCTTGAAAAAGAACCAAAATTAATCAAATAAAAAAATTATGGTAATGTTTATTTCTATTTTTTATAAAAAGTTAAAATATTATAATATACAATCTTATTATGTTTCATTCCTAATATAACTCACCTTTATCCGTCTTAATCGGCTTAAGGCGACTTTAAATTAAGAATCTTTTTTGTATTTCTTTCTTTTATTTTTATTTTCAATTCCTTTTCTCCTTTCCTTTCTTATCCTTTCCAAGTTTCCATTCAATTCTTTCCAACTTGGAAAGAAAACAAAGTCACTCATCTACTTTTCATTTGCCTAAATATTTCTTTACTTTCTTTTCTTTTAATTTTTTTCCTTTAATACAACTCGTAAACACACATTTCCTTATTGCTTTTCATTTCTTTTCTCCTTTCTATTGGATTCTTTTCAATTTGGAAAGAAAACAAACTCACTCATTTACTCTTCATTTGCCTAAATTTTTCTTTACTTTGTTTTATTTTCATTTTATTTCCTTTAATTAAACTCGTAAACACACATTTCCTTATTTCTTTTCATTTCCTACTTTTAATAAACTTCGGAACACAACACTCCATTTCTTTCTCTTCATTTTCTTTCCTTTGTTTCATTATGTGACAAAAAACAAATTATATTGCAAAAAAGAAAAACAAAAAAATAATGACAAAATGAAAGAAAGAAAAAGAAAATAGCCAAGTAGTAGGTTTAATGATTTTTTTAAACCATAAAAAATGATGTTAGTACAAATTTTGCCTTTTAATTTTTTTTTCTAAACAATGAGTCACCCTTCCATCAAGCTAACTATAATACTTTATCCAAACAATAATTACAAAAGAGATTTTACCACATGATTTTGTAATAATTAAGAGTGCATCAATTTATAAGGCTGAGGGGTGTGGGGGGCGCGAGAGGGGGCGCGAGTGGGGGCTCCAGCCAATAATATTGTGACGTGTGGCAGAGAGAGAAACTTGATAAGATGGGTGTTGGTTGTGGTGCTCGCGCCCCGGGGCATGGTGTGGAGGGGCGCGAGAGGGGGCGCGAGCGGTTTATTTTTTTATTTTTTTATAAATGTATTAAAAAAACGTATTATTAAAAAAACAAGAAATTATATAAAAAACACACATTTTTTTGAAAATTCATAATAAAAAAAAACATACTAAAAATTAAACAAACAATAATATTTAATAATAAAACTAATCTAATACAAGATCATCTGGTCGCCTCGCCCACAAATGTTCAACCAACTCATGTCGAAGACCCCCGTGTATCTCACGGCTCTTGATATTTGCTATGTTATGAAGTTTTTGTTGATCACTGATTGTGGACGGTTGTGGCGGAATGTCACCTTGGTAGTTTTGGCATATAGCTTTGCCCTCGTCTTCTAACGTCATGTTGTGTAGGATAAGACACGTGTAGACGACGTCAATTATCCTCTCCCGAGTCCAATAACGTATCGGGTTCGCCAGAACATAATATTGTTTTTTTATAGCTCCAAAAACTCTTTCAATATCTTTTCTAGCAGACTCTTGCTTCTTCGTAAAATACTTCCGTTTGTCGGCTATTGGATCTGTAAAAGCTTGAACTAACACAGCCCATTCGTTGTAAATACCATCGACCAGATAGTACCCGTACTTGAAGAGTTCTTCATTTGCAAGAAAAGATTGAGGTGGTTCAACCCCGTCGATAAGGTCGTTGATCAAATGTGACTGATCGATAACATTAAGGTCGTTATTTGACCCAGCAACACCAAAAAAAGCATGCCAAAACCAAAGATCCTGTGACACCGCCGCCTCAAGTATGAGGGTCGGCCCTTCATGATCACCACGGTGGAACTGACCTCGCCAGGCCGTTGGACACATAGCCCATCCAACATGCGTACAATCGATGCTACCTAGCATCCCAGGAAAACCATGTTTTTCTGCGTGCACCTCATATATGCGTTGGATGTCATACGTTGTAGGTTTACGCAGATATCTCCGAGCGTAAGTCGATATGACTCCTACGTAAAATATATATTACAAAATGTAATAAATATTTAATAAAAAGTAAAATTAATGTTTTTTACCTTGGCAAAAAAAATGAAGGGATTCACGTGCAACCCTTTTCGACATCTGTAAATACTCATCCAAAGCGTCCGACGAGATGCCGTACGCTAATTGACGGATAGCAGCCGTGCATTTTTGAAGAGGGGTAAAACCGGGAAGACCCCTAGCATCCTCCCTTTGTTGAAAAAAGGGATACCGTGCCTCTAAATCACTCGCTATACGCGTGAACAATTGCCTGCTCATTCGAAAACGAGTTCGAAAATCCGACTCCGCGTATACCGGTTGAGGGCTAAAATAATGCCTCATCAAAGTATCGTTAGCACCCGATCGATCACGATCACGAGGTGGTGCTCTAACCCTCGGGAGTCGGGGTTGATGGGCTTGATTTTGCAAGAGATTGACCACGGTTGCGGTCAAAACTCCCCCTACATGAAGAAGCAAATCATCCTCTTCGGAGGAGTCGGAATCAGACGAGTACGACGACATTATTTTTAAAAAAAAAATTGGTTTTGGGATATTATATATGAGTTTGGAGATTGAAGTTGTGTTTGATATGGTTAAAATGGGTTGATGGTATGTGATATTGGTATGTGATATGTGATATTGGTTTTATAGAGAAAAAAATTTTTTTTTTTAATAAACAAAGAGCCCAACGGCTCTATTTACGCAACCCAAGACCCCTTCACGCCTATTCCCAGCCGCTACCCCCCTTGCGCCTGCCTCTTTTTCCGCGCTCGCGCCCCTCTCGCGCCTCGGTGGTGTGGTGCTCGCGCCCCGGGGCGCGAGCGGATGGGCCCACGCGCCCCCTGTCGCGCTCCACACCCCTCAGCCTAATGATCAGTTGTATAATTTGTAAACCAAAACATCCCAAGATATCATACCATATATCCGCAATAATTAAAGAAATTAACTTAAGATCAACCAACCAAAACAATTCATAATCTGCATCAGAACGACATTCTTTCTTCAAAAAATACTCAAAACCAACTTATACACTTACAACATGCCGAAAACCCCTTAGTGAAGATTATGGCCTTATATACAAAAAATTACATATATAAATCAACAACTGAAACACCATAAACCCTATTAATTTCAGATTTAAAGATTATGAATCTCTAAGAGAATTTGAACACTAAGGAAATTAAACAATTCATAACTAAGCACAAACAACATTATAGTCAACTAACTAACTAACTAACTAACTATTCCTAACTGTCTTCACATATTTGATCTATTACACAGATGATCATAATTAAGAACTTGGAGTTTTCGATCGAAGCTTTTGGTTCGATGATATCTCCTGAAAGCAAGTGAAGTACTTTACAGTATGCTTTGGATGGTCTACCAAGATTACTATCATCAGTTGGTCTAAGAAAATAATCCGCATCCGAACACGACCGAAATTTACTCTATGAACAACCAACATGTTACGTAACAAACCATAACTAATATTATTCTTTCTTTTCATCCGTACGTGCTTATGAGTAACCAACATGATGATGCAGATTATAATAATGAGGAATGTAAGAAATTGGACAAATAATATGTTGCCTCACTGCGGCAGGCACATAGAAGAATTAGGGTACAGAAGATTGGAAGATTATATGTTAGTACTTATAGAATTAGGGTTTAATAATATGTGTGTGGTCTAAAATTTGCATTTCAACCCCTCTTTTATTCATAACTTATCCAATAAATATGAGGGACATAGTATTTGTAGATAATAGAGATTAGAGAATAAATATTATAAATTTGCAAGAATAAAAATATATATGTGTTTTGATTTCTTCATAAATATTTTACTTAATTTTCTTGATATGAAATACGAAGTATGATGATTTAGCGGTTCTTGTGCCGCTTTAAAGAAATTAAACATCATTCATTGTAACTATATCGAATTTAAGAACATGATTATTTGCTAATTTGTTAACGTATAAATGGTAAACTAATAGTAGAAGAAGCACGATGGCGTACGATAATATTTTAGGTCTTTATTTCATTTTTCTCAACTTCCAAGCATTTCTTCAGCGGTGGCGATGACTTTGAATTTCAACTCTTTCATAAATTTTGAATTGAAAGCTTCATAGATTTTGAATTGAAAGCTATCAGGGAGATCTCTTCACCTTCCGGACAATGCATTATGTTATAAAAAGCAAAACCCACCGCTTAACTCATTTAGACAACCGATTATGGTGTAAACAAGCTAAGCTACTAGAGAGCAACTCGAGATTGGGTCACTAAAAACTCAAATGGAGTCGAATTCAAACAAACTCCAGCTTGATCCTTAAATAAAGTTCATAAATAAATGACCTTAAGCATGAGCTTTATATACCGAGCTTGATCACTAGGCTTGCGAGCCTAGAGCCTATTAATTGTTTATGTAAATATAAATTTTGAATATATATATAGGGGAAGGTTTATGTACATTTTAATATTAACATGAAAACGTAGGAACTAATATCAATTTAAAAAAATACGAGAACGTAATAAACAATACCAACTACAATAGCAATATACATAAACAGTTATTTATAATAACAAAGAAAAAAACCTAAAAATTACAACAAAAGAATAAAAAATTAAGAACAAAACAATAACAACAAATATCAGCATATACTTATAACAATAAAAGAAAAAAAATCTGATAATAACAAAATATAAATCAGCAAATACTTTTAACGTCTCATAATTGAAAATTAGAAAATACGAACAAAATAATAGCAAACACCTATAAAAATAAACCTACTAATAACAACAAATTGGTTCTCACTGTTTTCATGTTAAGAATAAAATGAATTTGATCATGTTTCTATATATATATATATATGTGTGTGTGTGTGTCATGGTTGAACAAGTCTCTAGAGCTGCCAAGTCAGTGGACTAAGGATTTACAGGTACTTGGCCTAATCGTGGAGTACTCGAGAATTACTTGCCGAGTACTCAGCGCCTAGTCACGAGTTTTGTAACCATGTTAAATATAACTGTGAAAAAATAACTAAATAATATGAGTTATGTGATATGTATGCGTATAAATACATAATAAAATAATTGTATATGTATTTAATAGCAATAAAAATACTTTTTTTTCTTAAATCAGCATTTGTTTATAATCCGATCTAACACAAACAATGAACACATTTTACTACATCATCATTGGTAATGTAAGTGTTCAAAAGCGGTACCAATTTTGTTGTTCTCATGCTCTAAATACTTTGTTTCCTAGCCTCTTCTTTTAGTAACCTTGAGAAGAAGGCTAACAAAGCCATTCCAAGCCTTAAAAAAGAACCAAAGTTAATCAAACAAAAAAATATAGTAATGCTTATTTCTAGTTTTCATAAAAAGTAGAAATTAATATTATGATATACAATCTTATCATATCTCATTCCTAAACAACTCATCTTAAAATTCATAATCTTTTCTTTATTTATTTCTTTCTTTTCATTTTCGCTTTTTCTTTCACTCTCTTTCTATCCAGTTTTTATAATTTGGGAAGAAAACAAACTCACCCATTTATTCTTCATTTGCCTTAATTTTCCTTTTTTTCTCTTTCCTTTCCTTAATTGAAACTCGAAAACACACATTTTTTTATTTCTTTTCATTTTCTTCATTTAATAAACCTCGGGAACACCCCCCCCCCCCCATTCTCTCAATTTTCCTTCCTTTCTTTCGGTAGGCGGCAAAAACAATATTTTGATTACAAAAAAATGAAAGAAAGAAAGAAAAAGAAAAAGAAAATAGCCAAGTCGTAGGTTTTAGTGATTTTTTTAAACCATAAAAATTGAGGTTCTAAGAGTATAAATTTTTCATTTTTTTTCCTAAACAATGAGTTACCCTTTCATCTAGCTAACTATAATATTGTATTCAAATAATAATTAAAAACAGATTTCACCACATGATTTTGTAATTAAGAATGCATCAATTTATAATGATCAGTTCTCAATATATTAGACCATCCACAATAAAGAAATAAAGACACATAAGAATAACCAACCAAAACAATTCATAATCCGCTACCACATCAGAAAAACATTCTTTCTTCAAAAATACTCAAAACCAACGTATACACTAAAAACATTCCGAAAAGGCAAATAGCCCTAGCGAAGATTATGGACTTATATATACCCGTATACAAAAAAGTGCATAAATCAACAACTGATCATCAAACACCATAAACTCTGTTAATTCCAGATTTACAGATTATGAATCGAATTTTAACACTAAGGAAATAAGCAATTCAGAGCTAAACACAAACAGCATTATAGTTATGTAACTATTCCTAATTACTGTCTTCACATCTTTGATCTATTACACATGCTGATCAAATAGAACTTTTGGAGTTTTTGATTGAAGCTTTCGGTTCATCGATATCTCCCGATGAAATGCTTTAGCAAGTGAAATATTGTACACTATGCTTGGAAGGTCTTCCATAATTAATAACGAAAACCCACATCCAAGCAAGAACCTTCCTCCAAACAAAGCCGAAATTTACGCTATGAACAACCAACATGTTATGTAACAAACCATAACTAATATTCTTTCTTTTCATCCGTACGTGCTTATGTAACATGATGATGCAGATTATAATAATGAGGAATGTAAGAAATTGGACAAATAATGTGTTGCCTCACGGCGGCTGACACATAGAAGAATTAGGGTACAGAAGATTGGAAAATTATATGTTGATACTTATATAGAATTAATGTTTAATAATATGTGTGTGGTCTAAAATTTCCATTTCAACCCCTCTTTTATTCATAACTTATTCAAAAAAATATGATGGACATTGTATTTGTAGATAATAGATATTACAGAATAAATATTATAAATTTGCAAGAAAAAGAAATATATATGTTTTGACTTCTTCATAAATATTGTACTTAATTTTCTTGATATGATTTACAAAGTATGATGATTTAACGGTTCTTGTGCCGCTTTTGGGAAATTAAACATCATTCATTGTAACTATATCGAATTTAAAAACATGATTATTCGTTAATTTGTTGACATATAAATGGTAAACTGATAGTAGTAGAAGCACGATGACGTATGATAATATTTTAGGCCTTTTTTTCTTTTTTTTTTTATCAACTTCCAAGCATTTAGTCAGCGGTGACAGGATTTCAACTTTTTCGAAGATTTTGAATTGAAAGCTTCATTTAGTCATATTTTTGGCGATGACTTTAAATTTTTTAAATTACCTATGATACTTATAATCAAATATTTAAATTATACATTTTTAATTATTTATGAAATAAAAACTAAAAAATGTTATTAAAAAACTATGGTTTCGTAGTTATAAAAAAATTAAAAGAAAAATAAAAGTTGTAATAAATTTAAAACTATCTTTTTCAAATAAATTTTTTAAGAAAAATAATATTGTGATAAAAATAATAATATAACTTCACTCTTGCCATTTGAAATGACATGAGTAAATAGTATGGTCAAAAATGAGAAAAGTGTTGCCAATAGTGTGGTCAAAAGGTCTCGTCAGACGTGTCAAGAACATTACTATTCACTTTCGCAATTTCAAATGACGGAAGTGAAACAAATGTGTAGGAGCATGCTATAAGTGGCGTTCCACCATTTCAAATGACATAACACACTTGTGTTCCGTCATTTGAAATGGTGGAATACCAGAAAAACCTCCAGCTCACCAGACAATTTTTGACACGCTCTGCAACCATTGTGGGTTCCGTTATTTCAAATGACGGAACACCTAGAAACCCGAAAATATTTTCTTTCTCCTATAAACCATTTCATCCCTTTTATGTTTCCCATTTCTAAAAAATTTTCCAATAAAGATAACTTTTTATTGGAAACTAAAGATAACAAAATTTTCTATCTTATGATAACTTTTTTTTATAAATAAAAAAGATATTATAAAGCATTATAAAGTTATTTAATTTAAAAAAAAAAATATCATGTTATTATCAAAAAAAGTAATGAGGATTTAAACCCACAAAAATCGTGGCTATTCCTTTGTTTTCTTGTTCTAATCAATTTAGATAACCATATTGTTGTGGATGAATTTTGAAATTACTATACATATTCTTCGTCTATGATTGTGAGTGAGATTGTTAAGATAAGAAATCTCATGTTAAGGTTACAAAAAAATGTTTTAAATTCAGAATCTTTTATTTTCATTTTTCACTTTCTTTTCTTCTTTTCTTTCTTTTTCCTTTCCATTCAATTCTTTCCAATTTAGAAAGAAAACAACTCACCCATTTTATTTTACTCTTTATTTGCCTCAATTTTTCTTTACTTTCTTTTCTTTTTATATTTTTTTTCCTTTTATGAAACTCGTAAACACATATTTCCTTATTTCTTTCTTTTAATAAAACTCGGGAACACAAAACTCCACTTCTTTCTTTTCATTTTGTTTCCTTTCTTTCATTATGCGACAAAAAAGTCGATTACAAAAAAAGAAATAATGAAATAACAAAATGAAAGAAGGAAAGAAAGAAAGAAAGAAAGAAAGAAAAAGAAAATAGCCAAGTAGTAGGTTTTTATGATTTTTTTAAACCATAAAAATGAGGTTCTTAGAGTACAAATTTTGCCTTTTTTGTTTTTAAACAATGAGTCACCCTTTCAACAAGCCAAGTATACTACTGTATCCAAACAATAATTAATACAAAGAGATTTTACCACATGATTAGGTAATTAATCAACAATATATAATTTATAACTAAACCAAACATCCCAAAATATTAGACCATCCAGTCATCCACAATAAAGAAACTTAATAGTTAAGATCAACCAACATTATTCATAATCCGCTATTACATCAGAAAAACATTCTTTCTCCAAAAATTGCACTAAAAACATACCGAAAATCCCTTAGTGAAGATTATGGCCTTATATACAAAAAGTGCATAAATCAACAACTGAAACACCATAAACTCTATTAATTCCATAATTAAAGATTATGAATCCCTTATGGCATGTTCGTTTCAAGGATTTGTAAGGAATTCTAAGGAATGGGATTTTAAATCCCATAAATTGATATGTTCGTTTCATTAGATGAAAGAATGAGAATGGAAACTAAATCCCATCAAATCCCACATTTCATGGGACTTTAAAATCCCACCTATTTGAAAGGATTGTTAAGGGTTTTCTTATTAACAATAAAACCCCCTCCAAAATAAATTCAAAAAAATTAATAAAAAAATCATAACTCAAAATATAAATCAAAAACGAAAAATGTAAAAAAAACTAAAACGTTTCCGCCTTTGCCCTCGTTCTTAAAAAAAATAATAAAAAAAAACTCAAGAATGAAAAAGATTCCAATTCCAATACATATTAACCAACCAAACACATGATAGGGATTCTAAAACATTCCATTCCAATTCCAATTCCAATTCCTATTCCTATTCCTATTCCTATTCCAATTCCAATTCCAAATCATTTAAAAAAAGTCCGTGAAGCGAACACGACCTTAGAGAATTTTAACACTAAGGAAATTAAACAATTCATAACTAAGCACAAACAACAATATAGTCAACTAACTAACTAACTATTCCTAACTGTCTTCACATCTTTGATCTATTACACAACTTATCATAATTAAGAACTTGGAGTTTTTGATCGAAGCTTTTGGTTCGATGATATCTCCCGAAAGCTTCAGTTGGTTTACCAAGAGTAACATCATCAGTTGGTCTAATAAAATAATCTGCATCTGAACATGGCCGAAATTTACTCTATGAACAACCAACATGTTATGTAACAAACCATAACTAATATTATTCTTTCCTTTCATCCGTACGTGCTTATGAGTAACCAACATGATGATACAGATTATAATAATGAGGAATGCAAGAAATTGGACAAATAATTGCTTGCCAACGGCGGCAGGCACATAAAAGAAGTAGGGTACGTCAGCGGTGGCGATGACTTTGGGTTTCAACTTTTTCATAGATTTTGAATTGAAAGCTTCATAGATTTTGAAGGGAGATCTCTACACCTTCCGGATAATGCTTTATTTTACTTATAAAAAAGCCAAAGTCACCGCTTAACTCATTTAGACACCCGGTTACTATAGAGCAAGTCGAGATTAGGTCGTTTAAAACTCAAACAAAGTCAAATTTAAACGAACTCTAGCCCGATCCTTAATTAATAAAGCACATAAATGAATGACCTTAAGCCTAATCTTTATACATCGAGCTTTATCACTAGGCTAATTTCGAGCCTAGAGCCTATATATATATATATATATGGTAATGATCTTAAGAGAACCCTTTCCAAATTGAAACACTTTGAGAACCATTTTGTAACACTAAAAACACTTTTAAAAAAAATATTTAAAAAAATCATAAAACAAAAAATAATAAAAAATTTTAAAAAGTAAAAAAACCAAAATTCTTATATTTCATTCCGGTTTCATTAAAAAAATAAAAAAAACAAAAAATAAAAAAAAGCGTCGTATTATACACATATGTATAATTTTATATAATCTTTAGTTACGTAATATACACATATGTACAGTATCATTTATCTTAAATTATACACATGTGTACAAAAAAACATGTAAATGTTCATATATGTATATATTATACATATGTGTATATAATTTAGCTAAACCGAGTTTTTTTTTATGAAACCGGAATGATAAAATAAGAATTTTGGTTTTTTTACTTTTTGATTTTTGTGTTTTTTTATTTTATGATTTTTTTTGTTTTTTAGGTTTTTTGTGGTCCAAAATGATTCTCATAGTCCTTAATTTCAAAAAAGTTCTCTCATTATCCTGATCCTATAAATATATATATATAGATCCTATATATATATATATATATAGTTACACAAGTCGCTAAGGATTTAGAGGTACTGAATACTCGGGAGTTACTCATTGAGTACTCAACGTCTAGACAAAATTTTTGCAACCATGTTAAATATAACTATGATAAAAGATAAAAGTAATCAAATAATATGAATTATGTTATATGTATGAGTATAAATATATAATAAAATAATTGTATATGTATTTAATAGCAATAAAAATATTTGTTTTCTTAAATCAACTTATTTAGGGCGTTCAAAACGCTTAGGGTAGATTTTTACTCATTAAACTTGTTTCTTTTGAATTAAGTTAAAAAAGGTGATTTATAGTAACACAATTGGCCAACATCTAGCAACAACAATGACAAGAACTCCCATCACTTTGCATAAATAAAAGAAGATTTTAAGATTTCAATTAAAATAATGAAAATATATTATCACGCTTAATTACGCTTCAGATTACATAATCACGTAACATTTTAAAAAAATAATGAAAATATATACAACAATAATTCACTCAAATTAAAGATAATAAAATTCTCTATCTTATTATATAAATTTTCTATAAGAAAAAGATATTATAAAGCATTAAAAAGTTATCCAATTTTTTCTTTAAGAAAATATCATGTTATTATAAAAAATATATTGGTGGAACTAGATTTAATTAACCCACAAAAATCATTGCTATTCCTTTGTTTTCGTGTTCTAATCAATTTCGATAACCATGTTGTTGTAAACGAATTTGGAATTACATTACTATACGTATTCCTGGTCTGCGATGGTGAATGAGATTGTTAAGGTAACAAATCTCAAGTTAAGGTTACAAAAAATGTTGATACTTATGGATCAAAGTTTATTACGTGTTTTGTGCATTGTTTGATTTTAAGGAAATTATAGGTGTTAACGGAATGATACTATTTTGCTAAAGCGTTCACGTTCTCATAAGTGAAACATGCTTTTAGTTTTGTATGGAAACTCAAATTCCAACTCTACTAATATTTGTATAGATATAAAAGTATATTAAATTTGATTAGACTAACTTTATAAAGAATACAAAATATGTACATACGTGGTTTTTAAAACTGTCTCACCGACTTAACTCACAAGTTCATGGGAGAAAGAATAAACGAATACACGGATGGTTCAAGCCGAATATACCATCCTACATTATCAAAAACCGTTATGTAGAATATACCATCCTACATTATCAAAAACCGTTATGTGGATTGTGCATGCTTGTGAATGACAAACTTTCCTTCTAAGTTAATCTCTAGCATACATCATAAATGCATTTAAACCTTGTTCACCATTGAAGACTTCTTAAAGAATAAAGTGCACCATCAATAGTTATGTTACCAAGAAATAGCTAAAACTAATCTTGATTGTCACACCCACTTTTAGATGAATCAAACCCCAACTTAATAGTGATCCACTCATCAAACCAATAAACCCGTAACATCATTATTTTTTCTATCATTGTGCCTTTGAATCTTCATACAATGATCAAAATGACTAAAGAACTCAACTAGCGATAATTGTGAGTTAGAAACTTGACAAAAAAATGATTTTCACTTTCTGATCTCGATGTAGTTCTAATAAGACCAGACAATGGTTCATCCATATAATACGCGGGGATCCAATCATATCTCATTTCAAACATGTCAAACAACCATTTATTTGTTTCGAGATCATATTCCTTCATTATTAGTTTCCATTGCGTCTCGAATTCAGATTGAGAAATTGCATCCGTCCAAACAATGTCACATATTTTACGTATGAAATCTTCATTGTTACAAAGGGCAACACCAACCTGATGTTGGAAAATTAAAAATTTGTTAAATCGGTTAATATCAGAAAACAATGGGTATATACAATCTTATACGTTCTACATTCATAACTGGTTCAGACAAAAAAATACAAAAACTGATACATCCTAAAAAAATGTTTATACGTTCTGACACGTTTTGTAAATATATGCAGCAATGTTTATACATTATAACACGTTTTAACACATATGCATAATGCTTTAAAAATACGATAAAAATAAAGTTATCTTGTCAGCAAGTTTTTTCATAATGTGCCACATACATAACCGATGTCTCGAATTTGGTAAAACAAGGGAGATTGCTTGCTTCATTGCAGGATCTTGATCAGTAACAACCACCTTTGGGGAAATACCAAAAGAATCAAGAAAAACTTTCAAAAGCCATGAATAAGATTCGATAGATTCGGACGATAATAACGCAGCACCAACAGTAACATTCCGACAGTGATTATCAATGGCAGTCAATGGTACAAAAACCATATTGTACCTGAAAAAACAAATTAATTTAAAAAAATGTGTAAAAATATAAAAAAGTAAAAAACAATTGTATCAATTTGACATACTTGTTTGTCTTAAATGTTGCATCAAATGATATAATATCTCCAAAAGCCAAATAATTTTTCTTTGAAATATCATCAGCCCAAAACAAACGATCTAACTCACCGTTAGTATTAACTGTATAATCAAACGAATAACCATCACAACAGTTTTTCTTCCAGCTTAATCTTTGAACAACCATTTCAGCGTCATACTCGCCAATATAACAAGTTAAACTCTGTTTGAAATTCTTACAATCGTCTTTTGTAGCCCCAACTTCCTCAAATCCTCCATACTTTGTCCTCGTAATATTAAACGCCTTAATATGGCCCAAATTCAATGTTGACATCTAATATATAATATCTTGTTGTACATGAGTCAACTTTCTATTTGATCGAACAAAATGCATATCATTTGCATGCACCATTTCATGATTATGTCCTTCGAAAAAATCATTTATTTTAAACCTTAACCCATCAACAGATTTTAGAAAAATTTGAGCTCGACAACCACACCTAATTGTTGGTCTCTTCCTTCTTTTATAATACGGTCTGCTGGAACGATCTTTTTCAGCCATAGAATCATAACTATTTGCTGGCTTGTGACCTTCTTTCGAACACGTAAGATATGTAGACTTTAATAAACCCTCATTCATGTACGAGCCTCCTTTACGAACACAAAAACCAGCTTTCTTTGCATATTCACAATAGAAATCATATGCATAAACAACAGATTCAAAAACCATTCCTTTTTCAGGTTTGCAAGATACATTAACTTGAGGTATAACAAGATTTGATGAAGGATCTGATAAAAGAAAATTCAATCTAATACATTCTTATACGTTCTAATATGTTCAAAATCAAAAACACAAAAAGAAAAACTCCTATTCACAATTTGCTATGAAAAACAATTTTCAAAAACACAAAACTAAACGTTCTTATACGTTCTAATATAAAAAAAACCATTACTACTCGCGATTTGATATTAAGACAAATAATTTGATGTCTAAATCGATTCACAAAAACTTGGCACCTATACAAAAACACAAAACATCAATCATATAATATACAAAACATAAAAAAAAAACCTAAAAAAATGATAAAATTAACTTATCAGTCCATAAAACCTACTATATACAACTAAAAAACATCAAAAAAAGTATCCTAATCACAAAAACTTGCCTAAACATATACGTTCTAAATCAAACAACAAACAAACCTTCCGGCGAATTGCTATTACGGCACATAAATCTGAAGTTTATTCAAATCACAATTACTAAACACCTATAAAAACACATAAATTCATAAAATTCATAATCGATCGTAAAATCATCAAAAAATTAACCTAAAAACCGAAAAAATCAAGTCGATTAAACCTACATTGTACAGCTAAATACATAAAAAATTGATTAAAACTAAAACTAAAATAAACTTACTTTGATGATCGTAATACATGACGATAAACAATCAAAGATACCGCCCAGTTAATCGAATAACAAAAACCGCCAATTCAATTATTAATCAGTTTTTGGATACGTGATCAAATTTATAATAAACGGTTTATAATACAGGCGTGATCGATTTTGAAAAGTAATGTAAAAAGACAAAAACACCCTTATGGGTACTTAACTAATCAGATTAATTAAATTGGAAATCAACGATAGAAATCTATCGTACGTAATGTATGATAACCAATTTTTGTATTGGATCTTTTATCCAAATATATATATATATATATATATATATATATATATATCATAGTTACACAAGTCGCTAAGGATTTAGAGGTACTGAATACTCGGGAGTTACTCATTGAGTACTCAACGTCTAGGCAAGATTTTTGCAACCATGTTAAATATAACTATGATAAAAGTAACCAAATAATATGAATTATGTTATATGTATGAGTATATAGAACTCCCATCACTTTGCATAAATAAAAGAAGATTTTAATATTTCAATTAAAATAATGAAAATATATTAATATCACGCTTTATTACGCTTCAGATTACATAATTACGTAACATTTTAAAAAAATAATGAAAATATATACAACAATAATTCACTCAAATTAAAGATAATAAAATTCTCTATCTTATTATATAATTTTTTTACAAGAAAAAGATATTATAAAGCATTAAAAAGTTATCCAATTTTTTTTTTAAGAAAATATCATGTTATTATAAAAAATATATTGGTGGAACTAGATTTAAACCCACAAAAATCGTTGCTATTCCTTTGTTTTCGTGTTCTAATCAATTTCGATAACCATATTGTTGTAAAAGAATTTGGAATTACTATACGTATTCCTGGTCTGCGATGGTGAATGAGATTGTTAAGGTAACAAATCTCAAGTTAATGTTACAAAAAATGTTGATACTTATGGATCAAAGTTTATTACAGGTTTTGTGCATTGTTTGACTGGAAATTATTGGTGTTAACGGAATGATACTATTTTGCAAAACCGTTCACGTTCGCATAAGCAAAACATGCTTTTAGTTTTGTATGGAACCCAAATTCCAACTCTACAAATGTTTGTATAGATATAGAAGTATATTAAATCTGATTAGATTAACTTTATAAAGTATACCACGTATGTACATACGTGGTTTTAAAACTGTCGCACCGACTTAACTCACAAGTTCACGTGAGAAAGAATAAAAGAATACACGGATATTTCAAACCGAATATACCATCCTATGTTATCAAAAATGCATTTAAACCTTGTTTACTATTGGAGACTTCTTAAAGAATTAAGTGCACCATCAATAGTTAATTAAGTTACCAAGAAATAGCTAAAACTAATCTTGATTGTCACACCCACTTTTAAATGAATCAAACCCAAACTTAATAGTGATCCACTCATCAAACCAATATAAACCCGTAACATACGAAATTCAAAAACCCTAGATTATTAAATGTAAGCTTATAGTAGTGTCGGATATAAACGTTTTAAGGCAAAATAATAATACTAATAATAATAAATTTAAATGTTACCACAACTAACCGAACGTTTCATTAAATTTAGTAGTATTTAAATATATTGTGTTGTAAAAATGAATAATAACAGTAATAGTAATAATAAGAAAAATACTATTACGAAAAATAATAATAAGGTTCATTGGTTTTGTTAATCACAATTATTCATTTTTTGGTCGTTGTTGATCTCAGCTAACGACTTGGCTAATAACGATCTCACATTTTTATCATATTTGTTTCTACGGTCCGCGACTAACATAACGCTAACGTCGTTAATTGCAGGTCGTCGGAAAAATGCTTTTGGCCGGAAAAGTCATGTTATTTGCCGAAAAACTCAACATAGACACCACCACTACCAACTGACTCATCACCACCAACCACCACCACCAATTAAGCATCACCAGCCGATTCCGACGATGATTCTAGGGTTCTGACAACTTCAATAATTGAGGCTTTTGCTAGAAAAAAGGTCTTAATGATTCAATCAAAAGTTACAAAGATGTCTTGGACGAAAATGATGAGTTTCCGAAAAAACAAAGTGTGAGTTTTCTGATCAAAAACGTTTTCCGGTGACCTGCAGCCAACCGTTAGCATTCTGTTAGTCAAGGACCGTTGGGAACAAATATGATAAAAAATGGAATTATTATCAGTCACCTCATTTGTTGAGACCAACAACGACCAAAAAATAATAGTTAAAATTAATAAAAATCAATACACCTAAAAAAATATTATTAGTTAACATGATCAAACAACAAGCCTTAAATTGCAAATTACTAAATACTATATAAGGAATGTATGAAAATAATGAATTAAATAATCATCATAAAATTAAGGTGGTACGTGTGTTCTTCCTCGTCTGTACCGGCGAAGAAACCGTAGACTTTCCGATAACCATTTTCTTCATTTGTAACCAATGCATTCAACATAACATTTGACAATGTTTATGTTTAACATTAACATACATATTGAACCCATAGTTATTGTCTATTTTGAATTGCTTAGAATTTCATATACACATTCATCTTCTGGCCACCTTGTTTTGTCCGGCTAGCGTCACCGCCTCTCGCAATCATAAGCTTGATTTCGGGTAATCTGCGACTATTAATTCTACACCAAAAATAATGTGTTCCTTGATTTTTTTTATGTTTTGTTTGTTATAATTAAATTATCATATTTTATCAAAATATTTACATGTTATCGTTACTGTGTGCTAAGTTATCGTGCTTATTGTTATTGTGTGCCAAGTTATAGCGCTTATTGTTATTGTGTGCTAAGTTATTGTGCTTATCGTTACTCTGTGCTAAGTTATTTTGCTTATAATGACTGTGTGCTAAGTTGTTGCACACTATTTGCACTTTCGTTACCGTGTGCTAAATTATTGCACTTATGTTATTGTGTGCGAAGTTATTACATGCTAGGTTATTGCACTTATTGGTTATTGTTTTATGAACAACAACACTTATTGGATATTGATTAAGAAGCTATGGATCGATCCTAGGATGTCATTTCATTGGTAAATGGATATGTGTGAGTGGCTCATATTTCCATCTACATATTGATGCATTGGTTCACAACAAATGTGCACATTCTTATTGGTTATTATCAATAGCTTATATGGTTGTTTCCGCGTCATTGGTGTGTTTCTCATTGGTTCATATCACATGCGTGTATCATTTTATCTCGATTATCGTTATCGTTATCGTTATCATTATCGTTACATGATTATTGCTATTGGTCTTCCTTTATGGAGCAACATTCTGCTCATGTGTATTTCTTTTTGTTGTTTCCTGTTATTTTAAAAGTAGGTACCCATGAGAATCGGGGGAACGTGCGACAAGAGAGAATGAAATGCAAAACATGAAGTGAAAAGTTTTTTAACAGTGAATGCTATATACCGTTAATAAGTCTTAATACACGTTACGGTTTTTAGACTTTGGTGAAATCGTATTGATTGGTCTGAACTATTTTATTGTGTAACACGACAGTCCTAACTGGACGGGTTGTTACATATATTGTCGTTTTAAACATACCGAAATCCTAAAAACTTCCACCCTCATCTATACACAGTTTTCCTTTCCACCTCTCTCTTTACTTGAAAACAAGAAGAAAAATTAAGAAACACTCTCATTTCTCACTCTTTTCCATATAAAAAGTTGATGAACCTATAAGGGATGCATGTCTCATAAGAAGCCATAAACAACACCAACTCAATACACTCGTTAACTCATCTTGAACTTGTGTTAACGAGAAGATTCGAAAGTTAATCAAATAATGGAAATAAAGTTTGATGAAGATTTGGGGGGTTCTCATGATAATGATCGTCGTCGTCGTCATCATAATCCACATGTCTCTATAGACATGGAGATTCATAAGGTTGAGACACCACCAAAGACAAGCAGTTTACAAAAGTTAAAGGATTGGTTCAAAGAAACTTTATTTCCTGATGACCCTCTTAGGCAGTTCAAAGGACAATCTTGTAAACAAAAATGGTTGCTTGGTTTTCAGTACATTTTTCCTATACTTCAATGGGGTTCTCATTACAACCTTAATCTACTCAAATGTGATGTTGTTGCTGGTCTCACAATTGCTAGTTTAGCCATTCCTCAGGTAAATCTTTGTCTTTTCTTTCGGTTTATTCTATATATTGTTTTCGAAGAAGGACACAACGCAGCCAAAATATGTGTTCGGGTTCTTTGAAAATTAATCCTTTGTGGTTTTATGCTGTTTTTAAGGGTATCAGCTACGCGAAGCTTGCCACTCTTCCTCCTATTGTTGGTCTATGTAAGTACTCATGTGCTTTCATTGGCAGGATTATTGTCCTTTTTAAACATTTATTTATCAAAATTCCAATTGTAAAATGAGTACAACAAGAATCATTGCACCTTTGTTCATGAAAAAAAATGTAAAATAAATTCATGAAATTTGATTGTTCTTTTTACAACTAAAGGTTAGGAACCAATGATTTACCAGGAGTAACATTTTTTCGCCTTGCTTGCGATGCGCGCATATGATGTATATATGTGTGAACCCTCGGGTTGGCAAAAGTGAAATTGCACTAATTTTAACGATATTTTACTAATCTCGTGAAAATAACGTTAAAAGTGGCGGAATGTTAATCAGGCATCATGTGGTGGCATTGATAGCTAAAGACAAGGGTACATGCACCAATCAGCCGATCACCTGATGGTTGAGTGTTATGTGTCTTATGTCCAAGGCTTGATGCAAAACTACTATCGAGCCGGGGGTCTCACCGGAAGCAGCTTCTCTATCCCTATGGGTAGAGGTAAGGCTGTCTACATCTTACCCTCATCAGACCCTATCATAGCGTTGCTGTTGGTAGGATATAGTGAGTACGATGATGATGATGATGATGATGATGATGATGATGATATAGTATAATAGAATTCCGTATACTTTATTCTACACTATCGTATAGCTAGCATAATACATGTTCTACAGTATAACTATACACCGCTTTCGATCATATAGTATGTATATTCCAAACTACAACTATAAAATGAATACAAAACGGTAAGAATACATGTTTGAAGTACAAGTAAAAACAATATTTAAAATAAAATGTAGATGATTATACATAATTGTTGTTGGAAATGGAACACACAACACGAGATTAAACAAATTGTTATTATAAAATCAAGCACACAAATAAAATAAGCGTAACCATCTTTTATATTAAACTCATTCTAATCCTAACCCAACATAAACTCTATTTTAATAAACAAATAAACTCTTAGATAAACCTTATTAGTTAAAGCTAATAACTATCTCTAATTTAAATATAAACTACTTGATAAATAATTCGTCAAGAATTATATATAACCCGTTAATCTTTATCTCCTAATTCAAGATTAACGTCTTCAATTGTTAGATTAATATATAATATAATTATTTTTGTTAAATGATGTAGATTCAAGTTTTGTGCCACCACTAGTGTATGCTGTGCTTGGGAGCTCAAGACATCTATCAGTTGGACCAGTGTCAATAGCATCACTCTTGATGGGGTCAATGCTAAGTCAAGAAGTGTCACCAACACAAGACCCTCTTTTGTTTCTTCAGTTGGCTTTCACTTCCACATTCTTTGCTGGCATCTTTCAAGCTTCTCTTGGAATTCTAAGGTCTATTCTCTCTTCTTAAAACACTGAGTAAACTATGGTTTTTGTCCTTATAATTTGTCCAAATATACGATTTTAATCCAATAGTTTTAAATTTGCGATATTCGTCCCTGTGATTTTATTTCACTTGCAATTAAACCCGACTCCACTAACCTCGTTAATTGTAGTCGTTAAACCCATCAGCGTGTCATTCACGTGAGAGGTAGTTTTGTCCTTTTTCCCCTAAATAAACCCCAGCTCTAATTCGCAAGCCTCATCACATGTGGGGCTGGAGTATATTTTGGGAACAAAAGGACAAAACTGCCCCTCACGTGCTCTTCACGTTTATGGGTTTAACGACCAGACTTAACGGGGTTAGTGGGATTGGGTTTGATTACAAGTGAAATGAAGCCACAGGGACGAAAATCGTAAATTTGAAACTATTGGACTAAAACCGTATATTTGGACAAACAAAAAGGACGAAAACCGCAATTCACTCTAAAACATTTTTATAAAATTATAGTAGTGATAACACTTAAGTTTATAGCTAACTAGCATTGTTAACTGATCCGGCTACTCGAACTAGATCAAATATGTTAATTTGATTTCGTAAATGAGAAAGGACATGTTTCTATATTATATGATTGAATTATTTTATAGAAAAAAAAAACTTTAGGTGTTTAATCAAGTATTTAAGTGTTATAATAGTATCCAGGGTCTATTAAAATTCGGTTAACGTTAGCAATAACCGTAAAGTTGACTACTAAACTTACATAGAATATGTTATTCTTATTTCAGTAGTCACAAGATCTAGACGAATGAAAGTAGGTCCTATTAAAGGACCACCTTTTCCCCTTACAATAGACTATTGTTGTACATAGTACGTCCTCTTGTCACATCAAGTCATTCCATATGTTATACGAGTGTTTGCTTCTTGATTAATTACCTCATGTATATGGGTGTATACCTTTTGTATACGAGTGTATACCATCATATTCATTGTCCTATAATGATGTGGGCCCAAGTGTAGAAGACCGGGCCATGATATTTCTGGAGGTTCAAGATCGCGCTTCCATATGTGCTGCACGAAAATGGGCACAACTTAGGCTACGGGCCTCCGTTTCAAGCGTGCTACCAGTCAAAACGACCGTTGGAACGTGGCCACGTTTTAGTAATATGCCGTAGGCGGGTTATCCCATTTATTTTTCCTAAATAAGCCTTCTAGATACACTTTTGGGCCACTTTTATGTTTTTCGTCTAGTTTATGGTTTTTCTTGGGCTGTTGTTGGGCCTGTGGTTATTTGTTTCGGCCAAGCCCATTTTGGATTTTTATTTAATATGTTAACTTACTTTGTGACTGATCATTTGATCAGAATTGAATAAAAATAATTTGGCTTTTCAAATTCTTGTCTTTTGGGGTCGAATTTGGGGGTTTGGGGAAGGATTTTCACGGGTATTCCAAGAATCAACGTGATTAGCCTTCGGTTTCTAATATCACGCTGCATCATATAAGAACGTATATTTTTAAAAACATTCCATGAGCCATATCACCTATGACTAGTAATTCATAATGTACAACACAATGTAACATGTATGTGATGTTTATATGTGTGTAGGCTTGGGTTCATAATTGATTTCTTGTCAAAGGCTACACTTATTGGCTTCATGGCTGGTGCTGCAATCATTGTATCACTTCAACAGTTGAAATCTCTTCTTGGCATCACACATTTCACTAAAGAAATGAGTTTGGTTCCTGTTATGACTTCTGTTTTTCACAATACTAAAGAGGTATTTTATTTTATACTATATTTTATTTTATTTTATTTTAACGTCTAAGCTACGAGCTGTTACTAGTGTTGTATACGAATTAAACAAATACAAACAAAAGCTTGTTCGTGTTTATTCGTTAAAAAGTAATCTCTTGCCGTTTGCAAACAAAAATACATGAAATAAACTTACATTTACATGTCACAAAAGATATTAAGACTTATTTCATAGTATTTATTTATTTATTTATTCATAAATTTTTCATTTATATTTTCTAATGTGTTTATTGTACGTTAACGTTTGGGCGCAGTGGTCGTGGCAAACAATCTTGATGGGAATCTGTTTTCTTGTATTCCTGCTTGGGGCAAAATACATTGTAAGTATATTTCTAATACATGATGTTTTTATAACTGGACTAGACTGGACCTGTTGGCGGATCAGTTTGGTCAGAAGCCGGGCATGAAACCGGTCCGGCTAAGCCTATCTAACCGTTCCCATTTGAACGGGCCAGTTAATGGTCAGACCATTGAACCGTACCAAGTGGTCAAACCCGACTTCTATTTTATTATTTTTTTAATTTGTTTATCTTTTCTTTAAAATATCTTTTGATGATTCATATTTATTTTTTTAATTTGTTTTATCTTTTCTTTAAAATATCTTTTGATGATTCATATTTGTACTTGAGACGCTCTATTTTATTTAGGGAAATTGGTTTATAATATTTCTCATTATTATATTTATAAGATCCATTTCATATGCCTTGTCACTATAAACTAACAGAGTTAAACCCCAGTTAGTAAAGGATCAGTGGTGGAAAATAGTTTACAAGTTGGGATTGTCACATGCAATTTCTTAGGTAGGTATTATTATCAACCAATACATGAACGTTAAGATTATACTACCCTATCTATACTATATATAATACACCAAATAAGGGCAAATTAAGACACCTTTTAAGGGATTCACAAATCAATTAACATATGGTACAACCTTTAATGCATCTAGGATGAGGGCAAACTTGTCAACAACCAAAAGAGGTTATTAAATAGTTACATCATTGACCCATTCACTTTACTTAACTTTTGTAAATTTTAAAAATAGTTACAACTATAATACTTGATCTTTTACTCTTATATGATTTTTATTTTCATTTTTAACTCAACTCCCCTCATTATTTTTAAATATTAATAACTTTTTCATGTGTTAATATTTTTTTAAGGAAATTATACCATAAAAACGAGCATGTTTTTATCTTTAATTTGAGTATCATATTATTATAGTTTTTTCATTTAAAAAATATCATTTTACGTAGGGGCGTTTGCTGTCTGGTTTTAATGGATTTTAAATTAAACTGTGGGTCGAACCGTTAGTAACCGGTTTTGTCGTCGAAAGCCGAAACGAACCTTTGAAAATTGAAAACGATTGGCCAAAAGTTAATGAAAAAATCAATTGTGAAATCAAACCAATAACCGGTTTGAACGTTTTTCAGTTTCAAATCGAACAACGAACATCCATAAACTTGTTATATGCATGATTACAAATGTATGTGTTTCCGCAGCATCGCGCGGGCACTTGTCTAGTATTATAAACCAATATCCCTTTTATTTATTTAAGTTTTAATATTGTATTAATATTTCAAATTCACACCAAAACATAAGGTATTTCCATATATTGTTTTGTAATATACTATATGTACATTTTATACTTTTGTTTTATTTATGATCACATACGCTTTTGTTGTTCACTCCGGTTATGAAAACATTTGTAATACTTATATTTATGTAGGTCTTTACCAATTTAGTCCATAATGCGTCGTTAACTTCACTAACGATAGTCATAATTCGTAAATCAGAAAATTCATAAAGTCTAACAGTCATTTCAACTTGCTTACAAACTAACAGTAAATAAATCAATGTCTTGCTAATATCTATATATATACTATCTAATAAAATGCTACAAGTTTTGTCACTTGTCACTCCTACGTTAAACCTCACACTTTTTAACAAATTTATAATAGTAAAATAATATTTACCACTCTTAAAATTTATGCTTCAAAATTTGTTAATTTAATATTTACTTCCTATTTTTTTCAAATATTTGATATTTATAATTATCTTTTACTTTAACATTTGTTTTAAAGACTATTGTACAACGACTGTATTAATAGTGTTTAACATGTTAATTGTTTCTCGTATACTGATTATTTATTAAATAGTGTATTTTTAAAAACTACTCATGTAATATACGTGCCTCAAACTACTCGTGTAATACACGTGTCTCAAACTAGTATTAATAATATGCAGAGCAACAAGAAACCAAAGCTATTTTGGATATCAGCAGGAGCACCTTTAATTTCAGTGGTCCTCTCTACCATAATTGTCTTTGTTTCCAAAGCACAAAACCATCATATATCTGTGGTAAATATTTTTTAACAAACTTTATATGCAAAAAAAAAAAAAAAAAAACTTTAATTTATACTATTATATGTGTGAAACAGATTGGAAAACTAGATGAAGGATTAAATCCACCTTCATGGAACATGTTACATTTACATGGAAGTCATGTTGACTTAGCCATGAAAACTGGTCTAGTAACTGGCATCATTTCCCTCACTGTAAGTGTAAAAATTTCCATGCATGACTTAAAACTCGTCATAGCTCGGTATTTTGAAAAGGGTATTTTTGTCTTTTTACATAGGAAGGGATTGCGGTAGGAAGAACATTTGCGGCTCTAAAGAATTATCAAGTTGATGGTAACAAAGAAATGATTGCTATTGGAGTCATGAATATTGTTGGGTCCACCACTTCGTGCTACGTGACCACCGGTAAAATCAGTAAGCTTGTTTAATAAACGAGCCCAAGCTTCACTTATTGTGCTTAAACTGACTCGCGAGCCTAAACATGTTTATTATTTATATAACTTTTATTTAATATATCTAATATATATTTCTTTAAGAATAATTATTATATATTTATATAACTTTTATTATTTATATTTATTTAATATATCTAATATAATTATATATAAAATTATATATGTTATGCTACAATAATATATTTTAATCTCCACCCGATTATCACAGGTGCATTTTCACGGTCAGCAGTGAACAATAACGCAGGGGGCAAAACCGCGGTCTCCAACATAGTCATGGCATTGACGGTTATGGTCACGCTTCTTTTCTTGATGCCATTGTTTAGGTACACGCCCAACCTAGTGTTGGGTGCAATCATTGTCACCGCGGTTATTGGTCTTATCGATATCCCTGCGGCTTACCAAATATGGAAAGTTGATAAGTTTGACTTCGTTGTGCTATTATTTGCTTTCTTTGGCGTTATATTTGTATCGGTCCAAGAAGGACTTGCTCTCGCTGTAAGTGTTCTTATATTCTTATATAAATTTAAGAGTAAACTGCGGTTTTCATCCCTGTGGTTTGTCCAAATCTGAGGTTTTAGTCCAATAGTTTCAAATCTGCGATTTTCGTCCCTGTGGTTCCATTTCACTTGCAATTAAACTCAACCCCACTAACCCCGTTAAGTTGGATCGTTAAACTAATCAGCGTGCCCCTTACGTGATGGGCAATTTTGTCCTTTTTTCCCCAAATACACCTCAACCCCTCACGCGAGGGGGCTTGCGAATTAGGGTTGGGGTTTATTTGAGGGAAAAAAAGACAAAACTGCCGCTCGCGTGAGGGGCACGCTGATGGGTTTAACGACCATACTTAACGGGGTTCGTGGTGTCGGGTTTAATTGCAAGTGAAATGAAACCACAGGGACGAAAATCGCATATTTAAAACTATTGGACAAACCACATATTTGAATAAAACCAAAACTGCAATTTACTCTAAATTTAAAAAAGGGAAAATGACTAAAATAACCTTGTTGACTAATTGGGAAAATAGCCTTTGATATTTTTTAAATGATTTCATCCAATAAAATTTAACATGTGTCCCGAATAAATGTACTTGTGAAACTTGTGTGTTTGTATGAAGTCATCTAATGAAAAGTTGTATGTCATCACATATGGCGAAGACCATCAATATTGATGCGTCACAGAGCACAAACCAATGAGAGTTAAATAGGTGTCAAGATACCAATGTTTTTTAATAAAACATTTCTTTTAAGAGTGGTTATATTCAAACACCAGCTCTTGGTGTGTAAATAAGTCTATATGGCTCGTATAACCCAAATTTATTGACATGCGTACGGAGGTGATAATGTGGCAGCTTTTTGCAGTTTATATGAGCTATATGGACCCGATACGAGTCGTATAGGTTTTCTAGCTCGTATAGCCCACTTAACTCGTCTGACGTATACGAGGCGTATAGGGTCTATACGACTCATATAGACAGCATGTCAGTCTGTACTTTGACCAGGTATTTATAATTATTTTCTAGTCGTATAGATGGGATACGACCCGTACAGACCATGTATCAACTTTTCTTGCTCCAACCATTTAAGTTTTGTGTAATTATAACCAACTCGGATGTTATTTTTAATATTTTTTACTTAATTTTAAAGTAATCTTTAAAAAAAACACCTATACGAGTCAAACAAACATTATACGAGTCATATAGGGGCTATACGGTATAAATAAATAAAAAATTTTAATATTTTGTACTTAATTTTAAAGTAATCTTAAAAAAAACACCTATACGAGTCAAACAAACATTATACGAGTCGTATAGGGGCTATACGGTATAAATGAATAAAACCTGACACTTCTGACCGAAAATGACTCGAGTTTGCAACTATACAAGTTGTATAGACCCTATACGAGTCGTATAGGCTCTCCTGATGTTTGAATACCCTTCATGGTGTGTGTATAGCTCATTCTTTTAAACAAGGTCGAATATAAATAAAATGACAATGGTTATTTTCTTCGTCTAAAGGGTTGTTTTTGCTATTTTCCCTATATAAAATGTTTGAAACAAGTATAATTTATGATTTTTTTTATAATTTTTAGGTGGGGGTTTCTATATTCAAGATGGTGTTACAGATGACAAGGCCTAAAACAATGATGTTGGGGAACATACCTGGTACTGACATATTTAGAAACAAATATCAGTACAAGGATGTTGTCTCAATCCCAGGTTTCCTGATCTTAAGTATCCAAGGTCCCATTGGTTTTGCAAACTCTAATTATCTCAGTGAAAGGTGATTTATTTTCTATTTTTATCCATATAACTTGGATTAAAATTACACTTTTTTATAGGTTAAACTGCGGTTTTCGTCCTTGTGGTTTGTTCAAATCTGCGGTTTTAATCCAATAGTTTAAAATTTGTGATTTTCGTCTTTGTGGTTTCATTTCACTTGCAATTAAACCCAACCCCGCTATCGTCGTTAAACTCATCAATGGGCCCCTCACGCGAAGAACAGTTTTGTCCTTTCATTTCCCAAATGCACCCCAACCCTCACGTGAGGAGGGCTTGCGAATTAGAGTTGGGGTTTATTTGAAGAGAAAAAGGACAAAACTGCCTCTCACATGAGGGCACGCTGATGGGTTTAACGACCAGACTTAACGGAATTAGTGGAGTCGGTTTAAATTGCAAGTGAAATGAAACCACGGGAATGAAAATCACAAATTTAAAACTATTTGACTAAAACCGCATGTTTAGACAAATTATAGGGACAAAAACCGCAGTTCACTTTTTTTTATAATAAAAAGGTCTTAAGTTTGTATTCTTTTAACATTTTTAACGAGTATTATTGATTTTGAATATACCGGCGGAACTATAGGGTGGATATTTTATTATTACGAGTATCTAGAATATGGCTATGAATTTCTGACATGACATGAAACACGGACTTTAAGGTTTGACTTTAGTGTAATAATGTAAAAGGGTTAGATTCAGTTTCGGATCGAACCTAACATGTTCAGGGTAGAGTGGGTTAACCCGTTTTACTTGTGATTGATAAGTGGATTTAATATTTAATATATTATTATCTTTTTAATTATTCATTTATTGTTTCTTGAAGGATTATGCGGTGGATACTAGATTATGAGGAAGAAGAAGCCAACACTAATTCTGATCTCAGATATGTAATTCTAGAGCTCGCCGGTAACTCCTAAATTTCACTTGTTGCATATTTCAATTTCACGAGTCGTTTAGGGTTATATTTTATTTCTAATGGGTCAAACTAGTTGAAAATCGTCTAAAAATATTTTTTTTATTATTATTATTATTTTGTAATTTTCAGCTGTAAGTGCAATTGATACTAGTGGAGTTACGTTTTTTCAAGAGCTCAAAAGGGTATTAGGAAAAAAAGGTGTTGAGGCAAGTTCTATCTTCTATGAAACATTATAATTTCTTTTCTTAATATTTATTTATTTCTAAAATCATCTTTCTAATAAATATATAAGCACGGTGCATATTATTTTAATTGTGATACATAAGACGATTATCAGACTATGTATGTAACTGCTAAAAAGCCTACTTTTTTTCTCTTCTAACCCAACGTACACATGTTTATAAAGTTCTCACAGTTCTCTATTTAAAACTAGTTAAATATTAAAGATTTGAAGTGTACAAAAAGATTAATATACAAGCGTTCTGAATTTGTCATTCAATTACAGCTTGTATTGGTGAATCCGGTTGGGGAAGTGTTGGAGAAACTGCAAAAAGCAGATGGGACAGACGATCTTTTGCAGCGGAACAATCTGTACCTGACGGTTGGAGAAGCAGTTTCGTCGCTATATTCATCATTGAAGGTTGTGTCAACAAACCATGGTTAAAGGAATGGACTATAAATGTGAGGTGTTCCAATTGTAAAATTTATATTCTTGTTATAAATTTTTAGATTGTAGGGTTTTTAAGCCCCCCTCCTAGCGATTTTGCTTTAAAGGGTGGGCCTTGAAGCAACTAGTAAGGTTGCTGCTTTGTGACCTAAAGGACACGGGTTCAAGCAGTGGAAACAACATTTTGCACAAAAAGTGTAGGGTAGAGTTGCGGAAATCAGATCGTGAAGCGATCCCGGTAGCTCCCCGACCTTGCACAAAAGCAAGAGCCTTGTGCACCGAGTACACCCTTATTGCAGGGTTTTTAAGGAACCAAGTATTGTTAAGGTTCCTAAAAGAAAATGTGAAGTATTTACAATAAATTTTTGGAACACCCATTTAATGTTTTAATGATAAAGGCTTCATTTGTTTTTCTGATTTTTAAATATAGAGAGTACTCGTTTTGAAGCTAGGGCTGTCACTTTTACCCGAAACCCGACCCGAGAAACCCCAAACTAACCCGACTCGAAAAACCCAAACTGAAGTAATTCGGGTTGGTTCTTGGTGATTTATAAGTTTCGGGTCAACCCAAAAATCCCGAATAACTATTTGTTTAAAAATATGATGTTTTTATTAAATATGCATATCGTATACGAAACACTCTACACCTCTACACATTCCGCTTATTTATATTCCACCTATTATGGTTGATCGACAATTTGTTTCTATATCTTTTCTATTTACGGCTAATAACAAGCGTAATCGAAGAATATGTTGCTTTACCGGTTATATTTATTGATTATTTGGTCATTTACATGACGAGTAAAAAAGAATACGTTGCTTTAATTTTCACGTTGTATTTCTTCCTTTACTTTTTTTTTATTTTCTTTTCGTTTTCTTAGATACCCAGTTAACCCAAACCCAAATAACCCGAACCCGAAAAAACCACGACAGATTTGGGTTAGGTTTAGGGTCTAAAATGAGAACACTGAAACCCGGCGAACACCCCTACTTGAAGCAAGAAACAAACTTCAATCGTTTGTTAAATACTTGTACCCGAGCAATTAATTTTATAACCTAAAACCAGCAAACTCTTCATATGTGAGAATATAACATTTTCAATTCTGAAATTAAAAAAAAAAAAAAAAAAAAAAAAAACCTTTGACCGTTGTATGGTTAGTTTGTCACTTGTTCGTTTGAGTTATGTGTTTGCTAAGAATCTGTGATGGTGGTTTAAAATCACCAGAAAATCTATAAAATTTGTAATTACTGGTGCTTCCTTTGGTAAAGTGAATATCCAATGAAAGCCGACATCAAGAACGTCCATAGCACCTGCAAACAATTAAAAAATCGTTCATACGACCCATGACAAAACGAGTCTCGTCAATACTAAATGATTGTAATCACTTACTGTATTAATCGCCTGCCACCGCTCAAGTCTCTTGATTCTTGATTGCATATCTTCAATCACACTTTCCACAGGTGAAACAATCTCACGACTTGGTGATGATTCGGAAGAAGTACTGCTACCCTGTATATCCAAAAAAATATAAAATTATAATTATAATATTAAAATAATAACTATACTAAAGATCATGGTCATTTCAGAACTTTCTAATTATTTAAGAACTTTAAGACTCTTTTAAAACAATCATTTTATTTACTTATTTTATATATGTAGTTTTGCCATTTATTATATGTAATTTTGTGATGGAATATATGTAATCACAAGTTTGCATTATATGTAATAACCAAATTACATATATGTGTAATAACCAATTTACGTATGTGTAATCATAAAACATTAACATTACATATAATAAATGAAAAAACTAGCCTCAAATAAAATTAAATATAAAAAATAAATAAATAAAATTATTGGTTGGTAAGAGTTCTTAAAATCTTAAATTATTTGAAATTTCTGAAATGATCCTGATCATAATCCTATATACGTATGTGTGTGTATAGGTATACACATATAGTGTGAGAGAGTGAGAAGAAGAACCTGAGATTGGATGTTATCAACAAGTTCTTGTAACCGTGCAGCTTGTTGAGCATATATACCGTTTGAATTTCTGTCGGATGCTGGCAATTTTTCCAACACTATTTCAAGGTAACTCTGCAAATATATTAAAAAAAAGATACATAAAACAAACAAAAAGATACACAAATAATTGAAAAAAAAAACAACCTTTGTGGTATATGAACCATCTAGCTCAAGTTTTAAACCTGCGGCTACAACAACTTCTTTATTTGCCCCTTTGATTTGTATATAAGGACCCGATACATCGTTTAGATGATCAACTTCAATTAAAAGCTATAAAAATACCAGCATTCCCAATTAAGGTTAAAAAAATATGAACAATAATAATATAAATAAAAGAAAAACTACCTTTCCGTCTTGGTAGATATATGCAGATGCTTCTATGTAAGCTACCGCTTGATACCTATATATTAAAAAAAACACAAAGTTAAAGATTTATAAGTAATTGCATTTAATAATATTCCCACAAATATATATAAATTAAAATATAAAATATGTGAAATACCCCAGATTAAGAAGACCGGATACTGTACTGATGCTGATGTCAAAGTCTACCTTGGGTTGAATTATAAAGTCCCCTTCTTTTATAGGCTAATAAAAAGAATCGATATTCAAGAAACCGGAAAATGATATATGAATGAAAAGAAAATTAGAATTAAAAACAATTAGACCCACGGACCTCACGTATCAGCAATGCAAACCAGCCCTCACATATTCGCACTCTCATACAGTCACTTTCTGTTAATTGTCCGTTAGCAGGAATTCCCGAAAGTCTTAAATAAATATCGATAAAATTCTGAGCCGAGCTGCAAATCTTTGCAGGATCAAGTAATTTCAAGATATCTTGATACGACACCTGTAAAACGATTAGCAAGTCTTAATATGAAAACATTGTAAATTTTTTTAATTATTAAAAGTTAAATTTTTAATTATAAGTGTCATGAGATTAGGCATGTCAAAGAACCGAACGTTCAGTGAATAATTCGTGAACAGTTTGACAGGAAGTTCATTTCATCATCATCGTACTCAGTATATCCCACCAATAGCAATGCTATGGTAGGGTCTGAGGAGGGTAAGATGTAGAAAGCCTTACCTCTATCCCATAGGGATAGAGAGGCTGCTTCCGGTGAGACCCCCGGCTCGATAGTAGTTTTGCATCAAGCCTTGGACATAACGCACATAGCACTCAATCATCGGGACACCGGCTGATCGGTGCATGTGCCCTTGTCTTTCGGCTATCAACGCCACCACATGATGCCTGATTAACCTTCCACCACTTTTAACGTTATTTTCACGAGATTAGTAAAATAACGTCAAAATTAGTGCAATTTTACTTTTGCCCACCCGAGGGTTCACACATATATACATTATATGCGCGCACCGCAAGCAGGGCGTAGGAAGTTCATTTATGTTCGTTTATTTAAAAAACGAAGGAACATGAACAAAAAATTTTCGTCTTAAACGAAGGAACATGAACACCTGTCTCTTTCGTTCATTTATGTTCGTAAACATTCGTTCAGTTAAATTCGTTATGTTCGTTCATATATTCAATTACAATTTTCTGGCCCATCACAACTTGGTCTAGTTTTAAAACATACTGTTCATCACATTACTTTTAACTGGTTATAGCTCAAATATGTTTGTTCATCTATGTTCAATTATGTGCGTTCATTTACATTCGTAAATGGTTCATTTATATTGTTCACGAACAAACATGAACAAGTTCATTTTCTTAACGAACAAACACGAGCAAGAAGCCCCGCTCTTTAATTGTTCGTGTTCGATCGTTTGTTCGGTTAAAGTTTAAACAAACGAACATGAAAACATGTCTCCTTAGTGTCCGTTCGGTTCCTTAGTCTAATGTCTAATATAAATACTAGTATCAAACCCGCGCGTTGCTGCGGCGATTACAATTCGCAATGCGGTAGTTGAATATTTTAGTTTATTAATCATGTTGAATATTGTATAGCATTTCTGTTAGTTATGTTGTTCGTATAATAGTTTACAAATAATTATTACATTTATTCTTGATTTTTCTTAAAGTTTTTGTGTTAGTTGCATTTATGCGGTTGTATCATAGGGGTCGTTCATTCATGACGATATTTGATTAGCTCGAAAAATTAAAATAAAATAAGCACGTTTATTGACCATTATTGTTGTATTTCAAAATTGTTCTAATTTCGAATTTTGAATATGGGTATGTTCACCTAAATAATGTTACAAAGTGACCAAATAAAAACATTAAAATTAAAAAAAGGAAATATTGATTTATATAATTTAAACTATTAACTATCAACAAATAACAGCCTCAACTAACGAAATACTTATTGATCGGTCTCATATTTTAACATAACAATCCGCTACCAAAACCATCCTAACACCTTTGGTCTCCGGAATAATATTTTTGGCCGAAAAATTCCTTTATGATCGGTAAACTCAACCTTTTTAGGTGGTGGTCAAGTGGTGGTGTTCAAATTGAGTTTCCAGCGAAAAGGTTATGTTTCCGCGTCAAAACGTTTTTCCGGCAACCAGCGACTATGGTGTTAGGATCTTGTTATCCGCGAATCGTTAGGAGCAACGATATTAAAAGAAGATGGAACTGTCAGCTGACTTTTCATTAGGTGTGATTGTTATTTACCAATATTCTATTGTTGAAATTATTTAAATCCAAATTTCTTAAAGAAATATATAGTTAACTTTGAATTCTAAAATATAAATGTGAACTACTCGTCAAATTATTATCCTTTCTACATTCTCTTTCGGGTCTTAAATGTTAAACCTCCACTTGAAACCAAAGTAATTTCAATACAATTTACTAATTAGGTTAGTATGTACTATAAGTTTTGTAGTCAATATAATCCGCATATGAGCAATTACGAATTGGCTAGGACATGTATAAACGAAAATCTTTTTCATTTTGATTTAAAATGTTTTTCGTAATTACATAGTTAACTCAAGGGGTGGGTTTTTTCATTGGAAATCGTGTTTTGGATTACTATTTTTTTCTGTTTTAAGATTGTTTTTGAAAACCTATTTTTGTTAAAAAAAAGAGTTGCTATATAAATTATCTTATTATAAGTTATTCAACTCCACCATAGTTTAGAAAAAAGGTATGATTACACTTCTTTTAAAAAGTAAATCAATTAATTTGTTACATATTTTTGAATACACATAAATAGAATAAAACAATATTTTCATTATAATGCCATATTCATTTAAAAGGTACATTAACTAATTTTGAATATATTTTATTAATTTATCAAGTTTGTAGTAGAAAGATATTATTATTTTTCTCTTTATGATAAATTTTATTGTGGACATACCCACACATAAATGCAGCTCCGAGAATAGCACATCACTGGTTTTTTTATATGGAGGTTTGGTTTGTAGAAACAATTAAAAGCTACAAAAAAATATATATATTCTTAACGACTTATACGTTTATGTAGCTACGACTTGTACATTGTAAACGCACATTGATAAACTTTATATAGAAACGTAGACAAAAATAAGCACTTTGTGAGGGTACGTTGGAATTTGTAAAAAATATATTTTTTAAAAGATATAAGACAAAAAACCAAAAAAAATAATAATAAAATAAAATGTTGTGGGTATGGTAAAGTAAATATCTTAAAATTGAAGGGGCATTTTGAAATTTTAATTTAATCAGCCAAAATATTTAGCTTAATAGACTTGTACATTGATGCAACAATGACTTGTACGTTATGATGCACATATCAACATTTAATAAAATTTACATCGAAGCGTACACAAAAATAAGCATGTCGCAATTGTATGTTCAAAATTTATTAAAACTTAATATATTAAAAATTATAAAAGAAAAACAAATAGAAATTAAAATAGATAAATATATAGGTAAACTTGAGAGGGTGCAAGAGTAATTATTGAGGGGTAAAAGTTGTAAATATAATTAAACCATTGAAGTCGTGGATGGGTATTAATTAAAAGATTAAAACACCCTCTTAACTTCCATAAGACATGCATTAAGATTAGTACCATAAGCAAAGATACTTATACCTCTTAAAAATTAAGAGGTCCTTAACTCCTCCATTATATATAGTAGAGATATTATAATATTTATATGCATTAAAATTTAAATCATAAGATATTGTGGGCTTACTTGCTTGTTGCTTTTTAACACAAATAATGAGCTCTCAGGGGAAAGAACCGGGTCAAAATCGTTACGGATTTTCAACTGTAAGATCAAAATGAATATTAGTTAATGTGAAAAAAGTAATTAAAAGTTAATTAAATATATAAAATAAGACTTCAATTAACAGACTAACATGTGCGTGAACAAGATGTGGTTCAATGTGTAGCTGAAACATGGGGAATACGGTTGTCATGATCTCGTTTTGTGACATAAAGCATCCGGCTTTACTTTTGTCTCTTTGAACCCGAGATATTAAATGCGAATGAACGCCTCCAACCTACAGTTTATACAACAATGTCAGTAAAAATCTAGCGGCTTCATGTTACACCTGGTCATGAGTCAATGAAGATTACGATTAAAGGTTTAATTAGTAAAATAAAAAAGTTAGATAAACCAGAGCACGTCAAATAGGTTGACTGGTTCAAAAGTTGCACAAATTGTACTTTTATAAAAATTAAATATCTTGAATAAAAGTGTTTAAGGTCAACTACAATTGACCTGTTTTGACCCATTACTCAGACTCGTTCTATTTGTCGCCACTAGTTATTAATAAGGGTGTAAATGAGACAAGCTGCCCGTGAGCTGCTCGAGATCGGCTAGATAGAAGCTCAAATCGAGCCAAGGTTAAATGAGCTCAAGCCTAAATATAAGCTTGTATAATAAACGAGCCTGAGCTTTATCAAGCTCAAGCGGGTACGGGAGCCTATTATTTATTTACTTTAAAGTAATATATTAAATTATTATTATTGTTTTTAATATTATGATAAAAATAAACCTATTATTAATATAACTTTTACTTCATATATTAAATACTTATTTTTTATAATACGGAGTAATTATTATTGCCATACATAATATTATGATGAAAATAACTTAATATATATCATGTTATATATAAATTTTTTAACTAAATTAATTATAAATGTAAATAAATTAATTGATAAATAATCAAGTGAGCCAAGCTCGAGCTTTAAGAAACAGAAATAGAGCCCGAAATGAGCTGAGCTCGGGCTCGGCTCGTCAACAAAGTGATGAGATAATCTTACCACAGCAACCCAAAGGTCGAGCGACTTTCTGATATTAGGGTGCAAAGCATAGACACCTTCAACAATCACCTGCAAGAAATTATTAACATAAGTTATACAAACTTATACGTGCATTAATAATTAAATAATACATTTAATTATCAATACATACGACTCCACAATCTTCATCAACTTCAAGTTCTTTAAATCCACTTCGGGCGCCACTCTCCAAATCAAATACAGGTACTTTTGTTTTTCGACCTCTTCTGATATCGTTAATATTCTAAAATAAAAGGATTGTTAGTATTTCAAGATTTCATTTCTATTTTAATTCAATGAAACTTTTGTTACCTTTGTGAGTAAAGCTAAATCGAAGGATCTGAAATCATCATACTTGAAATCTTTTACTTGCTCAGACTTATAATAGCTTTCGAGTGAAATAACTTCACAACCAACAATATTTGCCATTTTACGCGCCAAACTAGTTTTTCCTGACCCACTTGGACCTCCTATAATAATATAGCCGTATCATGTTAAAATGTTATATTTCCATCAATAAACCGATATGTATGTTAATATTATACATAAACCGATATTTCCACTTGCAGTACTTGGCATAAAAGTGGTTCAAAAAAGAATGTGTGTGTTCTTCTCAGAACCATAGTATGTTAAAAACAGCGAGAACCACATAAGACATACACAATTCGCTTCAATGAAAAATGTAAAACTGAAAAACAAAATTTCTATGTATCTTTCCATTCTTTCTTTGATTTTATCTCCTAGCTCCTGATTTTTTTTATTTTTTTATTTTTTTTATTAAAAACATGTGCATATATGCATTTAATAAAATACTATATTTTATTAAAAGATATCTTAAATATTAAAATCCACTTCCATTTTAGTCAATTATATACTAATAGCACAAGGGTTAATGTGGTTCTCGCAGTTCTTAACATATTACTGGTTCTAAAATAAACGCTCTCCTAAACATAGAGTGGGTGTGTGTGTACTCTGTGTGTGTATGCATACATATATGCATATATATATATATATGTATATATATATCTATAGAGAGAGAGAGAGACCTATCCCGACTATAACTGGCGATCCCTTGTGCTCTAACAAAGCCTGAAATAATGAAAAGAAACATTTTCAAATCAAAACTTAAGAGTAAAATAATTTCACCCACTATTTTATAATACTGACCTGCGTTGCTTGAACAGCAAGCAACAGTCCTCTATCAAGATCAAAAGAATCAGGCATTGGGGCAAGTTGCAAATTATCCCTATCCCTAAAAGGAGTATCTGTATACAAAATATAAGATTAAACAATGCATATTTACACACATGTAACCTTTTAAAAAGATATTATTTTTACTTCTTTACTAAAAGCTACATGATACATACCTCCATCAACAACTGACCCGTCTAATGATATGAACCGCCAAGGGGCCAAAACAGGGTCCATTTTGGACTTGGTTGGTGATCGGGTCCACGGTTGAGATAGATCATCATCTCGGTTCATAAGTTCGGGTCGAATCCGAAGCGGTCTGGGTGCAACAATTGGTGGTTCTCGGTTTATTGATGAAGATTTGGTGGCCATAGGTGGAGGTGTATTTAGGCGGGGTACACCTGTAATAAATATTGTTAAATGTAGTTAAAAATTGTATTTTTAAGGTTTCTTTGTGTTTAGCCCACGGGGCCAAGTTAGGTTTTTTAGGGTTTTTTTTATAAACGAACCAAACAAAATCAAACAGATTACGTAAGTGTTCGTTCATTAAATTTTAACTGAACAACGATCGAACAACAATCAAACAAACAGGGTTCTCTTGTGTGTTCATTCATTAAGAAAATGAACATGTCCGTGCTCGTTTATGTCCGTTCATTGATAGTATAAATAACGGTTCAAGAACGTAACCGAAAGAAAAATAAACTGAACATCAATCTTGGCTTAAAAATTAATAAAACCTGACTAAATTGTAGCAGGTGATATCTTATTTCATAAACTAGACTAAATTAATGGGCCTAAAAATTTTAAGTAAATATATAAACGAAAATACATGAACAAACGCAAACGAATGTTCACAAACATAAATGAACAAACGAGGCATTTGTTCATGCTCGTAACCAAATGAACAACAGTTGTTCATGTCCGTTCCTTTATTAAATAAACAAACTTGCAGCCGAACGATTCACTAAACGTTCGGTTCGTTTACAGGCCTAAGCAGATTAGATGACTAGATTAACAACATTTGAAAATAATATGATACCTTGGCTGTCAAGAATCATTTCAAGATACGATTTAGTGATCCATGGGCCGTTGATTCCCAATCTTGATGCCTCTGCTTCAACAATCTAAGAAAAAGATAATAAATCATGCATGTGTGCGTGCTAACGGTGTTAATGACAAAAATACCCTTGAAATAAAAACATACCTTTCTATCTCTGCCCCTGAGAACTATGTAAGTTTCAGAAAGAGTGTCTATGGTCTCTAGGGATATTGAAAGATCTCCATAAATGATTGATTTAGATGCCCGTTTATAACTGACAACAACGTTGTACCCCAAAGCTAGCAAACCGCCAAGTGTCATTCTTCCAACCTGTTAAAATTTTATCGAAAGAACTCGATAAAAAGGAAAAGCAAAAAAGAGAAAGAAACTCGTAATATAACAGCTAGATTCGGTTTTGGGCTGGTTTTGGAAAAAATTGGTCTTTGAAAAAACATAAAACCAAACAGTGGATTTTAGGTTAAGTACGGTTTTTCCGGATTCATGCACACCGTAGTATAACTATGTTTACCTCAAACTCGGCTTTTGGCCTAATAATGAAATTTTTGTCAACAATTCTTTGGTCACCAAGTGAAAGATAGTATCGGATGCCACTCTGGCGAACCTTAATCCAGTCATTAACACGCGCCTCTTCGTCTGCAGACGGAGGCCTTAAGTACATCTCAATAAAACTGAAAAAAAGTGTTTATTAATGTCATAACAAATTTTAAAAGATAAATGTGGAAAAGAAAGTGTAATGCAAGAAGTTGATAACTCACTTATCAATCTGTGCTTCCTTCTTTGGAAAAAAGGAGTAGGCTGACTGTTCACCTTCTAACTGATACAACAGTTGACTAATTAAAATGGTCAGCCGTTAAAATCAACAACTTAAATAAACAATAAAGAAAAAGACAGACCTCAGTTTTACATTTGAGTTTGTAAATTGAGTCTCTAAACGATGCACCAAAACTGTTGTTAATTCTAATCTGCAAGAAAATAATATCAGGAAAATAATATAATATAAAGTTGGAACCTTTAATGACCTACCTGCGCATGATGAAGATCGGGCTCGATATGTTTCCTAAATAATGGAAATATGCTATCAATTAAATTGTCTAACGAACGAGAATCCCCAATGTCATATTGAACTTTAGAAAGTAGGCTAAAATGAACCCCACCAACCTGAAATTCATATTTGTAATTAGTATATTAATTATTTGTTGCGAATAGCGACAATAATAATGAGATCAAAGTAATTAATTACCACCGCAACACGAATATCGAGCAGTGATCGCAATCTTGCATGTAGAGCATATGTACCATCAACTATCACCTAAAATAATGCAATATAAGAACAATTATGTCTAAAATATAAATAAAATGGAAAATGGAAGTTATATGTGCTCAGTGTTCACCACCCCAAAAGAAGTACTCTTGATTTCGTTACTTCCAACACGTCTTTTTTGTTGAAAGTCAAACACCGGGGTCAGTATATCTTTGCCCATTAATAAGTCCTATATAAAGAAACAACTTTTAAGCATAAGAAACCAAATGACGTCTTTTAGAATGTTCTAGAAGATCTTTGTACAAAACCTGAAGATTTTGGACAAGAAGATCAAAATCGATTGAATTCAAATCGTTTCCTTCATCGGCTCCGGTGCCATAATTCTCCATTGATATAACACTACAACCGATCACGGATGCCACCTTCTCTGCCAAACTGTACACATCATCATCATTCAATTTGCATGTTTCTGTCATTACGTGCATTCCAATTACATGGTGTATCACAATTTAATATTACCTTGTTTTACCAGATCCACTCGGGCCGCCAATGCCAACTGCTACAATACCTTCTTTCTTTGAACGAAGTTCTTGAATCGATTTTACCAATAAGTAATATCCACGATCGAAAGACTACAAAAGATCCAAAACACAAAGTAATTACTAACAAAATCATCAAGTTTGCAACTTTATAAGTTCACGAATACAAAGACTACAAAAGGTCCAAATCACAAAGTAATTACTACAAAAGTCATCAAGTTTGCTGCTTTATAAATTATAAGTTCACAATTTCACAAATGCAAAGACTACAAAATGTCTGAATCAATAATTCCTAGAAATATTATCAAGTTTTCAACTTTATAACTTCGCAATGTCACGCATGTAAAGACTACAAAGGTCCAAAACCCAAAGTAACTACTATAAAAGTCATCAAGTTTGCAACTTTAAAAGCTTCACAGTTTCATAAATGTAAAAATTCAATTCCCATATAAAGTTTCATGTAGGCATGACACCTGGCATCGAAGATCATAACATTAAACACTGCAAATGTAAACAGTCAACCACCACCTAAATTGGATGTCATGAAATTGAATTGCATACCGATTTCGATTGATCTAGTTCACATTGTCACCAGAAACAAGAGTCTTGAGTCTTGACTAAAATCAACTACAATACACACTCAATTTTGACTTTTTTTTACTAAAATTATATCATGATTAAAACAACATTAAGCTTCTCAAATGCTATAATGTCATTGATTGACTTGTTACAGACTTGCAGACATAAAACTTAAGTAATGCAAGTATTAAACTTATCCTAATTTCACTAATGATCACAAAATTGACATATTGAAAGTCAAAATTAAGCCCCTTTTTAACATCAAAACTCGTTGATCGAAGTAATCAACACATTACTGCAACGGGTCTGACCCAAAACCCCAAAATAAACAAAACTTTCGCTGCGTAATTTCGTCGAACACTTGGCGTGCAGAACTAAAACTCCAATAAACAAAATTAATCACCTTTGATCACATAACCGACAACTAAAACCAGTTGATCGAAGCAATTAACACATTAACGTAATGGGTCTGAACCAAAACCCGAAAAAAAACAAAAATTTTCACTGAGTAATTTCGTCGAACACTAAGCGTGCACAATGAAAACCCAAAAAACAAAAAATTGAGCCACTTGATCACATAACAGACAACTAAAACCCATTGATCGCAGCAATTAACACATTAACGTACTGGGTCTGAACCAAAATATAAAAAAAAATCAAAAATTTTCACTGGGTAATTTCGTCGAACAATTGGCGTGCAGAACTAAAACTCCAATAAACAAAATTAATCACCTTTGATCACATAACCGACAACTTAAACCAGTTGATCGAAGCAATTAACACATTAATGTACTGGGTCTGAACCAAAATATTAAAAAAAATCAAAAATTTTCACTGGGTAATTTCGTCGAACACTTGGCGTGTACAGTTAAAAAAAAACCGAAATCAACGCACCGCGTGAAGAGGAAGAGACTGGAGAATTGAGGGAGATGAAGATGAAGTTGAGGGTGTCTGTTGGTAGTAATCACGGCCACCTTCTTGTAATACTCGGTGGACTACATCGTCATCCATGATTTGCAGCAGCAATTGAAATTGAAAATTGAAGAAAATTGAAGAAGAAGAAGACGAGAGAGAATAATAATAATTATTAATAATAATAATAATAATAATAATAATATAAATAATATATTATGTTTTTTTAGTAAAGGTTTGGTTGTGTATACGCATAGACTATGTATTTTGCTATTTGTTGTTGATGTTTTTCTGGTGTTGTGTTGTAATTGTAATTATCTTTTGTTTTGTTTTGGATTTAATTGGTTTTGAATTAAATTTTGGATGATAATCCCTAATTATATATTTATATGGCTTGAATCATTTTATAAAGATGATACACTGAAATAGAATAGATAATGATGTAACGATTTGTAACGTATGTATTTTCTTTATGAGATTTTCAGGAATGTTGACATGATTAAAAAGAAAGTTAATTTATAATTAAGAACTCGTGTTTATCGAGGTGATTAATGAATTGGAGGGACTGGTAAAAGCATCTTCGATGATGACGAAGGTGGCACTGGATCCGACGTGGAGTGTAAGTGGAAGGGAGAGAGAGGTGAAATGGAAGAGAAGGTTGGTGAGGTGTTTGGAATTCTAGACGAATTTACGAGGCATTCATATGAGTTTTGTGACGAGGTAGGTGAGAGAGAAATGAACAAGAGAGAAGATAACGGGGTGAGGAGACGATTTTAAATATATGAATTGGGAGATGTGTTTGAGTTCATGTTTTTCCGGTGGCATAGTTATGTTTTGGTTTGGATTTTAATGGTTTTAAAACTGAATTTAAGATGAAAACTTTTAACTACATGGCCTAAGAGAAAGTAATTTTTTTTTGTTTTTAAATTTTATATTAATACGTAAGAAACTATTATTTTTGGAATTTTTTGTTTGTTTTTACAATGATAGGGGAAACTAGAATTGAGAAGCGATTTGTAACGTCTTTATTTTCGGTGTAATGAAATATACAGAAATGTTAATGTTAGATGGAGTTGTTGAAATAGAAGTGTAACAAGTTTATATTGTATAGTCAAGATTGCGTAAGCGTGAGTTTGAGGTTAACTTAAGTGAGTAAAGTTTGAGGTTAACTTAAGTGAGTAAAGTAAGGAACTAGAGGGAACTTTTAGAGCGTCTCCAACAACGTCGGACTGAAATGGAGTGTGTATATGGAGGTGAGAGAGACGGTGATAGGTCACGAATTTCAAATAAATGGTGAGGCATTTTTGTATATCTATTTTAAGAAGAATGGTTGTTAACTAAGCGATGTGAATACATGTTATCCATTTTGAATGACGATTAGGGAATTGAGAAGTTAGGAGTGATAGCCGCTACTAAAGCGTCACAAAATATATATGAGGGTGGAGTGTGGTAACTAGCCAAGAATATAATCGGTGACAATCTCCTTAGTTTAGGAGCCGATCATTCATAGTAAGCTCTAGGATGTCTTTAGTATTGCTTGAATTTGTAAACATTCGTGTAATATGATAACTATAGTTCTCTTGTACACTGGGAATTTTGTAGTTGACAATCTGTTTATATTATTATTTAAACCTATTATCAAAACCAAAAGCTAGTTATTGTGCTTGAATTGTTGTAAATTGAAGTGAATATTATGCTTACAATGAAACTTGAAATTTGAGTGTTAGTAGGATTTTATAAAAAGTTGTACGAAAATGAGTGACACTCGCACCTTAAACTTACTATGAGTTATTTTATGACTACATTAGAACCGAAGTTCATGTCATGTCCAATGCGGGTTTATGTTAAAACACCATATGATAAAAAATATTAAAAAAATAAAAGAAAAAAAGGTTAATGTATGTTTCAGACTTCTTATCAACATTCTAATATTCTATAACAATTAATTAAATGCTAATACACATTGATTGAAATAATTAAGTGTTAATGAATTATACTTACTATGACAGAGCTCGTGTGATACACGAGTGGTTAAAGAAATACAACAAAAAAGTTAAATTTAATAATATACATAATAACACTCTTTTGGATTAATAAGATATAAATGATGATAAACAAAATTTTAGAATTCAAAACTCTGTACAAACCACTTTAATACGACAATGGATAGTGATCAGTGTGATCAGAAGAAATGCTAAGATCATTATAATTAAAATAATCAAGGTTAACTTATAATATACTAATAGGATATTTAATGAAATTGTATATATATTCATTCATCTTGAATATTTCAATAATTTATTACTCCTTGTGTCCCTCTTTAAATGTCATGGTTTGATAAACATAAAATTCAAGATAAATTGAATGATTACTTCTTTATTTACCAAATGATATAATGTTCTTGAAAATTGAGTTTATCAATATTGTTTATTAATGTTATGGGTGTTTGGGATTCCTTATTTTGACTCCTTATAACTTTTCATTGAGTTGATAAATTACAAAGTTGTAACTTATGGAACTTTTCCTCTCACAATAAAAGCAATCTCAAACACCTTATTCTTTTTCAAAAAGTTTATAAGTTATAAGTTTGTGAAAATAAGCAATCCTAAACACTCATTTAGTTGTGTGTGTTTAATGGTAAACTTAGAAAATGACTAATAAAATTTGTAAGCGGACATTTGTAATGAGACTTAAAAAAATATGAACACTTTTAATGAGACGAATAAAGTAATTTATTGGGATTTTCAAAAATAACATAATTGATTTTCAAATATAACATAATAGTTATAAGTTATATAATTAGATGAACTACCTCTACTAGTGTGGAGCCCGAAAGTTTTCACGTAAGAACAGAAAATTTTCAATTGACTATCGTTATATACTAACATGGGTCAGCCACGATTTTTACACTACATCGATACTTAAAAAAATCACATGGGATAGCCGGACCCCGTACTATAAGGGTGGGTCCACCACTGAATCTTTACTGTTACGAGGTTTTCAATATAAGTTAATTATTTTAAGTGAAAAATCGATATAAATCGACAAAGCCCGCTCGTTTGGTTTGTCGTTTTTTAAAACCATAGTTACCGTTTCTACCCTGAATTTTTATCAAAACAAATAGAAGTGTAGAACCCAAGATACACCCTTTAAAGACTAGCCATATTTAGTTATTTACACCAAACACAAAACAAACAAATAGAATATCCATTCAATAATATATTTATCTAAGGCTTAGTGTAGTGGGGTGACGATTTGGGTGAAAAGAGGCGATTTTTGTGGTGCACACCGCCCCCTGGGCGAATTTGGGGCGAAAAGGGGCGGGGGCGAGGTGAATTTGTCGCCTGGCATCATATTGATTTTATTATTATATTAATATGTGTTATATATATATATATATATTATTGTAGCCCCTACACCATTACACCTCAAAAACAAAAATTCACCCTTTACTAACTGGACACCACATGATGCAAAACACTCCAATTTGTAGCCTCTCCACTATACATAGCCTTAAGAAAGGAGTAGCTACTCCTCACCAGCCGAACCCCCATGGGGCCTGATAGCAACCACTTTATCTTTCTCCACCATTTAACTTTACTTTCAAGATTCTATCACAATTACACCCTTTAATTATAAGTTTATATGGCCCATTTTTAAATAAAAGTGGTGGCCTAGATACATATAATATGATTATTGATTTATCTAGTCTAGTATAATCATATACTCAACTTTATACAATGTGTTAAAATATATTACTAGTTTAAAGATTGCTAACTTAAAATGGGTTCAAATTAGTCAGCACCACTTACATAAAGATAATAATGAGACAAGTATTGGTAATTTCAGTCTCATACTATAAAATTATGGATGATAAGTGGTTTGACACTCGCTAGGCACCCATTAGTCATTGGGTTCATGTGTATCAGGTATAATCGTTTATGGTTTTATTTTGTTAAAAGAAATCTCGTTAAGATGTTCATTACTCGAAACCGACCTAAAACTCATCTAAAAACCGGACTTGAAATATCAAATGCTCAATTAATTTCTAATAATTATATATTTTTCAGTAAATAAAGTCTTCAACATATCAAATGCTCAACCTATCAAATCGATTCGGTTGGGGCACAAAAAAAAAAGATATTTTTTGATTTTTTTCAAATCGGTTAGGGTTCAAAAGGTTTCAGTGAACGCCACTACGAAGTCGTACGTGATCCTGCCGGTTGGGTCGGGTCCAAACCATTTTTTTGTTGAAGTGAGTCGGGTCAGAACCCGGTTTACAAGGCTCGTATGTAAGTTTTGTACATCTCTAGGCCGGACCAAAACCGAGACTGGACCGCTATGGCAATTGATTTCTGGTCGGTCCGATAATCTGTTGGGCCATTTATTATGGGCTGCAACTTGCTGGGCTCATAATGGTGATTTCTTCGCATTTCACAAGATTAATTTTGTATTAAATAAACTAGGCTGCAACTTAATGGGCTTTCAAGATATATTAACAGTTAACAACTCACAAGGTTTGAATTTTATTAAATAACTGGGCTGCAAGTCTGCAACTATTTCAGAAAAGTTTGGTTGCTATCATAATTAATTCAAAAGTTTTCTTAGTTATCGAGAAAATAAAAAACTAAATTGTTATATTAACTTTAATGAACAAAATGTGAAATAATGTTTAATAAATTCGAATGATAATAATTTATAACGTTCAATTAAAGAATAACAAGACAACTAGATAAAGAATAAATATCTACTTTAAAATTTCTGTAAACTTATTGCAAATGATCATAAATAAGTATACATAAAAACATTATAAATAAATATACAAAGTCCTCTTTGCAAATTACCATAAAAATAAATATCTATACAAAAAATTATTATATAAAAACCAAAGTGAGTAATGTACTCAAATACCGGTACCGAACCATACATTCAATGCGACATTTGATACCCGGCTTTTTTCAAATTTGGTTCGGTCTTTTCAATAAAAATGCTGGTGCTGGTACAATTTATTCCTACTTGAGTTATTACTATGGTGGATATAAATTAGATTAAAGATGTCATGAATGACGATTGAATAGTGAAGCACAAAAAACTTGAACTCGAAACCGGGTTTTTTTTATACTCGGGTTTAATACTTGAACCCGTACCTGACCCATAGGGTACGGATATGTTTTGCATTTCAGTACCAAAACCTGTGCTGGGAACCGGACCAATTTGTACCCGGTAATACCCAAAACCGGAACCAGTTCCATATCGAGAACCTGATATTTCCAATACCCAAAAACGGTTTTTCAAATACCTGATCTATACCTGAAATTGCCGAAAAAATAACCGGAAAAATACCCCTAAAAGTGCAACCCCTTAAAAATCCAATCTATATTCGAAAAATACCCGGAAAAAACCTCGAAAATAGGACTTTTTCAATACCCGAAAATAGGGTATTCAAATACCCGGTTTTATACCCAACCCGAACCCGATGCATACAATATAGTTTTTATAGACAATACTCGGACCTGAACCCCACCTGGGTGTTGCCAACATCTGACTTTTCAATACTCAGTCATACTCGAACCCGGTCCATATCTGAAACCGGGTATTTGTAAAACCCAATATGTGCACCTCTAGGATTGAGGACCAACCAAATTAGAGGTGAAGAGGTGAATATTTGGGCTGAATTTGCCTCTTGGTTGGGCCAAAGATGGACTCAATTTAAATGGGTTATTAAACTATTAGTTATTTAGTTGAGCTAAAGTTGGCCCAATATGAGAGACGATGATTCACAATGTGACAACTAGCATTCATGGCTGAGTACTTGTTTTTCCGTTATATATAAGTTTGACGAGTAATATTTGTATTTAACAATTGAATTTTACGAATTGTGACAATTGGGTCGTAGTTATTCTTGTGGTTGTTGTTTGGTTGTGTTGATTAACGGACGGGCTATCGTATATTACGCATTTGTTAATTTTACCATTAGTTGGGAAAAAAAAGCGATAGGTAGGAATTATATAATATAAGCCCTAGGTTAGTGATTTAATCAATATAGGTTATTGCACATAAAGCTAACAAGCTGTGATCCTATATAGTTGTATCGTAATTATGTTTAAACATTTAAACGGGTGTTAATCATAGGCATTATTGATTTTACGTGAATTTGACATCTTTTGCATTTAGTTTTAAAATCAACTAATATGTGCATGCCACTCATAGATACAACATCATACTTACTCCAACTATTTAGGTTATGGATGATTAAAACGATGGTCATCTATAACATCAATAACCCAAAATCGAATTAGAAAAAAAAACATTAAAGTGTACTTATGGAGCTCCCCTTAGCGTTGTTTCGAACAACTCTTACGGATCCTCGTTAGTGCATGCACCTTGATCCGGCTCCAAAAACCAAACCCATTTCTCCTTGTTCACCATTGCCTTATCTTGGTTATGTTTCACATCTCAACGTCATAGACTCATAGTACCTTTACCCTATCAGTTGTTCAATGACGTACTGCCATCACCTTGTCACCCTATATCCATCCAGTTAGAGGTGCATAAATCGGGTTTTTCAAATACTCGAGTTTGGGTATGACCGGGTATTGGTAATACCTAGGTCGGGTTCGGGTTCGTGTATTGTCTCTAAAAGTCATACCCTATGCATTGTTGGAAAACTTGTATTATAAATCCAGAAAATAAAACGAAAATAAACAATGCAGTAAAACCGGGCTTGTGTTTAACACAATTCCCTTAAACAGATTCTCGGTATGTTCCCAGGGTACTCCGGTTCGAAACAGAATCGGTGCTCTGCCGGACTCGGACACTTGCCTGAAACGTAAACGGAAATAATATTGTTGCTGTAATAGGAAGAAGATGAAGTGTGTTTGTTCTGGTGTGTCTACAAATGAAGAACTGGTCTGTTTATATAGCCATACAATCACAATAATAATAATCAATACTGTTAATGACTAATAAATAATAATAATATCAAATAATGGCCATTAGTGCAGATTATAAAACTGAAAGCCATAATCATTCTCTTAATGATTATTAATTGTATTGACTGGACCAGTTTTGAATTTCAAAAACAAATTCAAAAAAACATTCGTGTCCGCGGGACGTACGGACACGCACGAGTTCGATGAATTTCTAGTCCAGAAACCCAAATTTGCACCCCGCTGCGCGCGCGTAGAACTTGTGGTAAAACATGTCACAAAGAATTCAAATGGGTGTAAGGATTCCACCTTATAAACCATTCATCATTTTGTTCCCAAACCGATTTGGGACAAACCTTTACCACTTCCTTCATTCACACTTAAAACTTCCAACATGCATTAGGTTCGGGTCGGGTATAGAACCGGACATTTTAAAACCGGGTATTTGAATACCCTATTTTTAGGTATTGAAAAAACCTTATTTTCGGGTTTTTTTTGGGTTTTTTTCCAGGCATTTTTCAGGTATAGATTGGATTTTTTAAAAGTTTGCACTTTTTAGGGGGTATTTTTCGGGTATACATCGGGTATTTGAAATACCCGGTTCGGCTTTTCGGGTATTATCGGGTACAAATCAGTTCAGGTTCGGGTTTTAGTACCGAAATGCATACCATAGCCGTACCCTACGGGTAGGGTTGGGTACGGGTTCGGGTATTAAAAACCCGGGTAATAAAAAAACAGGTTGCGGGTTTTTATTTCGGGTCCAGTTTCGGGTTCGAGTTTTTTATGCACCTCTACGTCCAGTTGCTTCCGTCTCCTAGTCGCCCAACACTAACGCTATTAATATTTCTTGATTGCTGATCGACTAAAAAAACAGACTTATCAGTTGTTTCTCATGCTCTCAAATCTTACACTTCACACATTTATAAAATAAAAAAAATAAAAAAGTTATTTTAATTTACAAAACAATAGCTCGTGAATAAGAAGAATTAAACAAAATGCATTGATGTTTTATACTTTAACTTAGATGCAAACAACAAAAACGTCTCAAACCATTAGTTAAAGTTGATGTAACATATGTATAGCTAGGATTCAATGGACCAATTGCAAAGACACAAATTGGTGTTAAAGGTGTGATGTGTATGAAAGTTGGTTCGATAAGGTTCGATGGGCATGGGTGATTGAGGGCAGGGTGAAGCCCATTAAGCCGACGACATGAACCTCTTTGGGCTCACATGCCCCAGCCACCTTCCTAACTTCCATAAAAGTCACTTTAAACTACTTATCTTAGGACCACTTCTTTTTACTCATTTTTTTTCATATTTTTTTAATTAAACCATGTACAAATATGTTGAGCGCGGATCGGTTCAGTTATTAGGCGAAACCAAAAAGAAGTCATCGTTTGTTTGAATATATAAATCGTTCAGTTTTTTTGGTTTTCGGTTATGGTTTCGGTTCGGCTATAATCGATTTTTTTCTTTCCAATTTTCAGTAGACATTGTAAAAAAAAAATTAATAATGAAATGATGATTTTAAACTTGTAAGAAGGTGTTAGAGTACCACATATATTAGGGCTAAGCACGGTTCACTTCGGTTCGGTTATTAGGTGAAATTGAAACCAAAGTCATCGGGTTTTTAATATACATACCGTTTGGTTTTTCGTTTTTTTGGTTTTGGTTTGGTTATAATTGTTTTTTTTTTCAATTTTGTGTAGACATTGTAAAAAAAATTTAAAAATTTAATGATGATTTTAATCTTGTAAGAGTGTATTATAGTATCGCATATATATTAAATTCAAAATAAATAAATATGTAAAATATGCTTTAATAAATTCGAATGGCAATAACGATTAAATAAATAATAACAAGAAGACATGACTCGGTGGTGAGTTTTTCGGCAAAAACGTTTTTTTGACGACCTGCAACTAACGGCGTTAGGGGTCTATTAGTCGCGGACCGTTGGAAACAAAGACGTTAAAAAATGGGATCGTCAGCAACCAATTCATTAATTTGGACCGACAACAACCAAAAGATTATATTTGATATTAATAAATACCAATAACATTTTAAGAAACCATGTACTTTTGTATAGCGTAAATGAAAAATATAACGTCGAAACGGGGGCACAAATGCGGTTTATAAATGCGTGTTTTGTTGAAATGAATTGTATTCTAGTGTTTTTTTTCACTTATATGTAGACATTGTAGAAAAATTTAAAAAATGAAATGATGATTCTAAACTTGTAAGACGTATTAGAATACCACATATATATTGAATTTAAAAAACAAAAAATAGGCACGTGTTACGTGGAACTATAGGAATACAAAGTTATTATATTTGTAGAGTTTAAAATTCAACAAAGTTCTTAATAAAAAAACACTAAAAGTTTAGTCACAATCTATACTCATCATCTTATTTATTTCAAAGTTTAGTCACTTTTTTCATCATCTTCATAATCTTTATCACCATCAATCGGTTCGGTTCATTTTTTTAGGTCTTTTAAAAATGGAAAGCCGAAATCGAATATTCAGTTTTTCAAAAATAGAAAAATTAACCGTCGGTTATTACTTCGGTTTGGTTCCTTCATTTAATTCGGATGCTCACCACTACCTTTTGTATCGCGTAAATGGAATATATAACGTCTAAATGGGGGCGGGAACGTGGTTCCAACATGTGTGTTTTTGTTGAATTGAATCATATTCTCGTACAATTTCAAATGAAACTCAAATTCATTTTGAGACTGACATATAAACGTGGTTCTAAGATGTGTGAAGTTGAAATGAATCATATTCCCGTGTGGTTTAAATAGAAACTCATATTCGATTGATGTAATGTAGCCGAAACTAAAAAGGAGATGAAAACCAACATAGAATCTTGAGAAGTATAGAATACAAAGATTATTAGGGACCGATATCTTAAGTTGCATACTTGGTGAAAATCGGAAAGCGAATGAAGATGCATGTTAATAACACCTAATAATCGTCGTTAAATTCTTTTTTTTAAAGACCGGTTGTATTAAAAATTTAAAACGAAAGAAAAAAAGTAACCCAGTAAGGAACTAGGCGCCTAACAACAAAATAGGTACATCACAATACAAACATAAAGAAAAAACCTGAAACAACACACGATTAACCAACATTAAACGACATCCATCCTCGCAAACCAAGCCCAGGACTTACTAGTCGTTAAAACACTTGAGCTCAACAATTGGGTTTTCTATTTAAGATTAGGGGGGTTTTTAATATACTTATGAAAAAAGAATATATGACTAAAAAGATACTTTTTTTTTCATTTTACAATACACACCGTCCGTTTAAATTCAAATGATATTAAATTTAGTACCTTTGATGTTTAAATTTGGGTGGGCAAAAGTAAAATTGCATTAATTTTGACGTTATTTTACTAATCACGTGAAAATAACGTTAAAAGTGGCGGAAGGTTAATCAGGCATCATGTGGTGGCGTTGATAGCCGAAAGACAAGGGCACATGCACCAATCAGCCGGTGTCCAGATGATTGAGTGTTATGTGTCTTATGTCCAAGGCTTGATTCAAAACTACTATCGAGCCGGGGGTCTCACCGGAAGCAGCCTCTCTATCCCTATGGGATAGAGGTAAGGCTGTCTACATCTTACCCTCCTCAGACCCTACCATAGCATTACTATTGGTGGGATATACTGAGTACGATGATGATGATGAATGTTTAAAGCAAACTTAATTTTGGAATATTCTTAACGCTTAGTTTTTATGTAATCTAGTTATGAAGAAATACAAAAAAATACATAAAAGTTTAAACAATAATAAATACATTTAAGAATATTATTGCTTACCCGTAAATCTTTACATTATCCATATAACGACAACTTTCATTAAACCACTAGTTAGACACTAGGGATAAAAAATGAACAGCAAAGAAAAACCGAGAATTATCACAAAAACTTACGCCAATCAGTTATTAGAGCGGCCCCAAATTTAAAGGTACCCCAAAGATTTAATGTTGTCCAACTTTTTGCTTAAGTTCGAAAGTTTGTTTTTAAATATAACTACATTTCTTAATTTCCAAATGCACAAACAAGTTGTGATGATAATCCCATGAAACACTTTTTTCTTCCGATGTCCAAGGTTGTTAGACTCGTGCACTGTCAGAAGGTCGCGCACCGACAAAGCAAAGATTGGGAGAACTTGACACCAATTGTGTATGAATTGCCAAATCAAAGTGGCAAAATGACACGAGACTAGGAGATGCTTGCTCGATTAATCTTCCTCTCCGGGCAACCTACAAACCATGGGCCCACATTAATCTTTATTTTGGTTAGGCCCCTAAGGATCGGAATCCTATCTATTTTGGCATTCCAATCAAAGATGTTGGCTGTTAAAGCAAATCCTAACCTATATGTATTTAGTTCATAATCGACTTCTAGATTTATGATGTGATAAGAGATTTATGAGAGATATTGAGTGACACCATGGAAACACATAACCAACTATGTAAAGTTCTATACGATTGATATCTCTCGCATGGTTACAATATAGCTCTGTATTTATAGAGACATAATCGCATCTACCTATCGTACTATGCTCCTATCATTCCCCCCGTGGGGGGGGGGGGGGGGGGCTAACATGTCACTATCTCGGTATATTCTAGGTGTGATCTTTTAGGCCACCATTTCCTACTATAGAAGTTAGTCATGATCTTCCTTTTGTCTCTATCTGGTAGATGCGATTCTCTTGTCTTGTAACTGTAGATCTGATATTTGGGGTTTTACCCCTACATTGGTTTTAATATGAATTCAAATATTCCAATATAAAACATCGGAGGAGAGTTGGTTTTGGTCCTTAAACAAAATGTTCTTCATGGAGTTAACCAAGAAAGACCTTGACGGTCATTGAGCCACTTCCAACAGTCCGGATGAGGACTGAAGAAACACTAAGTGAACCCACAGGCAGATTATAGATAATCTGGGGGTTAAGTAATGTTTCCCACGAATGAGGTCCAGCAGAGAAGGTTGTTCTTCAGGGGACCTGCAAAACAGACACCGTAAGCTCGTCACTGAGAAGGGGGGGGGGGTTCCTCCTTGTGACCACCCTCCGGCGTGAGAATCAGACTAGATTGCTCTGAATATAAGTGTATATTAAGAGATTGCTAGATAAGATTGAGATAACAGATGATGTCCTTACCATTCCAAGGTGTTGGAGTATTTATAGCCGAGGGTAGGTTTCCAAGCAGGTACAGCCGGCTGAATAGTATTCCTGTTCTACCAACAGTGGACGTACGCACAGGCCATGCTGGTTGGTGGATAGGTTACGGCCAACAGTAATAAGGTCGGCTGTATACTGTTCCTTTACTGCCGGCTGCGCACTGTTCCACCAACTGTAGGCTGCGCACGTCCCCTCGTAAGGGTTGGTGAGTAGGCAGCGGCTAATAGTGACAAACAGTACTAGAGGGTGCTCCTCCTCGTATTGTTGTCGGTGAGCTGTCACCCTGTGATTAGTTCATGGGCTGCTTGGTCAAATTGTCTGTTCCGCCCATACCTTAGTAGGTATAGTACGAAAGACCTTCCAGAAGCATACGGACTGGCTCATTTAGGCGGGAGTATTCCCGCCTTGCTCATTCCTTCATGTGACTACTGAAGTAACGAATGCCTTGTGCGTGTAGCCTTGCTGTTAGTGCGGGTAGCCTTTCCTGATGGCTTGTATCCGCAACTGCGGGAACAGCTGGCGTACTGCGCGTAAGGTTCTTTGAGCATGGTGGGTCCTGCTGGAGCAGTTGGTCATTGCGCAGACGTCCCTGTTCAAGGTGAGTCTTGCGGGTCCAACTGGGCTCTGCTGGGACCTACCTCTTCAAGTCCCCCCAGTCCAATGTTCTTCTCATGAATTATTAATAAGTGAGGTGAACTTTTGGACTTAGCAAGGGGTTTTGAAAAGGGTTTAGTTTTTCGGTTTTCCGTGGTGATTCATCCCGCGGTTTTCCTGATGTCACGCAGAAATTCCCGACTTTTCTGCTTGATCTTTGGGTGTGAAGCGGGTAGGTTTGTAACCTCCTCGCACATCAGGAGCGTTGAGTCCTACTTGTGTGGATTCTCCGCGGGGTTTTGGTAGCTTTCAACATACTGATCAATTATGCTAAAACCACCAATCCCATCATGGAGTTTCGAACAATATAGTTCTCGACGTTCCCGCCATGCGGGGATGTTATTCCCGTTCCCGCCAGCATGGCCCATTAGATCCTTCTTGGTTTGAATTCCCTGCAGAGTGCTAAGTATGTAAAGGGTTTTGCCTTGATACTGTACCCACACTTGTCTTACGGTTACTTTACTTCCAAGGTATTCCTGGCGTCAATTCCTTGCGGGTGCTAAGTATGTGAAGGGTTTTGCCTTAACACTGTATCCGCATCCGTCTTACGGTTACTTGTGTAACACCCCGACCAAAGGCGGATTATACATCGGGGCGCCACATATTGTTTCATTACTCGTGACACTATTGGGTGTCATTATTTAATAAATATATTCATTCGCGCACGCGCAACGTAAACACAAGATAACATAAATCAACATAAATCATTATATTATAAGGCAAAATATTCGAACAATAATAACTTGTCTTGATACATTTTAATCTAGGTCCAAAAGTAAAAACGTCCTACGTGTCCACAAGCTCCAAATGTAGCTACAGCAAACCTGAACATGTGTTAAAATAAACGTCAAACACTTGCGTGTTGGTGAGAAATCAAGTTTAATACAATACATAGATAACAATAAATCTGCGCGCAACACGTGTATGTCTGGTGTTTAACAAGGGTGTAATCAGATTGTGATCAAGCCTAAATAGATCATAGTTCATAGTTCAATCCGTGCTCCCAAATGAGCACAAAAACAAGAAAACATCTGTGCAAGTGTAAACAAAGAAAACCGTAAACGATAGGTCTCCCGTGTTCATCTAATGGATCCATGAAAACTTCGGAATAGGCCGAACAAAGCGGTTAATGATACACACATACAAATAAACAGCCAAGTAAACATCCTCAACACATGGGATACTGCGCGACTAAAGTTCATAAACAAGTTTAAGACTCTAAGTTTGTATGAACACATGAACATCCCAAAACATTAAAAATAAAAAGGGATTAGGTACGAGATTACTCACTTGATAAACGGTGCGGTGAAAGATAAAGCAAGAACCAACTTTAAACAAGCACAAGTTAACCTATAATTAAAGATTATTGTTTTAATGATTTGATTTAAGTCTTGATTATAAGTTAGCATAATTAATAAGTAAATTATTATATATAATATATATATTACCGGAAAAGCAGGGCAGAACAGGATAGAAGACGAAGGCAAAGAGAGAGGAGACGGCAGAGGAAGAACAACGGCAAGGAGTAAAAGAGAACAGGAGAGTTTAAGTGCTTTGTGTGTGTAGTGTTAGGAAATTAACATTATTATTTATAGGGAAACCCTAGGGAACACAATCCCTAGAAAAGGGGAAAAGATCTCCAAAAAGTAAAAGATTCCAAAAGCAAAAGATATCAAAAGATATGGCAGCTGCAGGGGGCAAAGGAAAAGCTGACAGGTAACTGTAAACAGGCATGGGAGGGTCAGATAAAGGTACTGGTCAAGCATGGAAAAGCAGATCTCAAAAGATAATGTCAGTCACTTTTTCTGCCAACCAATGGGGTTGGTGCGCATACTGCGCCGAAAGTAACTTTTCAGACATAAGATAGGTCAGGTCAACAGCACAGAAGATAAGACAACACAAAAGTAAACGGCTAGATTAAACAGAAGAAAAGACTCAAGACATAGCGCGAGAAAGCTCGAGCGCACGCGCGAGGGCGAAGGCAGACAGAGAACAGTCCACAGCGCGCCGCGGGAAGAACTAAAATCCTTAGCGCGTCGCGGGAAGAACTACCATTCTTAGCGCGCTGCGAGAAGAACTACAATTCTTAGCGCGTCGCGGGAAGAACTACCATTCTTAGCGCGCTGCGAGAAGAACTACAATTCTTAGCGCGTCGCGGGAAGAACTACCATTCTTAGCGCGCTGCGAGAACTACAATTCTTAGCGCGTCGCGGGAAGAACTACCGTTCTTAGCGCGCTGCGAGAAGAACTACAATTCTTAGCGCGCTACGAGAACAGTTCGCCTCGCGTATCGCAAGAACAACTGGTCTTCACGCAGGCTTCCTTGTAAGGAGTCTGGCGCATGGAGCTGCGCAGACAACCTTAGTCGGGAAGAAACAAAGGACAGTTAGGGGTTCAAGGCTAAAGGGCGGGACGGCGACAAGAGGGAAAAGAAGGCGGAGAGAAGAAGAGGGACGGGACGGCGACTAGAGGGAAAAGAAGGCGGAGAGAAGAAGAGGGACGGGACGGCGGGAAGGAAAAGAGAGGAAGAGGCGGGAAGGAAAATATTATTAGTAATATATATATTTTAAATGTCAAGTTTTAAAAGAAAATAATTAAATTTTAAATCATAAAAAGAATCGGATCGGAGAAACGGGTACCTGGGTCGGGTCGGATCGGGGCAGATGTCACAGTCTCCCCTACTTTAAGAAATTTCGTCCCGAAATTTATCTCGAAGTAGGTTGCGCAGAGAACAGGTGCGGGTACTTGATCTTCATTTGATCTTCCCTTTCCCATGTAAACTCGGCTCCGCGCTTGGACTCCCAGCGAACTTTCACGATAGGGATGCGACTGCGCTTGGTTTGCTTAACCTCGCGATCCATAATCTCAACAGGCTTCTCAACGAAATGCATAGATTCATCAACTTGAACTTCATCAAGTGGAATGTGAAGGTTCTCGTCAGCTAAACACTTCTTGAGATTGGATACATGGAACGTTGGATGCACATTACTGAGCGCGGGCGGTAGGTCAAGTCTGTAGGCAACTTTTCCCACACGCGCGAGAATCTTGAATGGACCAACATAACGAGGAGCAAGCTTACCTTTCTTCCCAAAGCGGACAACACCCTTCCAGGGCGACACTTTGAGGAGAACAAGATCACCAACTTGAAATTCGAGAGGCTTTCGCCTACGATCTGCGTAACTCTTCTGTCGGCTTCTGGCAGTCAGCAGATGATCACGGATCTTGGCAATTTTATCGGTTGTCTCTTGAACAAGTTCGGGTCCTGTGATTTGAGCTTCACCCACTTCGCTCCAACAAATTGGGGAGCGGCACTTACGACCGTAAAGTGCCTCAAATGGGGCCATACCGATACTGGAATGATAGCTGTTATTATAAGAGAACTCGATCAATGGCAGGTGCGAATCCCAATTACCTCCAAAATCAAGAACACAAGATCGGAGCATATCCTCAAGAGTTTGAATAGTTCGCTCAGACTGTCCGTCAGTCTGAGGATGATATGCAGTACTCATGTCCAAGCGAGTTCCTAGCGCAGATTGGAGAGATTTCCAAAAGCGGGATATAAAACGGCCATCGCGATCGGATATGATGCTCAAAGGAGTACCATGGCGGCAGACAATTTCCTTGACATAAAGCTGCGCGAGTTGTTCAACACGGTAGTTTTCACTAATGGGCAGAAAGTGAGCAGACTTAGTCAAACGATCCACTATTACCCAAATGCTATCATGTTTGATTGCTGTCAAAGGTAACTTGATATCCATCGCTATACCTTCCCATTTCCACGTAGGAATTTCTGGTTGTTCGAGCAAACCAGATGGGCGTTGGTGTTCAGCTTTTACCTTAGAACAAGTCAGGCATTTAGCTACGAACACAGCAATATCCTTTTTCATACCGGGCCACCAATAAGTAATGCGCAAATCCTTGTACATCTTATCAGTGCCGGGATGAATAGAATACCGAGATTTATGCGCTTCACTCAGGATATCAGCGCGAAGATTCTCATCAAAGGGAATCCATATGCGATTGAGATAGCAGAGAATTCCACTCAGATTAGGGACAAAATGCGCTTCTGCGCCACACGCTAACTCGGCGCGAAGGTTACCATTACTGATGGATGCGCGCTGTGCGTCACGAATGCGCGATTCAAGGTTGCTTTGGATCGGCGCGAAGTGAAGCTGCGTGCGCGGCAAGATACAGTTAAGCTGGCAGGGTTTACGGCTGAGCGCATCAGCTACCACATTAGCCTTACCAGAATGATACCGGATCTCACAATCGTAATCGCTGATGAGTTCGTTCCATCGGCGTTGCCTCATGTTGAGTTCCTTTTGATCAAAGATATGCTGAAGGCTTTTATGGTCAGTGTAGAGGATACACTTAGTACCATAAAGGTAGTGTCTCCAGATCTTCAAGGCGAATACAACTGCGCCTAGTTCGAGGTCGTGAGTTGTATAATTCTTTTCATGAATCTTGAGTTGCCTTGATGCGTAAGCGATAACCTTGCCTCGTTGCATAAGAACACAACCGAGACCTTGGTTGGATGCATCGCAATACACGACAAAATCATCATTACCCTCAGGTAGCGCAAGAACAGGAGCTTCACACAACAAACGCTTGAGCGTCAGAAAGGCTTCTTCTTGCTTCGAGCCCCAAATATACGGTTTACCTTTGTGCGTTAGAGCTGTTAAAGGCAAAGCGATCTTCGAGAAGTTCGAAATGAAGCGCCGGTAATAACCAGCTAAGCCCAGAAAGGAACGGATCTCGGTAGGAGTGGTCGGCGTAATCCAGTTCCTGATTGCTTCAATTTTGGATGGGTCGACATGAATACCCATCTTGTTCACAACATGGCCAAGAAACTGTACTTCATCAGACCAAAATTCACACTTGGAGAGCTTGGCAAAGAGCTGCTCGGTTCGAAGCTTTTGCAATACCAACCGAAGGTATTGCTCATGCTCGGCCTTGGTCTTAGAATAAATCAGAACGTCATCGATAAACACAATCACGAATTTATCCAAGAAAGGCCTACACACTCGATTCATTAGATCCATGAAAACGGCGGGTGCGTTGGTTAAACCGAAGGACATGACCAAGAATTCAAAATGGCCATAACGAGTTCGAAAAGCAGTCTTCGGAACATCTTCATCGCTGATGCGCAACTGGTGATAGCCAGAGCGGAGATCAATCTTGGAGAAACAAGAGTCACCTTGGAGTTGATCAAAGAGGTCGTCAATACGCGGTAAGGGATACCGGTTCTTAATGGTGAGCTTGTTCAACTCGCGGTAATCAATACACATGCGAAACGAACCATCTTTCTTTTTAACGAACAACACCGGAGCACCCCAGGGCGAAGAGCTAGGGCGAATGAATCCTTTAGCGGTCAACTCTTGAAGTTGGCTTGCCAATTCTTGCATCTCAGCGGCGCAAGACGGTAAAGAGATTTAGCTACGGGGGAAGCACCAGGGACAAGATCAATACGAAACTCGACTTCACGAGCGGGAGGGATACCAGGAAGATCATCAGGAAAAACTTCAGGGAAGTCACGCACAACGGGGATATCGCGAAGCTTCTTCTTTCCTTCCTCGGGTTTAACCACATGGGCTAAAAATGCAATACACCTTTTCCGCATGAGCCTTCGGGCTTCGGCGCAAGACATAAGTTTAAGACCACTGGAGGGTTTCTCGCCATAGATATGAAGATCACCGTTTTCTCGAGGAATGCGAATCAACTTCTTGGCGCAAATAACTTCGGCGCGATTATTCGAGAGCCAGTCCATACCAATGATAACATCGAAACTTCCAAGAGGCATGGGGATGAGGTCGATCAGAAAATCGTTTTCGTTAAGGTTAAGCGTGCAATCTTTAATCACTGAGTTAATTAAAACAGTTTCGCCATTAGCCAATTCAACTGAAAAATTTTCTTTTAAGTTATCGCGCGGTCGCGCAAGCTTCTGCTCAAACGCGTGAGAAATAAAACTTCGATCGGCGCCAGTATCAAAAAGTACGGAAGCATAATGTCCGTTAAGCAAAAATGTACCATTAACTACGTCATTATTCGCTTGCGCTTGGTGCGCAGTTATGTTAAAAGCTCGTCCGCGCGTCACTTGGTTCGAGATTTGGTTCACCGGATTCGCTTGTGTGATTTGCACTTGTAGTCTCGGGCACGCGTTCCGGAAATGACTGGGATCACCGCAGTTAAAGCACGATCTGGGTCGTGGGTTTTGGTAGGTTGGTTGTGGGTTCTGCGGGTAGACTGGTGGTGTTGGCGCAATTGGATTGGCGGAAGGGACTCTACAGAACTCGGCAGAGTGACCAACGCGGCCACATAGGTTACATTGTCGACACGGGGTTTGGGTTGGGTGGTGAAATCTACAGGTTGGGCAAAAGGGTTGGGTTCCTGTGTAAGGTTTCTTAGTTGGCGGGGCAGGGAGTGCGGGATTGGTTAAGGCATAGTTGTGGACTACAGGAGGTGTTGGGTAGGTCGATAGTGGGTTAGGCGCGTAAACTGGAGGTTGGTAGGTGGGTTGCTGGACAATGGGCGGGCTGGTAAGCGCATAGGCTTTGCGCCTGCGCTTGAGGTTGTTACGACTTGAGGGTTCTGGTTTGGTTTCTGTTAGTTCAGGGGCAGTCTTGGTGGGTTTGGTCTTCTCAGCTCCCCGCAGGAACAGGGTTCCTGCTCTGACATGGTTGTCGCTGAGCACAGCGGCCAACTCGATGGCGTCAGATAGGGTTGCTGGGTTTCTGGCCCATACAAAATCTTGAATTTCCATGGGGAGACCCCCAAGGAATTTCTCTATGGCTCGGCGGGAAGGGGTAACAAGGTGAGGGACAAGCAGGCTTAGTTCATGGAAGCGCGTCGCGTACTCGCGCGCTTCACCGCTGTATTGCTTAAGATTCCAAAATTCCTCCTCCAGGCGCTTAACTTCGTTGGGAGGGCAGAATTCTCGCGTCAGAATTTCCTTGAATTCCTCCCATGTCATGCTAGAAGCAGCTTCTGCGCCACGCGCATGAGCTACTCCATTCCACCATGTAAGCGCTCTAGATTCCAGGACACTGGAAGCATATAGGGTTCGTCTGTCAGGAGGGCATTGGGTATGGAGGAAAGTGTTTTCTATCTTCTCCAGCCACTGGAGCATCACGGTGGCTCCTTCAAGCCCTGTGAATTTCGGAGGGTTACCCGCATTAAAGGACTTAATGTTGTAACCGGAGGTATTGTTTTGGCTCAAAGCTTGGGCTATTGCGGCGGCCATTTCCTGGGAACGTTGCTGTCTACGCCTGCGCGAGGCTTCTCTCCTCTGATGACGGCGAGATAGCGGAGCCATTCTATAAAAGTTTTAGTTTTGTTAATATCTTAGCGCAAAGTATAATCTTATAAAGCTTGGTTTCGCGGGGTTAGATACCATCAACAGTTAAAGTAAACATGAATTTGAATGCAAACTTAATACAGATAACAAATTCGAATCGAGAATCGACAATTCATGTATCACCATGACTTTCCGAATTCTCAATTTAAAATGACGAGTAAACGAGTATTGGAGATTGACGATTCATGTATCACCATGACTTTTCAATCCTCAATATAAAATATACAAGAAAATGAGTATTGGAGGTTGACAATTCATGTATCACCATGACTTTTCAAGTCTCCAACCTCAGAACATAATCGTAAATGGAATTTGAAAATCAACTATTCATGTATCACCATGACTTTTTGGATTTTCAATCCCAACAAACGAATATGTAAGTAAAATCAATAAAAATCGAAATTCAGCAAAAATCGAAATAACGCGAAATAAAACATAAAACCATACGCTGCGTCTGCGCAAGCATATTTATAAATAACGAGTAATTAACAATAAGCGTGCAAACATGAGATTTCTCTCATGCGCGATAAGGGACTCTTAGGTATTCTAGGCCGTTACGTCTAACCACCTATCCTAAAGTCAACGAGCTCTGATACCAATCTGTAACACCCCGACCAAAGGCGGATTATACATCGGGGCGCCACATATTGTTTCATTACTCGTGACACTATTGGGTGTCATTATTTAATAAATATATTCATTCACGCACGCGCAACGTAAACACAAGATAACATAAATCAACATAAATCATTATATTATAAGGCAAAATATTCGAACAATAATAACTTGTCTTGATACATTTTAATCTAGGTCCAAAAGTAAAAACGTCCTACGTGTCCACAAGCTCCAAATGTAGCTACAGCAAACCTGAACATGTGTTAAAATAAACGTCAAACACTTGCGTGTTGGTGAGAAATCAAGTTTAATACAATACATAGATAACAATAAATCTGCGCGCAACACGTGTATGTCTGGTGTTTAACAAGGGTGTAATCAGATTGTGATCAAGCCTAAATAGATCATAGTTCATAGTTCAATCCGTGCTCCCAAATGAGCACAAAAACAAGAAAACATCTGTGCAAGTGTAAACAAAGAAAACCGTAAACGATAGGTCTCCCGTGTTCATCTAATGGATCCATGAAAACTTCGGAATAGGCCGAACAAAGCGGTTAATGATACACACATACAAATAAACAGCCAAGTAAACATCCTCAACACATGGGATACTGCGCGACTAAAGTTCATAAACAAGTTTAAGACTCTAAGTTTGTATGAACACATGAACATCCCAAAACATTAAAAATAAAAAGGGATTAGGTACGAGATTACTCACTTGATAAACGGTGCGGTGAAAGATAAAGCAAGAACCAACTTTAAACAAGCACAAGTTAACCTATAATTAAAGATTATTGTTTTAATGATTTGATTTAAGTCTTGATTATAAGTTAGCATAATTAATAAGTAAATTATTATATATAATATATATATTACCGGAAAAGCAGGGCAGAACAGGATAGAAGACGAAGGCAAAGAGAGAGGAGACGGCAGAGGAAGAACAACGGCAAGGAGTAAAAGAGAACAGGAGAGTTTAAGTGCTTTGTGTGTGTAGTGTTAGGAAATTAACATTATTATTTATAGGGAAACCCTAGGGAACACAATCCCTAGAAAAGGGGAAAAGATCTCCAAAAAGTAAAAGATTCCAAAAGCAAAAGATATCAAAAGATATGGCAGCTGCAGGGGGCAAAGGAAAAGCTGACAGGTAACAGTAAACAGGCATGGGAGGGTCAGATAAAGGTACTGGTCAAGCATGGAAAAGCTGACAGGTTACAGTTACTTGGTTGCCAAGGTAAGGGGTATTTTCCCGCTTACTTTTGAATCTTTTTGAATTTTGAATTTTGAAATTCGAAGAGTTGTTGGAAAGAAGAATAGTCCAAAACTCTGAAACGTCGTGCGACGGTTTCTTCTGACTGTGTCAGGACGTGCAGGAAGTTATGGTGACGTGACAGTACATGGTCATTCCAGACGCTTTTTTAGGCGCGTGGGCGCGATTTTTCGGGCGCGTGGCCGCGAAATTAATGGTATGCGTCCTGTCAACAGCTGTTGCCAGCTTGCTTTTTGCCACGTGTCATAGTTTCATTGCACCTTCGTTTTCTCTCTCTTCCGCATTAATTTCATCGCATTAATTGCGATTAGTATATAAAGGGGGAGAGGGTTCTTTGTAATCCACACTTTCATTCTTCTCTTCATCTTCTTTGCGATTTCCGGCGAATACTCACCTTTTCAGGCAAGCATTCTCCCGAAATCGTTTTCTCCTTTTCTTCACAAGATGTCGTCTCGTGATGTTGAATCCACAGCCGATGACAAGAGTACTGCTGGTGAGTGCCAGTGTGCTCTGCCTGGCGATCTGTACCGGTATGTTGTCAGGAAGTTCATGCTCGAGTCTCTCGAGCCTGAGTTTCCTGAACCCCATCATACTGTGTACGATGCCCCCAGAGGCAAGATCGGGGTTTATGCAGCATTCTTTGTTTATGGGAATCTTAGGTTCCCATTGACAAAGTTTGTTTACCGTGTCCTTGAGAGGCACGGTGTTCATTTGACCGAGTTGCACCCCATGGCGATCGCTAAGATTCGCCACTTTGAGTGGGTGTGCCGGATACTGGGCATTGAGCCCTATGTTGACCGCCTGATGACCTTCTACACTTGGAGGTGCATCCAGGGGTGGTACACGTTGACAACCCGGATTAAGGGTTTAAAGATCTGCGCGACCGAGCGCAGTCTTCGCTCGTGGAAGCGGGAGTTCTTTTTCATATCCGCTCGCGCCATCCCCATTGCCATGAAATTCAGGAACGGGCAAGTACTTCCCAGCCTTCACGCCTCCAGCTACCAGGAGGCGGAATGGTTTGCGAAGATATCTCGGGTCCAATCTCCGGTTTACCGGTTTGCGGAGTCCGGGATGGTGATGCTGGGGATGAGCCGGGTGTGGAAGGAGGCTGATGCGCGCAAGATTCCGATCGTCCTCGAATACGGTTCGAACTCTGTTCCTTTCGGTATGCCTTTTTCCCTTTTGTTGATTTTGAATTTCTTCTAACTTTTTCTTGTTTATTTCAGAGGGGAACGACTTGCAGTCGCTCCTGAACCCGCGGGAGTCTGACGGTCCCGCACGGATGGGTACTCGCGCTCTTGATGAGAACGAGTTGCCCATCCTGGAACAAACGGTGGATCGGTTCGTGGAGGTCTATCCGCTAGGCCATGAGATCCTTAGCGCCCGCCGGCCAGGTAAGGAGCTCTTCGACCCTCGACCCCTCAATGTTGAAACCTCTGCTGGAATTCCTCTAATCGTATGTTCTGATGAGGAATCCGCAGATGGTCCTCCGTTGGTGCGGAAGAAGAAGGCTGCCGGCGGGAAGGGGAAGGAGAAGGCCTCCACTGCCGATCCAGCGCCTCGGTCTGATTCGGAGACCGAGAGCGAAGAGGTGGCGGGGAATCCCGGTGGTGACAAGACCACAGCTCCGGAGGTTGCGACTGTCACCTCCAGAGAGCCAAAGAAGACGACGGTGACCGGCGCAAAGAGGCCGGCTCCATCGGGTCCGTCCCCGCCTCTTCGTACCTTTAGGCTCAAGAAAACCCGTAAGTACAACTTTTCTTTAGCTTTTATCTTCATAGCTTAATTTGTTAACACTTTTCTTCTTTACGCAGGCGTGGATGTTGGCGCATTCCAGGGTGAAGCGACGAGTAGTATCTCTCCGCCAATGACGGTAGGCTTGGTCAGCCTACCTGAGGCGTCGACCTAGGCGCCTGCGCCTGCTTCCGCTGGTTCAGTTGCTCACTCCTTTGAGCCGACTGTTCCAGCCGAGATGACGTCACCGCCGGCTGTAAGGGCGATTTTTACAGCATCCTTCACCGAGCCGGCGGTTACTATTGCTGCGGATTCCGCGGCAGCGACCGCGGCGGCGACCACGGCGGCTGCTACCATGCCCCCGCCATCGGCAACGACGGCCGGTCCATCAGGTACGCATGGGGCTTTCCGCCAATCTTTGCCACCTTCCCATCTGCCTGACCTCTTGGATGGATTTCCTTTGGGTTCAGGTGATGGGTTCGGCGGCTATCGGCCTGTTATTGACCCTACAGGTGCGTAGGGTTCTTCTGGCCCATTTTATACATATATATTTTATCATCTTTTCCTAACTGCTTTGTGTTTTTTGCAGTGTCGGATTCCAATGAAGTGTATGTTCCACGATGGAACATTCGCCGAGGAACAACCCTTCGCACCCCTGTGGAGTGCGTGGAATGGGCTCGTCACGCTGCTCCCAGTGGTGCGTTGGGGGAAGCCATGGCTAGCTACCAGGAGGGTAGACTAACCAATGAGCTTCGGGTTCTCCTGGCCCGGATGCAGCCGCGCGTCGAGCTGCTTTGTCGTGAAAACGACAAGTTAAAAGCAGCTCACCTCAAGGAAGTAGCTCAGGCGCGGGCTGTCCGGGAGGAGAACCAAAAACTTGCCGCAGTGGCTGCGGAGAAGGAGAAGGCCTTCAAGGCCCTCGAGGTTGAAGTTCAGGCTCGACTCGAGGCCCGTTCCAAGGCTGCTCAAGCTGTTAATGAACAGCTTCGGGTGGCTAAGGAAACTGCGAGGAACGCAACCGAGAGGGCCACCAAGGCTGAAACTGTTGCTGAGCCTCTGCGAGTGGAGAATGAAGAACTTAAAGCCAAATTAGAGGCTCTCCAGCAGGCTCATGATGCCTTGGCGATGGAAGACGCCAAAAAGCTCCAGGAGATCTTGGACCAGAGGGGGGTGCTTGACCATACTGAGCGGAAGCTAAAGGGCGTCGAAGAGGCTGCGGCTAAAGAAGTGTTGCTTGCCAACCTTAACAAGAGTGAAGCCGAACGCGCTCGTAACGAAGCTCAAGCTGCCCTCCAAGAAGCTCTGGCTTCCAAGGAATGGCTTCTTCGAGAAGCGTTGTCTCAGGTAAACTTTCATGTCTTTACGCTCTTCTTTGTAAATAGAAAGGGTGTTGACACTTGTATATTTTCTTATGTAGTTTGTGCATCGGGTCTTCTCAGAGACATCTTACGACGATGCTATGAGCGCAGCCCTCAACGCTTCTCACGAGGATGGGGAACGGGCCGGCTTCCTGCTTGGTCTAGGGTTCGTTGAGAAAGGCGTCCCGCCTTCCAACTTCCCTTTGTATAATGTGGATACTGAAGCTGCTTATGACCAAGCAGTGAACCAGTATGCTGCCTTCCTGCATCCGGTGGTGGAGAAGGTGAATGAAGTTGCTGCTGCTGATGATGGGCTAGCTATCCTTAAGGCTTTCCTTGAACAGCCACGCTCTACTGACGGCGCTGGTCCAAGTGGAAGTGGCCCTGAAGCCTGATCCTGAAGATCCCTTCCCGCTGCTATGATAGATTTAGTTTGTATAGATTTACTTTCTTGTAGGCGGGTAGTTACCCGGCCATTCTTGTAACGAATATTTATGAAATATAAATCTTTGTGCGGCTAAGACCGCTTCTTTCATTGGATTCCTTGCTTTATAAACGTTATGACTTGCATACTTTAGTTTAAATTAGCAATTTTCCAAGTGTTTAGAATAAGTTAACCTTTGAACGTGGTAGATAGGTGTGAAGTTTTGCTTCCTCTTCCGTGATTGTGCGGGTAGGACCGTCACTTGCACGTAGTAGGATGGCTAAACTTTACCATCTGACCTGCGTGCAGGTTTTCCTCACCTTTTGAGGATAAGTTAACCTTTGAACGTGGTAGATAATTGGTGAGGTTTTGCTTCCTCTTTCGTGATTGTGCGGGTAGGACCGTCACTTGCACTTAGTAGGATGGCTAAACCTTACCCATATCTGACCTGCGTGTAGGTTTTCCTCATCCTTTTTTAGGATAACCTTTGAACGTGGTAGATAATTGGTGTGAAGTTTTGCTTCCTCTTTCGTGATTGTGCGGGTAGGACCGTCACTTGCACTTAGTAGGATGGCTAAACTTCACCCATATCTGACCTGCGTGTAGGTTTTCCTCATCCTTTTTTAGGATAACCTTTGAACGTGGTAGATGATAGGTTGAAGTTTTGCTTCCTTGTTCGTGATTGTGCGGGTAAGACCGTCACTTGCACTTACAAGGATGGCTAAACTTTACTTACATCTGACCTGCGTGTAGGTTTTCCTTATTTTTAGCGTTGTGTTTATGCGGGTTTTGCCGCCTTCCACACGTAACGACTTACTTCTTCCCCATTTATGCGGTGAATACCGGCACCAGTGTGGGAAGTTCATAAGTATAAAGGTAAAGTTAACACATTATGAAAGGAGAATCATTTCCATTAGAAGTGGCTCTAGGCCTTTTCTTTACAAGTTTTGAAATTGATCTACATATAACATTTGCGTAATTGAGCTCCATTCCATGTTCTTGGGATGGGAGTGCCATCGAGCCTTTCGAGCCGGTATGCGCCCTTTCCCAGGACTTCTTTGATAATGTATGGCCCTTCCCAGACCGGGGCCAGCTTTCCTGGGCGCTCTTGGTTCGAAGCCTCGTTGTTACGCAGTATGTAGTCTCCTACATTGAAGTTGCAGAGTTTTACCCGCATGTTGTAGTACTTTTGCATTTGTCGCTTGTAGTTCTCTTCACGCACTGCGGCTAAGTCTCTGCGTTCCTCGGTCAGCATAAGATCCAACCGTCTTTCCGCATCATTGTCTTCTGGCTGAATCAAGATCCTTGGTGAGGGTAAACCAATTTCGACCGGGACCATGGCTTCCGTGCCATAAGTGAGGCTGAACGGGGTTTCTCCCGTACTGGCCTTCTTCAGCGTTCTGTTTGCCCAAAGGACGTGCGGAAGCTCGTCCACCCAGCCGGATCTGTGTTCCAAGAGTCTTTTCTTGATGCCTTCGACGATGCTCTTGTTTGCTCTTTCCACCTCACCATTACCTTGCGGGTGTGCCACTGAGGTAAAGGTGTGGGTGATTTGAAGTTCTTTCAGCCACTGTTGTAGCTTCTTGTCAGCAAAGTTGGTGCCGTTATCGCTCACCAAATTCCGTGGAAGTCCAAAACGACAAATAATAAATTCCCAAATAAATTTTTTGATATGTTTCGCGGTTGTTTGGGCTAAAGGTTTTGCTTCTATCCACTTGGTGAAGTAGTCGATGGCTACCACTAGGAACTGAACATTTCCTGCTGCTGTAGGAAATGGGCCTGTCACATCGATGGCCCACTTCTGAAATGGCCATGAAGAAGTGACTGGAACAAGTTCATTCTTCGGGCGGTGCGTGTTGGGTGCGTAAAGCTGGCAAGACCTGCATTTTCTGATGTATGCCAGTGCATCCGTATGCATCCCCGGCCAAAAGTATCCCGCGTTGTTTAGCTTGGCTACAACAGCGCGGGGACCTGCGTATACTCCACAGATGCCTTCGTGTACTTCCCTTAGGAGGTAGTCAGCATCTTGGTTGTCCACGCATCTTAAGAGTGGGCCAAGAAAGTTACGTCTGTAAAGGATGTCATCTATCAGTTGATAATTCAGTGCTTTACAGCGTAGTTTTCTTGCCTGTGTTTTGGATTCTGGTAGTGTACCTGCCGCAATGTATTTTATTATTGGTGTCATCCACGTTTCCGTGCTGGTTTGGATGACACAAATTTCCTTGTGCGGGACCGATGGTGTCTCGAGGAGTTCAATGCGGATATCCTTTCCTAAGTGGGTGAAGGCTAATGATGCAAGCTTGCTTAACGCATCCGCAGATTTGTTTTCACTTCGCTTGACGTGTATGACTTTGCAGTCATTGAAATCGCGCATAAGGGATTTTGCTTGTGCGAGGTACAGGGCCATTGTGTCGTTCACGGCCGTGTACGTCCCGTTGATTTGATTGGCTACTAACATGGAATCCACGTGGGCTTCCAAGTTTTTCACTCCCATCTTACGCGCAATTCTCAGCCCAGCCAGGAATGCCTCATACTCGGCTTCGTTATTCGTACTTGGAAAATCCAGTCGAATAGCGTAAGTGTATTCTTGGCCCGCTGGGTTGGTTAGCTTTAGCCCTGCGCCTGAACCCTCGTTATTGGCTGCCCCGTCAGTGTAGAGCCGCCAGACATTATTGATGTCTTGTGCTGGAGAGGGTTGAGCCTCTTCCTGGCACTCTTTTTCCCGTGATGCAGGCCCTTCTGTAATAAAGTCGGCCAGAACCTGGCCTTTTATGGCTGGTCTTGGCTTATACTTTATCGCGTACTCTCCCAACTCAATTGCCCATTTGGCTAGGCGTCCCGATAACTCGGGTTTGCTTAGAACGTTTGCAAGTTTGAAGTTGGAGAGAATGATGATTGGGTGACCCTGGAAATATCGTCTTAACCTGCGTGAAGCGTGTATAAGTGCTAAGACTAATTTTTCGAGGGTAGAGTACCGGGTTTCTACGTCTGTTAGGATACGGCTGACATAATAGATTGGCATCTGGATGCCTTTTCGCTCTACTAGCAGGACTGCCCCGGTTGCTCTATCAGTTGCGGAAAGGTATAGGATTAACTCCTCTCCCGCTTCTGGTGCTGTGAGTGTTGGGAGTTCGATCAAGCGTGACCGAATCTCTTGAAAAGCTGCTTCCGCTTCTGGTGTCCAGCGGAAGTGCGTTTTCTTCAAACAGTTTCTCAACGTTGACACGAAGGGAAACGACTTATCCGCGTGGTTTGCCAAAAAGCGATTAAGTGCCACTAGTCATCCATTCAGTGTCTGAGCCTGTTTGATGGTAGTAGGTGATTCCATTTTGATAATGGCTTCGACCTTTTCAGGGTTCGCTCTGAAGCCATCTTTAGTGACGATGACCCCCAAGAACTTCCCTTCTTCCATTCCAAAGGCACACTTGCTCGGGTTGAGCTTCATGTTTATCTTCCTGAGCGTGTTGAAAGTTTCTTCGATGTCTTTCAACATCGCCTCTGGGTCAGGGCTTTTGATGACCAAGTCATCCATGTAGACTTCCAAGTTCCTCCCAATTTGGGAATGAAACTCTTTGTCCATCAGGCGTTGGTATGTGGACCAGCATTCTTAAGTCCGAATGGCATCATTTGATAACAAAATGTGCCATCGGGCGTCCGAAAAGCGGTTTTGTCCTGATCATCAACGGCCATGTGGATTTGATGGTACCCCTTATACGCGTCCAGGAAGCATTTAAGGCGGAATGGTGCCAACGAATCCACCTTAAGATCAATTTCAGGTAACGGATAACAATCTTTGGGGCATGCTTTGTTCAAATCCTTGAAATCTATGCACATGCGCCATTGTTTGTCATTCTTCGGTACCATAACGGGATTTGCAACCCAAGTTTGATATCTACTAACGCGTAAGATGCCTGCGTCAAGAAGTTCCTTGACTTGGGTTCTACACGCGTTAGTTTGTTCTGTCCCCATTACTCTGCGCTTTTGTACGATCGGTGTGACAGCCGGATCGCATTTGAGCTTATGCTCTGCCTTACTCCGGGGTACACCAGTCATGTCAGCTGGTGTCCACGCGAAGATGTCGGCGTTCCTTTGTAATAAGCGCTTAAGTAAGGTGCGTGTGGGATCAACAATTGTTGGGCCAATGGTTACGGCCTGGTCAGGGTGCTTGCCATTGAAGGCCCATCTTTCTGGTTCGGTGATGGTTGGTTTAGCCATCTTTGGATTGGGTTTAGATGAGACAGATGCGATGCATACCTGGGGAATGCCGGTGATCATCGCTACACCCTCAGCTGTTGGCCATCCCATCATGCCGTGGACTGAGGATACCACGGCGTTGAATCTTGCCATCTCGTCTCTCCCGAAGAGAATGTCGTACGTGTGGTGTGGCTTCCTCATCACGACAAAGTCCACATCTTCTGTGCGGGAGTGTTTTCCATCTGTAAGAGTGACGGGGAAAGATAGGATACCCAGGGGGGTGTTTGTGCTCCCAGCAGAGCCCAGTTGGACCCGCAAGACTCACCTTGAACAGGGACGTCTGCGCAATAACCAACTGCTCCAGCAGGACCCACCATGCTCAAAGAACCTTACGCGCAGTACGCCAGCTGTACCCGCAGGGAAAGCCTCCCAATGGTGAAGTACCCCGCCTGTTCCCGCAGTTGCGGATACAAGCCATCAGGGAAGGCTACCCGCACTAACAGCAAGGCTACACGCACAAGGCATTCGTTACTTCAGTAGTCACATGAAGGAATGAGCAAGGCGGGAATACTCCCGCCTAAATGAGCCAGTCCGTATGCTTCTGGAAGGTCTTTCGTACTATACCTACTAAGGTATGGGCGGAACAGACAATTTGACCAGAGCAGCCCATGAACTAATCACAGGGTGACAGCTCACCGACAACAATACGAGGATGAGCACCCTCTAGTACTGTTTGTCACTATTAGCCGCTGCCTACTCACCAACCCTTACGAGGGGACGTGCGCAGCCTACAGTTGGTGGAACAGTGATCAGCCGGCAGTAAAGGAACAGTATACAGCCGACCTTATTACTGTTGGCCGTAACCTATCCACCAACCAGCATGGCCTGTGCGTACGTCCACTGTTGGTAGAACAGGAATACTATTCAGCCGGCTGTACCTGCTTGGAAACCTACCCTCGGCTATAAATACTCCAACACCTTGGAATGGTAAGGACATCATCTGTTATCTCAATCTTATCTAGCAATCTCTTAATATACACTTATATTCAGAGCAATCTAGTCTGATTCTCACGCCGGAGGGTGGTCACAAGGAGGAACCCCCCCCCCTTCTCAGTGACGAGCTTACGGTGTCTGTTTTGCAGGTCCCCTGAAGAACAACCTTCTCTGCTGGACCTCATTCGTGGGAAACATTACTTAACCCCCAGATTATCTATAATCTGCCTGTGGGTTCACTTAGTGTTTCTTCAAGGACCCACCACCACCTGTTGTAAGAGTCGCAAGCAATCATCCAGCTTGCTGGATTCACACTGAGAGAGAAAGGCCGTAACCCAGTGCCATTTCCACACCAAGTTACGGTTAACCAAATCAAAACAAGATTGTCTCTCTGTCTTTTCTCCAAAGAGTATCCGGTTCGGATTTGAGACTCCAGAACCACTTATAGTTAGTAGAACGATACTAGCATATTGCACTAAGACGCAATCCCCATCCGACTCTTTGGGAGTAGTTATCTTACTCCAACTAACTCAACAAATCTTCTTATTCCCATCTTTTTCTTCCCAAAAAAAGTTGCGTCTTTTCACTTCCAATCATATTGCATTTCTATAAATATTGTATTTGTGTATGGTGAATTTCAGAAAAATCACACATGATACACTCAACTTTAAAACTTGTCATATATATGTATCGACTGTCAAGTAACATGAAGGTTAAGGTACTAGTCATTTAAGTGATTTTGTCATTCTTATTTATGTCATCCAATTATATGTTGCAACGATTAACCATCCATTTAAGTAATTTTGTCATTTTCTTTTTTATATCACCCAATTGTATGTTGAAACGTGGTAGCTGCAATTATTTTCTAAAGCCACTATTATTTATTTTAATGGTTTTAACTTTCAAATAATTCTAACTATTGATTAAATAAAAGTGTTCTTACATGTTGAAGAGTGCGGTGACCTTATAAGAAGCACAAAAGTCCCTGTTCTAAAACAAAAATAAAGTGTTTTTACCACTGTTATGGCCATCTCGAGTTACCACTTACCCTACTGCTCATACCCATTTCACCTCCTTCAACCAACTTTACGCCACAGTCATAGCCCTTCCTGTTACTCTTGACCTCCTCAAACCGATACCCAGCTCAAATTCATTATGAGAGACATAAACTGACGACGTGAATGTCTCATGTCTGAAACTCGGGTGTCATGTCATTAACACAACATGTTTACTTGATATATAGATAATTTTTCAAAGTTTGTTACACTAAAAGTGTATTTTTGAACTTCTATACTTAAATTACGTGTATCGAGTAAAATACGTGTTGATGACTTAATAAACATTTTGATATACTAAACCCTTTATAAATTGCTACATGGTAACATTTGACACATTTTTCTTTCTTATTTAGCATTAAACTTTTATTTTATCAATCTCAAAAAGATAAATCTCATACTACATCAAGGGTTATATTGTGCTATATAACTTTCACAATAAAAATTATAAAATATAGCAAATATCACAAGTAAAATTTAAGCACATTACTCCTTAATATTATACTCTACATGCCTGACTTAGAACATATGTATGCTAGACATTTGTGCAAGGCCTATCAAGATTAAAGGCCTATAAGTTTTTAATTACTTTTCATATTTGTTGTATATTTTATCAGATTTTATAATTCGTGCAAGACCTATAAAGACTATTGCACTCTCGGAGACGACCTTGATACTCAATACACATTTACCAATTTTACAGCCATCATTTCAAATCATTTTCACATTCACAAATGTTATATTCCCACTTACATTTTCCTTTATGTGACACCTAAAATCCTAAAATGAAAGAAACCACCTTGGCCCTCAAAGCACATGTTGATGAAAAAGGTTTCATGAGAATAGACTTAGCTTTACAAAGCATGGCCCACCCCATCTTTACTTTTCAATCAATTGCAATTATTTTGTGAAAGTTTTTTAAAAAATATATATCATTTAAAATTGGTCCAAAAAGTGTTTCCAAATCAATTTGATACGAATCGAGACTATGTATGTTTATGAACATAAAGATACTTTTATTCAAATGTTTGCTTATCTAGTTCTAGACTTCTTTTGCTTATGTTTTAAGCTTAAATAAATCTGATGTCCAATATTCTAATTCTAGAAGCCTGACGATTATATAAAGTACGATATGAAAAATAAGAAGTATCAACTTACCTGTAGGAAGTTGAGTATGAATCGGTTTCTTACACGAACTAATAGTTCTATCGCTCGTTTAATAATTGAATTTCGTAACTAGACTTACAACTGCTTCAGCCGAATGGCTGAAATTCCGTTTGCTACTTGTGAAGAAGTATCGAGTTTGAAAAGCATTAAGATAACGTTTCAAAGATAAATGTAATTTGGTCATAGATTAGTTCGTGCTTTATGTTTTATATTACGCACCATCTTCTTCTTTAGAAACTTCAGTTGTATTTTGTATGGTGTTTAGTTTTTGTGTAAATAAAATATAAATATGTAACGTTTTCCACTTCTCATTTTTAAAAGTTTTTAAATCTTAAAACATTTACATGAATTGGACTAAGAAAACGTTATAAGCTCAACATGGAGACAAAGTTCTAAAACATGATACTCAACTTCATTTCTTACATAAGGCAAAGCTGGGACATGAGAGTAAGTACTATAGTTTTATGGACTATATACATGTCTAAGTAAACGAGGTATTTATAGACACGAAAGATGTGATTGTTGCTAACAATAATGCAGGTAATGTCGAACATGTTCATTCCTTTTAAGTTTGGCTTAAATGCATATAACATGGGATATGTTGAACTTTTTTCGTCAGGTTATCTAAGAATGAGATCCTACGGTTACAGTTACTTCCCCGTCGTCCGAATATAGGAACCGGAGAGAAAGACCAAGGTCGTCCGAAATTTCCATGTTCTAGAACGCCTCAACCAAGATCCAGTCTCCACCATCATGGCAATCAAACAATTTCACCATTGCAAACAAGAACTTGAAACAACTTTCATCATTGCGATTAATAACTTAAGATAAATTTCACTATTCCGATTCAAAATCAAAACAACACATAAAAAACGAACAAAACTACCAATAGAAATGCTTGAAAATGACGAAAAATATTATGATTAGAGGAAAAACGCAAAGATTATTAACTCGAGTTTAGTTAAACTAATAAAACTAATCATAATGCTTTTACTATCATAATAAACTCTTAGACTATCTCCAATAAATGGTTCGTCAATGACGCGGACCGGCCCATGAGAGGAGCTATACTCGAAACCACCATCTATTTTCCTTTTGAGAATATACGAACCTAACCTGACGTAGAGGTGGACTAATAGACCAGTTAACTAAACCGACCCGAAAATCGAACCAAAACCGAACCGGTTTGAAACCGATTATGTAGAAACCAGGTTAGAATCGAGTGAAACCGTAGATTCATAACCGGTTTGTAATTTTCTCCATCAAAACCGAAACCGATCGTAGCCTGGTCAAGAAACTAGTTTCAATCCAAACCAAAACCAATCATAAACCGGTTTTCACTTTTGTTACCAAGCCAAACCGATTTCAACCCAAACCCGTTTTGACTTTTAAACCGATTTATGCACCTCTAACCTGACCCGACCCGACCTGTATCCATGGTCAACAATTAAGTCAACGCTCCCTCACACTAGCCGTACACATTATACACCTTATCTTCAATATGACAATATACACACACAATTGTTTCCTGTACATTGTCTTTCATTTCAATCACACAATCCAATCAATCTCTTTCTCTCTCTAAAACAATGCCAATACTCCCTTACTTTCTCTCTCTAACCACCAGCTTTTTTATGTTAATCATTTCATACATCAGTCTCTAGATTCCCATCTTAGTCCGCATCTGTTCCGTCTAGTTTCTTGCTAGTCAGGTTTATTTTAATAATAATATATTTCCGTTAAATTTTTTCGTCTAGATCTATAAATAATTATAAGTTTATAACCAATAATGATTACCGCCCACGATTTTTACACGGTTATGGCGGCTATGGTCCCACTATACGTCGCCATGATCCTCGCCTACGGCAGCGTCTGTTGGTGGAAAATATTCTCACCCGACCAATGCTCGGGCATAAACCGTTTCGTGGCTATTTTTGCCGTCCCGTTACTTTCCTTCCACTTCATATCCTTAAACAATCCATACGAAATGAATTTTCGATTCATCGCAGCCGATTCGCTACAAAAGATTATTATGCTCGTTGTGCTCGGGTTTTGGGCAGTGTTCGCGAAAAACGGGAGTCTCGAGTGGATGATTACGATTTTTTCGGTTTCGACGCTACCGAATACTTTGGTTATGGGAATCCCGTTGTTAATCGCGATGTACGGCGAGTACTCGGGTAGCTTGATGGTTCAAGTGGTGGTGATGCAATGTATAGTATGGTATACATTGTTACTATTTTTATTCGAGTATCGTGGCGCGAAAATTCTTATTATGGAACAGTTTCCCGGTTTCCATTGTGTCATTCAAGGTATTATATATTATTGATCAACTATTTATCTGTAACTAGTATTATATATTATTGATCAACTATTTATCTGTAACTATTTATCTGTAGATATAATAATAATAATAATAATAATAATAATAATAATAATAAACTCTGACTAATTTATGACAGGTGGAGTCAGATGTTGTGTCATTGGACGGGCACGACTTTTTAGAAACTGACGCGGAAATCGGAGATGATGGGAAGCTACATGTGACGGTGCGAAATCGAACGTGTCTTGGCGTTCGGTTGGGCTTAGTGGAATGACTCCCTGCCCCTCGAATTTAACAGGGGCGGAGATTTATAGTCTAAGCTCGTCGAGAAACCAGACGCCGAGAGGGTCGAATTTTAACCACTCGGATTTTTACTCCATGATGGGGTTTCCGGGTGGGCGGTTGTCTAACTTCGGCCCGGCAGAGGTGTACTCTGTACAGTCGTCTCGAGGGCCCACGCCTCGGCCCTCGAGTTTCGAAGAGAGTACAGCTCCCGGGCCGTTGAATTCTCATTCTCCCAGGTTTGGCACTGGCAATGGCAGTTACCCAGCGCCAAACCCGGAGATTGCGTCGACGGTTTCGGTTTCACAACCGAAACCGTCGAACGGGCGGGCAAAGGCGAAGAATGATGATAAAGAGCTCCACATGTTTGTGTGGAGCTCGAGTACTTCGCCTGTTTCAGAAGGCGGTGGGATCCATGTGTTCGGTGGGAATGATTTTGACGCGGTGACCGGGCATTCTGGTCGCCCGGTTATTAATATTAATGATGCTAAGGAAATCCGGATGGTCGTTTCGGACAACATGGAAACGGACAAGGGGAGGGAGCGAGAGACGAAACTGGGCCCAGGTTCGTCGGATATCCGTGCTAAGGAGGTAATGGGCCTTGACGCGAATACCGGAAAACAGATGCCGCCTGCGAGTGTTATGACTCGGTTAATATTGATTATGGTGTGGAGGAAACTTATCAGGAATCCGAACACTTATTCGAGTCTCATTGGACTCATTTGGGCTCTTGTTTCCTTTAGGTAAGTTGAATATTATTATTATTTTTAAATTATTTTGATACAATATTATAAGCTAAAGTATTTTTAAATATATTATGTTTTTTTTTTTATATTTTATAGTCATAAAAGTTTGGACCCATTTAAGTTTTTTTTGATTTTTTATAGTTAGACTTGTTTAGAACTGTGAGCTCGATTAAGCTCGGTATATAAACTCGATGTTGTTAATTAAATTTGGTTCGGTTTAGGCTTGTTTGTTAGATATATGTATCTTTTAACGAGTTTTATGATCACAGGTGGCATGTGGAAATGCCTTCAATAGTTTCGAAATCGATCTCAATACTCTCGGATGCTGGTTTGGGAATGGCCATGTTTAGCTTAGGTGAGTTCTTTTTTAGTTAAATTATTCGAATATTTTAATTTATCATTATTGATTGGTTGATAATTCAACCCTCAATATATAACCACTTTTAAATACATAGCGGATTTTATCTTTTCTATTTTAACTGTAACAAATAAGATTTTTTTCTAGCTCTCATCGACTATTATGACTTCACCTCGATTTTATTTTAGCACAACTTTAATAAAAAGGTTACAAATTAAATTGTCTTCACATTCTATTGTGAATGAAAGTACAAAAATGCGTGGGCTAGTTTATACTTTTACAATTAAGACCTAAGTTTTCTTTTAATGTAAATGTTACTTATATGTTACTGTTTACTTTACACCAATAAATTTAAGTATTTATTTGCCATTGGGTTAAATATCGAATCTTCGCTCTAAAACGCGTATGATGTTTTAGTGAAAAAATATATGTTGTACTCTTTTTTATTTTTATTATTTTCACTACTATTTTGTAATATCATTGTATTTATTATGAATTTATTATTGGGACATTAATGACTATTGAGTAAATAGACTCGATTGCGGTCCCATTAGGTTACATCTTCTTAATGATAAAAATCAACATCAATCTTATTCATTATTTGTTAATTCGAAGGATTAATTTTTATTTATATTTTCATCAAATTTGTCTAGATATTTTTGTTTTCATAGACATTAACATGACGAAAGTCATGATACTGTTTTTTACTTTATATCAATAACCACGTGTACATTTTTATGTAAGGGATGTTTTAAATAAACCATTACATAGTATTTTGTTAAAAGTCTGTCTTTTAAAAGTAAAAAAATTAAATCTATTGTTTTAATGTTTTGAAGGTTTGTTTATGGCACTTCAACCAAAAATAATAGCTTGTGGAAATTCAGTAGCGGCTTTTTCAATGGCTGTAAGATTTTTAACCGGACCAGCAATTATGGTGGCCGCTTCCTTCATCGTTGGCCTTCGTGGAAACCTACTACGTGTCGCCATCGTACAGGTATTGTTCGATCGATAGATGATCATATATTATTAGTTATCACTATAATATTAACTTTGAATGGTAAACACCAGGCTGCACTTCCTCAAGGAATTGTACCGTTTGTTTTTGCTAAAGAGTACAATGTTCATCCAGCGATTCTTAGCACCGGGTAAGCATTGCACTAGATCATACATGAATACATAGTATTGTTATATTCACATGTAAATATACTTATATATCCTCATTCCTTTATACAATCATGTTTTTCTTATAACTATTTTCGGGTTTATACAGGGTGATATTTGGAATGTTGATTGCATTACCGATAACTCTACTCTACTACATTCTTCTTGGTTTGTGAGATATATATGATCAAGACAAAATATGAAGAAGAAATCTTGACGATAGATTGTCTAAAGTTTAGTCATCCAACAAGTTCATTAACCGAGGATTTACCTAAACATAAGCGTGTTAAATTATCATGAATTCGTATAAAGACTCAAAAACACTTGGAAGGTGACATTTTTTTGACTTGATATGTGCACCTCACCTTGATTATAAGGATTTTGCTCCCCAAAGTTATAAGCTTCCAAAGTTAGATACTAAATATTCAAGAAACCAATGAGATGTAAGAGGAAGGCAAGGAACTTGACAAATTTGATGGGCTATAGACAAGAATATTTAGTTGTATATTGGCATGTTAGTGCAATATAAACATTAATATTGTTTGTTTTTATGTATTTATTTTAATGTAATTACTTTAGAATCATTATGATTAAGAGACATGAAGCATGACATGTTTATTGATTATGTTTTGTCTTTCGATATGGAGTATCTTATGTTTTATCTCCATCTCACTATCTTGAATTATAATTATAAAATTGTGTTGTATAACAATATACCATGTTGTATAGTGACATTTGTGATTAGTTCATACTTTAAAATCTATGCGTCAATAATAATATAATAATCTTCTACTAATTGGAAACTTAAATCGAATCAAACCCTAGTCATGCTATTGTTCTCTTCTTCCTTCAGAGTTATGGAGTAAGACATTCTATTTAGCAACAAGAGCAATTTTTCTGATTGTATGATGCACTCCCCTAAAAAACAGCAACACATAATGAATGAGATGCTCTATCAACTGAGCCACGATCCTTAGTGTTTGTAATGCATATACTATCATGTAGATAATTTCTTGCTAATATGAACATGCTTAAGATGACTATTCCATATGATCTAAGATCATATTGATTCTAATTAGTGATATGATATGTACTTTAAACTTGATTAATAACATAATATTTGTAGTAAGTGTGTTTCTAGATTTAGATTTTCTTAACATAATATTACATAAGAATTCAAAAAATCTTCACTATTTAATTACATATATTTGCCTTCACAATCTAGAGTATTATTAAATGTCTCAACAATCGTAGTTACAATGAGCAAAATTTAATAATAGATAAACAAGAGGGAAAAAAATATGTTTTACTTTTTCCACTATCGCTCTAACAAGATCGATAATACTATTTCAAGTGAAAACCTGTATCTATTGCACACTATCCGTGTACAAGTCAAGTTGATGCACAAGGTAATTTTTTTTTCTCATTACCAAAATCATATGGATAAAACTCAACTTCATTAATTTTGACCTATTAAACATAGAAAATAAGTCATTTGAATTGAAAGTCGCTGTGTTTTGAAGTAATTTCGTGCTAATTTCATTAAAGCACTCACCAAACTCTTGAAATTTCATATCGACAACTATTAACATTCAAACTTATAATAATGTTGACTGGCGATATTTTATCATCAACTTCTGGCTACGCGATTGATAAAAAGTCAAGAAAAGTATTCAAATTCAAAATGATTGAAAGTTATATCCTCTTCTTCACTCTTCTTCCAAATTCCCAAGGTATATATAGATTGGTCATTCGACTTATCAAATTTTCGTCAAGTATACTCGTTTTTAGCTATCTACCTTTTTTGAGTGTATACACTTTACTAATATACTTTCTTACAAGGTGGATCATGTTTATGTAAACTCAAACAATATTTCATGTTCATAAAATGTAAAGATGTTTTAGTCAAATTGTTGTATAAGTAAACTCAAACAATATTTTTTATTCTCTTGATTTCTCTTCATATATAATTGAGAAAAAATGAGGTCTAAACTTTAAATATAAGGCAAATTCTTCTTTTTTAGCTTTTGAAAAAGATGTAATTAAGAAAATGCTATAATCACCTTTCAATCTTTAGATTTCATCATTTCATGTTCATGCATATGCTCAAGTACCAAAGAATTGAATATATACCTTATAAAAATGATAAAAAGTGAGGATTTATAGATGGCTTTGAAAGCACATTATCTTTATTTTTGTAGCACAAAAGCACCTTTGGTAGACTTTTGTAAGCAATTTACTTTATTTCATTGCTTATTTGTCTAGAGGGCCCATTATGTCATACCCTCCATGGACTCCATCTCATATTGACTAGGGTCTTCTTTTCATTGTACAAATATTAAATATATCAAACAATTTAATAGATGCATTTATTCATTAACAGAATAACATTAAACTTTTTTAAGAAATATATAACTAACGACAAACACAACAAGGTCCTCGTCCTAAGGTCCGGATGAGGTGACTCTGCAACAAACTTAGAGGAACCGGATTTTACCATTGTGAAGGCAAATCCATGGCAAAGTTCGATGCCAAGGTTGCAGAAGCGAACGAGTGTTGTGAGGCCCCTCTCTCACATACACATGTGTGTGTATATATATATATTATATACATATATAATATTTTTAATAGAGTTTGTAAAGATTTGATGTGAAATTAAGTGAGTTTCTGAAAAAAGTTTGAAATCTGAAGTGTCAACTTATGAATGTTTGTTGTTATGGTCCTATGGATGTTCTAAACAAAATATGAAATTTAATCAAGGTTATTATTTTCAAATAATTAGTATAATAGGACAATAAATAAAGAAGAAACTAAAAACCTTTTAAGCAAGTACACAATTAATTTTCAGGGGACAACCAAAGGTGAAACTTTTCAAGAAGCACTCTTCAATCATTTTTAAAGTGATTAAGTTTTTTTAAAAATAAAAATATACTACAACATTATATGTTCCACGGGCCACACCTAGAAGATTTACAATGAACTATGATACAAATTTATAAAGCCTTTTGATGCATATATTTATAACAAACACATTATACCTTAGCATCAAGATGTATTTATAACAAATTATGATCACAATTAACCTGTTTTATGTAGTGCAATGACATGTTATACAAATTAGTATAAAAATAAAGTAAGGTTTTATCGAGCTATTGCATAAATTGTGTTAGATATGATCTACAAAAGTTATGCAATGGTAACCTTATACAGTTCATGTAATTTTACTGAAATTGACTAATGTAATAGCTAGAGATATGTTGTGTGAGAAGTTATACGTAAAGACTGTACTTATTTAAGGTTGATGTATTTGTAACTTATTATTTAACCCAACAAAGTTTACAACCAAAATTGGCTTAGGAAACCTTTTTTTTTATTAAAAGAAAGGAATTAATTCATTTAATTTATCACTTTTCATATATATGTAGACACTCACATGCGCTGATATATAAATTAATATTATAATTACATATTTGATATAACTTTTGAAAAATCATAAAGTGAATATGAACAGAGCCAGCCACAAAATCATCATTAAGTTTTGATGGCTTGGGGATTGAATGATGGGCTGAAAGCCTAATCATAAAGGTGATTTTGATAATTAGAGATCAAGTAAGTTTATTTTTTTAATAAATATACTGCAAATAAAACATGTTTAAATAGCTATTCTAATTTATTTATTCTTAGAAAGAATATCTGAGAAAGTGTGTATGGATCGGTTTGAATTGGTTTTAGCCTAAAACCAAACTAAAAACCGAAAGTCGGTTTTTGAGCTTCTTAACCATCAGGTTTTAGTTTTTTTAATTTTCGGTTTGGTTTGGTTTTGGGCTGAAATAAAAAAAAAGTATCTAAAAGAACATAAATCGTTTTGTTAGTTAATAATTAATACATTTATAAAAAATTGGCTAAAATCTTTAGATTACACTATTTATTAAATTCTTATAGTTGTTTATGAAAACCAAAACCGAACCAAAAGTTTAGCTTTTACGAAAACATAAACCATCTTCATATTTGATTTGGGTTAGGTTTTTTTGCGATGGATCAGTATTTTCGGTTTCATGCAAGCACCAATCAATCAGGTTTGTATGTGTTGAAAATAATCATTATATGGTTAAAGTTTACCCATTTAGAAATTTCCATCACCTAAAATCCGATATCAAGTTTGATAAATTATTATACAATAACTAATTCTTTAATATGGTTGTGTTATGGGAAATGTGAATTATGAGTTCGTCACATAGGCAACTAATGTCCTTTTTGAACATGTTAATACCCCGTAATGCATACGCCATGTGATGTGAGTCGCAATCATTACACTCCTATGAGTTACAATACGGATACCATTTATAACATCCAGTTTTCTCTAAAACTTTAGTAGACAAGTGAAATATGGCTATGTGTTATGGGAGATGTGAAATGTGAGTTTGTCACATATGATGTCCTTGTTGAACATGTAAATACCCGTGATGCATACGCCATGTGATGCGAGTCGCAATCATTACACTCATATAGGTTACAAAATTTGTAATACCCGGTCTTCTCTAAAACTTTAGTAGACGAGTTATTATAAGAACTGTATTATATGATACACATACACGAGAGAATATCGTGTTGTTACACGTAACGGTCTCTTCTTAAAAACACATTTCTTTAGTTGAGATCAAACTAATAAAAATCATTGAATGAATAGTACAGAAAACAAACAAATATTCATTTCATCTCAAGAACAAAGGTGGTCCTCACTTTATAGCTAAACCCATGCTATGGCCATTGGACTCATTGGTGTTTGTTTAAATCATATTGTCAATTATTAAAGGAGATGTGATCAAGATAGGCCCCAACCAAGGGGGGAAACATTGCTTTGGTCCATACATTTTGAGTATATATATCATTATACATAACACATGTATGAACCAAACAAAAATATTTTTCTAATTATTGTACCAATTTTCTCACTTGTGTAAGGTGACAATAAACATTAATTTGACAACATGCATGCTCTCATTTCTTCATAACTTGTATTCATACAAACATACAATCATAACTCATACGAATGCAAGTTGCAAACATATACATGTAGGGCCGGCCCAATGAAGAGTGGACTCAAGCAAATGTTTTCAGCCCAAAGGCCCAAATGGTTAGGATCCCAATTTATTTATTTTTTAAGAGAAGAAAATAATACATACGCCACGTAAATAGAACCTTTGTCTCCTTGAATACTAGTGATCAAATCCCACTTGTTTATGCTTGAGTTGTAAATTGTAATGCAGTCAAACTAATTAATTAGGTGCTCTATAAGTTTTTATAGAAATTTCTTACAAATAGTTTCGACGTGAAATAGAAACTGTGTCGTCGTCATCATTATACTCGGTAAATCATATCAATAACAAAGCTATGTTAGAGTCTGAGGAGGGTAAGATGCAGACAACCTTATCTCGACCCCGTAGGAATTAATAGAGAGGATGTTTTCGGTGATACCCCCGGCTTGATAGTAGTTTTGTATCAAGCCTTAGGCATAAGACACATAGCACTCAACCATCGAGACACATAGCACTCAACCATCGAGACACCAGTCGATCAATGCATGTACCATTGTCTTTCGGCTAACAACTCCACCACATGATTCATTATTAACCTTCCTCCACTTCTAACGCTATTCTCACGAAATTAGTAAAATAACGTCAAAATTAGTGCAACTTCACTTTTGCCCACCGAGGGCCCACACATATATACATTATATGTGCACATCGCAAGCAGGTCGTTGAGATAGAAAGCGAATATTAACTCAATTTGAAAGAAGGACTCGGTTTTTCTAGCTTCGTGCTCGCAAAATGATATCATCAATCATACATGACACGTCTGAAACTGCGAGTTTTAAGTCTCCATGAATACATTTGTGACATTAAGCTTTGGGTCAGCAAGATCATCATCAAGAGTTTAGATTGTATAAAACATCTCTATTGTCATGAGCCATAGGCCCCCACAAACCAACAAAACTTGTAAGACACCATATAAATAGTGTTATCACCCAAATATAACATGCATTGATACAACATGCATAATTATTGCACAACTCTGGCTCATATACAACTTTTATAACATTGATTCTTAACCATGATAATTTTGTTGTTGAAATCACTTGACTACACTTTCTTCTTAATGAATTGTGTTTCCTCTTTGCGTACCTTTGTGTTTATGGTATGATATGCAAAGTTGCAAACCCATTGTTTAATGTGTTCGATTTATCTCGTTGGTTTGTTTTTCCTTGTTCCAAGCTAGAGATGACGATGAAACCCAGACCCGATGGAAAAACCTGAAACCCAAAATATTTACGATAGGTAACGCCCTTCCTATCAGGGTATTGGATTCTTTTGAAACTTTTTACGGGTTTGGAAGGGGTATGGGATTTGCAATATGCCCGATTACTCGACCTGAATACGTGATAACATAGTCTCGTTTACCCAATTATACACCATAGTAACCCGATATAATTTAATTTATTATTTATTTATTTGTATATTTATATATTTATGACATTACTTATTTGTTAAAACTTGCTTATGACAATTTTTTTACAAACGATTAGTCATTTGAGACATATTATAATAAGTATTTTTTTTAATTGATTAATAGCTACCCGTTGTAATTGATTAGTTTACTTGTATACTTATAGTTTGTCAAAACTGGATAGATACCCGACAGTTTTTTGGTCGTGGTATACTTGACGGGTAGGGGTGCAAACGAGCCGAGCTGCTCGCGAGCTACTCGAGATCGGCTCGTTAAAAAGCTCGAACGAGCCGAGCTTAATCGAGCCCGAGCCCGAGCTCAAGCCTAAAAGTAAGCTCGTAAAATAAACGAGCCCGAGCCCGAGCTTCACTTATCAAGCTCGAGCCGGCTCGCGAGCCTAAACGAGCCTGCCATTTATATAATTTTTTAAAATATATATTTAATAATTATTAATATATATATAATGTTATAAAAAATAAATAAAAATAATTAAATAATATTTATTATTTATACAGAAAATTATAATAGAAAAATATATATAAAAATAATTATATTAATTAAAAAATAACTAATAAATGGCAAACAAGCCGAGCCCGAGCCGAGCTCGAGCTTGAAAAACTACTCACGAGCCAAGCTCGAGCTTTAGAAATAGAGCTCGAAACGAGCCGAGCTCAAGCTCGAGCTCTGTGTAAGTTAAACGAGCCGAGCTCGAGCCTGATCGAGCTCGGGCTCGGCTCGGCTCGTTTGCACCCCTACTGACGGGTATATATAGTAAACTAATGGGTATACCCAAAACCCAAAGGTTTACCTGATTCCCAATAGGTAATTATCTTATAGAAACATGACGGGTTTGGGACAAGAGTTTATTATCGGGTATGTGTTTACCTGTTAAAGACACGATAAGACCTGTTAATAAAAAAAGCGCGGTATGTGATTTTTTTTTATTTTCTTAAATAATTGAAATTAGTATGCTAGACTCCCTCATTATCCCTTATTGGTACACAAAACTTAAAACTGTTTTATAGTCATAGCATATAAAGTCGTTAAACGAGTCGTATTCAAGTTTTATATTTATGTCACACGCGTCGCCTCTTACCTGTTAAACCTGTTAAGACACGAACTGCCAGCCCTATGTGTTTCGGATTACTTAAACCCATCTCAACTCGGCCGGCTGACCCATTGCCATACGTGTATATTCTAAGCTAGATTATAAATATTAGATTAGCCATCAATGCTAGGATCCATAAGTTGTAGATCCCGTATATTGATATAGTGTAATATTATTGACCGGTCCATAAACTTTTTTCATGAGGTTGAAGTTACTAATATTCAGTATTCAGATGTTTATTACTCGGTTATAGAACCTCTAGTCAGGTCGGTCACGTAAAAGCAATATAATACAAATACATTAGAAAACACATAAGAATACACTGTCATTAGATACATGATAAATATACAAGTATTCACTATATGTTTTTATCTTTTAATAAAATTCAAAAACATTTCAAAGCTACTCTTTTTGCTATAACAAATACAACAATCATTCAAATACCCATCGATCACTAATAAGATCTCAAACCAAATTGGTTAAAAAGCAAAAAGTTAGAAAATACATTTTACAAAAATATAGAAAAAGTTTGAGAGGTAGTATGTGTTGGAGTTAATTCCCGAACCGAGTTATTGGTCCGGAAGGTGGGGCCGGTTCGATCTAATAGATCGAACTCATTAATTAATTATTGATTGTAAATTAGAGATAATTATCTATTTTATTTATTAGAAATGGGTGAAATTTTATTTAATAGATAAATAAGAGTTTGTGTTTTACTCTAATTGTAATCAAGCATCTATATAACATCAAAGAATTCATGTAAAGGTTAAGAAGAATTGATCAAATTTTAAGTTATTTTCTTGATCAACAAAATTGATGAGTTATACCAAAATATTCTCGTATTTAATTCGATCTGGGCCATTAGTATGTAAATATATATATATATATATGTAGGCAATAAATACATGGTTGAAGTTGTAAAGAGAAGTCACTTTCTATGTAGGGTGAACGACGAACATCCATGGTGGCCGGAGGGACCATCGTGGTGGTGGTGGTGGTTGACAAGGACGCCTACTATTTGCAAAACATTTCCCGCTATTTTTCTTCTTCTATTTTTACTAAATTAAACAATCACATTTGTATTTAAAATTCACATGCGGGTGAAAGTTAATTCAATTCAATTCAAACTTTATTATATAAGTTTAGAAAATTTATTCTGTTGATATATAAAATAGTGAGGGTGGTCAAAAGGGAATTATAGTAAACGATTACCCAATGAGAGAGTGTTATATCAAAAGAAACGAGTGTATAGAGATTTTTTTAGACTATGTGTTGATTGCTCCCCCCCCCCCCCCCCCTCTTTTTTCTCCTTCCAAGTTCCATCCTTCTCTCGAAAATCTTATCAGATTTGATCGTGATGCATACTCAATTTGGGTTCAACAATATCACCGAATGAAGGCAATGCTAACCCCAAGCACCCTAATACATATAACAATTTTGTTTTAAAATTTTACATTAACCCCATGCAAATTAGTACTATGTCTTAAAATTTTTTGTTGTGTTACTCATTTCAAATTAAGATCATATCATTCTTCACCCTCCACCACTCAATCATACGATTACTTATCACTCGTGAATTCATGAGTCATGACTCACCACCACTCTTCATATAACCACATTTTATATAGTTTTAAATGAGTAGTATTATGATATGTTTAAACACATTTAAAATTTAAAAATAATATTATTGTATGCATTTGTCAACCTAACATGATTTCCCAAGGAATTAACTCCATTTTAAATTTTAATTGGTGCTAAATTTCGTCAATCAAAGAGTTACTAATTATACATTTATACACAAGTGTAAATGACTGAATTTGCATGAGACCACTAGGATATATATTGAATACGTATTTTTACATGTCATTGTCAAGTATGGATGGACCCGTATTAGGTCATTTTCTCAATTTGGAAGGATTTTTCTTTGATATTGAATAGTGATTATTTGAACATGCACTCGAAACGTATCTTAATGTCCGAAAGTTGGATAGGATGGCCTTTACGTAAGGATTATATTGCTCCCATTTTTTGTGAAATATAAGATGCTCATTGAATGATAAAAAAACAAATCTTCACTTCTACAATACTATAGATTCAAGGTTCTATTCTAGATTAAACAGAGTAATTAAAGCCTCGTTTGTTTTATGGTTTGTATTTTTATTATGTATAGAATAAAAAAAATACAATAAAAAATAAAATTAGGGATTCATTGGAATTCTCAAATTTGAAAAATACTTGATGAATATTTTTCATATCAATGAATTGGTAGAGTAGAGACTCATACAAATTAATCATGTGTCAGGAACCAGATTTGAACTAGTGACACGAGGATTTTCAGTCCTTTACTCTCACATCTGTTACCACCTAAACAAGAGTTATGGGTGGACCCACCACGGCCTGAGTCCGAACACGGTGTGTTGTATTCAACCCTAAACCGGTTGCTTTGATAACATGTCTCATCATTAAGCATTGATGTGGAAGCAAGACAACTTAAAGTTTTATATATAAAAAGTTAGTTAAACGGGTAGTGCATTTAGGTGGTAAACTTTTAACGACGCAACGGTGTTTCTTTCAAATGGTCATAAGATTTATCAATTTCTTCTGACCGAAGTTTGATCCTGGTGTTGTTCTTCCGCTTTTAATGGCATATACTTGTTGGATTCGAACTTGGGACCCCTCATTAGGACTGAGGAGAATGGTCTTATGACAAAACCCCCGACCACCTGGATGAACCAACGATGGCTTGAGTTGATCAATTAATATTGTTAGTATATGATTTGCTCAGAAATCCTACTATACTATTAAAACAAATTAGATTGCCTCCATATGCCTCTTTTCTATTAGACGATTTGCTTTATTTCCAAATATATCTGGCACTTCTCTATTTTTTTTACCAATTAAATAAATCAAAAATAGTAATAATTAAAATAGTTAATGTAAGCATTTAACTAAAATAGTTAATAATATAGTTAGATATAAGTAACAATTAAATAATTAATAATATTAATAATGTATCAGGTAGATGCATATGGAAATATAACGGTTTCTTCATTACCACTATTTTGTCTCTCTCTAATATTCATACCCTTTTAACCTAGTCACCCAATTCAAGGATTCCCTCTTTCATGCGTCCATAATTTTACAACGATCTGGCTATTGATTTCATTAGATCTGGCGAATCAAGCTTCAATATCGATGTACCAGCTCACCATCTGGAACATTACTGTTACTCAAGTCGTCCTATCCATGCCTGTCTTCAACCGTCCATCGACGTTACCTCGCCGCACTAAACCATCAGGTTTGACAACAAACGAATTTTTTATTTTTAGGGTTTCATAATTTGTTTTTGCCGCACACTGGGTGTTATACCAGATTTTCGTATGTTTTTTTATAAGTATTTTAGATTAGTAACTTAGGTTAGTATGTTTAATTATAATGTTTCATATCAGTTGGTATGTTTAATTGGTATGTTTAATCGATTCTAAATGTCAATTATATGTTTAATATGTTTAATGTTTAATATGTTTGATATTTCATCTATATGATTTAATTTAAAAGATCCTACACAGTGATTACAAATGAATTTTAAATTGATCATAATTGGTTAATTTTAGATGTATTGTAATTGATTGGAACAATTGAGATATATCATAACAACCTAAGAATTTATGATATATCTCAATCAATAAACCCAATTAATTGGTATGTTTTACGGATTTAAATTGAAATTATTGTTAATGGGTCTAATTTTAGATGGATGATAATGGGAATTTATATTTCATAATAATACCAGTTACTACAAACATAAATAAATATCAATTATAATTTATTAATTTAATTGATATGAGTGATTATTGTTCTGTTATTCAAAAATCCCTAATTTTATTTTCTAAATATACTATATTTATACCTTCCTTTATTATGGAACAATTCAAAATTTCAAACACATTCTATTTATCTATATATACTTTAATCTGAACACACAAATTCTCACACCTTCTCACTGCCTTAATCAAAATTGTTATTTGTTTCTTTTCAAGGTTTTTACTTATGTTCATACTTTTATATTTTATAATTTGTAATTTTATTTGTTTGGTTCATATTATAATTATTGATTAGTCAATGTTTAATCGTTTTTTTAATTTGATTTTTTCTCAAACAACAACATGGAACAAGTAGGTATAAATAGTGAAAGTATGTATAAATAATTTTGTTGATTATTAACCAAGTGATTATTATACATCTACAAATTAGGTTCGGTTCGTTTTTTTTGGTTTTCATTACATGCATAACCAAAACCGAACCATAAGTTCAGTTTTTACAAAAACATAAAACTAAACCATCGGTTTTTGTTTCGGTTTTTTGGTTCCGGATCGAATTTTTCAGTTTGTTGCACACCCCTATCATAACATATGTTCTTTTGGTAGCTTTTATGTTCTTATTTTATTTATGTGATCAACCTGCTCCTCTATTCAATCAACTCATGTTTTGTTCACAAAAGATTTATATATGTATGACTAACATCTAGCATTTAATATTTTATGCTTTTGTTTTTGATTATGCAGTGAATGAATGAATTAAGAGGAAAAGTTCTAAATCATGCAAAGAGGTAATCACCATAAACGCTACTAATTATTATTTTAAAGTTATATAACTGTTGCAATTCATTCAGTTGGAATTATTTATAGTTATAAGCTATTTTATATTTGTTAATGCTCTACTGAGTACTGATAGTTGAATTGTTTTAACATGAGAAAGTAGTACGTGAAGGGCAAGTTATTTTGTACATTGAGCAGTTTGACGGGGAGCTTCCAGTTAAGGTTTTGACTTTTTCTTAAATTTGTTCTAAATTATTGATTATATACCTTTATGAGATATACAAACCAGCCTCTCGCTGTAAACCCTACCCACATAAACCCTTGCCACCATCACCAAAACAGCCGCCACCGCCTCCCGTTTCATCGCCGCCACCGCCACCGCCTCCCGTTTCCGGCTGATATCTCGCTGCCGCTGCTGAACCGGAGCTGCTGCAGCAACTGTTGCTGCCGCTGACCGCCGCCGCCGTGACGTCGCCGGAATTTCGGGGTTTTAGAGAAAGAAACTCTCTCTCTCACATGGCGGGCAGGGAACGCTTTAGGGTTGATACTTGGTATGATGTTTCGACGAAAAACAGCAGGAGATCAAGACAACAGGACGTGGTGATTACAAAGGTTTTTGTTTCAAACCTGCCGGAGAGGTGTTCATCGGCAGAGTTGGTTGCGGTGCTGAAGGTTTTTGGGGACATTCACGGATCGTATATTGCTAGGAAATATGATAAACTCGGGAAGAGGTTTGGTTTTGTATCCTTTCGTAATGTGAGGGATCCGGTGGGACTCGAGAAGGATCTCAAAGACGTTTGGATCGGCAGCTATAAGTTATATATAGTATTAGCAAGGTTTGTGGATGGCGAGAAGATGACTAGGAAGGATACCAAGGTTTGGCAGCCGGTTAGCGAGAACGCGGCACAGAAAGATGTTTCTATGGAAAAAGTTACAGAGGTGGTTACGGATAAGCCGGGTCCGAGTGTTGTTGGCCTTAGGTCTTTCCGGGACACTCTCATCGATAAAGATCCAGAGCAAGGGACGATGGAGGTGACGGTGGAGTCTGGAATTGCTGTACGGTCGAACTGGAGCGACCGTGGATTGGTTGGCAGGGTAAAAGATTTTAATTCATTGACAAATCTACGGACCTGGCTGTCACGGGCTGCTAAGAGTAAGATTTGCATTAAGTATGTGGGTGGTTTTTTGGTTATCCTCGTGTTTGAAGATAAAGAAAAGAAAGAGTTGTTTTTAGAAAGAAAAGAAGTGTGGGATTCGGTTTTTGAGAGGATGGAAGAGTGGGATGGACAGGTTCTTGATTTTGAACGTATTGCATGGATTAAAGTCTATGGGGTCCCGTTATGTTTGGCGGTTGAACAGGTGATTAATGACATTGGATCCAAATTTGGTGTTGTGGTCCAACCTGCGAACATATCTGAAGAAGATGATGATGTCTCGTATGTGTTGATTGGGGTTCTAAGTAAATCGGTGAGCAGGATTCAACAACGGATCAGTTTGAATTGGAAGGCTAATGTTTTTCCCATTCTGGTGGAAGAGGAGTCCGGTGATTGGATTCCTGATTGCATAGCTAATGTGGAAGATGAAGATTATGCGGCGGAGGACGTAGAAGACGAAGTGAGCATGGACTCGGATGAGGTCAACGCCGGGGTCATGGGTGCAAATTTGGAAGGTGCAAATTTTGTGGAACAAGGTCAACCTTCCAATCTTGATGCCATTGAAGAAGGAAACGGTCCGAGAATTCAGGAAACTTTTGTGGAACAAGATCAACCTTCCAATCTTGATGCCATTGAAGAAGGAAACGGTCCGAGAATTCAGGAAACTTTTAATCATCATTTATTTGATGGGAGCAATTGTAGGGATACTTTGAAAAAGAAAGGGAAGGGGTTCCGTAAAAAATCCAGGCAACATAAATCATTTTCACCAGTGGGCCAGGAGAGGCCCAAGAAGAGGCTTAGAGAGGAAGATGATATGTTCGATTTGGACCGATATATTTGGGCTGTGAAGGGGAGCCCAATGCCCAGAACTTCGGTCTCGAATATTGAAGCTTTTCAGGATAATTTTCAGACCCCAGATTTGAACAAAAGTGTGAACCCGATGGGTTTCAAGTCTATTGACGGCATCGAAGAGAACTCCCACTCAATACTAGATCCTCAATTGAACGAAGTCATGGAAACGGTTCAGCTGGGAAAGGTGCTCGGTGCTTCTAATATAGAGAAATTCGAAGGTCCTGTGGCCAAGGCGATAATGGAAGAAGGTTCTCAATTTGTTTGTCAATGAATGTTTTATCGTTGAACATTCGAGGGATGGGATCCGAGGGTAAGAGTGTCTGGGTTCGTAATCTTCGAAGTGCTAATGAGGTGGGGTTTGTGATGTTACAGGAATCTCAATTTGTGTCTATTGCGGGGCTGGATATGGGTAAATTTTGGGGGAATTCAGAATTTCAATATGAATGGGTTGATGCGACGGGACGGTCGGGTGGATTGGTTTCATTATGGGATCCGAAGCTGCTGGTGAACACAGTGGTGGTCAAGCACAGGAACTTTCTAGCCGTTTCAGGTGTGATTAAAGAAAGTGGAAAGGAAGTTACGTTCATCAATGTTTATGCCCCTCATAAGTTGGTAGACAAACGGTTGGTATGGAACGATTTAAAGAGCATTATGGAGGCGGATGACAAGTACTGGATCGTGGGTGGTGACTTCAACTGTGTTAGACACCGAGACGAGAGGAGGAACTCAAAGTTCAATGCGGTTGCTTCTTCGGAATTTAATGAATTTATTGAAGAATCGGGTTTATGTGAATTTGTTTTGAGAGACCGTAAGTTTACTTTTCTTGCAGGAGATAAGTTAAGCCGAATCGACCGAATTTTTGTTTCGTGGAACTTTTTTAATGATTGGCCCAATGCGGAGTATCGGGCATTGGCTAGGGAGAAATCGGATCATTGCCCGTTAGTTTTAAAGGTTGTGTCTCGGAACTTCGGTGCGAAACCTTTTCGTTTTTTCAATTCTTGGCTGCACAGGAACGGTATCGAAGAGGTTGTTAGCCGGTCCTTGTTGAGGTTCAATGGAATGGTGGGAAAGCCAGATGAGGTGTTTATGTCTAAGTTAAAGAAGATAAGGAGAGGAATTCAATTGTGGATAAAAGATGTTTTGACTAATGAAGTGGAGGAGGAATTTTGTTTAAAAAAAGAGGTGAACGACCTGGAGGTTATATTGGAGAGTAGGGAGTTGTCTGCAGAGGAATCTTGGATTTTTGAGGAAGGTAAAAAGCGATTGAAGGAAATTGAGGATTTCAAGAATAAAGATCTCAGACAGAAGGCTCGGATCAAGTGGGCGAAAGATGGAGACGAAAACACCAGTTTTTTCCACGGTTCGATTAATATTAGGAAAGCTCGTAATTCGATTCCTGGCCTCATGATCAATGGGAGATGGGAGACGAAACCGAGTGCAATAAAAAAAGAGGTATTCGGTTTTTTTAGAAAAAAGTTTACTGAAGATATGGGTGAGCGACCGTACCTCGCATGTTACGGGTTAAAGCAAATCAAGGCGGCTGATGCAGATGAGATGGTGATTCCTTTTTCTGAAAAGGAAATTAAGGATGCGGTGTTCGGTTGCGGGAGTGATAAAGCACCGGGTCCAGATGGATTCAATTTTCGGTTTGTGAAAAAGTTTTGGTCTTATTTTTCACAAGATTTTCGTAGTATTTTTCAACATTTCTTTAACAATGGGGTGATTAGTCGTAGGGCGGGGTCGTCTTTCATAACTCTGATCCCTAAAGTGAGCGACCCTGTGGAATTGGGAGAATATCGGCCTATTAACTTAATTGGGATAGTTAGCAAAGTTATATCTAAAGTCTTAGCCAACAGATTAAAGAAGGTAATGGATTCTCTGATTAATGAAACTCAATCGGCTTTTATTGCGGGAAGATATATTTTAGATGGGCCATTAGTCGTCAGTGAAGTTTTGTCTTGGGCTAGAAGAAGTGGTAAAGAGTTCTTTATGTTTAAAATTGATTTCGAAAAAGCCTACGACAATGTGAATTGGGGATTTCTATTGATGGTGATGCGGCAAATGAGGTTTCCAGAACCTTGGTGTATGTGGATTTATGGGGTGCTGTCATCGGCTAGGTCTTCTATTCTTGTTAACGGGTCTCCTACTTTTGAGTTCGCTTGTGGGAAAGGTATGCGCCAAGGAGATCCTATTTCCCCTTTTTTGTTTATTATAGCTATGGAGGCACTCTCAGGTCTTATCAAAAAGGCGTGTGATGTTGGTCTATTCAAGGGCGTTGATCTTCCTAATGAAGGTCCTAGAATTTCTCATTTGCTGTATGCGGATGACGCAATGGTTATGGGTGAATGGTCGGATTCGAATTTCCGGACGCTTAAAAGAATTTTGCGGATTTTCCATTTGTGTTCGGGCCTAAAAATTAATATTAACAAGTCGACCCTTTTTGGTGTTGGGAAAAATGGGGAAGAGGTTAGGGTGAAGGCGGGAGAGTTGGGATGTCGTCCGGGAGTAACCCCGTTCAAGTATCTTGGGATTCAAGTTGGTGCTAATATGAACAGAATTAATAATTGGGAGCCGGTGGTGCAAGTGTTCAAGAACAGGCTTTCGAAGTGGAGATCTAGAGTCCTCTCAATTGGTGGAAGGGTTGTTTTGATAAAAGCCGTTTTGGAGAGTCTCCCGTCATATTATTTTTCATTGTTTAAAGCCCCGGTTGCGGTTATCCAAAAGCTTGAGGTGATGATTAAAAAGTTTCTGTGGGGAGGAAACTTGGAAGCTAATAAAGTCCACTGGGTTGGATGGGATGTAGTTACTCGCTCAAAAAAGGATGGTGGGTTAGGCTTGAGTAAGTTGGATGATTGCAACAATGCGTTATTACTCAAAAGGATATGGAGATACCGAATGGAGGGCGATGCTTTATGGAGGAAAGTAGTTGATGCTGTTCATGGGTCTAAACGACGGTGGCAATCTGTTCCGTGTAATAGGAATGTTTCGGGTACTTGGTCAAAGATTGTTAAAAGTGGTTCTCGGCTTATAGTGAATGGATCTAGCTTTAGTAGTTTGATGCAAGGTAAGGTCGGGAACGGATTGAGTATTAAATTCTGGATTGATCCTTGGATAAATCCCCTTCCTTTGAAGACTTTATTCCCTGCACTCTTCCGTCTCGAAAAGAATAAATGGTGTATGGTCGCGGATAGAGTCGGCAATAATGACTTTGTTGGTGCAATGACTTGGGAATGGAAGAAGTATCCGGCCACTGTCCAAGAAATAGCTGAGGTTGTTGAGTGTTCTCAGATGGTTTCAGGTACTACACTCGACTCGAGCCGGGATTTGTGGGAATGGAATAAGGGTCGATTGCAGCAACTAACGGTACAGGAAACTAAGTCGTGGATTAAAAGTTTCAATTCAGATGCTGTTGGGCATACGTTTCGATGGAGTAGTTGGCTACCGGCTAAGTGCAACATTTTTATGTGGCGAACTTTATTAGATCGGATTCCTACAAAGGTTGCCCTTAGAAGACGGAATATCTTGGTAGGAGACTGCAAGTGTGTCCTATGTGGAGAAGTTGAAGAGACGGCTGAACATGTGTTCACGGTGTGTCGATTCGCTGACGGAGTTTGGAATGGAATCGCTCGGTGGTGTCACATTCCTCCGATCTTCTTATTCTCAATTAATGATATACAGACTATTGTTGATCAGTCGGGGAGTTCGAACCGGAAAAAGGAGCTGCTTCATGGCATCTTGGTGCTAACATGTTGGCGCATTTGGAAGGCGAGAAACGAGAAGGTGTTTACGAAGAATAATACAAAGATTACTGAGATTATTTCGGACGTAAAGTCGATGGGTTTCCTTTGGTATAAAAGTAGGGGTAAATGTGATGTAGATTGGAAGGGTTGGCATTCTTCCAATCTTTCAATTTTTTGATGTAATTTAGCCGTTTTTCCTTGTTGTGGCTTGGAACTATCTCCGTCTTGGAGTTAGTTCGTTTTTTGGGTGTTTAATGAAATTTGCCATTCAAAAAAAAAAAAACTAAATATAGATAATTAAATTAGGAATTAATTACAAAGATGTTGAAATGGTTTTTGTGGTTGTAAACATAGAAGTTAAGCTAAAGTTTCTTATCATTTTATATGTAATGGTTTTGTAGGTTATGACCATTATGCTAGCTGGTTTTGGAACGGCTGGTCCAAACCAGGTATATTTTTTAATCATACTATTATTTAACACAATTTTTATAATCACAATAATGCACATTTGAGAAACATTGACAAAACATATTAGTGTATGGTTTTGACTATGGTCTTCTTTTCCTTATATAAATTTTATTTACATTTATGATAATACAACGAAATATCCAAGTGATCTAAAAATCATGACTCAAATATTTAAATTCTTACCATAATTGTCTCATAATTTGAATTTAATTTAAGAGTAAAAATTCAAATAATATTTCAATATCCATTACATTTTGACTATCTACTTTTCAAAATACTTTTCATTTTCATTAATTTCATTGTTTTGATTGATAATATTTTTTAAAACATTATATATTTAGTATAATTATTTAACATGTTTCTATTTTATGTGACAACTATCCAAAATAACACCTTAACACTACCCATATAAGCCAGTCACTAATTCAATATTCACAACTAACATCCTGAGTTTTAACAATCACAGATTCAAAGTTCCTTAAATATTAGCTCACTATTATTTATCAATTTAATTTTTCAATAATCAATCAAAAATCTTTTTTTGCAACATAATTAAGCATCTATAATACATTTGAAGAGGTAAAATGGACAAAGATTTAGTTACGATTTTGATTACAGGTCAAAATACTTCATATTTGGTCCAATTATGGATATGAAACCGAGAAACCGCCTAAACTGATCATTGGTTTGGTTTCATGGTCGGTTTTTGTTATTAATTTTTGGTCGGTTGGTTCCAATAATTTCAAACCGTAGTTAACGGTTTGGTTTACGGTTTATGCCGAAAACCAGCCGTATAAAACTGGAGCGGATCGTAACACTATATTTTAACTATTTTGATGTTTCTACACACACACACACATATATATATTAGGCTTAATTATCTATTAATAATCGATTTCAGTTTACTTGCACACATAGTTCTTTTGTAATAGTCTCAAGAGAAATGACAGATCCAGTTTGCTGCAGTTTTCCTTCGTAATAAGTAAGGCTAAATGAGCATATCAGGTTCTCTATGTGTGTTTTTCCTATAAAGAAATATCAACAAATATATTTTTCACTATTTTATTTGTGGATTATTATAGTTCTTTTCATTTACGTTTGTAATTATAGTTATTGAAGCTACTAATGCTATATTATTCATGTGTGGTTTACTAGGTTACAAACAACAAAAAGATCAGGAAAATAAAGGTATGAAATTATTCGGTCTTCTTGATTTTTACAAAATTACTTAGAATTTTTTTACAAAATTTATATAAACGAAAGTAACTTTGTTGTTGTATGTAGAATGTTTTTTAAACTTGTTATTACACGTTACAGATTTGATACTTAATTATGGATGCACAACTCTAGAACATAGTGTTACTTGAAATTCAAAATTTTATGCTTAGAAATATTCATCTCTTCGTAGTTTTACTACCATGTCTTTCCCTGAGGAGAAGTCTATATGGCATCAACCAATCGATTCATGAGCGAGTGGATATCTTATGATATGGTGATTATGACAGATGAATTTGAACGTTTTTTTCTTTCATTAACAAATGAGCAACATGTTATTTTCAATTTGTGTATAAAGAAACTTATGTTATGTTATTACTATGTCATTTAGATTTTCATTTATATGTTTATAAAGTTTTTAGTTGTTTAATTTTTAAGTTTGTATATGTTTATATCTTTTTAAATGTGCATATGGCATAAGTTTTTCACACCTAAACTTATTTTGTGACTTCTCGAACATTGATAATCGAGTCAGAATGACTTTGTTTCTCCTATTCACACTCCTTGAGGTCTTTATGTATCAACACAAAGTAGGTTGTGTTCAGTTTTATAATTTTTGTGACCAAAGTGTTGAGATTATATGTCTTAATATGTTATTTAAATGGGTTATATGTTACTTGTGTTTATATTTTAATTTTCGATCAAATGTAAAAATTAAAAATCTTTAATTTTTTATATTGTTTATTTATTAATTATACTTACTATTGATTATTCGATTATTTTTCATTAAATCAATGTTATTTAGTGTGCCACTCTTTTATCAATACATACGACGACTCCATTTCTCATAGGCACAAATACTCATTCCAAATCCGTTAAAATTACTTCACAATCACGTCGTTTTGTCTTTGTTCTTAGTGATCGCACTATAATTGAGCGATTTAATAGTGTTGATGTATTGTGTTTAGTGAAAAGTTTAAATCACAATTATATGACTGCAATGAAAAATGATTATCCTTGTCTTGAGAAGAGGATACACTTATTAAACAAAATGGTTCGAAGTTTGAACATGATAATCATGAACCGGAACCAATAGAGTATATTAAACAATGCTTTTACTTTAAGGATATTAATCGGGCTTCGGTTGACTGGGATGATGGTTCAACAAAAGTTTCATTGGTGTTGTCTATATTTCCATCCGTGACGTCCACGGGTCAATAACCCAGTATCCTATATAACAGAAAAACAAGGAATCAATCCTTATCATGTAAAAGTCATATAAAGATTTGCTTACTATAAATAGTAATCCTATATAACATCCACAAAAACATCTCAAAACTTGCATAACCACCATTATATCCACAACAAAAACAATTTCCAACCACAATCATGTTTCAAAATCTTTCTCTAATCTAACCCCCTCAAAAAATGTCATCTAAAGATCATGCCCGCGATCTCGAAGAAAGCAAGTCAACTAGAGGCACGGCATCAAAAAGATTAGACGGTTCAATCCTTTGTTCTTCACCTGCGGTCGTTGTTCTCACGCAAAAAGTGTTTGCGGAGACCGTTGGGACGTATTTCTTGATATTCATAGGTTGTGGTGCATTTGTTGTGGACAAGAAATATGGTGGGATAACATTTCTGGGAATGTGTGTGGCCTGGGGTTTGATTATTATGGTTATGGTCTATGCGGTTGGGCATATATCTAGGGCGCATTTTAATCCTGCGGTCACCATCACGTTTGCGATCTTTCGGCATTTTCTTTATAGACAGGTATGATTATGAGTAATGAGTACATTATATGTTCACATAGAATTATATAAAAATTGTAAAAACTAATTGTGATCATTAAAACGGTCGCTAAACCGTCACAAGTCCTTGCTTGTTTAGCGACCGTTTAAATCCTGGTCACAACTTATTTTTTAAGACCTATATATACTTACAACCAAATTTAGAAACTGAAATCCCGATTTCGATATTAACGACCAGACTTTTTACTGCTAACTATTCGAGAATGAGTTTGCGACCAAATCTCTTTGCGACATGTAAATGCGAAAAAATAAATAGTGTGAAAGTTGGGACTAATGACAGTTACTTTCAAACTTGGGATTATTATCAGCCAACTGCATTAAATTAGGATTATTAAAATCCAATTTTCCTACATAAATATATATTTTATTTTGATTACAGTAAAGTCGGGATCAATTTTTACATGCTTGTTGTGACCCATATTTTTTTTTACTTTCTCATTTTTTTTAAATGTTTGACAGGAGGTTTTTATTTACTTTTTAATTTACTTGTTTTACAACCGAACTATTTATTATTTTATCTTTTCATATTTGGGACTAGTTTGCGACCTACTTATTTTAAAACTTTTTATTTAAAACTAGTGACGATGTTTTAACGATTTTTTTCACTGATGATAGTTTGCAATAATTTTCTAGTGAGTAAACTGCAGTTTTCGTCACTGTGTTTTGTTCAAATATGCGGTTTTAGTCCAACGGTTTCAAATTTGCCATTTTCGTCCCTTTTGTTAAATTTCACTTGCAATTAAACCCGAATTCATTAACCCCGTTAAGTCCGATAGTTAAACTCATCAACGTGCCCCTCACGTGAGGTGCAGTTTTGTCCTTTTTCTCACGTGAGGGGTTGGGGCGTATGTGGGGGGAGGGGACAAAACTGCCCTCACGTGAAGGGCAATCTGATGTGTTTAACGACCAGACTTACCGGGATTTGTGCATTCGAGTTTAATTGCAAGAGATATGAAACCACATGGATGAAAATCATAAATTTAAAACTATTTGACTAAACCCGCAGATTTGGACAAAAGACAATGACAAAAACCGTAGTTCACTATTTTCTCATGGTCGCTAATTTTGCTACTGTTTTTTCGTTAGTTTTTTAGGTATTATAAAAAAATTCATTTGATGTCGATGCTTTTTTACTTTTGTAACGATGCAGGTGCCCTCATATATAGCAGCCCAATTGCTAGGATCAATTCTAGCAAGTGGCACATTGTGCTTGTTATTTGATGTTGAACCGGAATACTATTTCGGGACGGTACCAAACGGCTCATCTATTGGTTCGCTTGTTCTTGAGATCATTATATCTTTCCTCTTGATGTTCGTAATATCAGGCGTCGCTACAGATAACCGATCAGTTAATATAATAACCCAAACCTTAAGCATTTTTTATATTAATATTAATATTATTCTAAAGTTGTTTTATTAACTTAATTTCACTATTTTCATGTGTTGTTTAGACAGGAGAATTGGCTGGGATTGCCATAGGAATGACTATACTTATAAATGTTATGTTGGCAGGGTATACTCTTTGTTTCTCTTATGATAAATATTATAGAGAAGACGATATTATACGCTACTAAACAAATGAATATATAAAATCCACGAATATAAAAAAGTTCTATATGATAATGATCGAACTTGACGACCAAAAGTGATAAAAGTAATTACATGGCAAAAAGAGTTGCAAAAAGAATTTGGAAATTAATTTTTGGTTGCAAAGTAGTGGCAAAAACTGGAAAAGAAAAGATAAATTAAAAATAATTTTGATTAGCAAAAAAAGTCATAAATTAATTAGCAAAAAGAGTTGAAAAAAATAATAAAAGAATAAATTTTTAGAAAATAAAATTTTGTGGAAAATAACAGTAAAATTCATTTGCATAAAAAATAAATCAAAACTTAAAAGATTACCTCACAAAAAGTGGCAAAAAGATTTCCAAAAAATAATTAAATTAAAAGTTAAACCCAAAATATAGAAATCGAAATTTTATACACTAGAGCTGAATGGAATATGACTTCGGTCGCAAAGTGTACTAGCGACCGAGGCTTCGCGACATACAAGTTTATTCACAATTAGGTAAAAATTAAATACTCAGCTTTATAGTAGTGATATATTTCGTTTTTCGCTTTATGTATGTACACACATATATCTTTATTACAAGCTACTTGATAGAACTAATATATTGTTACAGGCCAGTATCAGGGGCGTCGATGAACCCCGCAAGGAGCCTAGGCCCGGCAATAGTCATGCACGAGTACAAGGGTATATGGATCTACATGGTTGGCCCATTGGTGGGCACAATTGTTGGCGGTTTTGCTTACAATTTGATTCGGTTTACCGATAAACCTCTTAACGTGATAACAAAATCGTCGACACTTTTACGAAGTTTTACGGGACAACATCAATGATGTAGGACTAACATGTTTCATTTATATAGTTAGTGTGTTAATCACTAGAATCCCATCAAAATATTCAGTCAGTTTAAGAATATTATATGAAAGATTGAGGGGTCAAAATGTCACAGGATAAGAGTACAAGGGTTCAAAATGTAAAATACTATGAGTAGATATTTTCTTCGTGGTATATATTGTATATTTTATTTCTATTTTTAGAAATATCGGAAGTTGTTGTCTTTTTTATATTTATTTTTAGAAATATCAGAAACCAAGGTCAACTTCATCCCGCATGTTGTGTCCGGATAACTATGGTTAAGGCTCTCGTAAACCGAGCCAAACCGAGCCGATATGATCTTGTAACATAATATTACTCCTTTAAAATTTTGATTACAACTCATATCATAATCCGATATTATTGGACTAATCTAGACAAGTTAGAGTATAACTCTAATTGGCATACATAATGTAATTATGCTAAAGTTAGAGATAATATTACGTAAATATAGAGTCAGGTGTATAACCATTGTATCTCGTAAAAACCTAATTACAATAATGCACATTTACACCTTTGTTGTTATACACTTAAAAGTTTAACTAACTCGAATTGCTAACTTGTGGGATATATAACTAGTTATTATCCAACACAACTATCGTCTAATACGTGAGTCAAGTAATAAGAAGACTAAACTGACTTGTTGTAGTCTAATTTGAATGCTTAGCCAATTTAACCAGATTCTCATATTCATTACCTTGTGAATACGGTTCAGAATTAACCGGAATCTAAAATCTAATCATTTAACTTTTATTTTTATTATTATATATTATTAACTAGTTTTTGTCCCCCGTATTACGAGGATTGTTTTATATTGTTTGTTCTAATATTTATTTATTTTTTGAATTTATATTTTTTTTAGTATGAAAGTTAATAAGGTTTGATAATAAACTGTTTTATAAATAAATAAGATGTTATAATATAACCCGGTTTAAAAGCTATATGGTTTTGATGAGACCCAAGACCCGTTTATTTTTTTACTATAAAATTGATTTTTTAATTATAAATAATGAGAATAATTTTTAATTTAATAAGATGTTATAACCCATTTAAGGAATATCTGGGTTTGGTAAGACCTATATCCATGAATTCGTGTCAAATGCATGAGAAGCCTCCATTTAAAAATCAAGCAAATCTGGTGAATCCAAACAAATGGGAGCGACCACATCACGACACGTAGGATTTTTTTGTCTTCGTTTATATATATTATAGATTTCAATAATATTAAATGTTTTATAAGAGGAGAAATATCAGATATTTAGAAATATTATTATTATCCTTCACAAGATAAACATAATACCATTTGCTTATGTTAAATTTGAGCCAATAATAATATTACTCGTGGGTGTTCTTTGTGATCTAGACCTTTCATATACTCATGAGATATTTAAACATTGAATCATAAAACACTTTTAGACATCACTTCATCTTTATTGTTATCTGGTATTTTCTATTGTTATCTAATATTCTCTAATGTTGTTTAGCACTTCACAAGTTTACACATTATTTACATCACTTATGTCCTCTCATCACATCTTTATCATAGCCTTTTCATTTCCAGCTCGGGTTCAAATCCGGTCACAACCAGCTAGTTTTTGTGCCCATTCGCACCAAAAACCATAAGTTTGGGTTCATATCGTGATTTTAAAGTTTTTATTACTATACACACTTGGTCTCTTGCATAGTCATGCCCGGTAATGAGTTCGTGCTTGCTCGTGCTCGCTTCGAGCTTCTAGAAGAATCATCATCCATAGTGAACATTTCTTGTGACCAAAAACCATTGTCATCAAAACATGAATAACCGGAATAGTTGAAACTTTTTGCCATTTCCCAAAACATGTCTTGTATTTCACCAAAACTGTAAATTTTTTCTCCTGTAAAATACAATTTTTAAGACATTGTTAGCATGTAAATTTATAAAAACATAAGGGTGGGTCCGGTTTAGGGGTGAGATTGTTCACATAATACCAGTACCGATACCAAAAGTTATTAATTTCGCTATTCAGTAAAAACAGTATTGGTACCGGTACCGTTTTGTCTTTTTTTTTTTTTTTTTATAAAATTGATAGATAGGGTCTTTGGGACATATTGCGTTTTGGTTTTGGTGTAACGGTTTCTCGATTACTCGATTACGAATTAATTTGATACGATTTTGGTTTTTTGATTACCCATGGTGGTTACAAATGAATTTGATACGTTCTTTGATACATTCAAAGAGATTAGGAAAAACAAAAAACAAGCGGTACCGTACCAAAATAGTTGTACGGGACTGACAGTGGCGAAGCTTGGACGAAAACGCATGAGGACGGACTCAAAATGTACTTTGAAAAAATTCACAAACGGGGAACCTCAAATTTTCGGTTAAAATGAGTAAAATTACGCTACATTAAATTTTTTTCGATCAAAAAACGGATAAATTTACAATGTTGCGCAAAACAGGGCCCGGCCCACCTCTACCTCTGGCCCTCACTATACTTTGTCCCTACTAAACGCATTTATTTGTACCGAATCAATGCATTCGATACAGTATTTGGTACTGAGTTTTGTTCATTCAGTATTGGTATTTCCGGTACCAGTATGGTGTCAGATTAACCATTTAACCATTTAACGGTTTAAAAGAGTTCGGTTTAAACGGTTTTTTTTACCTCTCTCTTAACATCTTTCATCAAGGAAGACATCTCTTGCATAAAATCAGCAAACCCCTAATCACAAACAAATTAATTAACTACTAATTAGTAACCAATTAGCAACACTCTAATTAAGATTTAATAAAACCACATGAACAGAATAATAAACTTACCTCATCTACTTCTTCTTGAGGATCATACATACCGACATCGTAAATCGACCTCTTTTTCGGGTCCGATAACACTGAATAAGCTTCTTGAATCTGTTGAAACTTCCGTTTCGTCTTCCCGAGAAACGACGGGTTCGTTGTCCACTTATCAGGATGCCATTGCTACATTAAACAGATCAAAATAATCACCATTAGATTATGTTCATCAATGAAATTAAAAAAAAAAAAAAAAACTCAATAAAGCGACCAAGATTGTAATGTGAACGAGCCGAGCCGAGCCGAGCCGAGCCGAGCACCTCTAGGCTCGAGCTCTGCTCGTTTTGATTTATGGGAGCCCTCATAAGTGTTTAAAGCTCGAACTTACGATCTCGGTTCAGCTCTTGTTTTTTTATTAATTTATATACTTTTTTATTATTATTTTATGTATTTTGAGAAAACCTTAAACGTGCTTCATTATTAATTAATTAATTTTTTATATGTTTTTAGTTATTTTTATACATTTTCTTAAAACTCTCATACGAGGGTAAGCTCTGCTCATGCTCGTGTGCAATACCCTTAAACGAGCCAAAGCTCGGCTCAAGCTAGTCTGTGCAGTGTAAATTTAATACACATAAGTCCAAAATAGTTAAACTTAAAAATACACAGGCTCAAAATAGTTAAAACTTAAAAATACACAAGGCTCGTCGATCCTCGAGTATAATTAAGTTTTAAGTCTTACCATTTTAAACTTCTATGTATTAATTTCACGCTGTACAGCAGAGTTTGAGCCAAGCTTAAGCTGGTTTGAGCATTGGCGATGTATACATAGGGCCCGGGTGGCCCCGACCCCCTATTATTTTGCGCAGTAGTGTAAATTATCCGTTTTCGCCGAAATTTTCTATACGTAGTGTAAATTTTGCCGTTTTCGATCGAAAATCTGAGCCGGCCCCCTTGTTTGTGATTTTTTTAATACATTTTGTCCCCGCCCAAAATTTTCTATATGTAGTGTAAATTTAGCCATTTTCGATCGAAAATTTGAGCCCGGCCCACTTGTTTGTGATTTTTTTAATACATTTTGAGTCCGCCCCCGTATCTTCGTCCAAGCTTCACCACTGGGTTTAAGGCATTTCATATAATATTCGAAAACAATTAAAAATGTATATAGATTAGTTAATAAGCTAACGAATAATAGCCCACTTGTTTGTGATTTTTTTTAATACATTTTAAGTCTGCCCGTATCTTCGTCCAAGCTTCACCACTGGGTTTAAGGCATTTCATATAATATTCGAAAACAATTAAAAATGTATATAGATTAGTTAATAAGCTAACGAATAATAGCTGAGCTGAGTCTAGTGGTGAAGCTTGAACAAAAACACCGGGCTGTCGAGACCTATAAAAATTTAAACCAGGGTGGCCAAAACCTGGTAAATTTAAGCCAAGTATAAAAATTTTCTAATGAAAACACATAAATATACACTGCAGAGGAAAAAACAGGGGCGGTTTGGGCGACAATACAAGCTTCGCCCTTGGCTGAGTCCGAGGTTGAAAAAACGACTCACCAACCAAAGCTCGGGCTAAGCTCATTTTAGAATATTATTACTTACCATAGCAAGCTTTTGATACGCTATTATTACTTACCATAGCAAGCTTTCGATACGCACGCCGAATCTCCTCATCAGAAGAATCAACCGACACGCCAAGAATGTTGTAATACGACTCTATCTTCATCTCTATAATTAACTAACGTAAATACTCAATGGCTGTGAAGGGTGACGGGTAAATAGTGATGGGTAAGTTATATATATAGGACTCTTTAGCACATGATATTGAGTCGGTTTGATGATGTGGGTCCATTAGAATATGAAAAGATATATGTGTAGAAAATATCTTGGGTTGATATTTTTGTGGATGGTGGTGTAGAATGTTCTTGAAAGATACTAACTAGGTTGTTGTTGTGTTGATGATCACATGTGTTAAGTTCTCAAGTTTAGTAAAATGGTGTACTAGAAGTTTCTATATTATTTTAGTGTCTTCTTTGTCAAACTTTATAAATTGATATTTAACTTAAATGAAATATTTGTTTCTTTCACATTTAAATAAATGGGTGTACACTGATTTTAATAATTTTATCAGAGGAGAACGATGTAAAAAACAACCGTAGACCAATTTAAGGGAAGTAGCATAGCTTGGTAGCACGTTTATTTTGGGCAGGGTTGTCTTCAAGAAATGTTAAAAGAAAAATTGGGCTGTAGGCGAAAACAAAAGTTGGCTTTTAAGTAAAAGGGTATTTTGTTAGATTAAACAACTTAATTTTTAAATTTATGATTTGGGTGATTGTATTGTATAAAAAACTTTTTGTATAAAAATAACGTTAAAATGTATCAAGTACTGAGGCTAAAACCCACAACCTTTGGGTTTAAAAGTAATACCCTTTTGCCAATAAACATAGATAGTGTTTGTGTAATAAAGTTTAAACATCAAATATACATATTGTTTTTCTTAAAATTATATATAACTTTTTTTTAAAAAAATACAGGTCTAGTGGGGTGTCAGGATGGGTACCCGGCCCTCCCTTAGAACCGACCATGGTTTTGGGTAAAAAATGGCACGGGTTCAAATCCTATAATCCCCGCATATTCTTTCGCAAAAAAACACTTTTCTTTTTTGAACAAATTTTGAAAGATATGGATTATAAAGTCAAAATAAGAAAATTTAATTTTAGAGTTTGAAGTGCTTTAAATAAATAATAAAGAAAAGTATTTTTTGAAAAACAAATAAGGTTAAAGTGTAGCTATGGTAGCGTTAGTAAATGTTGCAACCCAAATGCGTACAGGTAGCTAGATGGTCGGTAAGTAAGGTTGAACTAGTGAGGAGAAATATGTCGTTTTGGGCCGCTCCTATAAAAAGAACATTGTTAGTTTCACCAGATAGGACATGGGAGGTGTCGTCGTAAGTATCAACATCTAATGTGAGAATAAGTATTTGTGTTGGATGGAGCGTAAAGATGAGTTAATGATTAAAAGAGAATTCTATGCTCTTTCAATTGGAGGAATATAGTTTATAAACCTGAAAATGAGTTGGCGCATATATATTAATCATCATTAATCATTATATTGATTGTTCATGCTTCTTTAGAGCATGTCCGGACCATTATCGATGGTTACATGCCTTCTCTGAAGGTGGTTTGTGTGTAGTCCATTGGATAGGTATCGTAGAAGTGGATTTCCTCACGCCTAAGATGTCTTAGTTTAATGTTAGTCGTGTCCACTAATAAGAATCGTTAATATCTTTTACATTAAATGTGTTTGACTAACTAGCCATGCTTCATTAACTATGAAATCTACCTATTAATTAACACATTTCCGTCTCATATAAACTCCAAAAGTTGAGTTGTAACTGGATTCTCTAAGACCAAGTGTCGTGGAGAGATTAGTTAATAAAAAAGTAAAGTCACGTTGCTGTCACGTAGACTATGAAACATTAATTATCCAATTCAAAAAATAAGTGCAATAGAGCGCTGAGGTGGATGGGAAGTGCCCATTCATGATTTGATTTTTTTTCGTGGTTGTTCATACCTGCATTTATAAACTCAAGTAATATGTGTATAAACCATCTTGGCTCATTCATAGTAAAACTCATTTCAATTTCGGTTTTAAGTTTTTAACAATATCATTTAAACATGTTATCTAGAATTTGCACACGTATTAGTTTGATAATATCATTAGAGACAACATAATGATTAACTATCATATATACATACATATAGTTATTTGGAGTAACGGGCTCAAAGAAAAATTTATGGGGAAATTTTTTTTTGAAAGTCGGTTTTCTATCACTAAATCTTATTTGTGTTCAAAAGTCGTAAACATCGTTTTTCAACTTATTATTCTAATAATCCCCAACATAAATGAAGACCGTCTGAAAAAATCTCGGTGTTAAGACTTTTAACCTTCATTTGTAAATAACTCAATATATGTGGTCTCATGTGTTTTGGTAGACATGATGCCATTTTAACTATTTTGTTGTTTATATATTCAATACTACACTTCATACGTGACTCATCTTGGTAGTTCTCGTAATTGCGTTAGTAGCTTCTAAGAGTGACATCTCTGAAGACACTTATTTGAATTAGGGTCGTTCTATAGCGTGGGTGGGGTGGCTGACTGCTTAGGGCCTAAAATTTTTAAGCCGCGTATGAATTAATAGTTGGAAAGGAGCGTTGGTGGTACCGCGCATGTTTTTGTTGTATTTATATCGGGAAAAACTAAATCTCTGCATGAACGTTTTCTTCTCTTCACATTTCACATTTGACACAAAAGTAAATTTGAGTTTCCTTTTCCAACTTGGACAAAAGTCACAAAAACTTTGAGCTAATGTGGCTGGTTATATCGTATTGGGCCAAATAGTACAGTTATTGGGCCAACTTTCATATAAACAGCCCATTAAGATAGTTAGAACTTGGAAGTAGAAGTGTAAAAAACCGGTTTTTTCCCCAAACCAAACCGAACCGGTTTGATCAAAGCCTGGTTAAAACCGGTTTAGTGTAGAAACCATTTTAGGAGCAAGAGATGTCAACCTGGTCCAGGTTGGTTCGGTTTAGAACTGTCACACCCCGACTTAGGGCCTAGGCGTGTGACCACAAGTTGGTACCTGTTTTGTTAATATATCAGAGTTTATGAGTTAATTTTAGCGGAAGACTTTAGGTTGAATATAATATTAATTTACATTGAAAATTTACTTGGGAACTAAACATCCAAGTATACAAAATATATGTTTCATATTACAAGGATTTGTTTATCAAAAACGGAGCCATCTTGTACGCGCTTCTATCTTCATAAGACTCCAATCCTTGCTAATGCTACTAATGCTTAATTACCTGCAATGGGTTGGAAAAATACGTCAGCTATATGCTGGTGAACACGTATGACTCGATAAAACATTTTGAACAACGAATACAATAAAACATAGTTTTCTTGACAAACTCAGCGGAAGTATTACTACTTCCGGTATGTGTACCACTGCCCTACACACATAACGATATTCCCCGAGCCAAACAGCCCTGAACTGAGAACTGGTCATGACCGTTGCAGCCCGTGGCTTCCTTGCCTTTGATTGATTGATTTGGGCTTTAACAGTTATGTTTGGATCCAGACACATGCGTATTCGGTCTGAGTTGATTTTATTCTCTACTTTGTATTATAACGTTTTAGAAATTACTCGATCTCATGTAGACATTGATTGACTCGTTAAGAGAAACACCCGTTCGTCTCATTGAGTATAAATATGTTTTGACTGATTGAAAAGGTTAACGTATTCACTTGTACCGTCGGTGTTGAAAACCTTGACTGATTGATCGATTGATTGTGAATGATATTAACCTATACACAAATAGGTTTGTATGAATGTTTTGAATGATGTTAAGCTATGATTGTAAGCTTAACCTTGAAATCGTTTATCTTTGATTGTGAATGAAAACACTTGGTTTTATGTGACGTTTGATATAGCATGTTTTGGCCTAATAGGTTCAACACGTTGGTAAGTTTCTCCAGGTAAGTAAACGGGTCCCTCGGTTGATTGGGATTTATACGAATTACTTTTCCTTAGGCAAGAAACTTACTACTAGTGATCCCCCTTCCAGTTACTACATGCCCGTCAAAATATATCTTTTGTTTATCATTACTTAATCATGAAGTAACATTTATGAAAACTTGATTATGAATGAATGTTTGTAAAATACGATCAAGGTTAAAGGCCATAGCCTCGATTGATAGTCTAAGCTATAATTCAAATAACTTAAATGTAACCCCTACCTTAATGTGGATATTTTAGATTGATAATAAGAAAAAGACAGGATCTTGATCTACTTGATTATATGATGGCTACTCGATTAAGACTTTGTTCCTTGCACGAATCACGAGAAAATGGCACGTCGGCTCGTCACGGCTATTGGGCACGCCTCCCTAGTTTAAATGAAGGTGAGTTTGGGATGAATGGAGCTCATACCCGTCCTCCCCTTTTGTAACCGTTTTTGGACCCCATCACGATACGCGATGGGTTTCTTGTGACCCGTCGCGTATCGCGACGCCTCAAAAAGACGCCGCCTTATCTGCGGGTGACACGTGGCCTGTCATATCGTGCCACGTATTGACACGTGGTTGGACACGTGTCCAGGTTGCTTAACCTGGTCATCGCGCTACGCGATGCTCTTTTGGATTGAGTCATCACGTATCGCCAAGCCGCCCATTTCTGGGTTTATATGCAAGGCCATCGCGCTACGCGATGGGCTTATGTTTACCCCGTCGCGTATCGCTATGGGTGAAGTTTTCAGATTGTTCAATATTGGTCTCTATACTTATGTAAGTTAGTATATTAGGGCTAAAACTTAAAGGGTAAAGACGTGGTGTTACAAGAACCAATTTAACCAGTTTTAAAACCGGTGTGGTTCAAAAGAAGAACCGGTACCAAAACCGGCGGCTTGTGTCGGTTCATGAACCTGTTTGAGTGAAACCAATTTGCCTGTCAAACCGCTTCATGTCGGTTTACCATGACCAGGTCTCAAACCGGTTTTTTTGTACACTTCTACTTGGAAGTGGGGGTGGCGATTTTCAGACCCATCACAAAGATTCCAAGTGCTCAAAACGAATATGAAAAATGAGCCTTATATTAGATACATTTTTTTCAAGACAAGTGCCTTTCAGCCCATGTGACTCGTGAATTCCTGATTACGATCGTGGATGTTGCAAATGGATGTGCCCAAACAATTTATAAATAAATAAGAATTGTTAGGACTTAGGCTAAGTTTATCAATTAAACATACTGTTTGGTCCAGTTTATCACTAATCTACTAGAACTTAGAAGACCCAAATCTGCTGTTTTGTTTATATTTTGACTTTCGATATTTTTCAGGTCCATTTATATACACCTAGACCCTTAAATGAATATTATTAAAAAATATATAATTTTATTTTTTTGTTAATTTCAAGCCCCCATAAACGGGTCCTAAACGATGGTCGAGTCATGTATGGGGTTTGGGCGGGGAAATCGTGTTAGGTTAGCATGTTGAATTTGATGAATCCAAGCACAACTCATATATTTGCTAAACAAACTCTATTTTGTAATTAGAAAGTATTAAAAAATAAAATTGACGAATGCGCCATATATGTTCGAAACTTGAATTTTTGCTAGTCGTTCTCGTAAAGCAATCAAATATCGATGTTCATAAGCGATTTCAAACTATGAACTAACAAGTTTTACATGTTATACAAGTAATGATTCATAGTTGGATAAATCAATGTGTCATGTAGATACGAGTATATTGCATGGTCACTGGCTCAAAGTTTGAATTTGAAACCAATTAATACGGATGGACTTTACCTGTTAGAAAAACTAATACTCTTCCGTTGTGTTTTCGAATTCATTTATGAAAAGAAAAGCAAAAAAAATAAAGGTTTTTTTCTTATATTTTCTTTCATCATCTCCACTTTTGTTTTCGATTATCTTTCCTTTCAAATCTTTTCAACTTTGAAAATACACAAATTCTTTTATTTTACTAATTATTTTCTCTCCTCTACCCTTCTTTTCTTTCTTTTAATGAAACTTGAGAACACCCATTCTATTTTTCCTTCATTTTCCTTTCTTAAATGAAACTTGAGAACACAACTTATTTTTTCCTTCCCTTTCCTCTTTAAATGAAACTCATGAACACAGTGTACAAGTCTACAGTATGGGATGTCAAAGTCTGCTATGAAAAAACATATAGGCAAATTGGACTTTGATAATCCCAACTTGATTCAGTTGGCCGATAATGATCTCAACTTTGAAAATAGTTGTCACTGGTCCCAACTTTCACACTATTTGTTTTCATTGGACCTCCATTAAAACAACTTAACGACGTTAGTTTTTTCCAAATTTCAAACAGATACTTTAGGGCTTTTGATCTGAATGAGGATATATGAGTCGATTAATGTAAAACTTACCTCCAAACGGTGGTCCAAACGACTAACTGATGCTTAAATTCCGGTGTTTAAACTTTTAATTAACAAAAATCAAGCTTTTTGAAGCGTCGTTTCGAGTTAACATCAATTGATTCGTATTCTCATTTCGATCAAAAGCCCTAAAACATCAATTGAAATTTAGAAAAAACATAACATTGTTAAATTTTTTTAACAGATGTCTAATGAAAACAAATATTGTGAAAATTTGGACCTGTGACAGCTATTTTCAAAATTAAGATTATTATTGGCCAACTGTGTTAAGTGGGATTATTAAAATCCAATTTTCCAAACACATGATCATTTAACAATAAACAAACCATCATGTTTTATTTTAGGAAAATTGGTTTTTATTGGTCCAAACTATTGCCTTTTGGTCATTATCGGTCCCAACTAACGAATTGGTCACTGAGGGTCCCAAATTTTAATGTATTTGTTTCTAACGGTCCGCGACTAACAGAATCTTATGCCGTTAGTTTCAGGTCGCCGGAAAAATGTTTTTGGCCTTGAAAGTCAATTTTTTGGCCGGAAAACACCACCTGAACACCGCCACCACCACCAATTGACGCACCGCCAGCCAACCACCATCACTTAAGCACCATCAACTGATTATGACGATGGTTCTAGGGTTCCGGCGACCTCAATAATTGGGGTTTTTACAAGAAAAAAGTTCCTAAATGTACGATACAAAGTTACCATGATGCTTGGGACAAAATTATTGAGTTTTCGGGGAAAAATGTGTTTTTTCCGGCCAAAATCTTTTTTTTGACGACCTGATATAACGACGTTAAAATTCTGTTAGTCACGGACAGTTAGGAATAAATATGTTAAAAGTTGGGACCGTCAGCAACCAAATCGTTAGTTGGGACCAGCAATGATCAAAAAACAATAGTTGGGATCAATAAAAACTAATTTTCCTTTATTTTATCCCAATCTCCTTAGCTTTCCAATGTAATATGTTACTAGTATTTCATGAAACCCAATAAACCCATATGCTTTTGGGTAGGCTTGCGGTAGATTTTCACCAAGCCAAACCAGAAGAGCGCAACCTAAATATATAACCCCAAAAAATGACCCGAATAACACCCATATGGCATTTTCAGTATTTACAACTTGTTAGAAAAGGGGTATAATCTAACTATACTATTAAAGCAATAAGCTTTAAGTCAATTTCACCCCTTCCTATTGGTTGTTGATTAAAGTTTCCATATATATCAATCACTTGTCTAATTTCCATCTTAATAAAATAAATCAATAATAATTTTAAATAAGATACAATAAATTCACTTTAATTATTCTCTTTCATCTTTCATTTAATCTTTAATTTTGAATCTTTTGTAATTATTTTTTAACTTAATATTTATAATTAATAGTTAATTACGATTTGTTATTCTGTATACTATAACTATAATTATCTTTTAAAACTAATTTTATTTTTTGATTTTTGATTGATTTCATTCATAAGCTTTGTTTCTTCCCATCAGGTTTAATGTATTTTAGATAATGGATAATAGATAATTATCTTCTACGTAAATTTTACATAAATATAAAATTATAACAAATTTTATAAATACCGAGCCAATTAAGTATCCTTAAGATTTACTATAAATATGGATGTCGACCAATGATTCTAAATATATTTAGCAATTATGGATTTAAATATATGGTGCTGATTTTAAATATTCTAATTGATTATATTGGATTTGATAATTGATAATTAGTGTCCTGTTATATTAAAATTGTGTTAATGTTAATAAATAAAAACAAAAGTATTTTTCCACACCTTATATGAATTACTGAATTATTTAAATGTTTATTAATTATATTATGTTGACTATTTTTATAACTTTCAATCATATGATTCGGTATTTCATTATATCATAATTTATTATAACTTTATCTATTAGATACACGGTTATTTTATAAATTACATATACGGTGTTATAATTGATTATTAATTATATTACTGTAAATAAATAATTTACTAACTTATATTTTTACATTAATAAGTATATTTCCGTATGTTTAAATATAGTCAACATTTAAAAAATATTACATTTATAATAATCTAATTTTGGAACATTACATTTTAGTAAATTCAAAACTTATGAAAATTTATGAAGTTGACCGGTTTGTACCATTCACGTAAAATTTAGGAAAGAATCACCCCTTTGATTAAGGAAATTGTTTAATTACAGAATTTCTATATTTGAATTAATTATTGTATATTATTTGATTAAGTATTTGATTAAGCATCATTAAGCTTTACTATAAATACGGATGTTGATCCAAATGATTAATTATATTATTGTAAATAAATAAATTACTAACTTATATTTTTACATTAATAAGTTTATTTTCGTATGTTTAAAATACAGTCAACATTTAAATAATATTACCATTATAATAATCTAATTTTGGAACATTACATTTTAGTAATTCGAAATTTGAAAATACATTAATCCTAATTCTCTACTTTTCGTTTTTACTTTAAGTTTTTTGAAATTTGAATGTAAGTTTTTTGAAATTTCAAAATACACTGAATATTTTTAAAATCTGGTCAAACATCATAACTAACCTATTAATGTAATTATGATATTAATTATTCTAATTTAATTATTCTAATTATTAAAAGAATTCAAAAACTTACTATATCATCTCATTCTACTATACTATTAAAACAAATTAGTTTGCCTCCACATGCCCCTTTTCTATTGGAAGATTACCTTTCCTTCCAAAATTATCTTGCACTTCTCTATTTTTCTTACCATTTAAATAAATCAAAAATTAATTATATTCCTAATAATTAGAATAATTAATGTATTCATTTAAGTTAATGATAATACCGGTTTCCAAGTTTCAATTCTTTCAACTTCATTACACCCTTTCCTTCATACTCAACATTACCTAATCAACAAAATCCTCCATACAATCGGCTATTATTTTATGTAAATCGAACAATGATTTGATTAGATCCGACATATTCTATTGACACCGTCGTTCGTCTAAATAAGGGCAATCGACGATAAACGGAATACTCAATTACATCTCGGAAACGATTTCCGTCAATCGATGAGTAGATCCATGTCGATTGTCAATCAGATCTTCACTTTGATGGTTGTTTTACCGTCAATCGATGTTTAATTATCCTAGGTTAGTATTTTATATTGTTGGAATAGCATGTGTAATTCTTAATCTTAATTGTTAATGTTAATTGATATTTTTAATTGATAATTCCTATGTTTTCTATGGTTAATAGTTAATGTATAATTCATTCCAGATTTCAATTACATTATATGTTAAATGTTAAATTTTTAATTTCTAATGTGTCATTGATTCGAATTTTCAATTATGGTATTTGTTAAATTTTTAATGTGTAATTGATTCCAAATTACAAAGTGTTTTAGTATTTTGATTTTTATTGATTCATATGGTTAATAATACCTAACAACTTTTCAAAATCGGAATTTGAATTCGTAGTCAACTTAATGTCTAAATTTGTAAACATTAATTATAATATAATTGAATTTATATCAATTTGAATTCGTAGTCAACTTAATGTCTAATTTTGTAAACATTAATTATAATATAATTGAATTTATATCATTTATGACTTCTGAGTTATTATGATTTTGTTAAAAATAAATCCCTAATTACATTCTGCATAAAAATTTACTATATTTATTAATCGGTTATTATACAAATCCCTAATATATTCTTTAATTTTACTATATTTAGTGGTAGCAAAATAAGTTTTTATCAATATCAATTACATTTTTTGAAATCCCTGATTGTATTCCCTAAATTAACTGTATTTAGACCTTTCCTTTTTTTTAGCAATTCAAAGTTTCTAACAAATACTGTTTATCTACATATACTATAACCAAAATAAAGAGATTCACACACTTCTCACTTACTCTTCGATTCATATTTGTATCATTGTCAACGTTTTTCATTTTCTTTCATACGGGTAAATATTTTTTTTAACTCATCTAAAAGTTAATTAATGAATCTTGAATCTTTGCTTGAATTTTTTATTTGTTACACAGCAACATGGAAGCATCAAACATTACCATGTTCAACGGTTTGGATGTTTCGAACAACGATTGTGTACTAAAGGTTCGTATACTCAGACTATGGCATTTGAAGGACAACAATAAACCAGGAGAGGACTGGTCTATAGAAATGATTTTATATCTTTCTCCCCCTCTCTCTCTCTATATATATATATATATATATCTCTTTCTCTCTCTTGTGGTTTAGCCATTTTTGCCGACTTTCTTTTCCATATTTTCCGGTAATGTATTTATTCTACGCTAATGGTCGATTCTTATGTATTATTCGCTATTGTCACTGTCATTTCATTTTCTTTGCACTTTGTTGTTTGTATTGTTTTTAATTCTAATACGATTTTCCTATAATCTGTTTAGGTTCTACATCAAACTCCAAGATTCATATTACATGTTGAAGTTTCTATAACTACTCTATCTTTCATACAATGAATGGTGTATTTAGGTTGTGATTAAAATTTCTCTAATTACATCTATCCACCATTGGTAATTCTAACTAGACCAAAATATATGTATTTATTTTTAGTTTAGCCGAAATAGTATATTATGTAACATTAATTTAATTTTAGTCATTTCAGGTTATAGCGACCCAACTTATAAAATAGCTAATTGCCTGAAAGGAGTATTTGATGAAAAACTGGTTTTCTTTTTGTACAACAATAGATATTAAGTTAGGATTATTTATGTATTTATGTAGGTTACACAGTTCATGCAAATTAAATCATTTTTATATGATCAGCTTTTATTTTGGCTGTTAACACGTGTGAATCTTATCTTGAAACTTCTATAAATTGTTAACATGTGCGTTAATTTTATTTATTTATTATTTTTTTACACAACTTATTTTCCAGTTTACTATTGGCTTCTATTAATTTCTGTTTTTCTAATACACTTAATTTATTCTTAGTATTCATAACAAATTTAAACCCTTTTTAAATACAGAATTTGACTAATTTTGCATCAAACCTTTAAAGGTTTTCATACTCTTCAATCTCATTAAGATTTCCATTTTTTATATTTGACCATTTTTTAGTGTTTCAAAAGTCATCATTTTAATGTTTCAAAAGTCAAAAACATTTCGATAATTTTTTAAAGCTTTCTAATTAATCAATTTTGTTTTAAATTTTACAATTATGTCTAAATTATTTAGTAAAATTAGTAAAATACAACCTTACTTTTTCGATTTAATATATCTAACTTTTGAGTCATTGAATGTAATGAAACAAAAGTTAAATTAAAAATTCATTTATAATAAAATATACATTCGGTTATTTATATTTTTATGTAATACCCTTAATTTAGTCTTAATATTCACAATAAATTTAAACCTATTTTAAATACGAAATTTGACAATCTTGCAACAAACCTTTAAAGGTTTTCATTTCTTCATCTCATCAAGGTTTTCATTTTTTATATTTGACTATTTTTTAATTATCCATAAAAGTCAAAATTAATGTCTAAAATAAACCCCCTATTTTAATGTTTCAAAGATCATAAATGTTTCCATAATTTTTGGGAGTATTTCGAAATAACCGATTTGATTATAAATTTTGTAATTATATCTAAATTATTTAGTCAAGATTTCTCAAGCTGTATATGTAACATATTTGTGAGTGAATATGTGGAGTTGGTGACTGGGTTACTATCGCGTTATTATTCATATTTTGTTTTTAAGTATTATAGATTTTTATTATATTGTAGTTATTTTTTTGAATGATCAACAATTTATATTGCAGCTTTTAAACTTTCATTCAATTATTCAAAGTATTACCATAATTATATAGTTATTTATGGGTATATAGATGTATAATTAATATAATTATGGTAACATTTAATATTTGATTTGACTTACAATAATGATTTCCTTTATTATTCAATATCAATATTTGAATACTTATCTTTTAATATGTTCATAAATGTCTTATATAATATTATTGTTACAGGATTTTAATACTTTCAAAAAAATTAAAATTAATCAAATCATTAAGTGATTTTAAGATTTCTCAATTTTTGACATATATATATTTTTTTATTTCTAATTTTATTTTTTACTTTGTGGTTGATTTTTTCTTTTTATGTTAACGATGTCACCAAGTGGATTCTTAAACATTCAATTGACTTTCTTTAAATTATTTTTGTGATTGTATTTAAATGTGATAAGCTAAAACAAAAAGAGTTTAAGGATCATAATAATGCTTGCATTCTTATTTGATCATTTTCAAAGAAAGTTTAGTGAGTAGTTCAGTAAATGAAATATTATAATTATTACTAATGACTTACTACACATTCCATTTTTGGATACATTTCAAAAACATAACATTTATATAAAATTATTTAGTTCATATAAGTAAAAAATTCACAATATATTTCAATATATTATAATATATTTATAATTGACATTTTTTATATAATTTTCTCCCGTGTAGTACACGGGTCACTAACCCATAACCTACTAAAGCATATATTTTTGAACGTTTTTCTTAGTGTTACAAAGTTTTTGGGCATGTAACATATGAATTAAATAGATTTTACATGTTAGTCTTAATGCATTTTTTTGGTTCATGGTTTAAGTTATAAAGATGATTGAACTTGTAATTTTATTCTTATAAATACCTTATAATTCATATATAATTATATTTTTTATAGAAATACAACTTTTTACAATTCATTATTGTATATATTAATATATATTTTCCACCTGTGTGGTAAAAGGTTCTTTGATTTACTAACCCGTGTTGAACATTTCTCTTTTTATTTTAAGATAATTTTTTTACAACAAAATCTTAGTCTTTGTAAAATTATATTTTAAATCCGTGACAATATTTTTTTTCAAAAATATCATTTTTATGCACACAAAATGTAATAAAATAATATCGGTATGAATTTTTATTTCTATAATAAATCACACCAAATTTTGGTTTGACGCTTTGAATTAATAGTGGATAAATATATAAAAAACTTATTAAAAAAAATTATAAATAAAGATTATTATATGAAATAACTGAATTTACGTATTGTATATCATAATTGTCACGACTCAAGGTGGATATTTAAAACATCATTTATTATTTTCAATATTTTTTATGAACAATCTATTATTTTTAACACATAATCATTTTCTTACGTAACGACTTAGAATCAAGTTCGGAAATGTTAGATAAAGAAATAAAGAATTACTTGAAGATAATGTTGGATTCTCAAAATCTTTTGGTTCAAGGATACCGTATGGTAAACGATTGTTTTAAAAACAATCCCGACATGGATTTAAAGTTGTGCATTATTGGAACAAGACAAAAAGATGCACGGACTTACAACCTGCCAAAAATTTCTAAAGTTGCAGCGTTAATCGTTGATGATATTGGTGACACAATAGATTAGCGCGATATAATTGTAACGAATCAAAGCAGATCTCTAGCAAGAGTTGGAATATATATGGGAGACCCCTTTTCTACTTATGGTCAACAATATGTTGCTTTATCAATAGTGAAGAGTAGATGTTGTATTAAAAATGTATATTTTGGAAAAGTAAGGTAAAGTTACAAACAAGACAACAAATATGGTTTATAAGGAAATATTTAGCAGTTTATGAATTTGTAATTTTTAAAGTTTTTAAATTATGTTTCCAAACAATGTTTTATAAATATTCTTTTTTAGTAAGTTTTTGTTTTAAGTACTTTGTTTACCTAAGAATATGAATTGCAATTATATCAAATAATTCTCCCAATAAACATATGAAACAAACTTTTATCATCTTAAATATGTCTTTAGTTGACGATTTCTATATTCCACCCGTATCGTACACGGGTCAATAACCTAGTATGACATAAAATTATACAAATTGAACTTAAATCTTTATTCTAAACACAATTACCTTTACTTCCAACATTGCTTAAAAGAATTAAAGTAAAAAAGAAGAAAACAATCAACATTGCTTAAAAGAATTCAAGTAAAAAAAAAGGTAAAAATATAATTATACCCATAAATAAACAGATTTTTATATAAAAAAATCATCTTTTTAAAGGTGCAAACTTCGTCTTAAGAAATAATATATTAAATTGTTTAACTAATCACGATTTAAAGCAAACACATTCTACTTTGTCATAATCTCGCCAGCTTTTCAATATAACATATTATATATTTACTATATCATACCCAGAGAGTTAACCGGGTAGAATTAACTTTTATAATCATTGCATATCCGATATTTACAAATAGATATAAAATGTTTATTAAAAGACCTAAAATCATACAAATTGCACTTAAATTACGTTGTTAAACACAATCACCTTCACTTCAAAGTAATTCATGGGAGTGAAAAATAAGAAAACAATCAATAAGCTTGTGATATAACTAAAAATTATAGAATCCACAAAAGTAAAACAAGTGTCATACTCCTCAATACAAATAAAAAAGTATATAACTTTAAAAAAAATATAAAGTGCACAAAACTAGAACAAATATCATACTCAATACAAATAGAAAAAGTTTCTTCTCAAAAATGTTTTTATCTGGCTGCGAATTCTGCTTTAAAAAGTGATATGTTAAATCGTTTAACTAATCATGTCTGATTATAAACGATCACTTTCTACTTTATTGCGCTCTCGTCAGCTTTTCAATATAATATTATTGGTTTTCCATGTCATCTCGGACGAGTAAACCGAGTAAAAATTATTTTTTTTAATTATTGCATTTACAATATTTACAAAGTGATAGAAAAGATTCATCAAATCACATAACATTATACCAACTAAACTTAAATCACTATCCTAAACACAATTCAAGGGAATAAAAAAGAAACAAAAACAATCATAAAGAGTGCTATATTTAAAAGAATTAAAAGTACAAAAAGCTAAAAAAGTTTTTAAAATAATTTATATAGTGATGCCTCTTTGATCACTACACAAGCACAAGATTCAACACCTTGAATGGCATAGATGACCACCATATTCATGGGCATGTGATATCATATGGTGGTGGAGGAGGGGGCTCAAAAGGGAAAGGAAATGTAGGTGGAAATGGCGGTGCAAACGGCAACGGTGGCACAAATGGTGGCACAAACGGTGGCACAAACGATGGAAGAAATGGTGGAGCTTGGTGTGCTCGCTTTCTTTCAAGTATGTTGTGGCACGGTGATGGACCCGAAGGTGGCACTATACCTCTTGGTAGCATATTCGACATTCCTGTGGGATCGTCGTCTTCATTAAGTGCCTGTTGAACCCATCTAGCTTCTGTTCCTGCTATGAGTGAACCCGTTAACAAAAAGAATATCAGAGAAACACCATAACGGGTTCGCCTTAGTAGCATTTTCTCTTCTTTTTGGCTTCCTTCCATGAACAAATATGTAGATGAAGAATGAGTTAGATTATAAATATATGGTCAAGTTTTTCTTTGTTTATGGGCCATATTTTATTTGACTATTGAGATCATGGTGAGATTTGAATTTGGGTATATAAACATCCAAATATACAAGTTTTAGTTTTGGGAGTTGTATAATTTATATGATTTTGTTAGTGTTAGTGGGGTTAATATTATAGCTAACCATATGATTGTTATTTTTATTTATTGACCTCGTGATACAAATATATGTGTCACGTGTATACACATTTAAATCTTTTAACTTTAAGTTCTCTTTTTGTATTTTGACAAGTACCTATCAAACATCCCAAACTGTTAATCATGTAGTACAAAGGTGTCTTGTTTTCATGTTAACTAGGTAAAATTAATGAACCCTTATAGGATTGTTGTTTGGTTATTATTTAGATTTCTATAATTTATTGTTACCTTTAACTCAAGTTTATTAAAAAAATATATTATCACTTTATTAATAATTAATGAAGATTGATGTATGTTTCATTTATCTTCCTTTATTAGTAATTGTATTATGTCTAACGTAGTGGAGCGCATATGAACGCTATAACCCCTCACAGTGCCCAAACACCGCCTCGGGGCATTGTGGAGTTCAAGATGGTCTCCAGTGTTATTACCATAGTGCTCATACGTGTGTTGAATTTGTTCCAGCCAATAGTAATGAAGATTCATATAATTATAGTAACTTTAAACAAGTCGGCCTATTTAATTTTGATACAAATAAAACGGCATGGCATATTTATCATACGAGCTAGACAGAATAACTCAAATATATCATAAATAATTATTTGTGCCAAAAACACTAACCATAAGTCATACATACTTAAAAGTAATGTTACACAAACATAACTCGTGTAACTTGTTAACTTATATGTATCAAATGGATTGCCAAATCAAAACATGTTGAAGCTTTGTGAATGTGGTGATGAGTTGAATTTATAAATCACATACATGTATTTGTTTAAATTTAATATAATCCAAACCATGTACCATTATTATACGGGTTACATTGAATAACTTAAACACGACTTATATAATTATTCTTATGAATTACATGAACCAAAAGTCGAGCATACCTAAAATCATTTATGTAGACATGATTCATGTAATCCATTTATCTATACATGTCAAATGAGATGGCGGGAGTGTGAACTTATAAATTTCATATACCCCGTACATGTTTTAGTTCAAAATTTAACATAATGGTGTTTAAAATATGAGTCAGAAACAACAACTAATTAACATGTTTATTTAGCATGTGATCAACTCATGATTATTTTAATATTTTGTCAATAATTATATTCTTTAAAACAATGGTTACAGATTATTTATTCTCATATGCTTTAATTTTTAGAATACTATAACTCGTAGGATAATTATAAATAGCACAAGCATGGTGTTAATAAACTAACTACCTGCCCATATATTTATTTAATTTCCCACTAATGTTTAAATAATGGAAGATATGACAAACTAATTATAAATGAATTAACTAAATAATATTTTCCCAACCTAAACAAAACTAAATAGAACTTTGTATCTATAATTAAAGATAGATTTTTTAACGATCGTATCCAATCATTTACCTTTGGTCAAAACTAGATCACAATTAGAGAAATTATGTTGATTTAAATTTGAAAAATTGGATTCTAATAATCCTTTTTGTTGTTAAGCGATAATAATCTAACCTGATAATATTCTTGCGTCAGTCCCACCTTTTACACTATTTTTTTTCTCATTGTACATCCGTTAAAAAAACTTATGCGAATTTCAAGTTGATGTTTTGGTGTTTTTGATCGGATGGAAGATAGAAGTCGATTAATGCAAAGTTTACCTAGAAATGATGCTCTAAACGACGAAACAGAGCTTCAATTTGGGTGTTTAAACTTTCAATAAACAAAAATCAAGTCCTTTGGAGCACTGTTTCGAGGTAAAGTTTACATCAATCGACCAGTATTTTCAATCTTATCAAAAACCTAAAACATCAACTTGAAATTCGGATAAAAATTAACGTAGTTGAGTTTTTTTTAAAGGAGTCCAATAAGAAAAAATAGTGTAATGTTGGGACTGGTTGCAAGAATATTCTCTTGTGGGATTATTATTAGCCAACTACAAAAATATAAAATTATTAAAATCTAATTTTTCATCTAACTTGGGTTATGATTTGTGTTATAGCTGAATTGATAAATGAAGGCCAAAATTTCTATTACGCCTTGTTCTTGAGTTTTTTAACTAAGGAAAGAAAAGGAAATGAGAGAGAAGGATAAGAAAGGGAAGGGAATGAAATTTTTTTAATTAGGTGTGTTCTTGAGTTTGAAGGAAATTAGAGGAAAGGAAATGATAACTATTTTAAAAAATAGTTATCCTTAGTAATCATCCCATTTTTTAGAGGATAACTTATTGGGAAAATACATTAATTTAATCCTTCCTAACTCCTCCTACTCCTTTTCTTTCCATCTTAAAAAAAACTCAAGAACACCCTTTTTTTAACTATCCTTAGTTTTTCTTTCATTTCCTTCCTTTAAAAAAACTCATGAACAGGGCGTTAAAGTTTTGTGATAAATTCGTAAAGTATAGCAAAATATGTGTTTTATAATAGATTCGTTAAAACTTGCTTAGGCTCACGAGCTTAGTCAAGCTCGTTAATTAAACGAGTCCCATATTAAGCTCAAAATTAGGCACAAACTTATAAATTATGAGTGGCTTGACTAGTTTAAACCTTTAATTAAAATGAATTCTTAATTTAGCAACCAATTTATACTGATAAAATGTATTTATTTTTTTAATATGGTTAAAATTATAACTATTAGGTCCATTCACCTTAATATAAAAAATTATTAAAAAAAGGTTGAAATTTGTTACACACATTTCATGTCATTGTATACTACATGGCGGGAGTTACGTTTTCTATATGTAGACAAACTATTGATGATACTTTTTCTGTCACTAAGAAATTTATCTTTTATTATTATTACTACTATTTTTAGTATTATTTTTTTTATGTGTTTGGAACCACCCCTAATACTTGGCTGAGTTTTTATGAGATGGGATTTCAACTATCCATACAGATTTTGAAGCCTCAAGTCTGACTCACCCAATAACTTCATCAACGAGAAAACCCATAACTGTAGGAAAACCCCATTGAGTCAGGTTTCGAGCTTAAGACCTTTAAATATCGAGTCTTAACCGTCAACCTGATGTCATTGGACCAAAAAACCAACTGTCGTTATTATTATTATTATTATTATTATTTTTATTATTATCACTAACGCTATGTGTAGTGGAGGAGCTACGAAATGGGACGTTTTGCGACATGTGGCGCCCAATCAGCAAATTGTAGGTTTTTGTTTTTGAAGTGTAATGATGTTGTAGCTTAGTATATATATATATATATATATATATATATATATATATATACCACACACAAACAAATATAATAATAATAAAAACAGAAGGAAGATTATTTGAAGAAGTTTTCGCCCCCTTTATTTGAGCGAAGTTTTTGCCCCCCCAACCCCACACACACACACATTTCGCCCCCTTTATGCCCCAGTGGGCGGTGTTTAAAAGATAAATCGCCCTAATTTGCTCTATTTTCTCGCCCACTACGATCAGTCTAAGACATGTGATATGAAGAGGAGTGGGGCAGATTATTTGAAGGACTTCTAGATACTAGCTGCATTCTTGTAGTCTGACAGGCAACATATAATTGTTCCAATTGTCATATGGGTTTGTTTGTTGTCATTGTTGTTATCTATATATTCTGAAGAGAGAATATAACCCAAATTGTGTGGGCAAAGAGGGTGAAAATCTTTAAGGTTTTGGGTAAAGTTCAGAAGGGTCGAATATGTGAACGACATGAACTCGAGAATCGCGTCAAAGATTCGAAGACATGAACCCGAACATGACACGAGTTTTCAAGGCTTGGCATGACTATATATTCGAAGTTTTGTATTAATCTATTTCAAATTTTATACTCAAATTAAATAAATACAACCAAAAAATGTTTAGTATATTGTTTTTCAACTTTACAATAAAACACCAAGTTTAAAACATGTAACATAATTTTCTATCTAAAGAAACACTGATCCACCCCTCAAGGTCTAACACGTTAGTCCGACGGTAGTGGTTAGATATTCCCCACGATGGGTCATAAAACCTTCTTGGCGCAGACAAGTGTAACCTGCAAAACAGAACACCGTGAGCTCGTTACGAGGAATGGGGGGATTCTCTCGTAACCACCCTCCGGCGTGAGAATCAGTACTCGATAGTACGAGATAATGTAATTTGATAGTGATAGTAGGAGAAAGTATGTCCTTTACCATTTGAAGGTTTATTGGTATTTATAGCCGGAGGAGAGAGAGTGTGACCAACCACCTTGTCAGGTTTTCCACCAATAATATTCTCCACTCGTGCGGTCGTGGTGGTTGGTGGAAGTTGGTGGGCATCATGGCCTTTTGACAAGGACGTGGTTGTACTATTTGTACCGTCATTTATGTGCTGTCCAATCCCCATTGGTTTTGTGTTTATCCCTATGTGGGTCACTTATATTTTTGTCCCATGCTCGTGGGACCTTTATATTATCATTCCCGATGTGCCAGGAAAAGTTTTATATTGGACTACACTCTTTGTGCCATGTACTACGCCTGGCGTTAGTAACATCTCAGCGCCTAGTGTTCCGCCCATCGTATGGACTTGGTGTTACTTTGTCAAATGGTGGGTTTCATACCCTACCTCTACAAGTCCCCCTAGTCCATAGTCGCCCTTCTTTCAAGAAGTGGGGGCTGTGGACTTATCATAGGCTTTTGGTTACGTATGTTATTTGCTTTTCACTGATTTTCCTCGTTGGTTTGGTTTATTTCGTGGATAGCTCCGCGTATTTAACGGGTGATTTCATTAATTGTCCCTTGGGTAGCCGAATTTTGGCGAGTGATTTATGTTAAATCATCCCGTCTGAGCTTGTTTTGGCTGGTGATTTATGTTAAATCAGTCCATGGCGGAGTCTATTTTTGCGGGTGATTTATCTTAAATCATCCCATGGCGGAGCCTAATTTGGTGGGTGATTTATCTTAAATCATCCCATGGCGGAGCCTAACTTGGCGGGTGATTTATCTTAGATCATTCCATGGGGGAGCCTAATTTGGCGGGTGATTTATCTTAAATCATCCCATGGCAGAGCTTTTTTTGGCGGGTGATTTATCTTAAATCATCCCATGGCGGAGCCTAACTTGGCGGGTGATTTATCTTAAATCATCCCATGGCGGAGCCTAATTTGGCGGGTGATTTATCTTAAATCATCCCATGGCGGAGCCTAATTTGGTGGGTGATTTATCTTAGATCATCCCATGGGGGAGCCTAATTTGGCGGGTGATTTATCTTAAATCATCCCATGGCGGAGCCTAACTTGGCGGGTGATTTATCTTAAATCATCCCATGGCGGAGCCTATTTTGGCGGATGATTTATCTTAAATCATCCCATGGCGGAGTCTATTTTGGTGGGTGATTTATCTTAAATCATCCCATAGCGGAGCCTATTTTGCCCGATACTTATCATCTTTGCTTCCGTTTATATGGATGACGTGTAATTTGGCGTGGATGGGTGAATTAAATGCAAGTTAGTGAAACGACTGCTGGACGTGACAATTTGACGACGACTGCTCTGCCCTGCAGACTTTCTGCTTGTCTCAGGCGAGTGGGCGAGAATCCCGGTGACGCGCCCAGCTGTAACACACATCCCCTGCCATCTTATTATCGTGGTGTTTTCTGATTGGGCCAAGCGTTAATTATCCTTTTTGTATCCCCCGGCCTTCATTAACTGCGATTAGTATAAATAGGGGGAGGTTACACCATTTTAAGCACCATTTCTCACCGTTTTCCTTTTCTCCCATTTTCTTTCCTCTAAGCCTTCTGCATTTTATGGCTGAGTCATCTCAAACCTCGAAGACTAAGAAGAATAATACCATGAAGTTCGTCGGTTGTCGCATGTATGCCGACGACTTCAACAATGTGGTCAGGGTCTATAACCTTGGCCTTAAGTATGAGCTTGAGTTGCCTGCTCCTGGCAAGACGGCTCGGGATGCTCCCGTCGGCAAGGTTGCTGTGTACCGGGAGTATTTCTTTTTGGGCAATTTCCGATTGCCCCTTACCCGGTTTTTGGTGGACGTTCTGGGTGTGTTTGGGCTGCATCTCAGCCAGATTCATCCATTCGGGATGGGTCGTCTTCGCCATTTCGAATATACCTGTCATTGCCTCGGTGTTACTTCGACGGCTGACAGGTTATCTGCTTTCTACCGGTAGCGTTTCTCCCAGGGGTGGTACAACTTGAATACCCGCCCTGGTGCCAAGGTTATTGCCTTAGATGTGCCACCTAGTTTGCATGAGTGGAAGAGTGTGTTCTTCTACGTCTTCGCGTGCGTGGTTCCACATCCTATGTTTTTTACAGATGTGAAAGAGCTTCCTGAGCCGAAAATGGCTCCTTATACCAGTTCGGACTGGTTCACCACTTTGCAGGCTAGCCTTTCTCCACTCCGTCACTATCCGGAGCGCGCGTTGGTGTTATTCGGTATGAGTCGCATCTGGGATGATGCGGCGTTGGTATAGGTTATTCTTAATGGTGGTCAAGGTTAATGTCTTTTTTATTTTTGCTCTGATGTGTATTTTGTTTGGTAATATCCTAACTTATTTTTTCTTCAAAGGTGGACGACTGCATGCTCCTCCTGCAGCCTGCGCTTGAGGGCGTTAAAATGCTGGGGCGGAGGGAGTTAGGTCCCCGCGAGGAGCCGATCCTCACTCGGACTGCTCGAAACTTTGTGTTTCCTCTTCCTATGGGGCGATCATCTGCTTCGCGACCGCTGCCACCTCCTAGCTCTGTTACCCTTCAGAGTGGTAAGTTCAACTGCTTTTATCATTTTTCTTTGTTTGCTTATTTTGCTAGTGTTTCATTTTCTTTTTCAGGTAGACGATCTAACGTTGTGCGCCTTCCTAAGTGCAGTGGTAGAGGCGTGCAACGCTGTGTTGGGGGAGACGGTTGCGTCTCCGATAGACGCCGCCGCAAGAGACGCCGTGGATGATGATGACGATGTCGTCATGATCTCCAATGTTCCTTTTGCGGATCCGGTGTCTTCTTCCGCATCATTGCTTGAAGCACTCGGTTTGAGTGCCAGCATGGCGTCTTCCACAACCACCTCCGCACAGGTTTCTGTTGGCTTCTCCTCGCCAACAGCTTCACAGCCTGTGGTTGCTGTGTCTACGCTGGATACAACGGTTGCCACTCCAATTTTGGTGGCGACTGATGTTGTTTCTTCAGCCGCATCTTCTGGAACCGTTGTCGATACGAATTTCGTATCTACCGGTCCATCTTCCTCTTCTTCTTCTACAGTGGGTGGGGCGTTCACTGTTCCACACAATTCGGGTTCCACCCCTGTGATTAATGAAGATGATGAAGAGATGCCCCACATCTTCAAGAAAACTCGTCTTGGCGGGTTTGTCAAGCATAGTCTTGTTAAATCGTCAGGTATAATGTTTGCTACTCTTTATTTTTTATTCGACTTGATCTTTTCTAAATTTGTCTGTTCATTTCAGGCACGTTGGCGATTTCTTCATCGACTGTTTCTCCCGCACCTTTTGGTGTTGCATCTTCTCTGGCTGCCCTTTTTGCCAGTTTGCCGATGATGACAATTGTTGGCAGCTTGTCGGAGGCTGCGCCTACTGTACAGATGTTGAGTTTGCCGATGATGATGGGTGTGGTTGGCCCGTCTGAGGCCGAAACCATTGTGAAGACTGTTCATGCGTCGACCGAGTCAATTCCGGTTGTCTCTCTACCAGCTTCGTCTGCTCAACCGATGAAGGCGATTGTGGACGAATCGTCTAAGATTGGTCTTGAATCAGCGATCATTTCTGTCGCTGATTTTTTGAAATCAAGAGAGTCTTCACCAAACAAGAATTTTATTCTTGATGGTGATGAGGTTGTGCCGCCGCCGCCTTTTCGCATGGGTGCGAAGGTACAAGGTAAATTTTTTGAACTCCAAGGCAGCAGCAGTGGCGGGTTTAGCGGATGTTTGAGTGGGGGTGTACAAGATGTGGATATGGACCCCCGTGACTCATTAGAGGCGAACCAAGTGTTTCGCCCTTGCTGGAAGGTTACCTGCGGTGCCAATTTTGAAGATCCTGCCACTTGCTCCGAATACTTGGATCATGTTGTTCCTCCTGGTGAGCGCATTGCTCGTAAAATCCAGCCCCGGAATACATTGTACTTCGACGCCACTTTTCACCAAGTCCAGGCTTTCTCTGGTTTCGAGGAGTTGCTGCGCGAGAACCGCGCCCTTCATAAGGACAAAATTGATGCCGGTGCTCGTATGAGAGAGATGGAACAATTGGTGAAACATGCTGAGGCCGGCACCTGGAAAGCCGGTACAGAGTCGTCTGATCATCGCCAAGCTTTAAGCGATGTCGAGGCGAAACTGGCGAAGGCTGAGGCAGAACTGGCAGAGTTTGCCCGCGAGCGCGCCGCCTGTTATAAGGAGTTCAAGACTGCGTGCAAGAAGTCTAATGCCGATCTTGCGGATGCACGCAGTCGCGCTGTTGCCGCCAAGGAGGCTTCCGCTCGACTCGAGAGTGAAAACGCTGCACTCCGCAAGAGTATTGAAGAGTTGGAGGCGAAAGCTGCGTTGAGGAAGGCGGATGCTGGCAAGCTGGCTGACACGCTGGTTTCCAATGAGGAGGCCATTAAAGTTTTTACTTTTGAGCGTGCTTCTGCCGCTGCTGACCGCGACTGGTTGTTGAAGCATACTATTTGCAAGGTATTCCCTCACTCTTTTCCTTGTTTCGTTGTTCATTCTACTGATGTTTTTCTTTATGTAGGTTGCCCAACGCATCATTAGCGCTGATGATTTGACGCGTTACGTTGGAGCCCTTGTCAATGCTTCTCAACAGCTTGGCCACAAGGCTGGTTTCCAGGATGCCATTACGCATCTGCGTGAAAACCTCTCACTTGAGGCCTATGCCCTTCACTCCATCGATGTGGAAAAGGAGTATGTTGCTGCTGAGACGGAATACGATTCCCTTACGTTTCCTATTCTTTCGCAAGTTGCTCAGTACGCTAAGGAAGAGAATGGCGTGCAGCCGTTGAGGAATTTGCTTGAACCTTCGCAAGCTGGACCTTCCGCCGCTCCTGCTGGCGGCCAAGAAGATAGCGTGGTTGTTGAATCTGGGAATAGTGTCAACGACGTAGATTAGGCTATCTTCTTGACTTGTATAGTTGCACTTTTTGTTTTGTTTCCCCCCCCCCCTTTTTGTACGAGCGTAAGCGCTTTCTTGTAATTGTTTGTATATAAATGAAATCTTTCTTTTAAGTTGTGAAATGCGGAGTATCGTTTCCATTCAAATTCGACCCTTGGCCTGTTTTTACAATTGGAATCGATTTACATATAACATCTTCGCAATTGTGTTGCGTTCCATGTTCTAGGAATCGCTGAGCCATCGAGATGCATTAGAGTGTAAGCGCCTTTTCCCAATACTTCCTTAATTTGATATGGACCTTCCCAAGACGGCGCCAATTTTCCTTGTGCATGTGCTCTTGATGCCTCGTTGTTGCAAAGGACGTAATCTCCGGCATTGAACTTACATATTTTCACTTTGGTGTTGTAATACTTCTGTAGCTGGCGCTTGTAGTTTTGTTCTCTTATTGCGGCTAACTCTCGACGTTCTTCGAGAAGCATTAAGTCTAAACGCCTTTCTGCGTTGTTGTCCTTTGGTAATGTGATTCTTGGTGAAGGAACACCGACTTCGGCGGGGATCATTGCCTCGGTACCATAAGTTAGGCTGAACGGCGTTTCTGCATTACTTGTATTTTTATGCGTTCTTATGGCCCAAAGTACGTGAGGTAGTTGATCGACCCATCCTGATTTGTGGTTTTCTAACCTTTTCTTGATTCCGCCAACGATTGTTCTGTTGGCGCGTTCGACTTCGCCATTCCCTTATGGGTGAGCAACAGAAGTGAATGTTTGTGTGACATTGAGTTCCTTTAACCATCTTTGGATGTGCTGGTCGGCGAACTGTGTTCCATTGTCACTTACCAAATTCATGGGTAACCCAAAGCGACAGATTATGAATTCCCATATGAATTTTTTGAAGCTGGCCACGTTGATTGATGCCACCGGCTTCGCTTCTATCCACTTTGTGAAGTAATCAATTGCCACAATCAGGAACTTCACACGCCCTGGCGCCTCTAGAAATGGCCCTGTTATGTCGATTGCCCATTTTTGAAATGGCCAAGAGGCTGTTACTGGTATCATGGCATTTTTCGGGCGCAAGGTGTTTGGTGCATTGCGTTGGCAGGCGTTGTATCATCACAACTCTTTGTCGGCATCTACATGCATGTCTGGCCAATAATACCCTGTGTTCATGATTTTGGCGACTACCATTCTTGGGTCTGCATGTACTTCACATATTCCCTCATGGATTTCTCTCAACAGATAACTTGCGTCTTGTGGATCTACGCATATGAGAAGTGGGCCCAAGTGCGATCGCCTGTACAGAATATCACCTTGGATTGTGTAGTTCAGTGCTTTGTGGCGGATCTTCCGCGCTTCTGCTTTGTTTTGCGGCAAAATACCTCTTGCGAGGTAATTGATGATTGGTGCCATCCAACTTTCTTCCGCCTCTGAACATACGAAAACTTCTTTGTTCATTATTGAAGGCGTTGTCAGGACTTCGATGCGGACATCTTTTGCGAGGTGTTCAAAACCAACCGAAGCCAGTTTGCTTAAAGCGTCAGCCTGTTTGTTCTCACTTCTATTGATGTGTTTTACCTTGCATGTGGTAAAAGCTTCCATCAGTACTTTGGCTTACGCTAAGTATGACGCCATCTTGTCGTCTTTTGCATCGTATGATCCTTCGATTTGATTTGCCACTATCATTGAATCCACGTGTGCCTCTAAATGGCGGGGCCCCAATTTTTTAGCAATCCTCAACCCTTTCAACAGTGCTTCGTACTCCGCCCCATTGTTTTTGCTCCTGAACTCTAGGCGTATCGCGTACGAAGTGTTGGCCTTGTGGGTTGGTTATTCTTAAGCCTGCGCCCGCACCTTCATCATTAGAGGCTCCATCTGTGAACAGCTTCCAGACTTCGTCTTTTTGTTGATCGACGGGAATTTCGATCTCTCTTTTGCATTCTTCTTCTTTTTCTTGCGGAATTTCCGTGATGAAGTCTGCCAAGACTTGACCTTTGATTGCCGACCTTGGCTTGTACTCGATGGCATGTTCTCCTAATTCTATCGCTCATTTTGCAAGCCTCCCAGACAATTCTGGTTTTCTTAGTACATTTTGTAAGCAAAAGTTGGTGAGGACATGTATTGGATGGCCTTGGAAGTATCTTCTCAAACGTCACACTGTCTGGACCAAGGATAAGACTATTTTTTCCAAGGTGGAGTATCTTGTTTCCGCATCTGCCAGGGTGCGACTTATATAATAAATGGGCGTTTGAATGCCATTTCTTTCTACCATCAAGACTGCGCTGACTGTTCTTTCTGATGCTGCTAAGTATACTATTAACGGTTCTCCGGCTTTAGGGGCTGTGAGCGTTGGTAATTCTTCTAGGTGCGACTTGATTTCTTGGAACGCTGTTTCTGCTTCTTCCGTCCATCGGAACTGAGATTTCTTGAGGCAGTTTCTCAAGGTTGAGACGAACGGGAACGATCTTTCAGCGTGACTAGACAAAAATCTGTTCAACGCGACTAATCGGCCGTTGAGTGTTTGCACTTGCTTGACCGATTTTGGTGGAGGCATTTTTTGCACGGCTTCCAATTTTTCCGGGTTGGCTTTGAAGCCACCATTCGTCACGATTACTCCCAGGAATTTCCCTTCTTCCATGCCGAAAGAACATTTTCCTGGGTTGAGCTTCATGCTAATTGACCTTAATGTTTTGAAGGTCTCCTCGATATCTTTAACATGGTTCCTTCCGTCTTACTTTTGATAACCAAATCGTCCATGTAGACTTCCAAATTTCTTCCGATTTGAGGCTTGAACTCTTTGTCCATCAACCTTTAGTAAGTAGACCCGACGTTCTTGAGGCCAAATGGCATCAGTTTATAACAATATGTTCCGCTGTTTGTTCTGAATGCCGTTTTGTCTTGGTCTCTTGCCGCCATGTGGATCTGGTGATACCCTTTGCATGCGTCTAAAAAGCATTTGAACTGAAAGAATACCAGTGCGTCCACTTTAAGATCAATCTCTGGCAGGGGGTAACAATCTTTTGGGCATGCCTTGTTGAGGTCTTTGAAGTCAATACAAATGCGCCATTGGCCGTTTGCCTAGGGTACCATTACCGGGTTGGCTACCCATGTTTGGTACTGAATTTCTAGGATTATACCTGCATCGATTAATTGCTGAACTTGTTCATCACAAGCTTTTGCTTGTTCCGGTCCCATCTTCCTTCGCTTCTGTACCACCGGTACGAAGGTTGGGTTAACCTTTAACTCATGTTCCGCTTTGCTTCTTGGGACCCCTGTCATGTCCGCTGGAGTCCAAGCAAAGACATCAATATTTTTGAGTAATAAGCTCTTGAGCGCCACGCGCGCCTCTTCAGAGATGGTTGGTCCAATGGTTACGCTTTGTTCTGGGAATTCTTTGTTGAGCGTCCATTTTTCCACTTCTCTGGTTTTGCTAGTTTTTAGCACCTTCTGTGGCGGTGTCTTTCTTTCTGCCATGTTGCATTCTATGTTGGCGTGGATCATTTCTACTCCCGTCGGTGTTGGCACCCCCAATATTCCATGTGCTATTGACGGAGTAGCATTGAAATCCCCAATAGCCTCTCTTCCCAGAATAATATCATACTGCGGGTGTGGAGTCTCCATTATCAGGAAGTCAACGTCTTCCGTTCGCGAATGGAGTCCGTCACTTAGCTCGATTGGGAATGTTATCTGCCCCAGCGGGTATTCGATGCTTTGGTTGAAACCTGCGATCGGAGCGTTGACGGCTGTTACCCGGCGCTTGTCCTTTTCTTCCACTAAATCAAAACATTGGCGGTACATGATGTTGGATGTTGCTCCCGCGTCAACAAAGAAACACGGTGTCCTGTAGTGACCAAACGCGGCTGTAATCACTAAGGGTGCTTTCTTGTTTGCTCCTCCTCTTACTCTTGGGAAGATTACTTGTTCTTCTTTCCATGCCGCCCATTCTATATGTCTTCTCTTTTTGTTTTGGACATTGCATGAGATCATGTTGGCATGAAGGTCCTTGATTTTCTTTTCAGGTCTTCCACCATCCTTTGGGGGTGGACGTCGGTACTTTCCCTTGATGTTTCTGACCAGATGATCCAACTTGTCATTTTTCACGCACTCCTCGATTGCGTCTTTCAAGTTAACACACTGATTCGTTGTGTGTCCATGTTGTTCATGAAAGTCGCAATAACTTTTCATGTCTGTGTTTGGCCCCTGTCTAACTGGTGCCGGCTTCTTTAGTTGAATCCCTTCACTATACATGATATTTGTTGCGCTTTTTGTCAGTGGGGTCCATCTGGATACATTTGTCTGGGGTGCATTCATCTGACCCTTTTGTTTGGCTTTGAAAGGTTCAAATGTGGCGGACTCTCTGTCGCTGTTTAGCCTTGACCATACAGAAGACATTCGTTTGCCCTGGCGGGCTCTATTTATGTCATTTCTGGCGTCGTTCTTTGCAAGTTCTTTCCCCAAGCTTTTCTCCATTCGTGCGTATCTTTTGGCCGCGGTCATGACATCGTCCCATCGCTGTGGCATACCATCTCTGCCCGTAAGGTTACGAATAAGATTGTCACACTTTACGTTTTGGCGAAAGGCTGCCCGCAGCAGTTCTTCACTTACGCCACCAATGTTGAGGCCTTCTTGGTTAAATCTAGTGATGTAATCTTCTAGTGTTTTGTTGTTTTTTCTGACGACATTCAAAATGTCTGCTGGGTCACTGATGTGTCGCCGTTGCTGGCTAAACTGTTGAATGAAATTTTTTGCTAGATCTTCTCAGCTTGTAATTTGGCCATCTGGCAATCTTTCAAACCATGCTCTAGCGGCTCCCACCAGTGTTAGCGTAAAAATGTGGCACCATAACGGCATGGTCCATCCTGATACTAGCCCAGCAGCTGTGAAGGTTTGCAAGTGATCATCTGGATCTGAGATACCATCATACTGGCATACCGTTGGCGGGATTTTGGGATTTTCTGGCAGCTCTGCTTCGGCTATTCTTGCCACAAATTTTGACTTTCCCGCCGACGTTGTTGGCCGGTATGGTTTGGAAAAATCAACCGCCGCTTCTGGGTGGTATTTTACTAACTTTTTGGTGTCTAGCCCATTCCAGCTTTCTTCATAGTCCGGGTCGTCTAGGCGTGAGTCTGCCTTTAGGTTCGACCGCTGTGACTTCTCTCCAGCTTTGCTGTTTTGCTTAGCAGGAGGTGTTATGGCAAATGGTGTTTTCGCACGAACCGGCGTTGAGTTCTCTTCAGACTCTTCCTATTCATTGCTACTAGAGGCTGTATCAAACAGTGGTCTAGGTTTCACAACGGACGCCATTTTTTCTTGTACTTTGTCTTTCAGTTTTTGTTGTTCTGCCTCGAGCCACGCCATGATGTCTGGCGGCATAGTTGCTTTGGAACTTTTTTTATGTTTATCTGTGACGATAGGGTGGACGGTGGAGGCATTAAGGAGACCTTCGTCTGTACCCTCCACGTCCAGATTTTCGATGTTTCCTGGCCAACCTCTTTCGGTGTGGTCTTGCCACTCATCTGAGTCAAGAACAGAGTGAGTTACTGTTCTAGCTATATGCACGGATGGCGCCAATAAAAAAACACTGATCCACCCCTCAAGGTCTAACACGTTAGTCCGAGGGTTGTTGTTAGGTCTTCCCCACGATGGGTTATAAAACCTTCTTGGTGCAGACAAGTGTAACCTGCAAAACAGAACACCGTGAGCTCGTTACGAGGAATGGGGGGATTCTCTCGTAACCACCCTCCGGCGTGAGAATCAGTACTCGATAGTACGAGATAATGTAATTTGATAGTGATAGTAGGAGAAAGTATATCCTTTACCATTTGGAGGTTTATTGGTATTTATAGCCGGAGGAGAGAGAGAGTGACCAACCACCTTGTCAGGTTTTCCACCAATAATATTCTCCACTCATGCGGTCGTAGTGGTTGGTGGAAGTTGGTGGGCATCATGGCCTTTTGACAAGGACGTGGTTGTACTATTTGTACCGTCTTTTATGTGATGTCCAATCCCCATTGGTTTGGTGTTTATCCCTATGTGGGTCACTTATATTTTTGTCTCATGCTGGTGGGACCTTTATATTATCATTCCCGAGGTGCCAGGAAAAGTTTTATATTGGACTACACTCTTTGCGCCATGTACTACGCCTGGCATTAGTAACATCTCGGCGCCTAGTGTTCCACCCATCGTATGGACTTGGTGTTACTTTGTCAAATGGTGGGTTTCATACCCTACCTCTACACTATCTAATTGTGAAAATTGAACTAGTCAAAACATTAAACCTGTTAGATTTACCCGAATACATCCATTTAAAAGATTGTTTGGTAGCCTCTTAATAAACAACAATCTAACATTGTTAGGCTGAGGGGTGTGGGGGGCGCGAGAGGGGGCGCGAGTGGGGGCGCCAGCCAATAATATTGTGACGTGTGGCAGAGAGAGAAACTTGATAAGATGGGTGTTGGTAGTGGTGCTCGCGCCCCGGGACATGGTGTGGAGGGGCGCGAGAGGGGGCGCGAGCGGTTTTTTTTTTTATTTTTTTATAAATGTATTAAAAAAACGTATTATTAAAAAAACTCATAAATTATTTAAAAAAACACACATTAATTAAAAAACACATTAATATCTAAAAAAAAAATTAAAGTACTAAAAAAAACATTATTCTTATTCTTCGGCTTGGTCTTCTTCGATCAACCTCTTCCGGATACGTTCCTTTTGTTTTTCCATCAGCATTTGGTCGACCGGATTTAGGTTACTGAAGTCTCTTGTAAGGAATTCCAAATCTCTCATTCTTTTTTTTTCCTTTTTGTCATTAGAGACCACCTCCACGGTTTTGTTGAATTTATTGAGGGATTCAACAAGATCGTTGATGTTTACGGCTTCCCCCTCAGCCGGTTTTTTGCCCCTGGCGTCCCTTCCCAATGGCCGCCTCCTCGGCGGTGAAGACGTTTCCTCCCCCGCAACGTTTAGGTCGAATCCAACCCGGCAATCCGACCCGGCGGAAGTGCTATACGCTCCAGACGAACTAGTTTTAGTCCGTTTCGGCCCTACTTCCGCATCAAGGTCCGGCGCCACCAGCTCAACCCACTTGGAACACCTTCTCAACCTCTCCCACACCTTTACACCGTCCCACGTCTTCACCGTCCCATACCTCCGCAGACACTCCTGCTTCCACTCTTCGACAGTGAAATTATAAACCGCCAAATCGTCACTGCCACTTGGTCTCATACGACCGGCGTTCCTGTTGAACAGATTAGTAAACAAGCCGACAAATTTTCTGATTTCGGTCCACCGACCCGAAATCATATCGGCGTTCCGCTCTGTACTCCCAACGAGCGAATAGAACGTCTCCCTAACCTTTGTCCAAAAGACCCTGCTCTTTTGGTAGTCCGCTGCAAAATGCATAAATAAATTTGTAAGTCATTTAACTTTTTTATTTAACTTTTTTATTAAAAATCATTTTTAAAAACGTTAAAACAATTACCGCAACGCCGATCCTCAGAAATGACTATCCAAGCCCGACACAGGGCTTCCTTCTCATCCGATGACCACGGAGTGGTTTTCCGTTTCGTCCTTCCAGTCGAAGCCGAACCCGACCCGTCCGTTGCAACTTGTTTTTTCCGGTGGACGCGTCTTCTTTGTCCCGCAGCTTCACCTTCTGGTTCTTGTGTCTCCGGAACTACAAAGTTAGGAGACGGTTGTATGTTGGATGGTTGAAAGCCGGATGGTTGTTGCGACCCCGAATAAAACATCGCTTGGTCCGGTGCCGACCATAAATCGTCGTAACTGTAATCTGAATCTAGGTTTGGGTACCAATTTCCAGCCATGTTTTTAAAAAAAGGTTTGGAAGATGGGGTGATTTTGGGTTTTGGGTATGGTATGTGATATTGGTATGTGATATTAGTGTTGGTTTGGGTTTGATATAGGTTTAATAGAGAGAAAAGATTGTATGTTATATTGTTGTGGGTTTGTGTTGGATATAGGTTATTATATAGAGAAAAATTGTATGAAAAAAAATTTTTTTTTTTAATAAAAAACGAGCCCAAACGGCTCTATTCACGCAACCCAAGAAACCTTCACGCCATTCTCAGCCGCTAGCCCATCCGCGCCTGCCTCTTTTTCCGCGCCCGCGCCCCTCTCGCGCCTCGGTGGTGTGCGGCTGTCCTCTTGCGCCCTTTCTCACGCTCCACACCCCTCAGCCTTAGGAATTAGAAGAATTAAAAAAAAAATAAACATCCAATGATTAAAAGTGAAAATGAAAATAGGTAATATAATGTCATTTGAAGGACTTCTAGAAGCTAACTAGTTCTAGACTTCTAGTTGTGTGAACACCCCAAGAAGTATATTTCTTGTCATTGTTGTTACTTCAAAATATTTGAAGGGAGAATACAAAACATAATTCTGGCTGTGGGTCATTGAGAATAATATATACTTTAAATGTTACATATAAAACCTAAAAATTAGTAATAGTTTTAGCCTTAAAAGTTAAGCTCTAAACTAAACCATTCGTTTAATACTTTTAGAAGTTGGGTCGAAAGAATTGGCACACAGTGAAAAACAAAAAAAAAGGAGGTTAATTTACGTTCATCTTTCGACCGAAAAGTTCTTTTTTAATTAATAATGTATAATTATAAGTACATTATGAAACTTTTGATTAATTAAATCTTCAAAAACATATGTGTAAGCCAAAATCAATATAACAAAAATAAAAGCATACATTTAAATTACAGTTATTATTTTCACCAACATGTCTTCATTTGTCATAATCTCAATGGACATTTAAAATAATATAACCATGTTTTTATTTACAAAAATGAAGTGTGCGTGGTGGTGTCTTGTCAAGTCTAGAAAAGTATTTTCGTAAAATTGTTATAAAACTTTAAAAAAAAATAATCAATGCGAGACCTTTTTCAGAGATTATTATTAGGAAAAAAAATCTTAGGGAGTAATTTAAAACTATAACACTTATTAGGATACTATAACAAACTAAAGACTAATGTTTTTATATGTTAATAATCAACATTTAGATAGCACATGAGTCAATTATCTATCTTCAAACTTTATATCTTATTCATTGATAAGTTTTTGTTTTAAGATAAGGAGATGATGAAGTAATGAATATTTATAATTTCACATAATGCTTGACTTTATTGTTTCTTAATGCTATGGTATTTTATGTATTCTTAATTTTAAAATATTTATACTTCTACACTAAGTATATATACGATACATGAATTTAATTAACAATGAAAAATTTTCAAACTGTGAATATCCTGTTAATATCTAAAGATAACTGCTAGTGGCACATACATAGTTTTATTGGACTCACTCTTTGCATATGTGTAGGTCACTCTTCATATATCACATTTTATTAGCTAATGCATTATAATACAGTATAAGGCCCCGTTTGTTTTTTTTAGAGATTTAAGTCTGAATCTGAATACTACATCTGAATGTTAAGAGGTGGTTCAAATGTCTGAAATCTGAATCATTAAGAGGTGGAGGCTAGAGACGAACCTCTAGTCGTCGGAGATGGAGCCTAGTCTCCGGGTTAGAAGTTAATGGAGGCCGGAGACAAACGTATGTTTTTTTGGGTTAAGAGGTTTTCAGACCCACTAAAAGCTCTTACTGGTTCAGATGCTATTAAGACACTGAACTCTTAATGCCAGAAAAAAACAAACAGCCCCACGTCTGATTACGTCTGACCGAATCAGACGTTTTCCTCTATTCAGAGAAAGAGGCAAAAACAAACAGAGCCTAAGTCTGTTGAAATTTAAGTCTTGATTTTTGTTCAAGTAATCGGGAGATGCAAAAGGTTTAATCCAACAAAGAGTTACGAGGCACGGGTTCATTCGAGATTCGGGTATTGTAGGATGATAATCAACAGGCCGTGGGTCGACTCCGTCTAACGGATTGTCATAGATGCAACAGATCTTTATTATTCCAAATCAAGAAGTATTACCCAAATACATATTGAAAGAAGATCAATGAATACGTGATAAATAAGTTGAACAAAACATATACAGAATTCGGATCATCATTGTGACAATCTGATACATAAGAAAATACATTGAAAAACAAATTATAATCACAAAACTGTGAAACCCTAAATCAAGGGAGACGAAGTTGTAACAAGAACAACAAAAAGGGCGAGACTGATTCGCGCCTAAAACAATCTCTTCAAAACTAAGTGTAGAAACAACCCTATATTCTCTTTTATGAAGAAAATATATAAATGGGCATAGCACGTAAATTCTTTAAACTCAGCTTCTAAGCTCATCTGCTACTAAACGAGCTCAAAGTTCATTCGTCAATTAACCTACCCTTGCTAACAACACAACAAAAGGTTAGAACTAAAAGATACAATATTATATAATATTTTTATTATACGAATTGAACTTAGACGCATTTCAACACCGATCGATAATGTTAGCATTATTATTCACTTCCATATGTTTGTTTTCTTGAGAAGTCTCGGCCCGGCCCAAAGTAACCTAATGGGCTAGTCCATATTTGTTAGAATTGCTTATTGGGCTGTTTGAACAAATATGAATCTAGATCAAGAACCAGCCATTGATAAGTCTAGCAAATGGGCCATGAGTCTAGAGGTGCATAAATCGGATGTTTCAAATACCCGGTTCCATCGGGTATGATTGGGTATTGGAAATTCGGGTATTGGCAATACCCGGTTCGGGTTTGGGTCCGGGTATTGCCTCTAAAAAACATACCCTATGCATCGGTTTCGGGTCGGGTATTGAAAAAACCTTATTTTCGGGGTTTTTTTGGGCTTTTTTCTGGGTATTTTCCGGGTATTTTTCGGGTATAGATTGGATTTTTTAAAATGTAGCACTTTTTAGGGGTATTTTTCGGGTATTTTTCTGGTATAGATCGGGTATTTGAAATACCCAGTTTCGGGTATTAGAAAAACCCAATTCCGGGTATGAAACCGGTTCGGGTTTTTGGGTATTACCGGGTACAAATCGGGTCCGGTTCGGGTTTTAGTACCGAAATGTGTACCCTACGGGTAGGGTCGGGTACGGGTTCAGGTATAAAAAAATCGATTCCGGGTTTTTATTTCGGGTCTGGTTTCGGTTTCGTTTTTTTTTTCCCACCTCTAGCCATTACAAATGGTGTATGTAGGAGTATGGACCTAGTTGCTGGATTGTTGAATTGAGTTTTGAGGCCCCTATAACGTACTTCTTAAGGCCCAATAACTTTTTCCAACACCAATGCCATGTTTTATAAAAAGTGATCAAATTTACTCGTTTGACGTATTTTTATCTTAAACACGAGATTAATAAAGTTACTGAACCCGTCCATAAATTTACTATGCGTGACAACATAAAGATGTTGAATTTTACCGATATACTAACTTAACCTGTTTATATCACTGTAATTAGTTTTGCTTCAATCACGTTGTGTTTGGGTGCTCACAGTTTTCATAAGATTGAATATTATTCTTCTTGGTCTTTTATAAAAAAAATAATTTTGGGACTCAGTTTTTATATGTTTTTATTATGAAATTGGATTAAGTTATGGCAAGTAAGTGACTTTAGAAATGGGACTAATCAACTGAGTCAGATCTAAATCAATATTAGACTAAGCCAATATATGCTTGTTGAATTTTTGTAATTTATTTTATAAGGTTTATTATTTAATAATACAACTTGGGGGATTTGGGGTTATATACTTATATGGTCAAATCTCTTCATCCGTGTATTAATAAACGTGCATGTGTGGAATTAATATAATAAATAAATAAACTATATAGGACGTTATTCAACTTAAAAATCACTTAAAGGAACACTTTTTTTAACCGTGTTTAAACCCACTCATAATATCCAGGTGAGTCTTTTTAAGACGTGATATTAACTGTTCATACTGATTTTGACACTTCAAGTCTCCTAACCCATAAACCATCAAAGAAGAAACCCGTCATTGTAGGAAAACCTTCTTGAATCAGGTTTCGAACTTGAAAATCAATTATATTTACTTTAAAAAAAACAACATAAGTACCACCCAGATGAAATGGATTGATGTGTCCTTGGATCTATTTTTATGTTTTAGGAATAATCATACCGGTGTGAGTTTGCCTTTTTCATGTTTATGTCTTTTCAAATTACGCTCCTTTCGGTAGCTCGTTTGTTTGATTCTTGGATTAGATCGTTTGGCCTAATTGAACTTTAATTTATCTCAACCATATCAGCTAACCCGCTAACTTTATAAATATCAAACCTAATAGTTAAGAAACATATGATACTTACATACAAAACTTATTTATTCTTATAGTTAGCATCTTTTATTATCCGTCAGTCTGTCACTAATAATAACACTGGTTAAAATTCATAAACTTTAGCTCATTCATGACATAATCAACATAATTAGTCATCTTATTCATGACAAACACAAAGTAGTGGAGATGATGAGAGTTTTTGTATATACATGTATGATATGTATAAATAATTGAATTAACCTAATTTGGTGAGGTGGGTATGGGGCAATTATCATTGTATGAAGGAATGTTGAAACTTCCCAAATGGTCACAATTGAAAAGAGGTGAAAAAGTGGGTGAAATTTGACTATACTCAAAAGCATTTCATGATCCAATGCCCCATTCCTCAAGCCAAGCATAGTGCTTCAAAATTGACTCAAGGCCATCATCTCATGGGGTGATGCTATGCTTGCATTAAAGTTGGTGCCTTTAGGTCTATTTGGTTATCATTATCTTTTTTTTTTTCTTTCTTTCAAAAAATATCATTATTAAAAAGTTAATTGGAGTTCTACCAATGACTAAATTTGTTAACACAGAATATTTGAATGGTTAATTGTATTAAGTGATAATTAATCAAGAAATAAAAACCTATGTTAAAGTCATTTAAGTATTTCAACTTTTACATTAAAGGGTATTTAAACTAGTTTGCAAATTACTCAACTTAATTTTAATTATGCTAATTTATTAAAAATATGCCAAATAACGAGACGGCGAACAAATCAATCCAGGTTGTGAAGAAAAACATGTGTTAGAATCAATGATCTCACAGACGAACCAGAGCAGCTTGGTTAAGCCTTTTTGAGTTGTTCTCTTATGAACCGGTTGGTTACCGATACCGGTTAAATCGACAAACCAGATGAATCAAACTAGGTGGTCATACGGAATTCAAAATTGTTTTTTTTTTCTTCAAAACTTCATTCATTAATTAGTTAGTACTTCGGTCTTCATATTATTTTTACTTAAGTCTTCGTGTTTACTAAAATTGCCAACTCAAACCAAAACCTAAAGTATTTTCATATTTTGTTTTGAATTATATACATAGTTTTTATTTTTTATTTGTTATGACGTTATTAGGTTCTTAAATCCAATACTACCGGTCAAGTGGACTGATAAAACAACGAATTCAGTATTTGGTCCGGTTTTAAAATAGAACTAATAATTATGACTTTACTAACTCCAGAGCACATAAGTTAATTGATTTGTTCATTATTTAACACATTTGTGGTCAAAGTTAAACTTGTATTTAGATGTTTTTAAAATAGTTTTGACATATATAGGAAGCTAAGGCCTGGTTTGATAAAAAATGAAAATATTTCTTTTAAAATAACCTATAAATAACATTATAATTTGGATTAGGGGTCAACATTCAACAAGCCACAAAAGGAGACAAAAGTCCCCCCAAAACTAGTGTTGTTTTCAAGGTTTTGTAAAAACTAGTATGATCTTCTAGGTTTCCTAGAGAGATTTTGGTTTTCCAACTCATGAAACCATGCCAAACTTTTTATTTATCTACCCTATATATGTTGCATAAAATAAGCACCATTGTTGGTTTATTTTAATAATAATATTTTTCCTGAATTAATTATTTTTTTATCATGGCTAACTTATTTATTATAGATAGTTTAGTTTCTTTAAAATGGTAATTACTAAAATTTGTATGATAAATAAGTTCTAACATGCACTATACGGGATTTGAAGTTAGAGCATAGGAGGTCTTCTCACTTTCTTCCACTTTCCTCATTTTATCTCGCATGTCACATCAATGTCATATCAACTCTTTTTATGTCTTCTTGGTTTCTTCTCATTTTCCCCAAACATCACGGCGTCATCCTACTTTCACACGTATTCCCTGTTTCTTCGAAATCCCATGACCACTTAAAATAAAACCGGGCAACCTTGATTTCGGTGGGGAAAAAAGCCAGGACAAACCAAAAGGATGTTATACCCGGTCGGCCTGTTTTCCCCGCTTTTTCCCCGGCTTCTTTACGGTCCATCTGTGTGATCTTTGGTATGGTTTAGTAAGGTTATGACTTATAGTTTTGATTAAGTTTTAAACAGTCCTAATAAGTTTTCTAAGCAATGTTTTCATAACCGGATCGCTAGCCATTTTACGGGGCCATTCGTTGAACGACTCAAATCGGAATAGTACAACCAAACAAAGTTACTAATAATTTTGGAAAATATCAATATTGCATAGTTATAATTTATAAATACTATACTGAACTAATGTTTAATATAAGTATGTTGTTATATAAAGGAAAAACCGATTAACCATGTGCCACAAATTCTCTTGTTTAGCTTTCTACCTTTGAAAGTTTTTTCTTTAAACAATATATAAAATTTTCTACCAGCCGAATTCCACAAAAGGGTACATAGAATTTGATACATGCCTTTCTATTTCATTATCAACCACCTAAATTCCACAAAAGTGTCTTGAAGACTAGAAGGGCAGTTTTGTCATCTTCATCACATATGGGTACTTGTACTTATCTTTATTTTTTGATGCATCATACAAATATGTCTAAAGGTGTTAAGAGTGTTCACTATCAACTTCCCCATGTGTCGGTAAATGTCACAGTCATGGCATTTCATTAAAATAAAATTAATCTATACTTTTTGCCTTAGTAATTCTGTAGTGATCACTAATTTTGTTTCACATATAATAATCACTAATACGCGTGACTGTTTATAATAACGTTCACAACCTTGTTTCTTTTGCATTTTGTATCTGGATTTTGGTCTGGTGATATACAAAAGATAGTTACAACAAATTCATAAAATGCGTATTATCGATTTCTATTAAGGGATCGGGTTAGTGTTAAGTGTGTATAGATTTTGGATATATAGGAGAGTGGAAAGAAACCTCAAAGGTGACATTTTGGTAATCGATTCACGGATGACAATAACCGCACTTTTGTTGCACACTTTCTTATTAATGTATTCATTCCCCCATCCGTTTTCCTATAATTATATTTAAAATAATTACATTTTATCTCACTTTTTCAATTAAATAATATTTTTATACATTTATTATTACCTTTTTTTACTACTCTGCGCTACCAACCATTTTCAAATAATACTGAAAAATTAATGTGAGTGAACTATGTCTTCCCAGATATACCAATAAATAATAACCGCTTCCTATAGTCGGATCAAGTTATTTTATAAAGGGTGACAAAAATAAGAACAATGAAAAGGATTTATAGCTACCAAAAAACCCTCAAAAAATTAATGAAAATTTAATTAAAAAAATCATAACTCAAAATTTAATAAAAAAAATGAAAAATGTAAAAACATAAAAATGTTTCCATCGTCTTCCTCGTTCTCAAAAAAACCCGAAAAAGACACAATGTTGAAGATAAACATCATTGTGTCTTTTTATTTATCATTGTGTTTTGTGTTTATTTTCGTCATTGATTGTGTCATTTTTCTTTGACATTGTGACATTGTGTCTTTTTTTCTTGATAATGTGTTATATTACTCAATATTGTGTTATATTTTATTCTGAATTGTGATAAATTTTGTGATCTGTTGTGTCTTTTTTTTATTTATCATTGTTTTATTTGTTCATTTTCAGCATTGTGTCTTTTTTCTACACAGTGTCTTTTCGTCAATTTTTTTTCTGGAACGGGAATGACGGGGGAAACATTTTGATTTTCTATTTTTTTCGTTTTTTATTTATATTTTAGGTTATATTTTTTTGAATTTTTTATGAAGGAGTTTTTTTGTGTGGCCACAAATCTTTCATACACTTCTCATGTTCATCTCTCTTTGTATTTTAACTTTACCCCTCATATAGTATGCATAACAAATTCACAAAGTTTAAAAAATAGATAAAAAAATTATTAATTCGGAAGTATTGTCAAAACAGTATTAGTATTAGTACAGTGCATGAAATATTGGGCTAATTTCTTGAATTTGAATAGGGCTTTTCACGAGTTGAGTTAGGGTGGTTTCAAGCTTGGGCTCGAAATTAAACGGGGAACTCAATTAAGGCTCTCTCTCGATTTTGAAGTTAAATGAGATTAAGATCGAGCCAACGAGTCGAGCCATGATCGAGCTGAGCCTAGGTCGATTTTGGCTCGGTTACAAAAATGAGTTATCTCAGCTCAGGATGTTCCAAATCAAGTTTTTTTAGCTATTTTATTCGAGCTTTTATTGAGCGAGCCACGAGCCCGAGCTTTGAGCCTCGAGCTTTTGAACAGCCCTACTCATGAAAGTGTTAGTTTACAATATTCAATTTAAGTAGGTTGGAATACTTTTCAGCTATCTATACGCAAATCCTAAAATTTCCACAACTTAATTTAAAACATTTTAGTATAAAATATAAGTTTGTGTGAACATGTATCCGGGTCAGACGCAATGTGTATTGTAACATAATGCATAAAATTAAGACAATACAAAGTTTGTATGAACATGTGTATTTGGTATATAATCCATCATCTTTAATCAAGATTTAATATTACAAGTTATTAAACATAATCTTGATCATTTTTAGGGGCGTAAGAACATATACCCAAGCAATCCGATTCATATCATCCAATCAAATAAGAACACCTTGTTTTTTACCAGAGTTTGTCAAATTGATTGGAGTGGTGAAGAAACACCAGTCGAACCCCGACAAATTACGAGTAACCTGAGGGTTAGATAGACGTTTCCCACGAGGGGTTAATTCCGGCAAGATGGTTCTTCCGATAACCTGCAAAACAGACACCGTGAGCTCGTCACTAAGAAAGGGGGGGTTCCTCCTTGTGACCACCCTCCGGCGTGAGAATCAGTCTATATTACTCTTTGAATATAAAAGTATATTATTAATACTAGAGCAGTTATCAGGTAAATTATACAAGATATTAGATGATGAAATGATAATACCATTTGATGTCTTTTATAGCCGAAGGTGGGTTTCCAATGAGGTTTAGCCGGCCTACTACTCTGCCAACTGTGGCCTACACACGTGCTCTGCTGGTAATTGGTGGATAGGCAGCGGCTGACAGTGACCAGGCGTGCTGTTCACTTTTCCTTTTCCACCAACTACAGGCTAGGCACGTGGTATGGCAGGAGTTGGTGAGCAGGCGGCGGCTATTGGTCACAGTGCTGTGGCGTGTTGTCTGCCATGCTGCTGTCAGTGAGCTGTCGTATCGTTGGTCAGATCTTTTGTCCATACCTCGTCAGGTATCACACAAAAGATCCTCCATTATTATACGGACTGGCTCATTTAGGCGGGAGTTTTCCCCCTCCCGCCTTTATGCGGGAATGTTCCCGGCTTTGCTCATTCCTTCTTCAGGTGACTACTGAATTATTACGAGTCTGAACCTTATGCGTGTAGCCATGCTGCGCGGGTGGCCAGTCCCTAATGGCGGGTATCCGTACCTGCGGGAACAGGCGGATACTTGGAAACCATAGGGAGGCATTTCCTGCGGGACCAGCTTGCGTACCGCATGTGAGGTCGTCACAACTCTGAGCGTGGTGGGTCCTGCGGGTTTGGTAGGTCGCGGCGCAGACGTCCCTATGGTGAAGTCTGCGGGTTCAACTGCGCAGACGTCCGTTTAAGGAGTCTTGCGTGTTCAACTGCGCAGACGTCTCCTTTTAAGGAAGTCTTGCGGGTCCTAACCACCTCTGCTGGGACCTACCTCTTCAAGTCCCCCCAGTCCAATGTTCTGCTCATGAATGTTTAATAAAGTGAGGTGAACTTTTGGACTTAAGCAAGGGGTTTTTGAAAAGGGTTTAGTTTTATGGGTTTTCCGCGGGAAGTCTTACCCACGGGTTTCCCAATGTCACGCAGAATTTCCCAATGTTCTGCTTGATCTCTGGGATGATGCGGATAGGTCTGTAACCTCCCCGCAAGTCAGGAGCGTTTAGAACCTTTTGTGTAGATTCTCCATGAGGTCTTGGTGGTTTTGAACATAGTGATCAATCATGTTATAACCACCAATTCCATCCTGAAGTTTCAAACAATCTAGTTCTTGACGTTCCCGCTATGCGGGGATGTTAATCCCGTTTCTGCAAGCATGGCCCAGAAGATCCTTCTTGGTTTCAATTCCCATGGAGTGCTCGGTATGCGAAGGGTTTTGCCTTGACGCTGTACCCGCACTTCGTCTTATTAGTTACTTTACTCCCAAGGTATCCCTGGCGTTAAATCCTTGCAGGGCTAGGTGCGTGAAGGGTTTTGCCTTAACACTGTACCCGCACCTGACTTATGGTTGCCGAGGTGTTCCTGGCGTTTAATCCCCTGCGGGCGCTAGGTATGTGAAGGGTTTTGCCTTAACACTGTACCCGCGCCCGACTTACAATTGGGTGCCGAGGTATGACTTTTTACGGGTGTTAGGTATGTGGAGGGTTTTGCCTTAACACTGTACCTGTGCCCGTTTTGTAGTTGGGTGGAATGCCAAGATTTTCTCGGCTTCACTTCCCTGTGGGTGCTAGGTATATGAAGGGTTTTGCCTTAACACTGTACCCGCACCCGGCTTTATAGTCGGGTTTTTTCCGGTTTCCGTTCCCTGCGGGTGCTAGGTATGTGAAGGGTTTTGCCTTAACACTGTACCCGCACCCGGCTTCATAATTGGGTTTTCCGGTTTCCGTTCCCTGCGGGTGCTAGGTATGTGAAGGGTTTTGCCTTAACACTGTACCCGCACCCGGCTTCATAATTGGGTTTTCTTGGCCTCTGTTCCCTGCGGGTGCTAGGTATGTGAAGGGTTTTGCCTTAACACTGTACCCGCAGCCGTCTTACGGTCAACTGGATAGCCAGGGTAAGGGGTTTTTCCCGCTTACTTTTCGAATCTTTGGGATTTGCGCATGCATATTTAAATTTATTCTAGCGCTTTTCCTCATATTCTAGATAGGTTAACCGTTCATCGCGTGGTTGTCAATAGATCTAGGTACCTTTCATGATTTATGCGGTTAAAACCTGCATTTTCATTCAGTAGGGTGACCGACATATAACTATGACTGACCTGCGTGAAGGTTTTCTATTCTTTGGGTTAATGCGGGTTTTGCCGCTTTCCCCATGCAGCGAGTCTGCGTGAAGGTTTACCAATTGTTGGGTTTATGCGGGTTTTACCGCTTTCCCCATGCAACGACTTTTGCACTTATGTATGCGGTGAAGACCGACATATCCGTGTGAACAGTTTATATATGAATGCAAAACCATTAACGTCGATGTTTTAAGGAGAATCATTTCCATTAAAAGCGGCTCTTGGCCGGTACAAACTTGGAATTGATCTACATGTAACATTTGCGTAATTGAGCTCCGTTCCATGTCGTGGGACGGGAGTGCCATCGAGCCTTTCAAGCCGGTATGCGCCCTTTCCCAGAACTTCTTTGATAATGTACGGCCCTTCCCAGACCGGTGCCAGTTTTCCTGGGCGTTCTTGGTTTGAAGCCTCGTTGTTACGCAATATGTAGTCTCCTACATTGAAGTTGCATAGCTTCACCCGCGTGTTGTAGTACTTTTGCATTTGTTGTTTGTAGTTCTCTTCACGCGCTGCAGCTAAGTCTCTGCGCTCCTCGGTCAGCATAAGGTCTAACCGTCTCTCCGCGTCGTTGTCCTCTGGTTTCATCATGACCCTTGGTGAAGGTAGACCAATTTCGACCGGGACCATGGCTTCGGTGCCATAAGTGAGGCTGAACGGTGTTTCTCCTGTACTTGTCTTTTTCATTGTTCTATGAGCCCACAGTACATGTGGAACTTCGTCCACCCAGCCAGATCTGTGTTCCAGCAACCTTCTCTTTATGCCATCAACGATGCTCCTATTTGCTCTTTCCACCTCACCATTACCCTGCGGGTGTGCCACTGAGGTAAAGGTATGGGTGATTTGAAGTTCTTTAAGCCACCGTTGTAGGTTCTTGTCAGCAAAGTTGGTGCCGTTATCGCTCACCAAGTTTTGTGGAAGCCCGAAACGACAGATGATAAACTCCCAAATAAATTTTTTGATATGTTTCGCCGTCGTTTGGGCTAAGGGTTTTGCCTCTATCCACTTGGTGAAGTAATCGATGGCCACCACTATGAATTGAACGTTTCCTGCTGCTGTAGGGAATGGGCCTGTCACATCGATGGCCCACTTCTGAAATGGCCATGAAGAGGTGACTGGAACAAGATCATTCTTCGGGCGATGCGTGTTAGGTGCGTAGAGCTGACAAGATCTGCACCTTCTGATGTATGCCAGCGCATCCGTATGCATCCCCGGCCAAAAGTATCCCGCGTTGTTCAGTTTGGCTACAACTGCGCGTGGACCTGCATGTATCCCGTAGATGCCTTCGTGTACCTCCCTTAGGAGGTAGTTAGCATCTTGGTCGTCAACGCATCTTAGGAGGGGGCCAAGAAAGTTACGTCTGTAAAGTATGTCATCGATGAGTTGATAATTCAGTGCTTTACAGCGTAGTTTTCTCGCCTGTGCTTTTGACTCTGGCAGTATACCCGCCGCAAGGTAATTTATTATTGGTGTCATCCATGTTTCTGTGCCGGTTTGGATGACACATACCTCTTTGTGCGGGACTGATGGTTCGCCAAGGAGTTCGATGCGGATATCTTTTCCCAGATGGGTGAAAGCCAGTGATGCGAGCTTACTTAACGCGTCCGCAGACTTGTTTTTGCTACGCTTGACGTGTATGACTTTACAACTGTTAAAATCGCGCATGAGGGTTTTTGCTTGAGCGAGGTACAGGGCCATTGTGTCGTTCACTGCCGTGTACGTCCCGTTAATCTGATTGGCGACTAGCATGGAATCTACATGGGCTTCCAAGTTTTTCACTCCCATCTTACGCGCAATCCTTAACCCGGCCAAAAATGCTTCATATTCAGCTTCATTATTCGTGCTTGGGAAGTCTAGCCGAATAGCATAAGTGTACTCTTGGCCTGTTGAGTTGGTCAGCTTTAACCCTGCGCCTGAGCCCTCGCTGCTGGACGCTCCGTCAGTGTAAAGTCGCCAGACCTCGTCGATGTCTTGTGCTGGAGAGGGCTGAGCCTCGTCCTGGCACTCCTTCTCTCGCGATGCGGGGACCTCGGCAATAAAGTCTGCCAAGACCTGGCCTTTTATGGCTGGTCGTGGCTTGTATTTTATTGCATATTCCCCCAATTCTATTGCCCACTTGGCTAGGCGTCCCGACAGTTCGGGTTTGCCCAAAACGTTTGCAAGTTTATAGTTTGTGAGAATAGTAATTGGGTGACCTTGGAAATATCGTCTTAGCCTGCGTGAAGCCTGCACCAGCGCTAAGACTAATTTCTCCAGGGTAGAATACCGAGTTTCAGCGTCCGTTAGGAGGCGGCTAACATAGTAGATTGGCATCTGGATGCCTTTTCGCTCGACTAACAGGACGGCTCCGGTCGCTCTGTCTGTTGCGGAGAGGTATAGGATTAACTCCTCTCCCGCTTCCGGTGCTGTGAGCGTTGGAAGTTCGATCAAGCGTGACCGAATTTCCTGAAAAGCTGCTTCCGCTTCTGGTGTCCAGCGGAAGTGCGTTTTCTTTAAACAGTTTCTCAGGGTCGACACGAACGGGAACGCCCTTTCCGCATGATTTGCCAAGAAGCGGTTAAGCGCAACTAGGCGTCTGTTCAGTGTCTGAGCTTGCTTGATGGTAGTAGGTGATTCCATTTTGACAATGGCCTCGACCTTTTCAGGGTTCGCTCTGAAGCCATCTTTTGTAACGATGACTCCTAAGAACTTCCCTTCTTCCATCCCGAAAGAACATTTGCTCGGGTTAAGCTTCATGTTTATCCTCCTAAGAGTGTTGAATGTTTCTTCGATGTCTTTCAACATCGCTTCCGGGTCAAGACTTTTGATGACCAAATCATCCATGTATACTTCCAGGTTCCTTCCGATTTGGGCGTGAAACTCTTTGTCCATTAGGCGTTGATATGTGGACCCGGCATTCTTAAGTCCGAATGGCATCATTTGATAACAGAATGTGCCATCGGGCGTCCGAAATGCGGTCTTATCTTGATCGTCAACGGCCATGTGGATTTGATGGTATCCTTTATACTCATCAAGGAAGCATTTAAGGCGAAACGGTGCTAACGAATCTACCTTGAGATCAATTTCGGGTAATGGGTAACAATCTTTGGGGCATGCTTTGTTCAGATCTTTGAAATCTATACACATGCGCCATTGTTTGTTAGCCTTCGGTACCATAACGGGATTTGCAACCCAAGTTTGATATCTGCTAACGCGTACGATGCCTGCGTCAAGGAGTTCCTTGACTTGGGTTCTACACGCGTTAGCTTGCTCTGCCCCCATTACTCTACGCTTTTGTATGACCGGCGTAAAAGCCGGGTCACATTTGAGCTTATGCTCCGCTTTATCTCGAGGTACACCAGTCATATCTGCTGGTTTCCATGCGAAGATATCAGCGTTCTTCTGTAGTAAGCGCTTGAGTAATGTGCGTGCGGGGTCAGTGATTGTTGGGCCAATGGTGACCGCCTGATCGGGGTATTTGCCATTGAAAGCCCATTCTTCTGGTTCGGTGAATGTGCGTTTGGCCATTTTTGGTTTGGGGTTGGAAGAAACAGATGCGATACATACCTGGGGAACGCCGGTGATCATTGCTACACCTGCCGCTGTTGGCCATCCCATCATGCCATGGACCGAAGATACAACGGCATTGAACCTTGCCATCCCATCTCTTCCGAAGAGGATGTCATATGTGTGATGTGGCTTTCTCATGACAACGAAATCCACATCTTCTGTGCGTGAGCGGTTCCCATCCGTAAGAGTGACGGGGAAAGATAAGATACCCAGTGGGGTGTTCGTGCTGCCATCGAATCCTTCCATCGAGGCGTAGACCGTTTCTAACCGCCCCTTGTCTTCCTTATCTAGCTTGTCAAAGAACTGTCTGTACATAACCGTTGATGAAGCGCCGTTGTCAACGAGAGTGCGGGAAGTGATGTAATGCCCCAGCTGGGTTTTGATGATGATAGGGCCCTCTTTGCTGGGTCCTCCTGGCACTCGTGGGAAACGTACCTCGGCCTCTTTCCATGCACACGGTTCTGTCGCTCGTCTCTTCCTACCCATGATGTTACCCTGGACCATGTGGATACTGATGTCAACTGGCTTTCGCCCGTTGTTTCTGTATCGGTTGTCATTCTTCCCTCCGTTCTTGATTGATGCCACCAGGTGTCGGAGTCTGCCATTCTTGACAAATGTTTCGATAACATCTTTCAAGGAGGAACACGTTTCAGTATTGTGGCCTTTTATGCCGTGGAAGTCACAATACTTGCTTTGATCTGCATCCGGATGTTGTCGGATCTTCGGAGCTCTTGGCCATGGGAGAGTCTCCGTGGTGAATACCTCCGTGACACTTTTAGTGAGCGGCGTCCACCTGGGGTGCTGATCCAACAGCTGTGTATTACCTCTTTCGCCTGCGAAGGAGCGAGAGCTAGATGAGGTGTCAAAGTTTACCCTTGACTGCCACATGTGTAGCTTCCTCCTTTTGTTCCGCTGGGCGGTTTGGACATTTTCTCTAGTTCTTTGCGTATAGAAGTCTGTAGTCTTGGGCAGATCTCTACCCAGTTGCTTCTCTGTTTCGGCAAAGCGCTTGGCTGCCGTCATGATGGCATCCCATGTGGATGGCATGCCATCTTTACCCGTCAACGTGCGGATAAGCTCTGGGTAATCCGCGCCTTGAATGAAAGCTGCGCGAACAAGGTCTTCGCTTATAACACCCAGACTTAGCTTCTTTGAGTTAAAGCGAGTAATAAAATCTAGCAAAGGCTCGTTTTTATCTCTAACGCAGCTGAGTCTTGGTTACTCGGTTTCGGGACCGGAGTATCCTTAACCATCTTTCCAGAAGTTTTGAAAAAACTGGAGAAAAATAAAGCTCTAGCTTTATGCACGGATGGCGCCAATGAAGAAACACCAGTCGAACCCCGACAGATTACGAGTAACCTGAGGGTTAGATAGACGTTTCCCACGAGGGGTTAATTCCGGCAAGATGGTTCTTCCGATAACCTGCAAAACAGACACCGTGAGCTCGTCACTAAGAAAGGGGGGGGGTTCCTCCTTGTGACCACCCTCCGGCGTGAGAATCAGTCTATATTACTCTTTGAATATAAAAGTATATTATTAATACTAGAGCAGTTATCAGGTAAATTATACAAGATATTAGATGATGAAATGATAATACCATTTGATGTCTTTTATAGCCGAAGGTGGGTTTCCAAGGAGGTTTAGCCGGCCTACTACTCTGCCAACTGTGGCCTACACACGTGCTCTGCTGGTAATTGGTGGATAGGCAGCGGCTGACAGTGACCAGGCGTGCTGTTCACTTTTCCTTTTCCACCAACTACAGGCTAGGCACGTGGTATGGCAGGAGTTGGTGAGCAGGCGGCGGCTATTGGTCACAGTGCTGTGGCGTGTTGTCTGCCATGCTGCTGTCAGTGAGCTGTCGTATCGTTGGTCAGATCTTTTGTCCATACCTCGTCAGGTATCACACAAAAGATCCTCCATTATTATACGGACTGGCTCATTTAGGCGGGAGTTTTCCCCCTCCCGCCTTTATGCGGGAATGTTCCCGGCTTTGCTCATTCCTTCTTCAGGTGACTACTGAATTATTACGAGTCTGAGCCTTATGCGTGTAGCCATGCTGCGCGGGTGGCCAGTCCCTAATGGCGGGTATCCGTACCTGCGGGAACAGGCGGATACTTGGAAACCATAGGGAGGCATTTCCTGCGGGACCAGCTTGCGTACCGCATGTGAGGTCGTCACAACTCTGAGCGTGGTGGGTCCTGCGGGTTTGGTAGGTCGCGGCGCAGACGTCCCTATGGTGAAGTCTGCGGGTTCAACTGCGCAGACGTCCGTTTAAGGAGTCTTGCGTGTTCAACTGCGCAGACGTCTCCTTTTAAGGAAGTCTTGCGGGTCCTAACCACCTCTGCTGGGACCTACCTCTTCAAGTGGTGTTGTATTCGAATACAAACCCATCTCTTGAATCGTTGGACACACACACATGAAGGCTCATTAGTCGAACCTGAATTGCACTACCCAAGTCATTAAAAGGGAATACCCAAGCTAGCAAAATGAACCCGATTGCCTGTCCGAACGACCCTAATAATAATAATAATAATAATAATAATAATAATAACCGAATCTTAAAAAGCAAGTAGACCACCAAAGGAAACATTCCAACATGAAAAAATTGGCTTATGAACAATCATGCCATACCATGCTTCTTTACTTGACACAAAAGGCATCATTCTTCTAGCGGTTGTTGCCATTGAATTCATATACTTTTATTAATTATTTATTGATAAAATTAAAAAAAAAAGAAAATATATTTATAAAATTATAATTATTAATAATATCCTTTTCCATAAACCATATTTATTTTTACCTAATGCTTGGTTAAAAAGTTATGATCATTGATCAAACAACACACCTAAAACATCAATTAGTAAGAAAATGTTAAGAGTTAATTATCAATCATCTATACCAAAAGGTCGAGTTTCATAGGTTTTGACGATTCGATTGGCTTCAGCGGCTTATAAACGCCCCTACCTATCACCATCAACCTATTCTAATTTGTTGCTTGTAACAAAATTATATATAATATGGACAAAGTTCATCCTTATTCAACGTATCAGTAACATATAAAGAAACATGTTTATGTTTAAGAAACCGGATAGTGTCTTGTTATCTAGTGGCTCTTCAACGGACATTGTCTTCTATTCATTGATTCATTCTAATCAAGTGATCATCTTGTCGTTCCGTCAACTATCCAAAACTCGGTTGTATCAATGTTTTCATAATCAACTAGACCGTAAGACACATTATCATCCTTACGCCTTAAAAAAACTCAAATGTTGATGTTTTGTAAACATTATTTACAAAATTAATATAGCACATATATGTATCAAACATGTCATAATAATACATCTAATCTAAAGTTAAATAAATTTTAATATTAGTTATTTCTAAACTGTATGAATAAAAGAAAGTATTAATTCATAGTTATTTAAGGACGTTTTATGTGCAAGTAGCACATATATAAAAACAATTCACACGAAATTGTTTTAGTCGTAATATTCATATATTCATGTCTTATCAATTACAAGGATACACGTATGCCAAGTTGTCAACAACAAAAAAATCAACTCCAGGACAAACTTAAACTTGATTTTCTCATTTTGATTGAATGGCTGAAATATATGAACATCAATATAATAATGTTTAGGGGGTGTTTAGAATTCCTTATTTTACTTCCTTATAATTTTTCATTGAGTTAATAAGTTACAAAAGTGTAACTTATGAAACTTTTGCTTTTACTATATAAGCAATTCCAAATACCTTATTACTTTTCAAAAAGTTTATAAGTTATAAGTTGGTGAAAATAAGCAATCCCAAACACCTCCTTATCCTTAGTAAAGGATATGATACAATAACGGCTTATCGCGCAAAAACCTATGAGAGATCCGCAACCCTTGATTTCACTTAAAAAACACGGTGACATAATTGTTAATACATGAAAAAATGTAGGTTGTGTTATTACTTGATAAGTTGTAAAATTTCATCATGTGTAATTACGTTTCTTCATGCGTAATTACGTACTTTTTGTGTGTAATAGTTCATATTTACAATTATGTCACCACGTAAATTGATGTATGATAAGTGATTATTGTACAGTTTCCTCATTCATAACGGCTATATATTTAGATTTAATACATGCAATATACAAGTTTACTAAACAAGCCGGCTTGGAATTTTCAAAATTTGAAGCAAACTTTAATTAAAGTTGATGTCTTTTCATTTATATAGATCAACATATTGAACAAGAACTCAACGTGTTAAACTTTGTTTTTTTTTTTTATCAAACTTAATATTCATACTATATAATTAATATAGATTAACACCTTGTCATCACATCATGTTTCTTGAGGTAAAAAGTATTGTTACTATATAATTCGTGTTCCGTAAAGAGATATTGAAACGGGATTGAAAAAAATAGTGTAACCCTCAAGCAATAGCTTTAGTAACCCTTAATCACAAACAATGATGTTATCGGTCAACAGGTCGATGTTTAAAAAGACGCGTTTTTGACATCGGATTAAACTAGTTATACACTTTTTTTCTTTGATTATGAGTTTGTCGTAGTGAAATTTACATAAAAAGTTAACACACATCGTTATATAGACTATAGTAAATCTAGTTATAAAAAATATATAAATGAGTTTGTGACCTTTCCATATGCTCAATATTTACTAGCATAAAATATGATATATTATTATTTATTATACATATATTTAGTTAATCTTATAAATATATCAATTATAAAACATCATTTGGTGACTTCGATTTAGGTATATTGGATAAGTCCTGTCTGTTTTCTGGTTGTCCTTTTCTTTGTTAGTTGTTGGCATGGATCATACAATATTTTTCTAAATCAACTATAAACTATATTAATTATACTAAACAATAAAACTTTGAATAAAAATAAAAGTTGATGTCAAACGTAGATGGATTAATCAAATAATTTTATAGCTTTCGGTATTAGATTTAACACATTCATAATCTTGATATTGACTCATTCATGTTTCTTGGATTTTTCTCCCCATTTTCAAACATCAAGAATATATTCTATAGTGATTTTAATGGATTATTGGATTTTAATAATCCTTATTGAATGGTATTAGCCGATAATAATCCATATTCATTTCATAGCCGCCGGCGATCCCAGATTTAAAAAAATTGATCTCCAATGGCTCCCCGTTAAAAAAGGGCTTAACGGTGTTATATCTTTTTCGAATTTCAAACTAATATTTCAGGGTATTTTAATCTGAATGAGGATACGAGTCGATTTGTGTAAAACTTATGGATCAATGTTTCAAGGCAAGAGATTTTGGTAAATGAGTGTGTTAGTCCAATGATGGAAGGTAATGTAGGGACTATGATTAACAAAATGTGTTAAAAAAGTTCTCGGTGCGCTTTTGTATACGGATTTTTGGTTCATGTGGAAAGCAAGAAAAGCGAAAGTCTTCAACAATGTAAACTTTTCATCGTCAAGGACATAGAACCACTTTTGGTGGATATCAAACATATCAAGATCCGAGCATATTGACTATGTTTGTCTATATAAACAATTGACTAATTTTTACCATGTCATAATGTAGTAAATAAATCTGAATAACATAAATGAAAATGTGGACATATGAAGTTACTTTTCATTTGGATTGAGATTGTCTTTGATGACGACAATGAAAGTTACGAGTGTTGTTCAAATTGTTGGTATGAGTTATTATTATGAATATAAAGTGAGAGTTGGATTGATCAATTCGCTTTATTATTAAACATATACGGTAGAGCAAAGCAGTATGTTAATGAAGTGACAATTAATGGTAGGCGGAATGAAATGGATCATTCCAAAGTAATAAAATAGAACATGTTTGGTTGTCTTCATTAATGGAATGAATTATTATCAAGGAATGAAAATCCTTCCATATATAACATTTTTCATTCCTTAGTAATATGTTTTTTTTTTCATTCCTTCAAGGAATGGAATGAAATGATCAACAATTATTATTATTATTTTCTTATAGTATAACTATTATTTAATTATAATAGTTATTATTATTATATCGCATTATGTTATTATCGTTCCATTAACTAACAAAAAAAAATGGTGTGTGTATAGTTAACTATTTAATAATAAAGTGATTATTCATTACATTCCTATGTGGTAACCAAACAAGATAATGAAATAGTAATGATTCATTTCATTCATTTGTTCATTCCACTCTATATTTCATTCATTCGTTCATTCCATTACCTCATACCAAACAGACCCCTAGTGTTTATTTCCATCAAATTGGTGCATGTTCGACTTTCACAAAGTAAACAATAAGGTAGTGTTTGGTATACATGAATGAAAAATGAAAAGGAATAATCATTTTAAGAAAAATTTAAAAAAATTAGTGTTTGATTGATCAATATAATGAAATCACTCATTGCCTAATCCATTCAATTCTTCCTAAAATACCTCATATTCATTCCTAAAAACACCTCATTCAATTCAATTCATTCTTTTTGTTTTTTCTGTATATCAAACAACACAAAGTAATCATTCATTTCATTCATATATGGTAACCAAGCATCTCAATGGAATGATAGTGATCAATTCCATATTATCATTCCATTACCTCATACAAATAAACTCATAGTTTGTTCGTATGAGGTAATTGAATGAACGAGAGAACGGATGAACGTGAGAATGAAACGGACAATATAATGGAATGGATCATTCATTCCATTGCCATGTTTGGTACTCTTTGGGAATGGAACGTATAATTTTACATTATATTCTTTGGTATACACGAAAAGACGAAAGAATGAAATACAATTAATAAAAAATGACAAAAAATATCAATTCTTCAAAATAATTTTGTTTTACCAATTGTCACAACATTATCCAATTGAATATATGTAATAAATTAAACATGTTTTGTAATTTGTATAAACAAATATCGATAGATTGAAATATAATGATATAAAAAAAATCACAGTTGAACTAAAAAGAAAATTTTATTAAAAATGTTTTCTATTACTACGTTTTAGTATAAGAATTATGAAATTGTTAAAAAACAAAATAGATAATTAACATGAAAATAAGGTAGGGAATGGAAAAAATATGGTGGATGAGATGAATGAAAATAATTGTTTTTAGAAGGAAAATCATTCATCTGGTAATGACTTATTCTTTTTCAATATGCAGCCAAACACGCTTATTTTCATTGTGTTTAAATGAGTAATTCCATTCCGTCCTTAATTACCCTATACCAAACGCTACACAAGTCAAGTTTATAAGTCGATTTTAACGGAGGAATGGGGTTAGTCATTAAACAAAATTGACAACTTACATATACTTATAGAAAATTAAGAAAAGAAAATATTCTCTAAGTGATTTATGTCTTATGGTAAACCCTTTATTTTGTAAATTTGCAATTATCTTCTTCTTTTTCTTTTTTCTAGAAGTGTTATAAACGCACCTTGTATTTTGGTTTGAAAAAAAAAAGTCTTCCATGTGCTTAATGTAAAGATTGAAGAAATGAAAGTTGAAACCATGTCTTGGCATAATTATAAACTTTTATTGGATACATTGATTATGAATTATGAGTAGTTACTATTATTTAACTAATCAAATTATTGTTTATTTATTCATTTTTAATAATTTAATAAAAATCAACAGTAGCTTTAGAGGAGGCAAAGTTTTGCTGACTAGACATACACATTCCTTTAAATTCTCTACATTGACCAAACAAGTGTGTCCAATTGTTGTTTTATAAATAAGGGCCTCAAGAATTATTAGTTTGATTTTAAACCCTTGTATTTTAAAAAATTATTAAATTGACAAATGACTGATTAAGAAGTTACACAGTGTTACATATTCAACAATTATGTTGCAAAATATTATTATGTTTGAGAGTTTTAACATATTTAAGAGTTATTTGTGCTGGCAAAGAACTCATCAATAAATGCGCACAATAGATATAACATACATAAGTTTTTTTTTTTTTTTTTTTTTTTATGTTTCTATTGTTTTAACATACATAAGTTAAGCATAAATATAACAGAAAAAATATTTTTTGTTTTCTAGAAAAAATGCCAGATACAAAACGTCAATCTATGCTGCTAGGTATATCTAAGCCTTTCATGATGATTATATGTTTTAAAATACTTAGAAACAACCATACCGAAATACTAAATACTATCCAATTAAATTAGACTACAAAAATGTATACACGTACATAACAATTTTTATTAATGATAACGTTAAAATAGTACAAGGTTTACATGTAAATGATTTCTTATTAGTTTTTATACTCTACCCATTTTATATTTTACCTAAAACAAATTACGTGCTTTTGTTGAAAATAGTCTCATTAAATGAATGGCCAGTGTGAAAATATATTTTTCAAGTAAAGTATATACACATTAACTACTACTCTAAAAAGTTACATGTATGACATATTAGACTATATTGTTAGTCAAATATATACAATAATAATTTTCTTAGATAACAAAACTAAATTAAAGAAAATATAATTCAAGAGTATCATATAATAATAATAATAATAATAATAATAATAATAATAATAATAATAATAATAATAATAATAATAATATAAAACAAATTAGCTTAAAAGTAAACATATCAAAATAACCAAAAATATATAAATAATCTGATACATACCCATCTATTATCGCCTAAACCAAATTAGCTGAAAACTAGTAAGAGAAAGCGTAATAAGGAGTTAAGCCAATAACCATCAATTAGCAGCATTATCAATAAACTGTTATTGGATCATTTAGGGGTCGATGTTTATATTACTAAATTAGGATTCTTTATTTTTTAGCTGGCGACATAACTATTCTTGAATTGAATTACATTCTATTACCATTTACTTGGATATTTTGGGTTCTATAATCATCCAAAAATCTTTCTGATATATACAAGTTAACAGTTTATTTTATCAATACCATACTGTTAACCAAAAACCAACGAATCCGAAATAACTGAAAAATGATTAACTGAAAACCACATTAACCAAAAATATCATCTCTTCTCATGCCATTGGTTAACCGAAATTAACAAATCGAACCATTCATACCAAACCATTCATATTTTTCACACATTTCTACATTTTATACATCCATTTCATGTATTTCTAACAAAAAAGAAGCCAAAGTTTGGTTTTGACTAGTAACCTAAACTAACCGAATAAACCAAACCAATTAACTGAAAACCGATTTGTTAATAAAAAATATGATCTGATGACTTTGGATTCGGCTTCAGTTACGCCCATAACTGAAACAGAAACAAAGTGAACAATGATACTCGTAGACTATAGTACAACCAATTTAAAAAACAAACAAACTATCATTTATTATTCTATCCCTGTCTAGGGGTGTGCATGAAACAAAAAAAAACCGATCCGAAACCAAAAAAACCGAAAAATCCAAAACGCTTTGGTTTTATGTTTTTGTAAAAACCGCACTAATGGTTCGGTTTTGCATGTAATAAAAACTGAAAAAACCGAACCGAACCGAATTCCTAAATATGTAACTATAATATTTTTAATCAAATGTATAATAATATACTATTTTACAATTAAATTCATTATTTTTTGCCAACTTTTTTTTCGGCCTAAAATTTTCAAACTCGAACGACAAAAACCGAAAAACCGTAACCAAAATGAAACCCGAAAAACCAAAACGAGCGGTTTCAAAAACTCCAAAAACCGAAGTTTTGGTTTTAATAAAAAACCGCACCACGCACACCCATGTCCCGGTCTCAAAATCTAGAAATACAACCGGTGCGATACACAATTATCGAAAACTTGAGGGAGCAAACCATAATATCGAAAAAGGTAAAGTAATCGCTTTCCCATGGCATAAAGATTCCCTCTCAGCGATTAGATAAACACGATAACGACAGTCACACAGAAAGAAATTAGGGTTTCAACTTCAAGTATAATAAATAATAATAATAATAATAATAATAATAATAATATACATATTATTATAATCGTTGGTGGTATAATAAGTTGAGTTAAGTAAAGCAAAAGCCATTTTGCCGCAAAATTCGGAAGAAAAAGCGTTGAAACTACATTTACACATGGAGATTCGAGCTGCTTCATCTTCATATTCATCTTCTTCTTCGATTATTCAAGCTTCGTACTCTTATTTCTTCTTACTTTGACTACTCCTTGTTCTGTAACTGTTCTGTAAACCCTAGCTTTGCTATTTACTCGATTCCGTACTTTAATTTGGTCTTAATTAGGTCAAACTGAATCAACTTATGATAATTACTCGATTCCGTACTTTAATTTGGTCTTAATTAGGTCAAATTGAAGCAGTTTGTGCTAATTATTCGATTCGGTGCGTTAATTTGGGCTAGGTTTTGTTAATCGTTCGATTCGGTGGTTTAATTTGGGGGAAATTGAGAGTAATTCACCAGTTCGTGTCTAGAATCTTTGTTGATTGGATTAGTTTTGCTAATTATTCGATTTCGGTGCTTTGATTTGATGAAATTGAAGCTTCGTGTGAGTTGTTCGTGTCTAGAACTTTCATTTTGTTCAGGTTTTTGGTTCTGTGAACTCTAATTTCGGTAATCATTTGATTCGGTGCTTTAATTTGATGAAATTGAAGCTTTGTTGATTGCATTGATGAAGTGTTTTGGTGATTAAGTTCTGGATCTGGTTAATTAACTGATTCGGTACTTGAATTCGAGTGAAATTGAAGTTTCGTGCGGGTTTTCTGGTTTGAAATGTTCTTCGATTGAGTTGATGAAGGTTTTGATTTGGTTTTGGTGATTAAGGTCTGGATCTGGAGTGTTTGATGTTCCAATTGGTTTTAGGAACATCTGAGCTTGATGATTCTGGAATTGGTTAGCTAGGGTTTGAGAGGTTTTATTTTATATACAAATATTATAAAAGAAAAAAAAATACTTGTTTTTTGGTGGATGTGTTCTTATAGTAACAGGATCTGTGTAAATACATTTTCTGATTTCAAGGAGACCTTTTTAGTTTCTTTCTTGAATATTTTCATTAACAAAATACAAAAAAAAACTTATAACTTAAAATAGTTTTACAAAAAAAGCCCAAGTTGTTTTTACTCAGTTTTTGGGTCCTATAGTTTTCGAGTTTCATAGTTTCTTGACATAGAATATAACATTATAACTGGAGTTGAGGATTTTCGATGAAAGAGGATTTGATATTTGATGGGAGCTCCTGCTAATTCACTACTAGATTTGATTGAGACGGTTCGATATTGGATTAATTGGGGAAGAAGTGATACAAATACTATGTCTGGTGAAGTCAACATGGCTGATGACGGTAAGACCGTGTGTTGTGAATGCGAATTGAGAAATTCAGAGTCTTGTCCTGCTCATCGGTGTCAACGCTGCAGCCGTTTGTTTTGTAAGAGCTGTGTGCAAAACTATGGTTCTTATGCTGAATCAAGAAGTATCCAGTTTTGCAAATTTTGTGCCAGTTTTGAGATTAAACAAAAGTTTGGTGGCAAGTTTAGTCATAAAATTCATCCCTGTGATTCACCCCGACAAAGTCCTGAACCGGCATCACCCAATTGTTCTGGTGATAGATTTGACGGTCCATCTCTTAAATCAGTATCCGTTTTCTGCTCCACGGGAAGGTACGATACTTTGTATATTTGTTTGAGTTTTGATCCTTTCAACAAAATTATTAATTTTGATATGATATCATTTATGTGATTAGTTTATAGTTTCTATATTTGGACAGTTTAATATTATTATGAAACTTTTGTCATGAATAATATCAAAACACATCAAATTCATTTAAAATATTTATAATCCTTGAACAATAAGTTTTGTAACCTGAATCTTGTAATTTCAGAAATTTTATAATTGATTCTAGATAGTTTGATGGTATTTTTTTTGTCAAGAATAATATTAAAGTATATTATAATTCACATCAGATAGTATATTTAGTTCAGATTTGTTTTAAATATGGATTTTGCAATTTGAAGCCTTGATAAGCAAATATGACTTTGATTTTTCAATTACTTAGGATCTAAGATAATCAAACATGGATAATAGGCAAGGAGTTGATGAAGATAAATGTATATAACCTCACAATTTGTTTCTTTAAACAGCTACTTATCTGATTATAAACTACCTATCATCTGATTTTTAAACAAAAAATAATTAATTATCTTATTATTGTTAACTGCAGGAGTGATGAAGACGAAGGATACCATTCTTCAAAAAGCATCATCAGCCCGTATAGTGTGGACACCTCAGATGTAGATTCAAGCAGTGTCAATACCCGACATGAATTTTACAGTTTCATGTCAGTTGATTCTAGCCCATCAGACAGCCCATGTAGGACCGACTTTACCTCCACTAGACTTAACCATTCTGTACAGCCCGATGACCAGGAAACACCTCGGTCTCTAACTAATGGTTCCTTTGACCACGAACCGTTGGTGGCTGTTTTAAAAAGCCATCAAAACGGCCCTGATGAATCTGACAATACTACCACTAATGATGATTTGCCCATATTAGATCTTGAAAACAATGGTCTTATTTGGTTACCGCTGCCATTACATGATGAAGAAGTCGGTTTCTTCTCATATGCTGATGATGACGATGAAATGGGCCCACTGGGTGATGTGTTTTCTTCTAGTGATACGCTTATGAGTGTTTGTTCTGAAAACAGCAAAAGTTTTGATCATAAGAAACCGTTGGAAAACGTTGTTCAGGGTCATTTTAGGGCTCTTGTTTCACAACTATGCAATCTGAATATGTGGAAGCAGATGATTGGCTTGATATTATAACGTCTTTAGCATGGCAAGCTGCTAATTTTGTGAAACTGGATACTAGCAGAGGTGGCAGTATGAATCCCTGGGATTATGTAAAGATTAAATGTATAGCTTCTGGAAGTCCCAACGAAAGGTAACTGAAAGGATTCTTGTTTCATTCCTACAATAGAAAGATTATGTGGCAATTAAACTCTTTTTTAATTATGCAGTATGCTTGTTAAAGGCATAGTTTGTACAAAAAATATAAAGCATAAACGCATGACATCACAGTACAAGAATCCTAGGTTGCTTATTTTAGGTGGAGCACTCGAGTATCAACGGGCTCACAATCAGCTTGCTTCTATTGAGACACTATTGCAGCAGGTTGGTTATCTTTAAAGGTTGCAAATTGGGCGGGTCAGTGAGTTGGGCAAAGAGTCAGAACAGTTTTAGGTCAAAAGGGTAAGCGGGTAGCAGGGTAACTTTTGGTATGGGTCAAAGTGAGTGGGGCCGGTTGGATTGAGTGGAACACTTTTTGCTTTTAAATTTCTCTCTCTTATAAATAATTAGTTATTTATGAATACAAAATTACATAATTTCTATAATAATTTAACGTTTTGTAGGTCTGTAAACGATCACGAACGGAGCATGTTTGTGTTTGTTCATTTGACTCTCAATGAACAAACGATCGAACATGAATAGTTAATTGTTTTATTTGTGCTCGTTAAAAGTATAAACGAACGGTTTATGAACAATCATTACTGAACATAGAAGAACGAACATAACTGGGCTAAAACTAAGTAAAAGTTAATGTGAACAAGAATGTGTTGGGCCTAAAAAGTTATTAGAGCTAGACTAAATTGTAACGGGCCAAAAAAGTTTAAATGAATATACTAACAATATGAACTTAAACAAACGTAACAAACATAAATGAACGACTGAGACGTGTTCATGTTTGTTTGTTTAACTAAATGAACAAATATTTTTTTTCATGTTCTGATGTTTGTTGGTTTATTAAATAAACAAACATAAGTGAACCTCCCGCTGAATGGTTCAGTGAACATTCAATTGGCATCTTCCAACCATTTTTGCCTTATTTTTTTATTTTGACCTGTTAACGGGTCCGTCCACCAAGAAGCCATCCAAGACGTTCATGTTTTTTGATGGTTGCCCAAGACGGTTGGGTTGCACGGTAACAATTCCAACCATCATATTTTTGTGTATGTAAAACGGGTTGGGTTGGTTTGAAACACTTTTTGCCCCCATCTTGATGTATAATTAGTGTGTTAAAATGTCATATACGATTACAAAAGCTATATTGTTATGATAGTCTAAATTTTCTTATTGCGTAATTAAGAAAGTTGTATGCATTACGAGTTGGGATGCTTTTGACACGTTTGACTTGTTCAACCCATTTCACCAATCAGATAACAAAGTTAACCCTTATCCATAATTAAACATTCAACAGTAAATGGGTTGGCACATGGTTTGTCAAATTTTTAAATATATAGTTTATTAAATATTTTTACAATAGCTACATTTTTATAATTATATATATATATTTGAATAAAGTAGTTCTGGAAATTGAATTCTTAACCTAAAATCAATGGGTTCAAAAGTATTTGTCAGGCACAATATTTGCCCAGTTTTTTTAAATATATAATAAGTTTGTTAAATAGTATTACAATGGCTACATTGTTATAATAATAATCTAGTTTTTTGATAAAGTAATTCAGAAAACCGGATGCTTAACCTTAAAACAATGGGCTCTAAATCCGTCACACACAATTTTTGCTATGTTTTTTAATACATAAATATTTTGTTAGATACACAATTATAATAGCTGTATTGTTATGATGAAAACTTAAATTTCGTGAGTAAAGTAATTTCGGAAGTCATATGCATTCCATTTTAGGTTGCTGACGCGTTCAACCTCCGACTCGTGAAATAATAAGTGGTTTAGAAATTGCCACGTCTCCTTTATATTGTTTATTTTGTTATAAATACTTTCGAAGTGTTTTGTAGGTCTTGCTAAAAGGTTCAAGTCGAGAACTAAAGAAAGTCAAGCATGTTGTTCAGTATGCTGTATTTGCTGCTTATCATCTATCACTAGAAACTTCGTTTCTGGCTGACGAGGGTGCTACATTACCTAAAATGACCATAAAGCCCTTGGATGTTACCAACTCCCCCAAATCTGAAGAACATGATGCAGCTATTGACGATCATATGACGATGGATAGAAATGTCATATCTAGCCTTCCTGTTCCGGAAGAAGCAATCCTTTGCGAATCAATCGAAAGAATTGAAGTAAATGAAGACTCAAATGAATATTATTCAGCATCCGATACTAATCAAAGCATTTTAGTATCGTTTTCTAGCCGATGTGTGTCGAATGGTAATGTATGTGTACGATCAAGACTCTTGCGCATGAAATTCTATGGCTCGTTTGATAAACCACTCGGGAGGTACCTCCAAGATGATCTTTTTGACCAGGTAAATGTTAAAAAAAAATCTTTTGTTAATGCTGCATTAGTTAGTAAATAGATTGGATCTTTTCATAAGGTACATTTAAGTTAATTCAATTCACTAAAATCGGCGTGTGTGCGCATAAAAAAATTAAATCTTTATCCTTTTAAGATGATCTTCTCATTAGGAAAAATTACTTATATCAATCATCATCATCATCGTACTCAGTATATCCCACCAATAGCAATGCTATGGTAGGGTCTGAGGAGGGTAAGATGTAGACAGCCTTACCTCTATCCCATAGGGATAGAGAGGCTGCTTCCGGTGAGACCCCCGGCTCGATAGTAGTTTTGCATCAAGCCTTGGACATAAGGCACATAACACTCAATCATCGGGACACCGGCTGATTGGTGCATGTGCCCTTGTCTTTCGGCTATCAACGCCACCACATGATGCCTGATTAACCTTCCGCCACTTTTAACGTTATTTTCACGTGATTAGTAAAATAACGTCAAAATTAGTGCAATTTTACTTTTGCCCACCCAAGGGTTCACACATACATACATTATATGCGCGCACCGCAAGCAGGGCGTAAAAAATTACTTATATCAATCTTCTTTATAAAAGATTTAGGCTTTATCCTTTAAGATGTAATAAAATATAGTTCTTTTGATATTAATAAAAAAAGATTGAATCTTTAACAACTGGATCTGATTTGGGATTTTCATTCAGACATCAACATGCTCATCTTGCAACAACCCAGCAGAAGCCCATCTGATATGCTACACTCACCCACAGGGGAATTTGACGATTAATGTTAAACGAATTCCATCGCTAAACCTACCTGGGGAAAAAGATGGAAAAATATGGATGTGGCACAGATGCCTCAGATGTTCCCCTGTAAATGGGGTCCCACCCGCGACCCCTAGAGTTGTTATGTCTGAAGCTGCTTGGGGTCTCTCTTTTGGGAAATTTTTGGAACTTAGTTTTTCAAATCACTCAACTGCTAATCGCATTGCGGGATGCGGTCATTCTCTGCAACAAGACTGCCTTCGTTTCTATGTTAGGAACAAAGCGGCGCGCGGAAGCGAAACAGCACACACATGCACAACGATAAACACGCATAAACGAAAATATAAACGACACAAGAATTTAACGTGGTTCGGTCCCCGCGAGGGGACCTACGTCCACGGGCTGCAACTAGGTTTTCTTATTAGCTCAGAACCAAGATTACAATTACATGATGGGATATATATAATAAACAAGATTAGGGTTAAACATAATTAGGAGCCAAAACCGGGCCTTCTAATAAAACCGGCCCAAAGGCCTTCATAACCCAACAATCTCCCACTTGAAGGCCTTGCGATAAATTCCAGCCTGCCATCCAAGTAAATATAACAATCTCATTCATCCAGTAACTCTAGTAATCTTCAGTAATAGAAATCAACCAAGCCTCCAGTTCCAAGAACAAGCTAAAACTTCAACAAAAGAAGTTCTCCAAGCCTCCAGTTCTCTAGGAACAAACTAAGATTTCTACCAATCCACACCAGTTGCAGCGCCCCTTCCCATCAGTTACCTGAAAGGCCCATTGAAGCTCCCGAGAGCTCCAATCCGGTCATCACAGACCCAGCCATGACAAAACCCGCCAATGGCTCATCCTCAATCTTAACCGGCCCTCACTTACTCACACTACCGGCTCCAAAGACTTCCAGAGGATAATCACTCTCCAAAAATCAGCAGACTATACCAGGAGAGATTTTCACATTCGGATTTCCCAGTCTTCCGAACTCAACGTCCCTTTGGAAACAAACCTAGAACACACCGCGTGCTCCCACTGTTACCAAAACCCCGAACATGTTCAGACCTCCGAATACGCTCAAGCTAACATCACTGTGGCTCCAGGCTTCATGTCTGCAAACTGAAACCCCTTAGCTCTACCCGATTCAGCGAGCCAAGACCTTATAACTCGGAAGTTGGTTCACTTCTTCCGACGATACAGAGACCGTATCTTCCAAAAGTCTTTAACTAAAAGATTCAACAAATGCTTCATTGAAGTGAGTAACAAGAAATAAAGCAAACTAGAATCTTGAACCCAAGAGTCTTCACCGCCTTCACTGAGTCTCAATGCATCAACCCCAGATACATTCTCAAAAGCAGAATTCCAAACCTTTCGACATCGACTCTTAAAATGTCTCACCTCTACGCAACCTACCAAGTCGACTATGCCCAGCTCCCACTGTTCCTGTTATCCCAACCCATGCCACACCAACACTCCATGAGATGAACCCCACTCGTACTATCCCGGCAAATAACTTTACCCAACACGAGATTATGAACCTCTCAAATGGTGTACCACTGATCACCACCAAACAAGATATAACTTCACAATTCCAAACGAACAAGAAGTAATAATCACAGTTTCGAACCAGCTAACAGGCAAACAGCTATAACAACAGTAGAACTTTCATGAAATCAAGCGGTACCAAGGGTTCTATGACCGTACACACGATCAGTTAACTCAAACCCTAACCGAAAGATCATCCAAACGAGCAATAGTTAACATGACTTGCCACTAACCTCATTTTTTTTTTCACTTATGCCGTCACCAGCACACCCGCTGGTTCCATTTTCTCCAAGTTTATCCATCACCAGTACTCAGACTAATCTCTTGCAAACAAATCTGAACCCGAACCTAAATGGTCTTCACAAAACCCGGTTCCCTGAAGCCGAGCAACCTCCAAAGAAAAAACCCTAAAACCCGAAACACCCGACCCGGTGCTTCACCTGCAACGCCCGAGTGAAACCTGCAACTCCAAGAAGTCCAAAACAGGAATTCTAATTGCAAAATCACCCGGAAAACCGTCCCAAACAGCCCTGAAAAACAGCCCCGAACAGCCCTGTTAACCAGAAAAACGAAGATCTCTGACAATACTGTTCACCGCCGGAATCACTGTTCACGGCCGGAAACACTGTTCATGCCGGATACTGTTCACCGCGGCACTGTAGCGGCGGCACTGTAGCAGCCCTTCTCAAACCAGCCTCTTCTACCTTTTTTTTTTTCCGATCGATACCCGTGCAAAACCGTGTGTAAACAACGAGCCAAAGCTCTGATACCACTTGTTAGGAACAAAGCGGCGCGCGGAAGCGAAACAGCACACACATGCACAACGATAAACACGCATAAACGAAAATATAAACGACACAAGAATTTAACGTGGTTCGGTCCCCGCGAGGGGACCTACGTCCACGGGCTGCAACTAGGTTTTCTTATTAGCTCAGAACCAAGATTACAATTACATGATGGGATATATATAATAAACAAGATTAGGGTTAAACATAATTAGGAGCCAAAACCGGGCCTTCTAATAAAACCGGCCCAAAGGCCTTCATAACCCAACATTCTATGGGTAAAATCATTTTTTCTTATATTTTATGCGTGTATGTATGTATATGTGATTAATAAATAGCCTGTATTTGATATATAGGTTGGGGGATATGGTAGCGTTTTTCCGGTACTCTCCGATCGATCTTCTTTCTGTTCGTTTGCCGCCCGCTTTACTACAGTTTAGCGGCCATGTTCAACAGGATTGGTTAAAGAAAGAAGTAACCGAGGTTAGTAGATCAAGTATCGGGCCAAATGGGTAGCTTTTGGTTTGAGTTGAAACGGGTTAGGTCTCGCTGGGCCAAATATTTAATATTTTATAATAGTTTGCGTTAAACATGATTACATATTTGGGCCATTTCACACTTTGGCAGGGTTTACCCTGTTCGTTTTATAATCAGTTTTTGTGTTTATCTGCTCAGCCTGTGCTAAATCATTAATCATAATTGATATTAAACTTTTCACCTTCACATGTTGGCCCGTTTCACCCATTTGACCATTTTTGTTTGTTTTGTGGAGATCAGCTTTTGAACAAGACAATAGCAATGTATGCCGAGATATCTGATGTGTTACGCAAGACCGAACAAAATAGTATTTCTGTTGGAGATGGAGATGGTATTTCAGATGCAAACGAGTTAAACAAACAAATTGAGGAGTTGAATATGGATTTAATCAAAGAAAGAGATGCCTACATGGTAAGGAAACTATTTTTAAAAATTCTAGATTTGTTTTTGTTATTACCCACTTATATTTTTGTCACATGATATATTGTAAAATTTCTAGGGTTTACTTCAACCATGTGGTGAAAGTGTGGCTGAAATCGATGTTTTTGAACTTAACCGTTTGAGACATTCGCTCATGATCGATTTGCATGTTTGGGATCAAAGGCTCGTCTCTCTTAATTCCATGGTTAAACGGAACTCTAACGTGGAAGTCAAACACAGAAGATGTTATTCAACACTTGAAGATATTGCTGACCATGGTCATCCATCCTTTGACCCCGAATCCAATCAAGTTGACCTGAAGGAAGAGACTGATGAATCCAATCAAATCTCTTCTGATCAGTTCATTGAAGGTAATGCATCGTATCTATCTGACAAGATTGATTCTGCATGGACGGGCCCGTTGACCCGACCCGAGAACCCACAAATTAGAAGGCTGATTTCCACACCTGCTCGGATTTACTCATTTGACTCTGCAATGACCTTACAAGAAAAGGCGAGGAATCTAGACCACACGGTCAAAGTCAAAGATAACATACAAAGGAGTTACTCCCAAATTTTTCCCAAGGACGACCAAAAATTTGAACTCTTGTGGAGGACAAAACCGTCATTCATTTCCCGAACTTCTTTTCTCCCAGACGGGGCCCGTTTGATTCGCGGTCAAAACATGGTGATTGCGGTTTACGAGAACGAGCCCACAAGCATAATATGGTATGCGCTTGCTTCTAAAGAATATGAAGATTGGTTTACCGATAAACCTTATTTAAACAAACAACATTCTGTGGCTTCTAAGCTTTCAACTTGGCAATCTTTTGGCTCTAATAACGACTTTGATTACATGCAATACGGAAGTTACGGGTCAGAAGAACCGTCAACTTCAATCGGGTAGTTGTTTTCCGTGCCCAAAAGCTCGAATCACTTAACGGTTCAGTTTGAGTACGAATCGGGACCTGGTGGAAAAGTCAAATTCTCGGTGACATGTTATTTTGCTAAACAATTTGATGGCCTTAGAAAGAAATGTTGTCCGAGTGAAACCGGTTACATGCGTTCATTGAGCCGATGCAAGAAATGGATTGCACAAGGAGGTAAAAGTGGTGCTGATTTTGCAAAATCGTTAGATGATCGGTTTTTAATAAAAGGTGTCACGAAAACCGAGATGGATTCGTTTGAGGAATTCGCACCACAGTATTTTAAGTACCTGACCGATTCACTAAACACCGGGAGTCCAACTTGTCTTGCTAAAATCGTCGGGATTTATCAGGTTGAGTTTGACTTTTCGTTGACTTATATTTGTTTGTTTAGTCTTTGTAAAAATTGTTCGTGAACCCGTCGGCAGGAAGTTCGTTTATTTAATAAACGATCGAACATGAACAAAACTTTCGTTCATTTAGTTAAACGAAGTAAGGAACGAACATGAAAACGTCCCATTCTTTCATCTATGTTCGTTCGTTAATGATCGCTAGTTTCCCTCCGTTTACATTCATTAATTTATATATTTAAATTCATTAGGCCTATTTACTATTTAGTCTAGTTTTTATTGATTTTTTAGGGCCAGCACATTGTTGTTCGCGGTTTCTTTTAATTCGTGTTAGCTCCGTTATGTTTGTTCATTTACATTCGCTAACCGTTAATTTATACTTTTAGTGAATGGACATAAATGAACACATTCACTTTCTTAATGAACGAACATGAACATGCCTTGTTTGTATTCATTTGGTTCGTTTACTGGCCTATGCTTGTTAACTTGTTTGAATCTTGAAAGCTAAACTTTATGATGTTATTGTAATTATGATAGGTTAATGTGAAGCATTTGAGAGGCGGTAAAGACTCAAAATCGATTGTGATGGTGATGGAGAATCTGTTTTACAAGAAAAATATATCTCGGGTTTATGATTTAAAAGGGTCTGCAAGATCCCGTTACAACTCAGGTACTACAGGAACAATGCTAGATACGAACTTATTGGAAGCCTTGCGTACCAATCCACTGTTTCTTGGAAGCAAAGCGAAGAGAAATCTTGAAAGGGCTGTTTGGAACGACACATCCTTCTTAGCGGTATCATCTTTTTGCTCTATTTACCTAAAAAATGAGACGTAAATAAATATTTTTAGTTTTCCAGTTAACTCTTTATTGGTATTATTAAAATTTTATAAAATAAGTCTTATGAATAAAAGTAAAAGAAATAATAGAAAAAGACAAGAATTGTCAAATTTTGTCATTTAGTAACAAGGGCAAATTGTCATTTTGTGAAGAGATGGTTATTAGTTGCATACAGTATATAAATAGATAAATTAATAAAAAAAAGTGATAAAAAGTAGAAAAGAATTCGTCCCTTAGTTATAAGGGCAAAATAGTCATTATGTAAAAATTTAACAAAATTTTCAACCAGTCAGTTAAAATTGCAAGGACCAGATTTTGAAATAAAGGATAATTTATGTAATTTATGCATAGTTTTAGTTTTCCAGTCAAGTCTTTATTGGTATTATTAAAATCTTATAAAATAAAAGTGATAAATGAATAAAAGTAAAAGAAAAAAATAGAAAAGAATATTGTCAAATTTTGTCATTTAGTTACAATGGCAAATTGTCATTTTGTAAAGTAGATAGTTATTAGTTGTATACAGTACATAAATAGATAAATTAATAAAATAAAAGTGATAAAAAGTATAGAGGAATTGAAAAGAATTGTCATTATGTAAAAAAATGTCCTTTAGTTATAAGGGCAAAATAGTCATTATGTAAAAATTTAACAAAATTTTCGACACCAGTCAGTGAAAATTAGAAAGGACCAGATTGTGAAATAAAGGATAATAACCGTAGCTTAGTCTAGTTTCCATCACTTTAGCAGGGTATTGGTGGGGTCGTGAGTTTTCTAGTGACGGGTTCTCACGGTTATAACGAAAGTAAAAAATAAATTCGAATCTAGTATTTTCGCAATATTCACATTGACTTTACTCTTTAAAACGTATAAAATTTGGATCTTTTCGAAAACCCTTTATGTGAAACTGCCCATGCTTTAGTAATTGTACTAGGTGCACTAAAAGTTGTACATTTGATGCAGTCAATCGACGTGATGGACTACTCTCTGCTAGTTGGAGTGGACGAAGAGAGTAAAGAATTGGTTCTCGGGATCATCGATTTCATGAGACAGTACACATGGGACAAACAGCTCGAAACATGGGTAAAAGCATCCGGGATTCTAGGCGGGCCCAAGAACGCGTCACCAACCATAGTTTCCCCAAAGCAGTACAAACGAAGGTTCCGGAAGGCGATGACGAGTTACTTTCTTACAGTGCCGGATCAATGGTCGGAATGAAATGAGGGTTTAGTTTTGAAGTTTGAAGAGCAGGTGGTGCTGATGAATAAAGGCCATTAGATTTCAAGATTAGAATGGATTTGGTAAAATGTTATTGGGGTAGAATTTCCCCCTTTGATCTGTTATTTTGTACTCAATTCTTGATTTTTTAATCTATCTTGACATGTATTGGACCTGTAGATGCTATCTTGGAAGTAAAAATGAAGACTTGCTTGTCAAGATTCTTGTTTTTTTAGCTAGCGGTTTCACGTAGATTCGCATAATTTTCGGGGTTTCTTCTTCTTTTTTTTTTTTTTTTTTTGTAGTATTAGTGTACAAAGTACAAGTCAATATGGCATGGCAGCTAGAGGTGCACAAACCGGGTAGGAACCGGTTCCAGGAATGGTCAAGAAAAGTCAAAACCGGGTCGGGTAGGAACCGGCTTCCGGTATAGTCGGGTATTTGACCGGGATATCCGGTTCTTTTTTTTGGGGTTTCGGTAGGGTCGGGTTTTGACTGGGTAAAGGTGGAATTGTTTCCTGCATGTCCGGGTACAGGTCTAAGGTGAAACCCAATACTAGGTCGTACTTGCAGGTCAAGTACAGGTAGAACCGGTTCTAGGTCGGGTACCCCTGGTTGGGTTCGGAACCGGGTATTTTGTGCACCTCTAATGGTAGCTTGGGATGTGTGTGGTCTGGTTTAGTTAGTTTTGACTAGATTTTTGAAAACCGAACTTATAGTTACAGATTTTGAATTAAACAAGTCAAACCGGTTTGATAGGTTGGGTTGGTCAAAACGGTTCGGTGTTGAGAGTTTGTGTGACAATCGTCAATTTCAGGTTAACTCCGTTAACTCAACTCCGACAATTCAAACTTAAAGATTACTGAATCTATAACGCACACCTCATTACATTTAAACTAGGGTTTAAATGACGCTTAACACTTACTACATGTGTAGTCTTTCGGGATTTGCACCGAAACGCAAACGAGTTGACGCAAACGATTGGTGAAAAAACGAAAAACGTCAAAACAATAATTATGTGATGATTATGTGTTAGACTTATGTGTTATGTGATAACATTGTTATAAACGTTAACTCAATGTGCTAGAACTAGTTAATTAAGTTAGAAAAGTAACATTTGAAAGTGGAGGGACCTAGATGTAAAATGTTATTATTATTAATAATAATAAACCTAAAACCCTAATCTCCCTCTTTCCCTCACTAGACCGATCGGCCAGCCCCCCCTCCCCCTCTCTTGCGATCGCCATTCACACACACACATACAAGCAACCTTTCAAGCTTTTGATTGAAGATTAAGTTGCTAGGAAGGTATAAACAACTATCCTATGCATCCTCTATGCTTAATTTTCAATTTTCAATGGGTTAATTATAAACCCTAGGTCCGATTTCTATATGTTATTGTGTTCATATGATTTTGTTTGATTTGATGGTGTATTGATGATGATTTGATAACTAGAATTGATATTGTTACATGTTAATTGTTGTGTCTTTGATTTTGAGATCAAATAAAACCCTAACCATGTATGTATGGTGTAATTGATATGCATGGATAGTGGTTATGGTGTTTAGAGTGTTATATGAACGGATTATGATCCATAGATGGTTAATATGTTGAGTTTGGTTGCAAACAGTTTCTGGACAGATTGTGTTGTTGATGTTCAATTGACTGTATCTGGGTGTAAATGTGAAAATTGGTTGAGATTATTGATACTACAGTAAACTAGGTTGAGTCTAGTTTCTAGAGAATATAAATTTGCAATTTTTGGACGTGTATAAGTTAACCTTTATGATTTTACAAAAACGTTGTGCAAAGCTGAGTTGTTAGACCTGCTGTTAGGTTGTTTTGTAAATGTTATATCTCATGAACTACGAGACCAATTGAGTTGGTTCCACTTCTGGAAGTTGACTTGTTGAGTTAGGAACCTAACCCAAGTGGTCTTGAACTTGTTGGATTTTTCATTTAACGGGAATTTCAAATAACATTCTGTTGCGCATAAATTTGACTGTTGTGAGTTTGCTGTGGTAAATCGATCATTGTGAGAAATATATGTGGAATAAAAATAAAATAAAATATGTTCTGGAAACCTAATACATATATGCTTTTGTGATGATTTTTGGTAAATTAATTGAGATGCTATGATCGGTGGAATAGACTAGTTTTACAAGTAGAATTCAATCGTTAAGAAACTAGTTGCTGAATTTTGTAAAAGTTGCATGAAACATGGTATTTGCTAATTAATTGTCGTGTTTTGACCAAATTGCCCTTGAGGGGAATGATTTCTAATTAATTGTCGTGTTTTGACCAAATTGCCCTTGCGGGGAATAATTGCTAGTTAATTGTTATGTGTTGACCAAATTGCCCTCACGGGGAGTAATTGCTAGTGATGTATATTATTAATACATGACACGTAAATAATTGTTCACACATGTAGTGTATCACAAATGTACTTGTTAAAGTCACACACGATTCACAAACGAAACACGAAACATATTGTGTGCATAGGTATTATGTGCCGAGTCTAGAGACTCGATAATAGTTCCGACACTTAGAAAAATCTCTTTGTTGTTTTAGAACGCTAGAGAGAGTTTTTCTGTGACGCTCATCCTTTGGTGATTTATTTTTGGGAATTCTTCGCAAACAGTGAGTTTCACTTACCCCTTTAAACTGTTTTCAAACGCTTTTCACTTGGTGGAGATAACATACTCCGATAAACGCATTTAAGATTTTGTTAGTAAATTATATATCACTTGTAAAGGCTAAGTGGCAAATGAAACATTTGAAGTCCTACACATCGAACCGGTTAATATTTGGAATAGCGAGTCACTGTTGAGTAGTACTACTGGGTTTGACAAACCCCACCCAACGCTAAACTCGACTGGAGGTCGAGCGGGTGTAATTTTGGCTACACGTACCATGGTCTGGATGACCTGGTGACAAGGCACTTGATAAACAGTCAGCTTCGGTGTCGAACACTTAGTAATACTTGTTGTATAGGCTAGCTATCTATCGATATATAATTGATTTAACACTATCTGGTAACGCAAAACGCTTAACGCAAAACGCTAAACGCTTTATTTTATATAAACTTGTGAACTCACCAACCTTGTGTTGACACTTTTAGTATGTTATTCTCAGATAGCCGAGGCGGGCGCGCGGTATAGGATCATGCATGGTTTTTGAACATTCTGATATGCAAACATGTTTTTAACTATTATTACTTGGGTTTTTAAGTCGTCCTGCGTGACGCAACTTTTGTCTTTTGGTTTTTACGCTTCCGCGCTTAATTTCATTTAAACGTTTTTATAGTTTGATTATAACTAATGATTCCGATCCTGTTAGTTCACACCCTCTGACGGTAAAACTCCGTTAGTGGAATTTGAGGGTGTGACAGATTGGTATCAGAGCCATTGGTTATAGCGAACTAGAAATTGCATGCATACTAGACTATAACCGCGACGACCCATTAGTTATAATGATACGCACTGCATATGTTTGTGTAGTCTTTGTTATCTTATCTCTTTACCTCTTTCACTCATACGCGCGCATACACGGCTTACCTGTAGGGATGTCGACGCCACCCTCATCATCATCCGATCCGATGACTCATGCTCATGGGAAGGAACCGCAGATACCTACCTCATCGCCACCTCGTGTAGTCCCGGAACTCGAAGCTCCCGCACCGAAGAGGTATCGCTTATCCGGAGGCATGTACAAAGACGAAGTTAGCTGGGATTGGTACCCTAATATGATTAGGCTTATGGTTTATCGCGAACAAGTTCTCTCGTTACCCCACCCGAATCATCTTGCTTACCCCAACACCCTACCACCCATAACCGAACCTGTGGAGCGAGTTCTCGCAGCTGTTGTTTCTTGTTTGGAGCGTGATGTTGGTTACATGCGCTATACGAGAGCGAACGTATCCGGACTGTTAAAAGATGGAACCGAAACTAAAGAGGAAATTTCCCGCATGACAGCAGCAATGAAGGAAATGCAAGAGGCTAGTAATCAACAGATGAAAATTATGAGAAAGATGCAAGCCGAGATGATAGACTTGCAAGAACAACTCCAATTAGCAAGGACTCGAACCGAGATAGCTTTAGAGCGTTGCGATGTCTTACAAATGCAAATTGCTCAAAACGCAGCCGAACCTGAGGCAGAACCTGAGGAGGATTCCGAAGAAGATCCCGAAGAGGAGCCTGAGGAGGATCCCGAGGAAGATCCCGAGGAGGATCCTGAAGAAGAACCGGAGAAAGAACCGGCTGAGGAGGAGGCACACTCAGAGGTGTCCTCAGATGACGACATCTAGTGATGATAACACCTAGATGGAGGGGTTGTCTCCATCCAAACTATTATTTTCTATGATTTTAAGGATTGATTTGAAATACTTTGTAGCGAATACAATGGTTTTAATCATGAATTATTATTTGGATTATTATATGGTTGTGATGTGATGATTGTTTCTTATTTCTTTCTCATCTATCTTTTTATTACATGTATGGCGTGTTGCATATGAAAGAAAAATTCATGTTTAACATTTTATGCTGTGATTCTAGGAAATGGCAGGAAGAAACGCTGGACACGGACGTGGTAACATCAACTTGACTGCAGCAGAACTCCAAACTCTGCTGAATGACCATGCGGCGGCTGCTCTAGCCGCACATGTTCAGAACCAAGCTGGAGGTCCAATTGGAACGTGTACCTTCAAGAATTACCTTGACTGCAAGCCCAGTTCGTTTAAGGGCACTGAGGGAGCCATAGGCTTCCTGCGTTGGGCCGAGAAGGCCGAATCGGCGTTTGAGATGTGTAATTGTCCCCCTGCCAGTAGGGTCAAATTTGCTGCTGGAACACTTGAAGATTCTGCCCTCACTTGGTGGAATTCGAACGTACAGATTCTTGGATTGGAACTGGCTAACGCGATGAACTGGGAGGAGTTCAAGAACATGATGCGAGAAGAGTACTGTCCGAGAGAAGAGATTGCAAAGTTAGAGTCAGAGTTTTGGTCATTAAAGATAGTGGGTTCAGAAATCGAAGCCTACACCACCCGTTCTCACGAGTTAGCTGTGATGTGTCCACGGATGGTAGACCCGCCGAGTAAGAGGATTGAAATGTATATTGATGGGTTAGCACCGCAAATTCAGGGCATGGTGACGTCTTCCAGACCAGCCACGATTCAACAAGCGATTCGGTTAGCTCACAAACTAACGGATCAAGCAGTGACCCAAGGTGCGCTACCACCTAGGGGTTCAACCACTAAAGCCCGTGACAACCCGAGTACTGACAACAACAGCAACAGCAACCCGAGCAGCGAAAAGAGAAAGTTTGACAACACCAGATCCTCATCCTCGAACCCCCCACAGCAGCAACACTACCGAAAGCCCGAATTCACCCGGAGCTTCAACAATCAGGGTCAAAACAACAATAACAACGGTAGCGGGCAGGGTTCAAGCGGCTATGCTGGGAAGTACCCGAAGTGCAACAGGTGCAACTATCATCACGCTGGCCCGTGTGACCGTGTCAAGTGTCTGAGATGCGGAAAGATGGGTCACCATGCAAAGGAATGTAGAGGAGACCTTACGGCAAAGGGTGCTCCTAAACCACCTATGACGGCTAAGGGATGTTTCGAATGTGGTCAGGAAGGTCATTTCAGGAAAGATTGTCCCAAGCTGAAACAGAACGACAACAACGGGGGTAATGGAAGTGGCAGTGGTGGTGGAAACAATGGTAAAGGAAGAGCTTTTGTTATTGGGTCGGGTCAAGCCCGCAATGATCCGTACGTGGTGACTGGTAAGTTCCCTGTGAACGATTGTTTTACTTCTGTATTGTTTGACACTGGAGCTGATAGGAGTTTTGTGTCGAAAGCCTTTAGTCAACTCTTAGACTTAACTCCAACCCCGTTAGATGCTAAGTTTCCTGTTGAATTAGCTGACGGTAAGACTATAGTAACGACTCATGTACTTGCGGGATGTAAGTTAAAACTGTCAGGTCATGTCTTTGATATCGACCTTATTTCTTTTACACTTAGTAGTTTCGATGTCGTGGTCGGCATGGACTGGTTATCCGAGAACCGAGCGGAGATTATATGTCACGACAAGATAGTCCACATTTCTACCCCTTCCGGCGAGGTCATTTCGATTCGGGGCGAGAGAAGCAGCATGACCACCAGCGGTATCACCCTCATGAAGGCGCAGAGGTATCTACGAAAGGGTCATCCGGCAATGTTGGCAAATATTGTTGAGAAACCCGCGGAGGAGAAGCGAATTGAAGATATACCGATCGTGCGAGATTTTCCGGAAGTATTCCCGGAGGATTTGCCTGGACTCCCTCCTGTACGACAAGTCGAATTCCAAATCGAGTTGACACCCAGTGCAGCATTCATAGCACGAGCCCCGTATCGGCTCGCACCGGCAGAGCTTCAAGAACTGTCCACTCAGTTGCAAGATTTATTGGATAAAGGTTTTATCCGACCTAGCTCATCGCCATGGGGAGCCCCCGTCTTATTTGTCCGAAAGAAGGACGGGACTTTCCGCATGTGTATCGACTACCGGGAGTTGAACAAGGTGACGGTCAAGAACCGTTATCCTCTACCTCGAATTGATGATCTTTTTGACCAGCTCCAAGGATCGAGTTACTACTCGAAGATCGATCTGCGGTCTGGTTACCATCAACTAAGAGTGCGCGAGGAAGATATTTCAAAGACGGCTTTCAGAACACGGTATGGTCACTACGAGTTTTCGGTTATGCCTTTTGGCCTAACCAACGCACCAGTCGTATTTATGGATCTTATGAATCGAGTATGCAAGGCGTACCTCGACAAGTTTGTGATTGTGTTTATTGACGATATCCTGGTCTATTCCAAGGACAAGGCTGACCATGAAGAACACTTAAGGGTAATTCTGGAACTATTGAAGAAGGAACAACTGTACGCTAAACTCTCGAAATGCGAATTTTGGCTTCGCGAGGTTCACTTTTTGGGACATGTGATCAACGAGAATGGTATCCATGTCGATCCCGGTAAGGTAGAGGCCATCAAAAACTGGGAAGTACCTAAGACCCCGACTGAGGTGCGGCAATTCCTAGGACTGGCCGGCTACTACCGGCATTTCATCGAAGGGTTTTCAAAGATTGCTTAACCCCTCACCGCTTTGACTCACAAGGGCACTAAGTACAATTGGGGTGACGCGCAAGAATCCGCTTTTCAACTGCTGAAAACCAAACTCTGTAGCGCCCCTATTCTAGCCCTACCCGAGGGAACGGAGAATTTTGAGGTACATTGTGACGCATCGATACAAGGTCTCGGTTGTGTGCTGATGCAACTCGAGAGGGTTATAGCTTATGCCTCTCGACAACTACGGATTCACGAGAAGAACTACACGACCCATGATTTGGAACTCGGAGCTGTGGTGTTTGCCCTTAAGATATGGAGGCATTACTTGTACGATACCAAGTTTACCATTTACACCGACCACAAGAGTCTCCAGCATATCTACGATCAGAAGGAGCTGAACATGCGACAGCGTCGTTGGGTCGAGCTGCTTAAAGATTATGATTGTGCCATCAAGTACCACCCTGACAAGGCCAATGTAGTGGCCGACGCTCTCAGCAGAAAAGAAACAGATAAACCCAGATGAGTGCGAGCATTGCAACTCACGATTCATGCCAGCTTACCCGATCAGATTCGCGATGCCCAACTCGAAGCTTTGAAAGATGATAATCTTCCATCAGAACTCATACGGGGCATGAACAAGCAACTTGAAACCAAATCGGACGGGGTCCGATATTTTGAGAACCGGATTTGGGTTCCACGATACGGAGAGTTGAGAACTCTAGTGATGGACGAAGCTCACAAGTCCCGATATTCTATCCACCCTGGCTCAGATAAAATGTACCATGACTTAAAGGCACTTTACTGGTGGCCAGATATGAAAGCCGACATTGCCACCTACGTGAGCAAATGCTTGACTTGTGCCAGAGTCAAGATAGAATACCAGAAACCATTTGGCCTGCTACAGCAACCGGAACTTCCAATGTGGAAATGGGAACACATTTCAATGGATTTTATCACGAGATTACCTAAAACACCGACGGGATACGATACCATCTGGGTGATCGTTGACCGGTTGACTAAGTCTGCACACTTCTTAGCGATTAAGGAATCGGATAAAATTGAAAGATTGACTCGCGTCTACATGAAGGAAGTAGTGTCTAGACACGGAGTGCCTGTCTCAATCATTCTGATCGAGATTCCCGTTTCACTTCGCACTTTTGGAAGTCGCTACAGAGCGCACTAGGCACCCGTCTGGCTATGAGCACAGCATACCATCCTCAGACGGATGGGCAAAGTGAACGAACAATTCAGACCTTGGAGGACATGTTGCGTGCCTGCGTGTTGGATTTCGGAAAAAGTTGGGAACCTCACTTTCCTTTGGTAGAGTTTTCGTATAATAACAGCTACCACGCAAGTATTAAAGCAGCGCCGTTTGAAGCACTGTACGGACGGAAGTGTCGATCACCTCTCTGCTGGGCAGAGGTGGGTGACAGCCAAATCACTGGTCCAGAACTAGTACTCGAAACTTCGGAAAAGATTGTTCAAATCCGAAACCGCATGGCAGCAGCACGAGATCGCCCAAAGAGTTACGCCGACAAGCGCCGAAAACCCCTCGAATTTCAAGTGAACGATCAAGTGTTACTCAAAGTCTCACCTTGGAAAGGTGTGGTTCGCTTTGGAAAGCGAAACAAACTCAACCCACGATATGTTGGTCCTTACCGGATAACGGAACGCGTTGGTCCGGTGGCGTACCGACTGGACTTACCAGCGGATTCAGCAGTGTACACAATGTTTTTCACGTATCAAATTTGAAGAAATGCCTATCCGATGAAACCCAAGTAGTCCCTTTGGACGAACTGCAAGTTGATGAACAGCTACGCTTCATTGAAGAACCAGTTGAAGTTTTGGATTGGGAAACCAAAACACTCAAGGATAGCAAAATTCCAATTGTTAAGGTTCGTTGGAACTCGAGACGTGGACCGGAGTTCACGTGGGAACGCGAGGATCAAATGATGAAAAAGTATCCTCACCTTTTTGAAGGGCTGACCAAACACCGGAAACCGCGAAACCCGTCAAACCGTCAGAAATCACCGGAGGTATGAATTAAATTTCGGGGCGAAATTTCTTTCTACTAGGGGATGATATGACAAACTGAAAATTTTTCTTACTTTTTCAGACACTCATCACGACTTGACCCAAATTTTCGGGACGAAAATTCTTTAACATGGGAATGATGTGACAATCGTCAATTTCAGGTTAACTCCGTTAACTCAACTCCGTCAATTCAAACTTAAAGATTACTGAATCTATAACGCACACCTCATTACATTTAAACTAGGGTTTAAATGACGCTTAACACTTACTACATGTGTAGTCTTTCGGGATTTGCACCGAAACGCAAACGAGTTGACGCAAACGATTGGTGAAAAAATGAAAAACGTCAAAACAATAATTATGTGATGATTATGTGTTAGACTTATGTGTTATGTGATAACATTGTTATAAACGTTAACTCAATGTGCTAGAACTAGTTAATTAAGTTAGAAAAGTAACATTTGAAAGTGGAGGGACCTAGATGTAACATGTTATTATTATTAATAATAATAAACCTAAAACCCTAATATCCCTCTTTACCTCACTAGACCGATCGGCCAGCCTGTAACGATTCCGACGAAACCAGGTATACCCTAACCGGTAGACAATAGTTACGTTATATTTAATGTCGGGTACATGAATTACCGTAGTAATTATACGAGAATACATGGTTCACTGTATTGATTGTACGTGAATATATAATTCATCGTATTTAATATGCGATTAATCGATCGATAGTTATTGAAACCCGAACGAATCGAGGGTTCAATTATAGACGGTATCTATAATATTTAGTGATTTTACGAAGCATTAATGCTTCGGGATAAGTAAAGTACGGCACAGAAAAAAAATTTCGATTTAATGGTACGTCGGTACGTTAAACGAAACCTTTAATACCAAACCGAGCAAGAGACGATCGATCAAGCCGAAAAAGATGCACAATTATTAATAATATGATGTTTTAAGTTAATAAATGTCATGGTTTAAGTTTTTAAAGTTTTTAAATCGGTTTTATATAAATTTCATTTTTAGGCCGAAAACGACCGTTTTAGCCTCGTTTTAAGCTAAATTAAACATTTACCCGAAAAACGAACCGAACCAGATTATCCAAAATATTATCCGGATTTCCAAAATCCAAATGAGTTGCTAGAAATGGAAAGGTGGGCCCCACCCCACCTCCCTCTTACCTCCGATCGAAAAAGGGGTTATACCCCATGCCCTTGTTATTTTTTTTACATCAACCATTGCAAGATCTTTGTGTTCTCTCCACATTATGAGCTAAAAATCCAGAATTTTAGCAAGAAAACCGAGGTAAAAATCGAGTTATTTACGTGTTCATCTTCTTTTCTTGAGTTTATTTGCAAGAAAATGAGGTTTCAAGTGAAAAAGGGTGAAAACCCGAGATGAAAACCGATTCTTGCATGATCAAGTGATGTATACGGGATATACAAGGGATCTTGGTCCAAGAAAGGAGTTAAACGAACCAAAAACGAATTTTTACGGTTTAAATCTTTGTTTTTAAATCATAACCGAACCCATGAAAGAAATGGCTTGATTGTGGATGTAACTTGCTTGGTGTGGTGTTATTGTGCTTGTAGGTTCTGTATTTAGTGGTAGATAAGGCGGAAAGACGAGTTTGTAGCTTGTAGTGGCGGAGAACAAAAGGTATATTCGGTTTTTATATAGTGTATGAGTTTTTGGACAGATTGTGGAAGGTTTAGAGTTAGGTCATGAAATTTCACAGAGATGATCAACACATGAAAATATGAGATCTGTGAAAATTTGGTAATTTTTGGACAAAGGATGAATATTTGGTGAATTTAATGCTCGGTTTTGGCTAAAAATGGTGAAAAATATTTAAATATCATGATAAATTCTGGAAACTTCCAGATAAGCTTTTTATAACATGTAAAAGTCACACACAAAATTTTAGGTCAGTTGGAGAAGTCTAAGTAGGCTTTTCGGTTAAACGAGTTCTAGGGTTTTCTAGCTCGTTTTTAGTGAAAATGGAATGTAAAAAGAGATTTTGGTTCTGGAAAAATTACAGGGGACTATGTGGATGGTAGGGGTCATCCAGGAACAATTTGGGATTTTTCTAAGGTCGTTTGGTATTTACGACATATTTAGTGTTTAAATGGTGTTTAAAAATAGATAAATAAATTTTAAATATAAAAATTAATTCTGAAAATATTTTTATTAAATTCCCCACTGTCAAAAAGTGATTTGTGCAAAATTTCAAGATCCGGGATTGAACGGATAATTATTTGTGCTAAAGAAAATAAAAACAAACTTTTAAGGTTTAAAACGCGTAAACCGGTAAAGTTCGCCTAAACGAGCTGACCGGTGTATAAAAACCCTAAAAATGAACTATTTTCATATAACTGAGTTAAACAAGTAAAAATAAATCATCCGAAAATAATTCGGATGATTTGAGTAATTTTATCCGATTTAACAGTTTCCGGTACACTAAATACGGAAACGGGTCCCGCGGCCAATCGGGGCGTCTAAACCGAGCTCTAACTTCACAACTTTAATTAAATTATCAGTCAACGACTATTTTCGGGTCGTGTGTGACCAAACTCAATTTTGAAACGTAAAAACGGATAACCGTGCTAGGCACGCAAAACGGGGAAAACGAACTAATAGTAATTTTGACTATTGAACTCTAAACGATATCACAATCTGAGTCCGGAGAAGTGTTTCTGGGTTAACATTGCCCCCGGAACGGGTACAGTACTGGGTTAACAGTGTCCCCAGATGTACCGGTTAACACGGTTAAAGTTATATTAATAGTGATTGTATAGTAACGAACTTAGGGATCGTATTACCGATCCGGACTAGTAGCTTACGTACTGTGTTACCTGCTTGCTTGCAATAAGGTGAGTTTCACGAGCCCCTTTTTCTGAATTGTTTTTAAATATTTTCTCGGGGCGGAAAGCATGTTACTATTAAAATGTTTAAGTACATACTGAACGCATGGATTTGCGTGTATTTATATATATTTTATTGTACGGGAATCGTACGGGAATGTACTAAGATGGTAATTGTCTAAGTTGCTAACATTGTAAGGCCCCACAACACGAGTGATTAGCTAAAAGCCGGTAAAGTGTGAATAGTACTATTGGTCTGACAAACCCAACTGGTCCGGCATGATTTGCTGATGTTTCCCAGCCAGTTGCACATGTCTATTTTGTTGTTATTTATTTTGCTATGTAATGTTAGGCATAGCGGTTTGGGGCAGGTTCGTGGGCGGAGTATGCCACGGGGTTGTATGTGGATAGTCAGAGGTTTCACTTGTGGGCTCAACATAATTACATCGATAATATTATATTATGATATTGATTTATCATGGTTTACTCAAATTGTGAAACTCACCAACTATTCGTAGTTGACCCGTTTTCTCACATGCTTTTCAGGTATGATTAAGATGAAGTGATTGCTTATGTTCTAAATGCTTGATGTGTGTAAGATTTGTGTGCGGGATGTTATGATACATTATATTAAATAGAATTATGTATCGTATTGTATGATGTGTGTATCACCAAGACGGTAATGAAATATGAGATAATGTAATTTGAAGTATATTAATGTATTAAGTTTTCTTTATAAACAATGTGGTTGATATCAGAGGTGTCTGTTGCATCCCGTTTACGTTTCCGCTGCGGTTACGGGGTGTTACACAGCCCCCCTCCCCCTCTCTTGCGATCGCCTTTCACACACACACATACAAGCAACCTTTCAAGCTTTTGATTGAAGATTAAGGTGCTAGGAAGGTATAAACAACTATCCTATGCATCCTCTATGCTTAATTTTCGATTTTCAATGGGTTAATTATAAACCCTAGGTCTGATTTCTATATGTTATTGTGTTCATATGATTTTGTTTGATTTGATGGTGTATTGATGATGATTTGATAACTAGAATTGATATTGTTACATGTTAATTGTTGTGTCTTTGATTTTGAGATCAAATAAAACCCTAACCATGTATGTATGGTGTAATTGATATGCATGGATAGTGGTTATGGTGTTTAGAGTGTTATATGAACGGATTATGATCCATAGATGGTTAATATGTTGAGTTTGATTGCAAACAGTTTCTGGACAGATTGTGTTGTTGATGTTCAATTGACTGTATCTGGGTGTAAATGTGAAAATTGGTTGAGATTATTGATACTACAGTAAACTAGGTTGAGTCTAGTTTCTAGAGAATATAAATTTGCAATTTTTGGACGTGTATAAGTTAACCTTTATGATTTTACAAAAACGTTGTGCAAAGCTGAGTTGTTAGACCTGCTGTTAGGTTGTTTTGTAAATGTTATATCTCATGAACTACGAGACCAATTGAGTTGGTTCCACTTCTGGAAGTTGACTTGTTGAGTTAGGAACCTAACCCAAGTGGTCTTGAACTTGTTGGATTTTTCATTTAACGGGAATTTCAAATAACATTCTGTTGCGCATAAATTTGACTGTTGTGAGTTTGCTGTGGTAAATCGATCATTGTGAGAAATATATGTGGAATAAAAATAAAATAAAATATGTTCTGGAAACCTAATACATATATGCTTTTGTGATGATTTTTGGTAAATTAATTGAGATGCTATGATCGGTGGAATAGACTAGTTTTACAAGTAGAATTCTGTCGTTAAGAAGCTAGTTGCTGAATTTTGTAAAAGTTGCATGAAACATGGTATTTGCTAATTAATTGTCGTGTTTTGACCAAATTGCCCTTGAGGGGAATGATTTCTAATTAATTGTCGTGTTTTGACCAAATTGCCCTTGCGGGGAATAATTGCTAGTTAATTGTTATGTGTTGACCAAATTGCCCTCACGGGAAGTAATTGCTAGTGATGTACATTATTAATACATGACACGTAAATAATTGTTCACACATGTAGTGTATCACAAATGTATTTGTTAAAGTCACACACGATTCACAAACGAAACACGAAACATATTGTGTGCATAGGTATTATGTGCCGAGTCTAGAGACTCGATAATAGTTCCGACACTTAGAAAAATCTCTTTGTTGTTTAGAACGCTAGAGAGAGTTTTTCTGTGACGCGCATCCTTTGGTGATTTATTTTTGGGAATTCTTCGCAAACAGTGAGTTTCACTTACCCCTTTAAACTGTTTTCAAACGCTTTTCACTTGGTGGAGATAACATACTCCGATAAACGCATTTAAGATTTTGTTAGTAAATTATATATCACTTGTAAAGGCTAAGTGGCAAACGAAACATTTGAAGTCCTACACATCGAACCGGTTAATATTTGGAATAGCGAGTCACTGTTGAGTAGTACTACTGGGTTTGACAAACCCCACCCAACGCTAAACTCGACTGGAGGTCGAGCGGGTGTAATTTTGGCTAACACGTACCATGGTCTGGATGACCTGGTGACAAGGTACTTGATAAACAGTCAGCTTCGGTGTCGAACACTTAGTAATACTTGTTGTATATGCTAGCTATCTATCGATATATAATTGATTTAACACTATCTGGTAACGCAAAACGCTTAACGCAAAACGCTTAACGCAAAACGCTAAACGCTTTATTTTATATAAACTTGTGAACTCACCAACCTTGTGTTGACACTTTTAGTATGTTATTCTCAGGTAGCCGAGGCGGGCGCGCGGTATAGGATCATGCATGGTTTTTGAACATTCTGATATGCAAACATGTTTTTAACTATTATTACTTGGGTTTTTAAGTCGTCCTGCGTGACGCAACTTTTGTCTTTTGGTTTTTACGCTTCCGCACTTAATTTCATTTAAACGTTTTTATGGTTTGATTATAACTAATGATTCCGATCCTGTTAGTTCACACCCTCTGACGGTAAAACTCCGTTAGTAGAATTTGAGGGTGTGACAGTTTGGGCCCGTTTTATTTATTGTTTTCGAACATGAACTCTTACCATTTTTTGGTGTTTTGAAAGTAAAACTAAATTAGTAGTGGTTAAAGAAAACGGATATTTACCTTTCAAAGTGGTAAAAGAAAGTTACAAAGAAAAAAAGTTAAAAGGACGAAATTGGCGAGATTAACGGTTTAGTGTTAAGTGTATTTGTTATGAACCCCAACCCATAAAATTCTATTCCCGCCTAAAGCTATTGACTGCACAATAAGGAGTAGCGGAGATGTTATGCTAGTAAAGGTCATAGCGTTTGTTTAATTAAGCTTCATACCTTTGTAATTGAAGATCTTCCCTTCTCGAGGGTCTTTGTTTTCAGTGAATGAATCATTTAAGTCTAAGGAGTTGTTTGGTAGCCTTTTAATTATTCGGACTTAAGGTTATCTCTTAACAATTAAAAGGTAGCATTTTAATGACCATTAAAAAGCTACTGAAGTCCTAGATTTTGTCGGTATTCTAATTGCAACATTTGTATACAAAATAATTGTTACATTTGTATAATAATTGTACACGTAAAAAATACATTTATATTTGTTTAAGTTAGGTGGATTCAAGATATATATTTTCTTTCATTTTTTTTATTAATATCTTGGTTGTTTCGGTTTACTCGTTGGTTTTAAACCACAAACCGAACCATGAAACCAGATTTTTCAATTCGTAAAACTCACAACCTGGTTAAATCAACCGATTTAGCTCGGTTTGAACAGTTTGGTCAGTTTCAACTTTTTTTTTAACATTTCTATTACAGCTAATGTCTATAAATGTTCATGAGTATTCAATTGGACAGCTATTGTACATTTCATTAATAACCCTCACGTTAGTTTTATTATAATTATTATTATTATTATTATTATTATTATTATTATTATTATTATTATAAGTTATTATTGTACTTGTTTACTTGATGTACAAGTCAAATTATAAAGGGATCATGAATTATTGGTTCATAAATAGAGACTTTTAGTAGCTTTTTGATCACATTGATTAAAACACAAGACAGGAAAAAGTAACATTCATTCAACACTGTTTTATATGTACTTTGGCAGTTGGAAGCATTAAATCTTAAAAAAAGATAAGACAAAAGTAAAATCAGATAAAATGGAGAAGTCATATGTGGTTGGTCTAAGGTCCGACCCGTTAAAAATTTCATAGGTCCGACCCATTAAAGATTTTCATAACTTTAACATGATAAAAACTTATGTCGGTTTTAAGTTAGATGTATGATTTGTCACATACATATATGTCAATTCTTGAACCAGGTCCTTATGACGTATATTCTGTGGGTAAAAAATAAAAATTATTTAAACCCAAGTTTTTAAAAATTCTAGTGACTTGAGGTCAACAAAATACGAATCAAATGCGCAGAAATTCAAATATGTTTAGAAAATGGGTTGTTTTTAAAAATAAAACTCGTTAGAAGGAAGATCAACACTCTGGTTTTCAGATGGATGGGAGGGAAACACGCGTATGTGGATCTAGCAGGGATTCATTCCCCTCTTGTGAGCTTAGGGAGTAGTGTTTTCACGGTGGGTCAAGCTACGTTAACAACTCCTACATGCAAAGTGACCAAACATGAGAAAGCGTGTCTTGACAACCAACAGATATTTATACCATTTGCATTTGATACATTTGATTTTCTTGTGCTTGAGGCTATGGAGCTATTTATTCGTGTTCAACACGTTATATGTAATAATGTTGTGCAACAAGCCATGTAGCTTGTTGCCCGTTTGTCTTCTATATCGACACGACATTCCAGCAATAGATGTAACTATCTTCGTTATCGCCTTTAACTATTCCTACAAGACAAAATCTAGAACGCCGATATGACATCTTGAGTATTAGCAACTCCAAGACACAAAAGTCGCTATCTAAAATAGCTAACATCCTAGAACTAAAAAAAACAACATTTGAATCGATCGTTTTGAAAAGAACCCACACTTAAAAAAAATCACGAAATCGAGTCCGGACAAAACTGATGTTGATCACAAAAAATGTTCTACAAATGAAGTATTTTGTATAATGCAAGTTATATATCATCTAGTATTACTATTTTAACTAGAAACTGAAGCTAAAAAACCATTAGCTGAAACTAAAGAATTACTATTAATACTAATGTTTTTTATTTTGTCTCTTCTGAGTGAATTAGGGTCTACCCCAGCCTTATGAGCTGCAACTACTCCTATAGCTTCCCAATAATTTGAAACCTTTACCTGCAACATTATATTTTATATTATACATAATATATATATACACAATATACAAAAACTCAAACCTGTTAAGAAATATGATCATGTTTTGACATACCGCATCGATTCCTAGCTTATCAGGTGTATCATTCAACACGGTTTCATTCTCTTGCACGCAAATAATAACCGGCTGCGACATAATGGACTGTAAAATAATGAAAACCCCGTGAGGTGTAATGTATTATTGATCAACTATATATAGGTGTACAATTAGATAAATACAAAGAAACATAATCAAATACAATCTCTTAATTATGGTAACACTATTATACTAAAACTCTAATAATATATTCTTCTACAATATTCTCTAACATGGACTCATGTTACTTGACATTATATTGTTTTATTTGCTTTGAAATATTATATTAAAAGAAAGGAAAATGTTAAAATAAAAAGGGAGACGAAAATGAGAAGTGTGAGAAGGATTTGTGGCCTAAAAAAACCCCTCAAAAATATTCAAGAAAAGTAATATAAAAAATCAAAACTCAAAAAATTTGATTAAAAACGAAAAAGGTAAAAAAAGTAAAAAAACTAAAATGTTTCCCACTTCTTTCTCGTTCAAAAAAAAAGATGAAAAATACACAATGTTAAGAAAAAAGGCACAATGACGAAAATAAACAAAACACGCTGATAAATAAAAAATGACACAATAGATCGCAAATTATAACACGGTTTTGAGTAATATAACACAATATCAAGAAAAAAAGACACAATGTCAAAAAAAAAGACACAATCAATAATGAAAATAAACAAAAAACACAATGAAAATAAAAAGAGAATGATCTTTTTTTCTCAACATTGTGTCTTTTTTTATTTTTTTATTTTTATTATTATTATTATTATTTTTAGAACGAGGAAGATGGGAGAAACATTTTTCTTTTCTTTTTTTTTTAAATTTTGAGTTATGATTTTTTATTATTATTTTTTTGAGTGTTTTTTTTTTGTGGCCATAAATCCTCCTCATCCTTCTCATTTTTATCCTCATTTGTAGAATAACTTGACCCTAAAAGAAATTACCTTGGTTTTTTTATTTGCAAATGCAAGAACAGCATCTCCTCCACATGCATCTGCTGGTAGAATGATACTATCAACATCACGAGCCGATATGCAGCCGTTTTCTTGAAAGTCAAACTTATTGGTCAAATATTGTGGTGCGTTAGCTAACCCCGCGAGCACACATGGCAAGAATGTATATCCCAGCTGTTCATAAAAGAAAAGACACATTTTAGATGTATATATGAATGTATAAATTTATACGTATATAAGTAAGTCTGTAAATGAACTAAACGTTCAGTGTACAGTTCTAGAACTGTTAGTTTATACCGTTCAGGAACGAACATGTTCATTTTCTTTACGAACGAGCACCAACATGCTCCGTTTGCGTTCGTTCGGTTCGTTTACAAGCCTATATAAGTAGAGAATGGACAAAAAGGTAATTTACTTCTTCAGCAGCCGATTTTGGACATAAAGATTGGGTTAATGGAGGCGGTAACATAGCGGGAGCGTGTGCACACGGGATTTTAAAATTCTTCACCACTAAATGGCTTATAACGGCTTCAACTCCTGCTAATAGATCAATTCCCTGTAATAACAATAATAATAATCAATTATATGAGAAGGATGAGAAGGATTTGTAGCCACACAAAACAACCCCTCAAAAAACTTTTAAAAAAAATTAATAAAAAAATCATAACTCAAAATTTAATAAATAAACGAAAAAAGTAAAGACACAAAAATGTTTCCACCGTCTTTCTCGTTCTCATAATAAAAAAAAACACAATGGTAAGTGAAAAAAGTTGTCTTCTTGTTTATCATGTTGCGTTTTTACGTCATTGATTGTGTCTTTTTTCTTTGACATTGTGTCTTTTTTTCTTTATATTGTGTTATATTACTTAACATTGCGCTATATTTTTGTTCGGCATTGTGTTATATTTTACGATCTATTGTATCTTTTTTTAGTTATAATTGTGTCTTTTGTTCATTTTCGTCATTGTGTCTTTTCGTCAATTTTTTTTATATTTTTGAATTTTTTTTTTGAACGGGAATGATGACGGAAACATTTTGGTTTTTTTTAATTTTTTTTGCTTTTTATTTATATTTTGAGTTATGATTTTTTTATTATTTTTTTTGAATTTATTTTTAAGGGGTTTTTTGTGTGGTCATATTACCCTAAATATAATATGGAAACTGATTATTAAAGGGTCAAATACTCGGTTCCAAAACACACATCCAAACGCCCCCTAATGTGTACCTTTCCTTGCCTATACTCATCCACATCATCAACATCATCATCTGGAAAACGAGCCACAACCGCAACTGCATTGACCATTGACCGGTCACACAATGACTGTACTGCCCTTAGTAAGGAATCAGGATGCTTTATCCTCCCTGTTGACTGCCCGTTCTTTGGATCGACCCATTTTTCCACCTGCAAGTTCTCAAACTTCAAATGCGTTTCGATATTATAAAAAGTTCAAATTTTTATATATACTTTTAGTATAAAAGTGACATTGGGACCTCTAACGGTGTGTCGGTGACAATATATTCAACAACTGGCAAACCGAGAGACGCGCGTGTTGCATCGGCTACTTGTAAATGACGGATTCGTAACTCTTCTTATATTCCTGCATCAAGAACCAATCCCACCTGTTTTACATGACATGATACTGAATGAACAAAGAACATGCTTTAAATAAAAAAAATAAAAAAATATGAACATGTAACAATATATTAAGAAATTATCAATAGTTGCATAAATAAAAAAAACCTTGTTTTGGTGAACTGGCTGCAGAGCCCATAAGTTTTCTGCAAATCTATCAAGAGCATAACCTTCTACATACAATACATTTGGCATTGGCCAGTAAAGCATTGCTGCATTAAGAACCTGAAGAGGTAGGTCCCAGCAGAGGTGGTTAGGACCCGCAAGACTTCCTTAAAAGGAGACGTCTGCGCAGTTGAACACGCAAGACTCCTTAAACGGACGTCTGCGCAGTTGAACCCGCAGACTTCACCATAGGGACGTCTGCGCCGCGACCTACCAAACCCGCAGGACCCACCACGCTCAGAGTTGTGACGACCTCACATGCGGTACGCAAGCTGGTCCCGCAGGAAATGCCTCCCTATGGTTTCCAAGTATCCGCCTGTTCCCGCAGGTGCGGATACCCGCCATTAGGGACTGGCCACCCGCGCAGCATGGCTACACGCATAAGGCTCAAACTCGTAATAATTCAGTAGTCACCTGAAGAAGGAATGAGCAAAGCCGGGAACATTCCCGCATAAAGGCGGGAGGGGGAAAACTCCCGCCTAAATGAGCCAGTCCGTATAATAATGGAGGATCTTTTGTGTGATACCTGACGAGGTATGGACAAAAGATCTGACCAACGATACGACAGCTCACTGACAGCAGCATGGCAGACAACACGCCACAGCACTGTGACCAATAGCCGCCGCCTGCTCACCAACTCCTGCCATACCACGTGCCTAGCCTGTAGTTGGTGGAAAAGGAAAAGTGAACAGCATGCCTGGTCACTGTCAGCCGCTGCCTATCCACCAATTACCAGCAGAGCACGTGTGTAGGCCACAGTTGGCAGAGTAGTAGGCCGGCTAAACCTCCTTGGAAACCCACCTTCGGCTATAAAAGACATCAAATGGTATTATCATTTCATCATCTAATATCTTGTATAATTTACCTGATAACTGCTCTAGTATTCTTAATATACTTTTATATTCAAAGAGTAATATAGACTGATTCTCACGCCGGAGGGTGGTCACAAGGAGGAACCCCTCCCCTCTTTCTTAGTGACGAGCTCACGGTGTCTGTTTTGCAGGTTATCGGAAGAACCATCTTGCCGGAATTAACCCCTCGTGGGAAACGTCTATCTAACCCTCAGGTTACTAGTAATCTGTCGGGGTTCGACTGGTGTTTCTTCATTGGCGCCATCCGTGCATAAAGCTAGAACTTTATTTTTCTCCAGTTTTTTCAAAATTTCTGGAAAGATGGTTAAGGATACTCCGGTCCCAAAACCGAGTAACCAAGAGACTCCGGTAATTATGACCCCAGCTATAAGGGGGAATACCGAGTACACAAACTTTACGAACACTACCCCAGCTACCCAAGCCGGGGCAAGTGAAGTAAATAATCAGACACTGGGATCACCGATACCCAGTTAGAAAATCAACAGACGAGGCTCCCCTGCCAAACACTCGATGAGGTTAAAGCGTGGGCCGAAGCAAGTCAAAAAGAGTTCCAAGCTGAGTTGGATGAACGTTTACGTTCACTCCAACAAGTGGAAGAATTCGAATACGACGATGATTCGGAGGAATCCGAGGAAGACGCGAACCCTCGTCATAGGGCGAAAGGGAAGCGTAAAGAAACGGATTCCCAACCGAAAAGGCGTTTTGGAGAAGCATTCAGTCCAATAAACGTGGGCAACAGCCCACGGGACTTCTCCAAAACATTCACGCCAACTGCGGCAAGGGCGGGAACGTCCAAATTCGCAAGGGACATTGCGGAAGCAATCGCCCCAAGAAGTGCCAAACAAATGTCCAACATAGGCACGTACGATGGTATTTCTGACCCTGACGATCACTTGAACAGATTCATCGCGGGGGCGACCGTCAGTAACTGGACGGAACCCACGTGGTGTTATATGTTCCAAATGACGCTGGTCGGGGCAGCTAGAGCGTGGTTCGACCGTCTGCCGGTCCACCACATCTACGATTGGGCAGACTTCCAACAGAAGTTCAGCCAACACTTTAGTCAGCAAAGAAAGTACACTGAGGAGCAGTGGACAATCCTCAAGTGCGTCCGAGAGGAGGAAGAATCTTTGCCTGACTTCATCACTCGCTTCAACTCGAAGAAGCTAAGCCTGGGCAACGTTAGCGAAGATCTCGTTCGCGCAGCTTTCATCCAGGGCGCAAACGACCCGGAACTCATCCGCACCCTGACGGGCAAAGATGGCATGCCATCCACATGGGATGCCATCATGACCGCAGCTAAACGCTTTGCGGAAACCGAGAGGCAACTGGGTAGAGATCTTCCACAGAGCACGAACCTCTACACCCAGAAGACGAGGGAAAACAACGTCCTTACCGCCCGATTAAACAAAAAGCGGAAGCTGGGCATTTGGCAGTCAAGAATAAACTTTGACACCCCGTCCGGTTTCCAACATCGGTTGGGCGGAAGAGATAACGTGAAACCGGAGAAGAACTCCAGGTGGACGCCACTCACAAAGAGTGTGACCGAGATATTCGCCACGGAGGAGCTCCCGTGGCCAAAGGCTCCGTTTATCCGGCATCGCCACAACGCTGATCGGAGAAAGTATTGTGATTTTCACAAAACCAAAGGCCACAACACTGAAGAATGCTTAGACGTAAAGGACTTGGTCGAAGCATTTGTCAAGGATGGGACAATCGCGCACCTTGTGGCGAAGTGAGCGTCGAGCAGGCTGATGCGTGAACCCCAGCTGGGGAAACGCACGAATAAAAATCGCAGCTTCAACGGAGACTACATACTGCGTAAACAACGAGATCCCGAACAAGATACATGTCGGCTCGATGGTGCTCCCATCCAAGCCACGCCTAATAGGAGCTCAATTACACAGTTTGTATGTAGATCAATTCCAAATTTGTAAAGAAAAGGCCTAGAGCCACTTCTAATGGAAACGATTCTCCTTCAAATTGAAGCTGATGATTTTACATTTATATTTTATGAACTTTGCACATGGAGATGCCGGTATCCGCCGCATCAAGTGAAGAATCGTTGCGCAGGGAAGGCGGCAAAACCCGCACAAACCCAAAAGCATCAAACCTTCACGCAGGTCAGTTAAAGGGGAAAGGTTCAGCCATCCCACTATGTGAAAGTGCCGGTATATCCGCATGAATCCTGGTAGAGGAAGCTGAACACTAACCTATTAACAACCACGCGTTGAACGGTCGATTCGAACACTAATGCCGGTAGTCATCGCATCAAGAAGAGTCATTGCGTGGGGTAGGCGGCAAAACCCGCATAAACCCAGAAAATGACAAGACCTTCACGCAGGACAGTTAAAGGGGAAGAGTTTAGCCATCCTACCAAGTGCAAGTGCCGGTCCTATCCGCACACTCACAAAGGGGGAAGCAAAACTTCAACCTACTGTCAACCACATTCAAGGTTAACTTATTCTAAACACTTGGGAAATCGCTAATTTAAACTAAGTATGCAAGTCATATAAGGTTTATAAAGCAATGAACCCAAAGGAAATAACAGTCTTATCCACAAAAAGATTTGTATTTCACAAAAGATATATTACAAGAATGGCCGGGTAACTACCCGCCTACAAAACAAAATCTAGTCTATCCTAGCAGCGGGAAGGGATCTTCAGAATCAAGCTTCAGGACCACTTCCACTTGGACCCGCCCCATCAGTAGAGCGTGGCGGTTCAAGGAAAGCCTTGAGGATAGCAAGTCCATCATCAGCAGCAGCGACTTCCTTCACCTTCTCCACCACCGGATGCGGGAAGGCGGCATATTGGTTCACCGCTTGGTCATATGCAGCTTCGGTGTCCACATCGAACAAAGGGAAGTTGGAAGGCGGGACGCCTTTCTCAACGAACCCTAGACCAAGCAGGAAGCCGGCCTTTTCCCCATCCTCATGAGAAGCGTTGAGGGCTGCGCTCATGGCATCATCGTAAGTAGTCTCTGAGAAGACCCGATGCACAACCTACAAAGAAAATACAAGTGTCAAACACCTTTTCTATGTACAAAGGAAAGCGTGAAGACGTAAAGCTAAACATACCTGAGACAACGCTTCTCGAAGAAGCCATTCCTTGACAACCAGAGCTTCTTGGAGGGCGGCTTGAGCTTGGGTGCGGGCGCGTTCGGCTTCGCTTTTGTTAAGATTGGCAAGTAGCACTTCCAATCTTAACTAGGGGTGTGTGTGGTGGTGCGGTTTTCAAAATTTAAAACCGCGCACCCCGAAAGCGTGCAAATTTTTAAAATCCGAATAAAGTGTGCGGTGCGTTCTTGGGCTAAAACCGAACAGAAAACCAAAATTTCCGTTTTTTGTATTTTCAAAAATGTTCGGTTCCGGTTTTCGAGTTTAATTCGGTTTTTTTGGTAATTGAACCCGAAAACTGAAAAACCGAAACTGGACGATTTTGAAAATACAAAAACCGAAGCTTTGGTTTTCGGTTCGGTTTTAGCCCAAAACCGCACACACCGAAAACATTCAAAAATTCAAAATCCGAATAAAGTGCACGGTGTGGTCTTGGGCGAAAACCGAACCGAAAACCAAAGTTTCAGTTTTTTTATCTTCAAAACCGTTTCGTTTCAGTTTTTTCGGTTTTCGAGTTTAATTCGGTAATTGAACCCGAAAACTGAAAAAACCGAAACCGGACGCTTTTGAAAACACAAAAACAGAACCTTTGGTATTCGGTCGGTTTTAGCCCATACAGCACACACCGAAAGCATTCAAAATTTCAAAATCTGAATAAAGTGCGTGTTGCGGTCTTGGGCGAAAACCGAACCGAAAACCAACGTTTCGGTTTTTTTTGTATCTTCAAAACCGTTCGGTTCCGGTTTTTTAAGTTTTGGGTTTTGGGTTTTCGGTTTTCAAGTTCATTTACCGAACTGAAAACCCAAAAACCCATGACTGAAAAAACCGAAACCGGGCGGTTTTGAAGATACAAAAAAACCGAAGCTTTGGTTTTCGGTTGGGTTGTAGCCCAAAACCGCACCGCGCACACCGAAAACAATGACGACGTACATTGGGATGAGAGAGAACACAATCAGCAACAGAAGCTAGTGTTCTGGCAACCGGCGTAACCTCCGATTGAAGCTCCGACACCAATCAACACGCTACTGTACGGTCTCTTCCACTGCACCAATTAAACTATACGTATTAAGCTGACTAAACCTTATTGGATGATAAATGAGAACTAGAGCATGAGATTTGAGATTGTTTAGTGTGTTTTGACGCGTTGACTTGGTCAGACCGTTGGCTACGTTTGAAAGTTTTAACTTTTATAAACAACTGAAAGTGAAAGAAAAGAAAAAAGTGATTTTGAAACCGAACCGATGTATAGTTTGGGAGACTTCATGTTTGAAGTTGAACGATGAACACTTCTAACTAGCATTAAATAATATGATGAGTTCATGTGGAATTATCGTTTTACCCCCAGAAGGTCATGTGGTATAGTCAAATTGTATTGCGGTTTTAATATCATTATTTGTTAACCCGTAACACGTTTATTTATTTTATTTTTTTACTTCATGATGTCAATACATTTATTAATTTCACATAAAGTTACTATTTTACCCTTCAACTTATAAGGCAAAATAACATTCAATACACACGTCTCAAAAATAAATAACATCTATTTTAGAATACCTAACTTACAAATTCTATAAACATACTTTTAAATCTCCGTTGACATTCATACGAGACTAGAACCCTCAACTACTTGATATATAAACCTTACTACACATCTTACACATCTTGATGCCGGTCACATGCCCTTTGATACAAATAATGTGATTTTGGTCTTTTAAAAAAAACTAAGTACATATATCATATCCGGTGAGTAACAAGCATCACTACGTAGGTGTCACGCAAGCATGAAAGACACTAACTCACCGTGTGTTATATCTAGCGAGTGATTAGTAATTTTTTTAAATTTCAACCGGACTCATTCACTCTCATTTAACCGGACTCGTTCAAAACAAGTAGCATCTAAACTACATTTTTGCCATTACAAAGTACACACAACACTAAAGATCCATCAACAAGTCAACATTCAACAACATCCTCAACTACATCAACTCAAACTTCTTTTACAACACAAAAGATCTAAACTTTTTTTTTCCACTTTTACCCCTCTCACATGATTGAACAAAAACTTGTGTTTTCATCACTCCACATATCTGCTCTAGCATAGTAGTAGTTGCCATGACCATGAGTGTAAGGGGCAATATTGTAATTGTAGTAGTAGCTAGTGGTTGGTGGCATAGTAGGTGACCTCTGGTACATTGCTTGCCTGTTCTGCAGGTTCACCATAAATGATGCACCAGCTGATTGGTTGTTGTACCCTTGATGCTGTTGCTGGTTGTACCTTAAACCATTCATGTTGACCATTTGACCACCACTAGTCACTTCATACCCTCCAAGATTATTGACATTTTTGCCCTCATTCGAACACACAAAATTACCATTTTGCCCTCCAACTCCAACATTTTGGACTTGGACTTTCTTCACATTTGCATTGTTGGGTTGACTTTTATTCTTATTCTTTTTTGGATTATTTGCAGAAACTGCAGCAGCTGCTGCTTGTTGTTTCTGCCTCAAATCTTCATCATCTTTAGAGGTCAAAGGTTGACTTTTTTGTTGTTTCTTCAAGGGTTCAAGGCCTTTGTTGTTTTTCTTGTCATCTTTCATGTGATTTTGACTTTGACTTTTGTTGTTGTTTGACTTGTTTGACCAAAGTTCAGCATACTTACCAGCTTTCAAAAGCTTCTTTATCAAAATTGCAGCCTCTACACTTCCTGAAACTGTCACCTTTTGTTGCTCTCCATCTATGCTCACTTGATACACACCTATATAATTTTACAGTTAGTGCTATTATAACTTGTACATCATGCATTGAGAGATGTACAATCCAGAGGATTTAACTTTTTTAGTTTAGGACTATCAAGTATCACCTCTGAAAAAGTGATTGACCAAGCATTACATCACTCACAAAAACATCGCCATCTCCACTTTGCTTAGGCCTTTGGGTGAGAGGTCCAGGGTTCGATCCCTGGCAATGGCGGTTTATTGTAAATAGTAGGAGGCAAGCTTAAACATTCAAAAAAAAAAAAAAACTTACAAAAACATCACTTTTTTGCATAAACTTTTCATCTTTATAAAAAATTTAATTTATTTTTTTTACTTAAAAATAACTTTTTTGCATAAATTTTTAATCTTTATCAAAATCCCAGTTCTTTTTTTTAAAATAAAAGTCATTTTTTGTATAAATTTTTAATCTTTATAAAATATTTCATTTTTTTTTACATAAAAAATCACCTTTTTTGAATAAATTTTTAATCTTTATTAAAATCCCATTTCTTTTATTAAAAATAAAAGTCATTTTTTTTGCATAAATTTTTAATCTTTATAAAAAATTTCATTTCATTTTTTTTACATAAAAAAGTAGCAAAGGCAAAATATGTTACATGAAAGCTGTACAATTCTTGATTTATTTGAGCTCTGAAAAAGAGTTCAATCATGCATAATTTCACAAGAAGACCACAGTTTTGCATAAAGTTATAAACTTTTATCCAAGATCACAATTTGGCTAATTACATCACAAATTTAAATAAAAGAACAAAGAGAACAATAACCTTCAATTCTTTGCAAGGTTTTCTTGACTTTGTGCTTGCAACCTTCACAATGCAGATTCACCTTCAAAGTGCATGTCTGTGTATTGTTACAAAAAGGTAAATAATGAAATTATGTAAATTTAAAAGAAAATTAATAAAAATAAAATGTGGGGTGGTGTCACCTTGATCTTGAGAAGCTTAAAGTCTTCATCTTTAGCCATTTCTTTAGTCATGTTTTAGGTTTCTTGGATGGCAAAAGGAAGTATAAAAGAAAGCTAATGTACTGTGGGACTCTGAGTCTCTGACTGGATATGAAGGGTAATATGGGAAAAACAACTGTATGGCTGTATAAATAATAAATAAATATTTTCACCTAAATATTTCATTTTTATTGTTTATAAATATTAAGATGAACCAATAAGACTTTGACACACAGGCCAATGTGACACAAAGTGAAAGCTTAAGTTGAAATTTTATTAATGTAAGATAGATGTTGATGTTTTTTTGATATAAACAGTGATCCTACCATGGTAAATATAGTAATTATTAAAACATAAAAAATAAATCTTTGAATAGATTTGAAGAGAATTTATTATATATGCCAAAAGAGTTCCTGTATGTGCTTCTTGGGCTCTGGACTACTGAGAAGTAGTTTAAAAGCATGAAAAGGAAGGTACTTGTGGTTTGTTTTTTAATAATAAATACATTTTCCAAAGCTACAGTGTCTAAACTTAGATTAAACATATGATTTGTTTATCACACTTTTATACATGGCTTTAACACGAGCGGCAAAAGCGATATGACGTTGTAACGGGACTTTAACACTGTGTCGGGGGCTTTAACGTGGGCACCTCGTCAAACATATGATGTCGGGGGGCTTTAACAAGGAAATGAGAACGGGGCTTTAAAACCACAATGCAGTGTTAAAGGATTATGTTAATTAAAAAAAACAATGTTTAGGTGACACGTAACGCTTTAATTCGACGTTAGTTAAGTTTAGTTCGATATTGTCTAATATCAGTAAGAAATGCCACCTTACTCTCTTAAGTATTGGTTTTGTTATTTTATTATTATTATTATTATTATTATTATTATTTAAACGACTTTTTTGTATGTCAGGCTATCACATTTTTCAAATTTGGAAAGCCTCATTGCCCCAACTTTGGCCAAACCATGTTTTCTTAATTGGGCCCCCTTGACTTCAGACCTTGGCTAGAGTGTTTCCCAGAGAAACCATACCACCGACTATCACTTGACATCGTTGTGCAATAACAAACGCAGAATTCTCTAACATGCAACAAATATTTTTGTCAGCTTTTTTTCCACATTAATTATATTTTATCATATACTAATGTTTGTACAATTATTAACATATACATAGACTATATACAGTTTAGTATATTTAAAAAAAAGAGAGATCATATATTCATATATAGATAAAAGTAGTAACATGTTAAAGTACCATTTATAAATAATTTTTGCAGCATAACAATCTAAAAACAATAATTTTTAACAATCTTCAAACCTTCAAACAAACATTTTACCACAGTATCAAAAACAGAATAAAACAAAAAACTAACCATGGTTAGTTAGTTATTGCTGACTTATAAAGCAACAACCAACTTATCAAACTATAGAGTCAATCAAAGACTTCCTCATCTCATTCACAATGGCACTGGGCTGGGCTTCTCTCAGTTTGAAAACATTCTCAATCACGGACAGTTCGGTTGCGGTTGTGTCTGACCCGCAGAATGCGGTCCAGTCGTTAACAGTTAGGCCTGCGGCTATCACGTCACTACCACGGTTCACTGTTCCCGCCACCAAAGGAACCTGAAGCAGGGTTGATAGCTCATCCAAGTCTTGAACAGAGATATGAGGGTGCACCTGCAATGCAAATGAGTCACATAATTTCTATAGTAATACAAACGTTTTGGGTCATGCTTCGGTTTTTGACAGTTCAGCGGTTCGAACTGAATTGAATGTTTAGTTTATATAACTTCTATAATAATCTTTTTTATTACTTGTATATGCAGTTGCGTATATGTATTATAATCATGAACCATGCTTATCATTTTAGAATTTTCAATACAAACTAATGATTTTGGAGAAAAAAATTGAAGTATGAAAAATAATACGCTAGAAAGAACATAAAGGTTATAAAACTTATACGCAAATCTTTACAGATCATAACAAATTTAAAATATTATTTAAAAAGTCCAACATGGTCAAGAATTATAACTATCAAATCATTTTCTTCAAAATAGGGCTGTAAACGAACCGAACGTTTAGAAAACAGTTCTTGAACTGTTTGACGGAAAGTTTGTTTACGTTCGTTTACTCAATAAATGAATGGGCATGAACAAATATTTTGTTGATTTGGGTAAGCAAACGAGCATAACATGTGTCTTGTTTGTTCATTTATGTTCATTCATTAATTTATGTTTGATTAAGTTCATTCATTTACATTCGCTTTTATATTAATTTCATTTGCTGGCCCATTACAACCTAACCTAATATTAACCTTTTAAACGCAGCATATCTACTTCATGTTACCTTTAACTATGTTTAGTTATCTTCAACCGTTTATGTGTGTAAACAGTTATGTTCGTCCGTTTAGTTCGTGAAACCGTTCATTTATACAGTTAAAAAGCATAAACGAACATGTTCATCGTCCTAACGAATGACCACAAACAAGAAAACCGCATTCATTTAATTGTACAAAGTTCATCAAACCACTTAGACCCGCATAGATTAAATTAAAATACAAAAGCATAATATTCTTACCATGCCACCTCTGTTTGAAAACGCACAGTAGCTACCAACAAGAATATTGCCAGCAATTGTCTGTCTAAAAACTTCTACACCGAGAACATCAGCTATCATTTCCTCGGTTTCCTGATTAAAAGAAACACATGTTAAACAAGTGGAACAATGAAAGTTCGAATTAAAATTAATAAAACTGATGATTACCCTGTCAAGATCGGTATGGGTAAGGGCAACATGGTCATTACACGCAATGCAATTTCCAAGGGCAGAAAGTCTCTCATCAATTCTTTGAACCACAACCTCATCAGGCAGACTGTTCCTCAAGTGTTGAAGCTCTAAAATTGCACACAACGATTAATAAATAATATATATCACAGGGCATTTTGGGGAACAATAAAGTAAAGGGCTTTACCTTGATCAGTAGTAGTATGAGGCAAAAGTAGCCCGTTTTTGTTACCTACAAAAGATAACATAAACTTAGTGTTCACAACCAAATAATGTAAAATGTAACAGCTTCTGAAAGTTTTAATTTTTACCAACGCAAAGACGGCCAATTATACGTGTACCACCAATGGAGGTCTTAACCACAGGAATAACATCAGCTAGATCGGCCTCAAATGTACTGCAAAAGACAAATATGTTCAACGGCTTATAACATGTTTTCAAATACATAACATAAAATTATATAATACGAATCACAACAATAAATGTAAACCTGTAGAAATTTTCAGAACCACCGATTGCTACCAAACAGTATGCATTAGTAAGCTTTGAGAAAACTCCAATTTCACATGAGTTCTCAAACTGAAGTCCTGTAAACATCAGGAAACCAATTAAAATAAATAAATATTTCATTCAGCAACTTATAGCATGTAATCAGTTACAAGAAATCTAATAGACGTAGAAGATAATAGCCACAAAGAAGGTACAAGTTAACTTACTTGTTGCCATTACAAAAGCAGCAGATGAAGTCTTGTTTAGTACCCTGTCAAACACAAAAAACATATGCATTATTCAAATAATAATGCATTTAAAGAACAAAAACAAAAACACAATACAACTTTCTAATATAATGACTGATCCAAAATGGTTAAAAATAGGGGTGCAATGAGCAAGCTGCTGGCGAGCTACACAAAATCGGATCAATAAAAAATCGAAATGAGCCGAGCCTAATCCAGCACGAGCCACAAATAAAGCTTATTTAGTAATCAAGCCTGAGCTCAAGCTTTGTATGGGAAGGTCGTTCAGGCTCGCTGAGCCTAGTGTTAAGTTTCAACACTTTCACACAGCTTAGCTTTGGCTCATTCAAGGATTTTTACAAAATATATAAAAATGAATAAAAATGTATATAAATTATTAAATAACTAACAAGATGAGGCCAAGCTCGAGCAAAAAACAGCTCAGGAGCTGAACTAAAGCTCCTATAAATCAAAATGAGCCAAGCTCGAGCCCAGTCAAGATCAGATCGATAAAAAGCTCGAAACAAGCCTTAACCTCAACTGAAGCTCGTTTAGTCATTGAGCTTGAGCTTGTTTGGAAGACAGTCTACGCTCATCGAGCCTAGTGTATTTTTAATTATATGTGAACAATTTCACACTACACAGCCGAGCTCGGCCAAGCTTAGGCTCGTACAACGTTTTTCTCAAAGCATTTAATAACATTTAAAACTGTACATAATCTCACAACGCAACAATAACATAACCTCTAATCAATCAAATTTCAAATATAATAATAATAATAATAGAATCTATAATCAATCAAACGCCTAATTCAAATCAATAATAATAATAATAGAATCTATAATGAATCAAACGGCTAATTGAGACGAATATAGTACAGAATGAATTGAACCAGTAGATAACAGGTGTGTGCATACCTTGATCTTGATGTGGAACGAAGACGATGATATGAGAGCAGCTGCGTTTGGATTTTATATTTAGGGTTTTGTCAACTTAGGGTTTTGATTCAATTCAATATAATAATAATAGATATTTGTTGAGTGGGCGTTTATATACCACCGCCTATTTGGCTCTTACCCGGTGTTTAGTTCGGTTCGGTTCGTTTTTTGACATTTGGTTACGTGTGTATATTAGCGGAGCCAAGTTGTCTTGTTTAAGCTCGAGCCCGACTTGTTTGAGCTAGATTCTTAAGTAATATTTCATTGTTTTGTAAATATATTCAATATATAGCAAACGAGTCGAGCTGTCCGTGAGCTACGTAAGCTCGGATTCATAAAAAACTTAAATCGAGCCAAGATTTTTCGAGATCGAGCTTCACACAAAGCTCGTTTAGATATCACATCTGAGCTTGAGCCTTGCGTATTTTTATGTTTTTTCCTATTTTGGATACTTTATGTACTAATTTTACTTTGTACAGTCGAGCTCGAGCCAAGCTTTAGCTCGTTTAAGGTACTATACGAGCTTAAGCTCTTTTCCAAAATATATAAATGTAATTAAAAACGTATATAAATAATTAAATAATGTAATAAACGAGGCAAGTCTGAGCTTGAGCTCGAGATGAGCTCTTGTAAATCGAAACAAGTTGAGCTCGTTTGCTCCCCTAGCTATATGAATAATAAGAGCCCAATAGACTCACAGAGCGGCTCAACCTTGATAACTAAAGCCCAGACTCTAGATATATGTGTAGTTATGAACCCTTTACTTTATGGACTAAAATACATTTAATTAGGGGTGTGCATGAAACCGAAAAAGCCAAACTGAATTAGAAACCGGCGGTTCGGTTTTGAACTTTAGCAAAACCGAATTATGGTTTTGGTTCGGTTTTGCATATTGTAAAGAACCAAAAAAACCGAATCGAACCGAACCAAAATAACCAAAAATTGAAATAACTATAATATTTTTGGTTTCTACATATAATTAATAACTAATAGTACTAGATTTTGATTTTAAATATATCTATCAATATTTAGTCTAAATATTCAATATTCTATTAATCAATAGTTTAAATAAAGTAAAAACATGTCCAATTTCAATATATTGGTTTATGTTTTTTTTTTCCCCAAAAAAGTTTTTGGTCGATTAGCAAAACCAAAAAAACCGCATTCAAAACTGAAAATCGAAAAAATCGAAACCTAATGGCTTAAAAAGTCATAAAACTGAAAGTTTGGATTTTGGTTCGATTTTAGTAAAAAACCTCACTCAACCGCTCCACGATACGTTGTCATAATCCCAGAACCGTCTTTAAAAACCGATAAAAGTTTTTAAACCGATGGCGAAAAATATTTTGCGCCTTAAATAACTAATAGTCTACTTATAGTTACACACTCTTCTTCCTTCAGACATGTTGTTCTCTCAAATCCTCAAACATTCATCAACAAAACCATTATTATTATCTTCATCATCAATTTGTTTATTAATTAACTCAAATTCAAACTTCTGCACTAAAACCCTAGAAACCCTAAACCCAATTAACCCCCAAATCATTACACAATCAAACACACTCTGCAAACTAATCACAACCCATCAAGATCCTTCAAAGCTAGAGTCTTTATTAAACTCCAATCAACCCCAAATTCAACTCACCCAAACCCTAGTTACCCAGGTCTTAAAAGACCTATCCAACGCAGGCGTTTTCGCTCTTTCGTTCTTCCGATGGGCCGAAACACAGCCCGGGTTTACCCACACACCCGACACCTACAACGCCTTAATCGAATCCCTCGGTAAGATCAAACAGTTCAAGATTGTATGGACAATTGTCAACGAAATGAAGGCGAAAGGCGTATTGGATAAAACCACATTCGCATTGATCGTAAGACGCTACGCGAGGGCGAAACGGGTGAAAGAGGCCGTGGAAGCGTTCGAGAGGATGGAGAGGTTCGGGTTTGATGTGGGCGTGTGTGATTTCAATCGGTTTTTGGATACATTGTGTAAGGCGAGACGGGTTGACGTTGCGCACCAGGTGTTTGATAAAATGTCTAAGAGACGGTTTAAACCAGATTTGAAGACGTTTTCGATACTTTTGGAAGGGTGGGGTCAGGAAATGAATCTTTTGAAGTTGGATGAGGTTTATCGCGAGATGAAAGCGAATGGGTTTGAGCCGGATGTCGTGGTTTACGCTATACTGATAAACGCGTATTGTAAAGCGAAGAAGTTCGACGACGCGGTTAAAAAGTTCGACGAGATGAAACGGAAGAAGATAAACCTGACTGCGCATATTTATTGTACGTTGATTAACGGGTTAGGTTCGGAGAACAGGTTACCCGAGGCTTTAAAGTTTTTCGAGTTGTCTAAGTGTTCTGGGACTGGTATCGAAGCTCCAACTTATAACGCTGTTGTCGGGTCGTACTGTTGGGCAATGCGGATGGATGACGCGTTTAACGTAGTTTACGAGATGAAAAGTTATGGGGTGGGTCCCAATTCGAGGACTTTCGATATTATTCTTCATCATTTAATTAAAGCGGGGAGAACGAAAGACGCGTGTATTGTTTTCACACGAATGAAAGACGAGTTCACATGTGAACCGAGTGTGAGTACTTACGAAATCATGGTGCGGATGTTTTGTAACGACGGTAAAGTGGATGATGCGACGAGGGTGTGGGGGGAGATGAAGGGTAAAGGGGTATTGCCCGGGATGCATATGTTTGCGACTTTGATTAACGCATTGTGTCGGGCGAAGAGGTTGGAACTTGCTTGTGAATATTTTGGAGAGATGTTGGATATGGGTATTAGGCCTCCTATGCATATGTTTAATAAGGTGAAACATTGTCTTGTTAGTGAAGGTAAAGAGGATGTTGTGATGGTGTTGAGTCATAGGGTTGAGAAATTGAAAACACTTTTGGTGGTTGGTTAAGTGGTTGATTCATTTTAGTTCATTTTGTTTGAAAGATTTATAGATTAATGTTAAAAATGTTATTTAGCATGCTTTGGTGTGTTGAATACAAGCTATATAGTGATGCACAAAAAACCAAAACCTGGACCCGACCCGACCCAAAAACATGTACCTGGAATCGGACTTCATTTATACCCGAAAACCGTTTCCGGGTCATATCCGAAACCTGGATTTTTGATACCCAATATATAAATCTAAGTATTATTTTGAATTTTATATATTTGTAATATTTTTACTTTACATGATATGTTATTTATTTATATTATCATGTTGATTTTGAAGTTATTAGGCAAAGATATAGACTCGAAACAAAAAAAAAAATGTTCAACCCCTTAAAAATCCTGATATATACCCGAATAATATTAGGAAATAGCCTATTTCAAATAGGGTTTCCTCTATACTTGAAAATAAGGTGTCAACATACCCGGGTATAGGGTACTCGATTCCATATACTGCCCGTAAGTAACTTGTGACACCAGGTACCGTTTTTCAAGCCAATAACCGGACCCGAACCCAACCCAAGTGTGACCGATACTCGATTCTCGAATACCCAGAAACAACAATGCACTTTTATTTTATTTATCTATATTTACCATATTAATTTTGAAGTTTTTATGGCAAAAAAAAAATGGGTTCAGAACAAAAAAAAATGTTGAGCAACCCCTTAAAAAAAACCCAACATGTACACAAAGAACCCCGGAAATAAGGATTTGTTTTTATACCCGAAATAAGCTATCAACATACCCGGGTATAGGAAACACGGTTCCATACCCCACCAGTAACTTATAACACTGGTTATTTATTTTCAAGCTAATAACCAGACCCTCAATCTAGGTATGACCAATACCCGAAACTAGGTATTAGAAAAAACCCGATATGAGCTCCTCTATTAACAAGTTGTTATGTTTTCTTCTATCATTTAATATATTTTTTTATATAAATATAAAAAGATTTATTTTTTCACTCATATTTCCTTTCCTAAGTTCAAACATTAATCAATTATAAGAAAAACAACCCCTAAAAATAAAAAAGATAGAAGGGCTTTACAACATACATAAACATGTTTCTTTTACTTTGATTCACCTTCACCACTTTACAACAAAACTTGAGAAAACAAACCCAAAACAACCACCCCAATCAACAATAATCTTTATAATAAAACCAAACAAAAGCATCTTCATATTCAACTCATTATCTCATATCATTCATATGCATTGATTTGATTCCAACACAGAATCATCTACAACACTCTTCAAACCCTCTTCAAACTTCTTCACTTGATCCCCGGGTCTCAAAACATTAACATCGTCCCACTGCGAGCACGGGTCCACGAACCACCCCCGTCTGGCGGTGCACCACGCGCCCATACCGGGCCGGTTACCACTACGTTTCAAGATCTTGCTATCGATCATGTCCAACACGGGGTCGTTCTTGGCAAACTGTCTTGCGAAAGCAGCGCCACTTTCGACCATTTTGTCGTAGTTTGACTTGTTGAGGAAAAGCGGCTCCATCTTGGGAGGGTTGTCCCAGACCATGTACCGTAGGTCCGCGTTAACGGTTGTGTTTTTGAACGCAGGTGTGTTGCAAATGACGGTATGGAAGTAGACTTCTTGAGCTAAAACCACGTTGTTAACGTACATTAAAAGGGTTCGAGGGAGATTATCCCACGCGATAATGCAGTACTCGAGAAACGAACGGCTCAAAATAACCCATGGAGATCCTGGAAATGACAAAAACGGGTCCGTCAGTCAAAGGGTCAAACTGGGTCAGGGTAAAAAAGTCATTTTTGGTCCTAAATGCCTGCTCGGGTTGACCGAGACGTAAATTACGTCTGTTGCTTCAAATATGATTAAGAAATTATATTATTTCAATGATAATCTAATTTGTTAATATAACGAAATAAGAGTCTTGTGCATTATAAATACATTTTGGTCAACTTTTGATCGGTTGACCGGTTTGACTCGTTTCACTAAGGATCTGTTTGGTATGGGGCAATGGAATGAATAAGGGAATGAAATGATTCTTCACTTTATTATTATTAGTAGTAAATATTATTATTGTTAATAATAATAATAATAATATTTATTAATAATAATAGACTGATAATATTTATTACTACTACTACTACTACTATTATTATTATTATTTAACCAGAAAAAGTGTTAAAAGAGTGTCAAGTATGATTTAAAAATTATATTATTTCACTAATAAATTGTTTTTCAGATCAAATAACTTGAAGGCTTTTATCATTTATGCATTAAAAATACACTTTAGACAATTTTGGACCGGTTTCACCCATTTGACCCGTTTCATTTTGAGGATAAAACAAAACCCAAAATGAGGGTCAATCGGTTCGGGTCAAATAAATGACTTTGGTAACACTTTTAGTCCATTGAGTCAGATATGACTACAAGTCTACAAATAATATTAAATAAAAAAATAATTTAGGTTTATAGTAAGGGGAATTTAGGGTGTTTGACGCATTAGCAATACACGTTCAGCCACTTTTGAGTCATCCGACCCGTCTGACTGTTTCATTTTGGTCAAAGTTCTTAATTTGACTAGTTTGGCCCGTTAAGAGATAAAACAAAACCGAATAAGCCCATTCATAATTAAATTAAAAAGCAAGAGAACTTTGCCTGTGAAAACTTTGAAAGCATTAGGCAATGCTCGTTTTTCGGTGGCCCGGAAGATTTGGGTTCGCCTTGCTAAGTAGAGACCCGGGTCAATTACAATTGGCAGAATTCTTTGACCCCTGAATAAAGATATAAAATCAGTTCAAGTGATTAAATTTAGATAAAATAAGAAAAATAAAAGTATGGAGTCTAACGAATGTATGCTTACTCTTTCCATCCAAGATCACTGGAATGATCGATGAAATTTGAATCTCTACTAATGGAGGAGAACGCATGCGACAGGTCTGATTTAGAATATACAAACATAAACCACATGTGAGATTAAATGTAAATTTATAAAAAATAAATGAATAAAAATCTTTATGATATCAAAGTATATTTATACATCTGTTAGTTTTTTAAAGTTACATGTCTTCAACTCGTATGCGTATGTACATATGTGTGGATGTTAATGCACATAACTAGGCAATAGGTATGTGTGCATGTGTACGCTTTACTGTGTATCAGGGAAAGTACAATATAAGGAAATTATGTAGCTTAATATAAACAAATATTTTCGTAGATGGTAACAAAAGTAAATGACTAGGCGTTATGCCATTATTTAGCACGATTAATTTGAGTGTGTTCATAGTGCATTTACTTGAACATCATTCAGAGAGAAGCTTACCTCTAGAATGTAAGCTATTATATTACTTTGACCATTATTTTCGTTAATAGTAGCGGTTAGGTGCCTAAGAGACTAGTGTAGTGGCGCGATCAAGGTCAAACAATACCAATAAATTTGGAACTTAGGTATCTTAAAATTTTTATATACAGCTAAGTAACTTTGTTGTTAAAAAATCATCTCTAGCCCTAGGTTATCAAAGTCGCAACTCGCAAGGTGCACTCATAGCACAATGCGCTCGCCCGAGACAAAAGAAAGTGCAATAATAAGTATACATACATAACAGACTTAGGTGCTGTTTGTTTTTGCAGACATAAACTGTCTGCAAGCTGATTTCATCTGTTTTCATGTCTGTACTGAAGATGTGGTCTGAAGATCTGCAAGCTGAAAATATAAGACTGTTTGTTTTTATAAGCTGATACTGTCTGCATAACTGTCAAACTTATCTCACAAGATAGAAGTCATTTATTCAAGTTACATAGAAAATATAATAATAAAATTGTGGCGGCGGACGGTGGGTAGTGGCGATGGATGGTGGTGGTGGACAGTGGGAGGTGGTAATGGACGGTTTTGGTGGGTGGTGGACGGTGGTAGTTGACGGTGATGGCGTCCGACAGTGGGTGGTGGTTGTGATGAACGGTTGTGGTGGGTGGTGGACGGTGGTGATTGGTGGTGGCTGTGATGGATGGTGGTGGTGGTGGTGGTGGCGGACGATGGATAGTGGTGGTGGATGCTGGTAGTGGCGGTGGATGGTGGTGGACGGTGGCAGTGGGGGATGGTGGTGGTGGCGTACGGTGGGTGGTGGTGGCGGACGGTGGTGGGAGGAGTGGATGAGAGGGTGGCTTCAAAGGGATAAGAGTATGATTTTTTTGCGAAGATGTTTTAAGCAAGATTTCTTTGCTTTTCTTTTAAGATGAAAGAAGATAACTTAAGATCTGTTTTAAGAAAAAAAACAAACAGTCTTCAAGGGTAATGTCTGCGCGCGTGCAGACATTAGCTCCCTTGAAGATGTTTGAAGAAAAAACAAACACCCCCTTAGAAACATCATGCGACTCCAAAACCTAATATTAAAGGTAAAAATTCATAATTACATACAACAAACGCAGATAGAATCCATATTGTCAAAAGCCCTGACCTCAGGCGAAGCAAGGCATAGAAAAAACACTTTGCTGCCATCCAGGCGCTCGGGCAGCCATCAAGCAAGATTCTGTTCAGAATCGAACAAAATTTCGCAAATTCCGATTTCCGGGCAAATAGGTCTGGAACTTCCAAAAATGGCCTGGAACTAGTCTAAAGTCTAAACTAGCCTAAAACATGTCCAAACCCTCAAAAACGGTATGTTTATGCTATGCGCGTTTGACAGCTATGGATAGAATAAAACACTTCGAAGCCCGACCGAAAAAAAAAGAAACGACGCCCAATCAGAAAAAGAAAGCCCAAAAAAGAATATCAATACAATTATTTAAGGTGTGCGGTCTGTGCGTGCTTCCGTCACGCCTAGAAAAAAAAACCGCTAGCCTACGTTTGAAGCACCTAAGCGTCACCTAGCCACACATAAAAGCTAAGTGCACGTGCACTTGGAAGACATTAACTACACAGATCTAGCCTATTAATTACAACGAATCTCAAGAACCAATTCATATCATCAACGTGTCATTTCGATGTGCACGCACGCTCAAACTTCAAAGTGCACATTGCATCTTAAACAATTATAATCCTAACCGGATAATAACATCTTCAAAGCTAACTAAACCCTAACTATCATTTTATTGAACAACAATAATAGAAATGAGAGTAAATTATACCATCCTGTGTCAGTAGAGGATAATCCATTGCACTAAGAGTAATAAACCAGTCCCAATCACCATCAACCTTCAACAAAACCGCAGCTGCCCGCAAAATCGCCGCGATATTACTTGCTCCCATATACGTCGTCGCGTCAGGCTTCCCAATCACATCCACATTCCCAAACGCCCTAACCGCCGGCACCGACTTCACCAACGCACTCAACCTCCTTCGTTCGTCATCTGTTCCCTCGGTCCCTATATGCAACAAATACCTGTTTCAAAAAAAGTAATTTGTGGGTTTTTTAGAGTTTTTATTAAAACTTAATTTTGCTACTTAAAAAATTTTAATTTTTTTTTTTTAAAAAAAAAAACATGTTTCTTGGATCCTTAGCAAATTGAAGTATTCAAGGTGTAATATGTGATATTAAATAATTAAACAAAATAACAGAAAAACAATTTGTGGGTTTTAATGGGTTTTTATTTAATTTTATTTAAACTTAATTTAGCTACTTAAAATAAAAAATAATAATATAAAACCTGTTTCTTGGATCCTTAGCAAAATTAAAACATTTAAGGTGTAATATGTGATATTAAATAATTAAACAAAATAACAGAAAAATAATTTGTGGGTTTTAATGGGTTTTTATTTAAACTTAATTTTGCTACTTAAAATAAAAAAATAATAAAAAAAAACCTGTTTCTTAGATCCTTAGCAAAAATGAAATATTCAAGGCGTAATATGTGATATTATGTAATTAAACAAAATAACAGAAAAACTAATTTCTGGGTTTTAATGGGTTTTATTAAAACTTAACTTTGCTACTTAAAATAAATAAATAAAAAACCTATTTCTTGGATCCTTAGCAAATTGTAGTATTCTAATTTCTAAGGTGTAATATGTGAAATTAAATAATTAAATACAATAACAGAAAAACTAATTTGTGGGTTTTAATGGGTTTTATTAACACTAGGTTTTCTACTGGTTAAAATTAAAAAATAAATAAATAAATAAATAAACCTGTTTCTGGGATGATAAACCGCAAGCATCAACCGAAAAACCCTATCCACGTCACCACGGCTGCCGGAGATATAATACGCAAACGCCGGCGGGTACCCACGGCCGCGGCGGACGGCGGCGGAAGGCGGCGTAGTGAAGTTGTACGAAGAACTAAAGCCTCCAATTGATGATATAAAGATTATTAGAGATATGAATGCGGCAAAGAAGAGTGTGAATAGCCACTTCTTATCAGCTGCCATTGAGAATCAAATAGTGGGTTTGAGTGATTTGAGCATTGGATTTGAGTTTAGAAGATGAATTTGATAGATTTGTGTGAGTTAGGGTTAGGGTTTTGAAATGAATTGAAATTATTTGGGGAAGAATAAGTTATATGGATCTGATCTGGGTTTGTTGATTGTGTTGGGGGTTTTTAATATTTTTTAATATAAGATTGAAATTTAATATTAAAAAAGTAAATTTAAAAATTTAAAAATATGAAGAAGTAGAAAGACAATTGTTCTAGTGTACTATGAGTTTATTATTATTATTATTATTATTATATAAAACTTGTGTTGAAATGTTCCAAAAGGGGTAATTTTGATAATAGTAAGTTAGTAAGTAACACTTGGTAGTATGATCAAGGAATAGTTTTAGCTGTTAGTGTAGTTGTTGATAGCGTTGATGATGTGTTAATTAGCTTGGACGGTTTTATTAAAATTGTTTGGTAAGGTATGAAGAACTAGAACCGGTTCATGGGAACCGGATTTACGGGTTGCTTTCGATTTGGCATTCTCCTTCCCTACATACTTTATTGGCGTTCCAGATCTTGTGAAAAGGTTTGATTGAGTAATGGAAGGAAACGAGGTTGTTTAAGTAAGAGTTGGCGCATGTGGAAATGAGATTTGAATCACTCTGTGGTGGGTAGGCTGTGATCTTATTCTTAAGAAATCGTTTTTGTTAAGTTAGTTTTAGTTGTTGGCATATCCGGAAGTCCGTTGGTTGTTTAAAGAATTGATGTCGTGGTAATTTGCGTGGACAAAATTATTATAATTGTCTTGTTATGTATGAAGCACTAGACTCGGCCCACACGAACCAGATTTACAGGTTGGTTTTGATTTGGCATTTTCCTTCTCGGTCTCCTTTATTGGCGTTAGAGATCTTGTGAAAAGGTTTGATTGAGTAATGGAAGGAGACGAGGTTGTTTAACTAAGAGTTAGCGTATTTGGAAAACGGATTTAAATCGTCTTGTGGCTGGTAAGTTGTGATCTTATTCTCGACCTTGCCAATTAGCTTCTGGAGATTGGGTTCTCACTATCAGTTTAAGTGAGAATTCGTCTAAAAAAAGACTCTTCTTCTAGTCTTTATCTTGAATATTTCTTATTGTCTTTCCCTTTCATCTTGTATCAACTCTGACATTAAGAAAGTATCGATGGGGAAAGCTTTCAGTATTATGATGAACACTTAAAGTTGAGCATTCAAGCTACCAGTTTCTAGTTTGTGAGAAGCAAGTTTTAACATAAGTGAAGGAATGAGAAAATCTCGACACACTGCTACAGATCGTGGGCATAACAAACAATTGTGAAAGGTTAATGGTGTAAAATCTGTGATGAAAGCGCGAATTTGAAAATAAGATTGAGAAGATAATCACGTAAGAATATCTAGGTAACAGCGTTAAATATCTTATTCATAACTATATCAAAGAAAGACGTTATGTATTTACGGTGACAAACATCAAATAAAACAAAAAGAAGTAAATTAAAAATTGGATACTCTCTCTGTAAACATCGATCATCTTTGATAAAAAAACATATTATATCTTTATCGTAACTAATTTTTCTGTATTATTATATTAGAGTTATCTATTTATATTGCAATGAGAGTATTTTTTTTATTAAGGTTGTTATTTTAATCGCTTGTTAGTTTTACAATATACAAATTGTAACCGGAAGTTTAGTAATAAAAATTAAATGTTAATTTTCGCTTAAGTTGGGTGTGTAATGTTCTTTTATCCCCTGCTTGTATTTTTTGTTGTTGTAGTAGACTTTGTAATTGACGGTTTTAACATCTTGTTAGTTGTTTTAATATATTGGTTTTGTTGGTTGTTCAAAAAATAATAATAATTATATACCACCTATATTCAAAAAGGTTAAAGCCATCACTCAATAAATATGAAGAATTTAAGGTGTAGCTATCACACAATGAATGTGAATATATTTTGACCTTTATGGTGTGCCTCTTTCATGATAGTAAATACCAACCATATAAGATAAATAATAATTCAAAATAAAAATGCAATATGCATATGTAAAGTGAAGTGAAATGTAAAAAGATATTTTGCCATAATACGCAACGCTCCTCTTCACTACCCACGTATTTGCCAAGCATCGGTTTATGGTTGGCATATCAATGTATAATACGATCTCGGTAATAAAATCATCATAACTTCACTTATCACATCTTTACCCCTCAAATCCCTAAAATTTGATTGTTCACACGATCGACTACACGTGTGCTCCTTTTCCACCCGGTTGATCATACAACTACTTGCGTTACACGTTTCAATCCGATTGAGCACACAAAACTTTCTATATAAATAGTTCTCATTGGTCCCATTGAATTTCATAGCATCCAATGTCTCTCCATCAAGATTAAGATCAACCTAAACCATTCTATGGTAATTTTTAAATCTTATTAAACTGAAGAAACGTGGATCGACTCACTGGTAGACGATCTACTTTCCTCGGGTGAGATTATGCTATTTCACCGATGGTTCTCTTGGATTTGATGGATCTGGGTTCTTCCACCTACAAAATGAACAGCACCGTAAACTTACCCCTCAGAAAGGGACAGAGGGGTCCTCTTTGGGGTAACCCTCCGGTGTGAGAATAAGTATTTGTGAGAGAAGATAATAATATGTGAGAGTAAGGAATTTGGAGTATATTGCTTAATAGCTGAATACTCTGTAATTGGATGTTATCAGATGTGACTGTCTGTTACTGAATGATTGAGTGTCATTTCCTTGTGGAGTTGATGTGGTATTTATAGTGCTAGGGTTTCCACTGATTGGGCTCAGACCCAATTAGGGTTTTGTTGGCCACTTCCAGTTGCTTTGCGCCACGTGTCCTTGGGGACACCTGGTGCTTTTTCATTGGTTATAATCACGTGGTAGCACATGGTTTTTGCTGAGTTGTCGACCTTTCATTGGCAGCTGTCAACATCAGCATATTCTTATTCCTTAAAAAGATACCTTCTGGAAGGTTGTCTGACGTGCACAATCAAGGTTGCCCTAATCCTGATTTGGATAAGGACGAGGTTGATTATGTGCATGTGTGATATGCGCCAATCCTGAGGATGCGCGAGGTCTTCTCTTTATTCTCACGCGCAGATGTTTCATGCGCAGATGTGATATGCACGAGCATGTGATATGCGCCACGCGCTGATGCGCCACGCGCATATGTGATATGCGTGAGCATATGTGATGCGTGAGCATATGTGATGCGTGAGCATATGTGATGCCTGAGCATCTGTGGTGCCTGGGCATATGATGTCTGAGCATGTGATGCATGAGCATATGTGATGCGTGAGCATATGTGATGCCTGAGCATCTGTGGTGCCTGGGCATATGATGCATGAGCATATGTGATATGCGTGAGCATATGTTATATGCGCCATGCGCATAGGTTTTGGCTTTGTGCCCTCATAATGTCTTGATTTCAAGACTCTTGTCTATATCTTGTGGGTTGACCCGCCTCGCTCGGTGTTGAGGCGGGTACATACCTCTTCAAGCCCCCCCAGTCTAATGTGTGTCTTGTCTCGCGCGAGCGAGGTAAGATATATATTAGACTTTAATAGTTTGCTCTTTTAATAGGGTTTTGTCTTTTTCTTCTTATTACTCATCATTGCGCGAAATTCTATCCTTTTGGTTGAAAACGAATCGTCTATGTACGTGATGGAGACGTGTCAGACCTTTCGTGTGCTCGAGGTGCTACAGTTGCCTCTCATGTCCCCTCACATAGTGTCAGGAACACATGTCGCGCTCGCGTTGGTCCGTACCTGCGAGTGGTGGCGCGTGAACTCTGGTGGCAGCTGTATCGTTTCTTTTCGTGTCCCCTCACACAGTGCATGGGACACGTGTTGCACTCGCGTTGGCTTACACCTGCGAGTGGTGGTGCGTGGAGTCCGATCAGTACCACTTTTTCTCTCTCCTGTGCCTATAAAAGCCAGCCCCTTAAGAGTTTTTATTCTTCATCTTCCTTGTTTATTCAAAGCTTTCCTGTCTTTCATTCTTTTCCGATTACCGTCTTCTGCTTCCAGATCTCTGTTCTTTTAGAGGCTTCCTCCGTTCGTTTTTACAGTTGTATGTCTGATAGTTCAGACAACACAATCTCCCCCAACATTCGCCGTGTTAAATCGCTAGTAATGTCAACTTTGAAGAAGACCGGCAAGGGGAAGAAGACTGCTGAGGCCTCGGAGGAGGAGGTAGGGAGGACCAAAACAGCGAAGAAGTGGGATGAGATCCCCTGCAAACTGAGGCAGGCCGATCTTGACAGCCTTATCGATACTCAGGGTTTTCTCCCTGAGTATGGCTGCATGTTGCCGGCGGCCGGGCAAACGGCGGCTGACCCGCCCACCGGCTATATATCCCTGTATTGCCATTTTTTCACCCACTGCAACCTTCGTCTCCCGATGACAAGGTTTGTGGGTGCGGTGCTTAAGTTTTATGGGATTCATATATCCCAAGTCCATCCGTTTGGACTTGTGCGCATGACTCACTTTGAGTTCATGTGCAAATCCCAGCGCGAGGAGCCCACCCCTCGTCGCTTTCAATTTTTTTGTAAGCCCAAGATCCAAGATTCTTGGTTCTCCTTCATTCCTCGCAGTCAGAAGGTGAAGTGCTGCACTGTTTCATTCAAGAGCCTTCATGACTGGTCTGAGAGATTTTTCTATATAAGGGCTGGTGCGATCCCCATCCGTATGACCATGCGCGCGATCTCTTCTGCGCCTGCGGATGTGGGTGTCCTCAAGAACCCAACTGGCGCCTGGGTAAATAAGTTGACCGCTGAACCATCCCCCGCCAAAAGCATTTGTGAGGAGGCGCTGGTGGGGGTTGGTATGAACAGGCGGTGGGCGGACAGCGCGACTGAGCCCGTTATCCAAGTTGACGGATTGTGTAAGTTAATCTCATCGCATTACTTCTGCGCGAATACTTATCTTTTTGCTGATATCATTTGATTTGTTTTGTGCAGTCAGCAAGGAGTATGTCCATGCCGCCTATGATGAGCATATGGAGGGTGGCTCCGTCGCGCTGGGCGCTGGGGAGGTTGGCTTCCCCGATCGCTTTGATGACATGTTCATCCCTGTTGATCTGGGATTTGTCTTTGACAGCGATGCGCCTGGTAAGCCTTTGTAGTTATGCATTTTCCTTTATAATACCAAATTTTGCTAACACTTCTGTTGCGTGTATTGTAGACGCGCTCGAAAACTACGAGCTGGAGCTCGCGGAAGAGGAGGAGGAGGAGGAGGAGGCGCCCCAACTAAAGCGTAAAGCTAAGGGGAAAACTGGCGCAGGGGCCAGTAAGAGACAGAAGAAAGATGTTGCCCCTGTTGTTCAGGATCCTCCTACTCAGGCGGGGGGATTTGAGAAAACCCAGGAGTTTCCCTCCAAGTTTCCCTTGTCTTCCCTGCCTCAAAAAGTGGGCAGACCTCCTGTCCACTTGAGGTATGGTGGCGCTACCTCCTCCCTTCGCGCGGCGGAAAAGGGAAGCGGTTCTGCGCCTTCGACAGGTATACTTTGCTTATCCTTTGCCTATCTTTTATGATTCAATGAGCGCGATTCTGATAGAATTACTAACGAATCTTTGCTCACTCAAATGTGTGTAGAGCCGGCGACCTTGGTGGATCAACCTCAAGCGCCACAAGATGCCGAGGCTGCGCCGGAGGTCCCTTCGAAGTCCCCCGTTTTACCCTCAAAAAAGGGTAGAATGGACTTCATGGCGATGTTTGCCTCGCGAACGGAGTTGCGCCAAGGTATGTGTTGCGCTTTTATTTTCTGACTTATTTCTTTTAGATCAAGTCATGAACATTTCTTTTTGTTGATTTTCTCATAGGAGTCATTGCTGGCGTTCAAGCTGCTGGCGGCACTCCTGGCGCCGGTGCCAGCGCCGCTGATTCTGCTCCTGCTCCTGCTAGTGCTGAATCTCCCCTCATTGGGATTACTAAGGAGTAGGAGGCCGTTTTGCGCGCCGACCTGGCGGCGTCGAGACCTCCTTCACCTCCTCCTGCGCACAGTCCTCCTCGCGAGACCGATTTTGGCTCTAGGTCGCAGGAGAAAAGGCCTGTTTCCGAGGAGGATGAGGAGTTCGAAGTTGAAGACTCCGACTGCGGTCGCGCCCGTCCTGCAGCGCCACGAGGCTTCGCGGCGGAGCCTTCTCGTGGGGCTGGCGCTGACTTTTCTGCTTCATCCCCGCAGGTATAGGTTCTTTTTTGCTCCCCTGCGCGGACTTCCATCTTAGTGTTTTGATGACTTAGGTAATTACTTTGTTTTTGCAGGAAGCCGATCACATTTACCGCCCGAGATGGAATATTACTGAAGACAACACATTTCAGTCCATGGGTGTGTGTGCGGAATTCTGGGCTCATGCTGTGCCTCCAGCTGAAAGGAGGTTCCAGGAGGACCGCGCTCGCGATGACTTGCTAAACGATCATCTGTTTGCTGGGTCGGCCTTCTTTGCTGCCTCCCAAGAGCTTCGCTATGATTACGTAAAGGTACGTGATGCTCTTGCGGAAGCCAAGCAAGAGGCTAAGGTGTCTGCTTGGCATCTTTCTGATGCTCGAGAGAGAGCTGAGAAGCTCCAAGCAGAGCTCAGTGAGAACAGAGCAAGTGCGAACAGCGCCTTCGTGAAGCGCGGGCATGAGCTTCAGGCTGCGCGGGAGAAGCTACAGGCGGCGGAGGCGGACGCGGCCAAGTACGCGCGCAGGGCGCGCGACTTGGAGCTGGAGGCGGCGGCGCGTGACCAAGCTCTTGTCCAGTCTATAACTGAAAAATCATCACTGGAGAGCGAGGTTGCGCGCCTGAAGAAGGAGCTGGCGGCCGCGCAGGCCGAGAAGGATGAAGCCTTGGCGATGGCAGCGTCTAGCCAGGAAGCACTTGATTCTGCGCGGGCGGAAAAGGAAGAAGCCTTGGCGGCAGCAGCGTCCGACAAAGAGGAGCTAAAACAGACTAAGGAAACTGTTGAGTTGTTAAACTCTCAGATTCCTGCCCTCGAGACGACTGTTTCTTCTCTTGCGCAGGATCGCCAATGGCTAGTCTCACAGGGCATGACTCGTTGCGCTTATGCGATGAAATACTCAGACGAGTTCTAGGCCCTTGTGATGGATTGCAACGCTGCCGCGCGCTTGGTGGGTCGAGCTGAAGGGTTTAAGGATGGCTATGAATATGGGATGCTGAAGAAGAACCCATCCGAATACCCTTATCAGAGCGACGTTGCCTGCGCGGACATGGCCGCGATGGGGGAGAAGTATTTGAATACTCCCATTCCCATCCTTGGGCAGGTACTTTAACTTTAATGAGATTACTTTGATTTATTTTCCAAGTATTTTTGTACTCATATTTTTGCTTATGATTTGCAGATATCCGCGCTTGCTGACCAGCCTGACCTCGGCGCGCTAAAGAAATTACTTGACGAGTGCGAAGGGGCTGGTGGCGGCGATGATTGCGCGGGGAATACTGCTCCTGCAAGCGGCTCTGGCGTGGCCAAAGGATCCGCTCCTGACACTACTGTGATAGAAGACTCCATTCAAGATGAACAACTTGACTATGGTCAGTTTGGAGATGACGAGGAGCAGGCTGCGCCAGATGCTGAGGGCGGTGATGAGGATGATGAAGAGGCTGATGTCAACGTGGAGACTTGAGAAGCCCTTCATGTTTTTTATTTTTATTTGTAGTTTGTATCTCATCTTGTAAACTTGTAAATTTCAATGCTTTGGAATGAAATGTTGTTTTTCCCTTCTTCGCATCTTGCACATTCCCCATTCATCTCTTTATATTGAATGCTTGCTTGTTGAATATAAGATATGCTTGCACGTTGAAATAAGAACAAGGTTGTAAGGAAATTATTATACTTAATCCTTGTCATATTGTAAGTGATTTTGCCATATCTTGATTATGTTGACACGTGTCTTGGCGTTTTCATTATTCCTCTTTTGCGCGACGTTATCGCGCATTATGGAATTATGAGTTTTTTTTAGCCTTTACGTGTCAATGTGTTACTCAGATATCCATTACAATTTTATGCGCGACCTCGACCTGAGACCTTAACAACTATGTTTTGGCATTTGCTTTGCCTTAGTTGTGTTTAGGTATTTTTATGGTCAGGTTGCGCAGCATGTAGGATGGATGTTGTGAGTTATTTGAGCTAAGGCTCACATTATTGGGCTAAGGCCCTGAGCTAAGGCTCATAATTTTGGGCTAAGGCCCTGACGTTTTAAAGTTAAGACTCGTTAACGCGTTTGCGCATGTATGTTTTACTTCGTTTTATTTTGTTTTGATGTCAATACAATGTTGTCATATTGCTCAAAATTAATAAAGGGAAGTGTGAAACATGTATGCAAAAGGTAATAGAATCCACATTAAGAGAAGATAGCGTGTATCATTATTCATAATGGCTTAAAAAGCCTTGATTACAAACTTGACATTTTTTACATGAAACACTTTCTAAGCTGTGCTGCGTTCCATGCGCGCGGGATCTTCTTTCCATTCAAATCTTTTAAGGCGTATGCGCCTTTTCCCAATTCTTCCAAGACTTGATAAGGTCCCTCCCAATTGGGGGACATTTTTCCCGGGGGTATCGCGCGGCTAGCTTCATTGTTTCGAAGGACAAAATCATTTTTCTTGAAGTGGCATTCTTTCACGCGCTGGTTGTAATATTTTTCCAGTTTTTTCTTGTATTTGGCTTCACTGATGATAGCCGCCTCTCTGCGCCCTTCAAGTAAGTTGAGATCCAACCTTCTTTCGCGCTCATTATCAATCTTGCTCATCATGAGCACTCTATGGGATGGGTATCCAATTTCTGCTGGAATCATTGCCTCTGTTCCATAGGTTAGGCTGAACGGGGATTCGCCATTGCTGGTTTTGCTTAATGTCCTGTGTGCCCACAGGACATTAGGTAGCTCTTCGACCCAAGAATGGGATTCTCCCTCTAATCTTTTCTTCAGTCCATTCAGCAAGCTTTGGTTCGCGCGCTCCACTTGGCCATTCCCCTGAGGGTGGTATACGGAAGTGAAGATTTGGTTGATGCGCAATTCCTTGAGCCAGCTGGATATCTTCTTGTCAGTGAATTGCTTGCCATTATCGCTCACAATTTCCATGGGCAAGCCAAAACGGCATATGATGTGGCTCCAGATAAACTGCTTCATCGCTTCGGCTGTGATTTTTGCTAGTGGCTTGGCTTCAACCCATTTTGTGAAATAGTCTACTGCCACTACCAAAAATTTTACTCGCCCTTGCGCTTGCGGTAGGGGACCCACAATATCGATTGCCCATTTGTGGAAAGGCCATGCGGAGGTCACCGGAATCAAGTTGTTCTTTGGTCGCATGGTGTTTGGCGCATAGCTCTGACATGCTTTGCATTTTTGGATCTCTTTCAGAGCGTCCAAGTACATGCCTGGCCAATAGTAACCGGCGCTCATTGCCTTGGCAACCACCATGCACGGGCCAGCGTGTATTCCACAGATTCCTTCGTGTATCTCTCTGATCACATAGCTTGCTTCTTCAGCATCTAGGCATTTCATGAGCGGCCCAAGATAAGAGCGTCGATATAATGTGCCATCAAGGAGTTCATAGCTCTGCGACTTGTGTCTTATCTTCCTCGCCTGTGCGCGATCGTCAGGTACCTTCCCCTCCTTTAAGAATTCCATTATTGGAGTTATCCATGATGAAGGGGTTGTATGAGTTACAAGGACAGACTTCGCTACCACCGACGGGTTGCTCATTACTTCTACCCTGACATCTTTGCCAAAGTGATCGAAACTTGTTGATGCCATCTTACTCAGCGCGTCTGCAGATTTGTTTTCACTGCGCGGAATATGAATGATTCTGAAGCAGTCAAATTGCTCGATGAGCTTTTTCGCCTGCTCTAGATATAGAGGCATGGTGTTCTCCTTGGCATCATAAAGGCCATTGACCTGTGCTGCTACCAAGTATGAATCAACATGGGCCTCTAACTTTTTAACTCCGAATTTTTGCGCGATGCGCAGGCCAGCCAGCAGGGCTTCATACTCAGCTTCATTGTTGGTGCTTTTGAAGTCCAACCTGATGGCGTAAGTATATTCATGATTCTCTGGATCCACCAGTTTTAGGCCTGCGCCGGACCCTTTGTTGTTTGAAGCTCCGTCAGTGAACAATCTCCAAACATTTTCTTCATCATTGGCTCGCGGAGGGTCTACCTCGCGCTGAGCCTCTTCAATTTTTCCTTTTGGAATTTCCGCGATGAAATCAGCTAAAACTTGCCCCTTTATTGCTGGACGGGGCTTATAGGCGATCGTGTGTTCACCTAATTCCAGGGCCCATTTTGTCAGCCTTCCCGAGAGCGCGGGGCGCCGCAAGACTTGCTGGATGTTGTAACCAGTCAGAACTTCAATGGGATGACCATTGAAATATCTATGCAGCTTGCGCGACGCGTGTGTTAGCGACAAAACTAACTTTTCCATGATGGAGTAGCGCGTCTCAGGATCTGTCAGCACCCGACTCACATAGTATATTGGCGTTTGGATTCCCTTGCGATCCACCAATAATACTGCGCCGATGGCGCGCTCTCCTGCTGATAGGTACAATGTCAAAGTTTCACCAGGAAGTGGAGCTGTGAGCGCGGGCAGATTTATCAAACATTCTTTTATCTCCCTGAAAGCTTGCTCGGCCTCAGGAGTCCATTTGAATTGGCTTTTCTTTAAGCAATTCCTCAATGTGTTGACAAATGGGGTAGATTTGCTTGCATGGTTCGCTAGGAACCTGTTGATTGAAACCAATCTACCATTCAGCTTCTGGACCTCTTTCATGGTGGATGGCGAGGGCATGTCAAGGATGGCCTCCACCTTCTCAGGGTTCACCTTGAAACCATCCTTGGTGACCATTACACCTAAAAATTTTCCCTCTAGTACGCCGAAAGTGCATTTGCTAGGATTGAGCTTCATGTTAACTTCCTTTAGGCGCCCAAGGGTTTCTTCGATGTCTTTGAGCATTTGCTTTTCCTCCCTACTTTTGATTACCAAATCATCCACATAGACTTCTAGGTTTCTTCCAATTTGCTCGCTGAAAACAGCATCCATAAGTCTTTGGTAGGTGGCTCCCGCATTTTTCAAACCAAAGGGCATTTTTGTGTAGCAAAAAACACCCTTGTCGGTTCTAAATGCGGTCTTGTCATCGTCTTGTGGTGCCATTTGAATCTGGTGATAGCCCTTGTAGGCATCCAGGAAACATTTGAGTTTGAATGGCGCCACGGAGTCCACCTTTGCGTCGATGTTTGGGAGGGGGTAACAATCTTTTGGGCATGCTTTGTTGAGGTCTTTGAAGTCAATGCACATCCTCCACGACCCGTTACTTTTCTTTACCATCACAGGATTGGCTACCCATGTCTGGTATCGTAACGGGCGGATGATGTTTGCGCGCAATAGATCCTCAACTTGCTCATTCATGGCCCTCGCCTTCTCATCCCCCATGACTCTCTTCTTTTGAGCAATTGGCTCTACAGACTTGAAGGTGTTGAGAGAATGTTGTGCCAGGTCTCGTGGAACCCCAGTCATATCAGAGTGCTGCCACGCGAAGACCGACATATATGCTGTGAGCAACCTTTTCATTCTCAACCTCGTGTCGTCTGATATCGTAGCGCCAATTGTGATTTTTTGCTCCGGGAATTTCGGGTTGAGAATCCATTCCTCTGGCGCGTTGTCTGCCATTGGAAGTTTCATTCTCCCTTCCCGCGGAGTACTTGTCACTGCACACAAATGATCTCTGTATACAAAAGTTACACCTGTTGGTGTTGGGAACCCCAACGCGCCGTGCGCTGGCGACGGTATTGCGTTGAATTGGGCAATCGTTCCCCTGCCCAAGATCATATTGTGGCAAGAAGTGGTGGGCAAGACCAAGAAGTTAACAACTTCGGCTCGCTTGTGTTTCTCATCCCCCATAGTTAGCTCAAATTGTATTTGACCTAGGGGATGAATGATTTCATTTGAAACACCAGAGATTGGTGCATTCACAATTTCAAGCCTTGCTTGGTCTGCCGGATCCAGTTTTCTGAAACATTGCTCATACATGATGTCCGATTCGCTGCCAGTGTCCACCAGGACTTTTGACACTTCGTAATGAGCAATGTGTGTAGTGATGACAAGAGGACTGCTAACAGAAGGGCCTCCCCTGATTCTTGGGAAGATTACTTGTTGCTCGCGCCAATCTCCTTGGATTTGCGCGCTTCTCTTTCTTGATGTTTGCCCTTGCCTTCCTCCCTCGGCTACACAGATTCTTTTGTACTTTTTATTGGCTGAGGCTCCTGATTGTTCATTTTCTGGTCTTGAGTTTTTCACCAGGTGAGCCAGCTTGCCTGATTTCACGTCCTTTTCAATTGCATCCTTCAAGTGGTGGCATGCATCAGTGTTGTGCCCTGTGGACTTGTGAAATTCACAGTACTTGCCACTGTCTGATGGTCCCTTGTAGTGTAGTGGCTTGGGGCTTTTGAATTGGACATTCTCAGTGCTTAACACCTGTGAAGGCGTTTTAGTGAGGGGAGTCCATATTCTTGGCAGAGGTCTGTTAGGATCTCTGCCGCCTTCCCTCTTGTCACCCTCCCCGCGATTACGAACGTCTTTGTGGGGCTGGGGTGAGCTTGGTTGCGGCTGCTTTTCTGCGGAAGAAAAATTGGTTGGTTGCAACCTGGACCATACAGAGTTCTGTTTGCCCCTTTTTTCGTTTTTGCGCGGTGACTCAGCTTGATGCGCTCTTTCTCTTGCCCTATCTTGGGCAATTTGTTTTTCATTTCTCGCGAAGACTCGCGATGCTTCCATTAGTTTGGCCCAAGTGGTTGGCATGCCATCTCTGCTCACAAGAGCTCGGCGGAGTTGATCACTGCGCGCGCCTTGTATAAAGGCCACGCGCAATAGTTGCTCAGTGATACCTCCGATTGCCAGAGACTCCTGATTGAAACGAGTGATGTAGTCTTCAATCGTTTCATCATTCCTGCGCACGCAGTGCATGATGTCATCAGGGTCGCGCGTGTGTCTGCGCTGTTGTACGAAGTGAGCTTGGAACTTTTCCAATAGTTCCTCGAACCCATCGATTTGCCCAGTAGGCAAGCTTTCAAACCAGACACGCGCCGCGCCCGTGAGGCAGCGAGCAAACATGTGACACCATGTTGGCATCGTCCAGCTTTCTAGGTTTCCAGTGTTGTAAAACCCTTGTAAGAAATCGTCTGGATCTGTTGTGCCGTCATATTTACCCAAACCACTTGGCATCTTGGTCTTATGCTGGATGGGGGCCTTCGCGATGCGCTCAGTGAACTTTGAATGTTTCACCAAGATGGCTGGCCTGTATGGTGTGGTTACATCCACTTGCCCTCTTACTGGTGGGCTGTATGGCGCGTGCAGATCCAGATCGGCTCTGGCTCCAGGCGCCATGTTCACGTGCGCGCGGGGCTGTGAGCCTCCTGCGTGAGTATCTCGCGTCTTCCTCATGCTGTGCACTTATTCATCACTAAACTCAGTGTGTGCAGTGTGAACGGAATGACCATCTTCCGGCGCGCGCGCCCTTTTTGTTCCATGGACGTTTTGCTTGTCAAACCCTAGCCTTTGTGTTAAGTCGGCTGTCTTTTTGTGTTTGACCATCTCATTGTACTTGTCCATTAGACGTCGTTGCTCGTTTATGAGCCATTCTTTGGGGTCATTAGTTTCATCTTCTGGACCCATTGGTCCTTTTTGTTTCGCGCCGGCAAGATTTTGTAACGTAAGATCGTCTGGAGGAGTTTCAGTCTGGCAATGAGGAGTTGTGAGGAAAGGACGGTTACTGGTGGCGCGCGTAGAATCACGCGGCGCCCTCAGAAACTGTTGTCCCTCATTAACATCCTCACGTTCAATATCCTCCAGAACTTGATCAACGTTACGAACGCTAGAAACCATGGTGAAAATTGGTTTTTTATAGAGATCTGATGAGATCTTGTTGCCGTTGTAACAGTGGATGGCGCCAATGAAGAAACGTGGATCGACTCACTGGTAGACGATCTACTTTCCTCGGGTGAGATTATGCTATTTCACCGATGGTTCTCTTGGATTTGATGGATCTGGGTTCTTCCACCTACAAAATGAACAGCACCGTAAACTTACCCCTCAGAAAGGGACAGAGGGGTCCTCTTTGGGGTAACCCTCCGGTAGAATAAGTATTTGTGGGAGAAGATAATAATATGTGAGAGTAAGGAATTTGGAGTGTATTGCTTAATAGCTGAATACTCTGTAATTGGATGTTATCAGATGTGACTGTCTGTTACTGAATGATTGAGTGTCATTTCCTTGTGGAGTTGATGTGGTATTTATAGTGCTAGGGGTTTCCACTGATTGGGCTCAGACCCAATTAGGGTTTTGTTGGCCACTTCCAGTTGCTTTGCGCCACGTGTCCTTGGGGACACCTGGTGCTTTTTCATTGGTTATAATCACGTGGTAGCACATGGTTTTTGCTGAGTTGTCCACCTTTCATTGGCAGCTGTCAACATCAGCATATTCTTATTCCTTAAAAAGATACCTTCTGGAAGGTTGTCTGACGTGCACAATCAAGGTTGCCCTAATCCTGATTTGGATAAGGACGAGGTTGATTATGTGCATGTGTGATATGCGCCAATCCTGAGGATGCGCGAGGTCTTCTCTTTATTCTCACGCGCAGATGTTTCATGCGCAGATGTGATATGCACGAGCATGTGATATGCGCCACGCGCTGATGCGCCACGCGCATATGTGTGATGCGTGAGCATATGTGATGCCTGAGCATCTGTGATGCCTGAGCATCTGTGGTGCCTAGGCATATGATGCATGAGCATATGTGATGCGTGAGCATATGTGATGCCTGAGCATCTGTGGTGCCTGGGCATATGATGCATGAGCATATGTGATATGCGTGAGCATATGTTATATGCGTCATGCGCATAGGTTTTGGCTTTGTGCCCTCATAATGTCTTGATTTCAAAACTCTTGTCTATATCTTGTGGGTTGACCCGCCTCGCTCGGTGTTGAGGCGGGTACATACCTCTTCATAAACATAATTTAGATTTATGTGACCCTAAACTATTTAGTATTTATTTGGTATGCATACCTTTATATTTTTAATGATCTAACAAAAAATATTTTATTAAAAAATCTAGCAAGGGGTTAGAAAACCACCAAAACCATCCGTCAAAAAAACAAGACCCAAACACTTATAAAATTGGTGTACCACTTATGAAATAAATGAGAAAATGCATAAATTATATTCGAAACCTGCATCAATTCTCTCATGATAACCCAATCTTTTTAGATTTATTCTTTATCCAAAGATAACCTATCGTTTTGATTTCTTTCAGCAAGCCAATCACGTGTGTTGGATAACCTATCACGTATATTCCAATGGTCTAGCCATATTTTTTTTAATAAATTAATACAAACCACAAACAAAAAATAATGTAAAACATCAATTATTCTAATGGACTGCAACGGTGATTAAATAACATATTTATAAACTTGAGGTTATCAAAAACCATCATCCGACTTTAGCTCAGTTGGTAGAGAGGAGGTCTGTAGTGAGTTCATAGTTATCCTTAGGTCGCTGGTTCGAATCCGGCAGGTCGGATTTTATTTTAAATTTTTATTTAAATTTTAATGATTTGTTATTTTTTTATTTAAACCAAAGTTTAAGATAATGAGTTAACAACACTCTTAACATTAACAGTAATCTAAAATGCCGATGGCTTCATGACCGAGACCTATAAAGTAGGCAATAGGTTGATATTTAGGGTCAGTAGGATATACAACGATCTCTAATAACGCATTACCAATCTACTAATATACAAGGGAAGTAAATAAGAAATTAGTTTTCATGTTGGAATTTACACAAACCGACGAGTGAGGTACCTTCGGCTCGTACGAGACTATATACAGAAATGACGTACAAGTAATTTAATATGGTTAGGGTCACTCAATGAGAGAGCTCGAGTTCAGTTTAGTAGAGTTAAGATTTTGATCCTAATCGAGTTTTATCACTTTGTGTTTCAATTAAATGACTAGTTGTTTTTATGTGTTCATTTATACAAGTCTCAAATAAGAAGTTAACATCATACCAACAATTTAGATACCCTCTGAAGAATGTTTGGAAGTACCATTTAAAAACATTTTCACAAATATTGTTTTTGCATCTCCGTAGCTTGTAAACGAATCAAAGGAACATGAACTAGGCTTGTTCTTGTTCATTCGTTAATGTAATTGAACAAACAAATGAAAATGAACGCTTAAACGGACGGATTTTCTTGTATAAGTTCGTTCATTAAAAATGTATATGTTCTGTTAGTTAATATTCGTCATTAATATTTTTAGCAAATCTAAATGAATGAATATAAACAAAGAAATTGAAAAACAAATTTAAGTGAATATGTAAAGGAATTTAACAAACTTAAATGAGCACACATAAACACAAGTAAATAATCGAACATAAATGAACGTAAACGAACGAACAAGACACACGTTCTTGTTTATTTGGTTATTTAAATGATTAAAACTTTATATTAGTTTATTTATTGAATAAACGAACTATTTGTTAAACAGTTCACTAAACGTTAGATTCGTTCATACAAATTTTACAGGTTATGTTTAGAGATCCGTGTTAGTGGGTCATATAGTGTTATGCTGATAAAATATGGTTTATATAAAATAACTAAACAACTAACTTAAGATTTATCACTCTTTATTTATTCATCATTAGAGGCGCACAAACCGGTTTAAAACTCAAAACCGGTTTGGTTGATAAAAGCCAAAGTCGGTTTATGACTAATTTCGGTTCGGGTTTTTATCGGTTTCGATTCAGGTTTTGATCGGTTTCTGCGTGGTTTTGGCCGGTTTCTGCATGGTTAACCGGTTTTGATGGATAAAAGTAAAAACCGGTTTCAAAACAACGGTTTCAATCAGCTTCAAACCGGTTTCTATACAATCAGTTTCAAATCGACTCAATTTCAATTCAATTTTCAGGTCAGTTCAACTAACCGGTGTATTTGTCCAACCTCTACTCACTACACAAAACTTACATATCATTTAAATATCACTTTTCTAAAAATAAAATAGAAACAAAGTTACAAACAAATATATATGTATATAACAATGTATAACTTATCTTAAATCTTTTCTAATTTGTATATATAAAATCTAAACTTTTTTCTTTTACATACCCATCTACTTTCAACTCCTAAACTACGTCAAAAGAATAATCTACTCTCTGCTCCTAAACTACTCACCTTAAAGAAATTGGCTCCTCGGTAATCGTGTCCAACGACGGCTTCCTCGACCGACAAACCGCCACCCTAAACCTAAACTCCGGCACCTCCACCGCCACCCTCGGCCGCTCCCCCACCGCCACTCCGCCGCCAGTCTCCGGCCCGAAAATCCGTTTTCCGGCACTACTTCCGGCCATCCAAAAAACCGCCATATCCGCAGGCGTAACCACCGAATTCACCCGCCTCATCGGAAACATGATAAAAACATTCCCGGGGTCCAACTCTTCGTCGGCGGAGAGCGGGGAGAATCTCCTGTTGGCGTTGACCAAGAAAAAACCGGGACTCTCCAACATGATCTCCGCCACGCTGACTGGTTCCCGGAACTGCCGGACTTCGCCGGAGGGGAATATGACTCTTGCAGCCTTGTTGGTTTTCATCAATGGAGTGATCATGATCAAACTACATGCTGACGTGTAGTTTCCCATTATTATTTTGTAATGTTTTATGTATTAATAAAAACTAGCTAGTAAGAAACTAGACAGGACGAGACAGAATTATAAGCCGACCCGAAAAGTGCTAGTAAGAAACTAGATAGGATGAGACAGAATTAACTGTTTTGATAGAAAGTTTGTTTACGTTAGTTTATTTAATGAACGGGCGAACATGAACGGAAATTTTGTGTACATTCAGATATGTAATGAACGTTCCTTTATGTTTGTTCATTAATGCTTGTTTATTTATGTTTGTTCACATATTAACTGTAAAAATACTTTAATAGTATCTATCATCCTAACACGATATCTAATTAAATACTATTTGTTCGTTTGTGTTCATTTAAGTTTGTTCAATTATGCTTGCAGCTTGCTTGTGTATGTTTACGTTTGCTTATCTATGTTTGTTTATGTTTGTGAGCTGTTCATTTAGATTTTAAACGAACAAATATAAATGAACCGGAACATGTTATTTTTTTAAACAAATGCACATGAGCACAAATATTTGTCTGATTAATCATTTTCGCTTGTGTTTATGTTCATATAAAAAAATGATGAACATGAACAAAAGTAACCATCTTTGATAACAAAAGTGACCGTCTTTAATAACAAAAGTGACAGTTATAAATGTTATGTTTTATTCGAGGTTGTATGAAATGACTTACGCCATGACGTGTATATTATATGGTAAAAACGCTTAAAACTAAATAGTTATGAAATTTTGTTTTCTAAAAGATGTGATATTAAAATAATAAAATGTTTGTAAACAAACTCTTAGACTTCTGATTTCGAAGTCGTTGGCTTTTTGTTGGTTTATTAAGCTATATTGACTTGGTAGAATGGGTTCACACATATAAGGACCCATCAACCACAAATTTAGCCAAGGTTACCTTTTCAATTTGAACATGTTTAAGAAGCTATTCGACTTTTATTAATTTACTATAAGGGAATTAGGGATTGAAGTATGGTTGACTTTTAAGCATAATTATTATAAATTTAATTTACTTTTAATCTTTTATATTCTTTTAAGGGCATCCGATCATCTTCATTCTCCGAGTATCGGAGATCACCCTTAAAAGGAAACCCATATAGCCGTATCCGCTATAGGTGAGAAAATCCCTTGGTCCAATCTGAACCCGATATATATTTTGTCACAAGTGAGACTTGAAACCAATAAATTTTATTTTTTTAAATTGAAGTCTTTGGATGTCTTACATCAGAGCTAGATATTTAGACTGTGTTAAAGAATACATGTATTTGTGGTCTTCCACCTTGAGCCAATGAGGTGTCTGTGCTGTCGCACTGGTACCGGCATTGATGTTTAATATTAAGTATATAATTATTATTGTACTCTCATATAAAGTTGACGTGAAGGGCTAGAGAAGCCCCCGGTAATATAGTATGTTAAAATGGATGGTGGCTTTGACTACATTAGTCAACTTAGTAAAAACCAATATTAACCACTTGTTTGGCCACTTCTAGAACACCAAACACTTTACAAGTTGAGGATCTTTGGTCACATTAAGTTGGCTAGTGTATAGTTTTGATTATGTACAAATATATATACATACATTGATGTCCACGTGTGATTCAATTTATTTTGAGCTAAAAAATATTTTAAATAAAAAGTAGTTAAGAACTTCCTTCCATCATCTCTAACTGAGTAAACTTAAAACTTTATTATTAATAAAGCTGGTATTTTAACCCCCCTGCGTTGGTCGGCGGGCCATGAAAGAATCAAGTAAAGTTGGGTCCTATTTAGTAACCACATATGAAGTTTATGTAGGTTACTTTAGTATTATTGGATTAACTTGTCGATCGAGAAAATAACATTATAGATTAAACAAGTTAGGTGATGCGGGAGTGCGAGCTCATTTAATCCTAAAAATTATTTGGGCTTTATAATAACAATGAGTTTATTATTTATTAACTTGGGCTTAAGTGGTATGTGAAGTGAGCTTAATTATTGGTTGGGCTCATGTGGTAATTGATTAAATAAATTGATTGGTATTTTCCTAGTGAGGAGATCTCAATCGCACGCATATTGAAGAAAAAAACACAGTTATTGGGTTCTCTGATTTTCATCAATAACAATAAAAATTCAATACCATGTGCAAAATTCTCTGTATTATCCGATAAATTATTAAGTGTAACCTAAAATAGGTCATTCTGATAGTGAACATGATTCAGAGAATAATCCAGGATGTAATTTCATCGTATGTTTGTTTAATTAGTTGATTTTGAATTATAGACTACACATAGTTTAACAGTTTACAAACTGTGCAACATTGACTATTCAAATTAAGAAACCACACACAACAAATTGATACAAAACCCAAGGGATTCTAAGCATCATTTATAATTAATTATATACACCAAAGTCCATCACAATGATTTAAAACAAAATTTTCAATATATATTAGTAATTAACAAACAATTCATATAACCTCATACATTCACAATACATATACAAATAAAGTTAGATCAGATCAAAATCATACATAGCAGAAATTAGATTAAACAGAGAGAAATTATATGTCTAGCTAATTACTTATTTAAGCTTTCGATTATTTTCAAACGTCAAACGGGTCAAGAAGATTTTTTTGTTTTTTAAAAATACTATGCGTCTTCTATATACAAATTAATAGCCAAATCAGCTAACCGGATATGTTTATCTTCTAACACAACGTTTATATGCGGCATAGATTTCAATAAGAGTATATGTATGATGCAAACAAAAACTCTCTAGTGTTGGGTTTAATTTTGATGGGTTCCCTGGATGGGTCATAACAGTTTTCACGTTAAAGTTTTGGTCAAGAGGCGGACCGAGTATTGTGGAAGTGTGCGTGTAATGCAAGCTTCACGTGGAGTTGTGGACCATATTAGTGTCACATATTTGTGTATTCTGACATCGAACCCATAGTCTTGTGCGATTGATGGTTTAAACAAAGAAACATATCGATTTTACTCTACTGATTGTTAAAGTTAGTTCTAGTTTACCCATCACGACTGTAACTGTAGAGAGATGCTTTTCAGCAATGAAGTACGTCAGATCTGATTTGTGTAATCGGATTGTTGATGAACATTTAAGTGATAGTTGCATTTGTTTTATTGAAAGAAATTTGCCTAGAAAAATTTTGATAGATGATGGATAGATTTCAAAAAATGAAACACGTGGATGGCAACTTTAATGAATTTCTTATTGACTTCTAATATAGATTGACATAATTTTTATTGTTTTTTTGCACTTTAATTTGAATTGTGTTATTTTATTATATGAGTCGATGTGAACCGCTTAACCTGATCGGATAGGAAAATCCAAACGTTAGTGATAGGAAATCGGTAGTCCATCCATCGTGAATTTTCAAATCGGAAGTAAAAAACCCTGACTACGCCACTGTTTGTTTTGCTACATTTATTTGTCACAACAATTTAGTTCAAATTTTATGGTTTGATATCAACAAGGAGCTACCTTGGTTACCAAATATATGTGACATCATAGACAGCTAGACTTCCGTAGTTTGTTGTTGCAAAGACAAAAGTGACCCGTTAGCTACATTTTTTAAACGAGCGGGTCTAGTGACTAGCGTTAAGATTGTAAACACAAAGCCGGCGCATTATGCAGGTTATAAAAACTTGGGATTTGATAATGTTATAGTTAACCTATATATATATATATATATATATATATATATATATATATATTTATTTCTTTTCATTTATGTTTTGAAAAGCGTTTAAATTATAGCTAGACACAACCCCGCACAACGCACAAGTTATGAAAACTTGTATTTATTCGTATCTGAATGTTACACACACTATGTATATTTGTATTTAACTAAAACTAATATCAATCAAAATTCATATCTACAGTAAATAGTAATAAATGAACATAATATACCCATACTATCATTTATATTCACAATAAAGTTATCAAATATCTTTGTTAGGGTGTAAATTTCATAAATAAGATATATACATATTCTTGAGTATGTTGCTTTGTGTGTGACCCTTTGAAACCGCATATCATTAGCAAGATCATTGCATGTTGTGCCTTGTGCATATCGTTCCAACATAGTTGACATACAAAAGCGCTTAAAGTTCCCATAACACACTATAACTATTAGCTAAGGATTTAGTCATTGAATATATGAATAGTACTATTAGATTTGACACCCATCTCAAGGTTAGTCGCGCTAACCATCGATCCTTATAGTTGAATGATTGCATATTATCCAACTCATTTCCCGTGGGGCAAAATACACTTGTCTTGGTTTGGTTATAGGCTCATGTATCACATATCTCGTATTCCTTGCTAGTCTGTGAATGATCACTCACTACTTGGTTTATTTAGCGTATGCATCAAAGTTTTCGAGCAAACAATTTTCGTATCTTGTCATTTAAACCTATGAACTCACCAACATTATGTTTTTTCACATACATTTTGTAGGAAATTAACTCAAGACGTGGCTTTTATATTTGGGCAAACATTGCATGACAGAATACCGTCTATTGGAGGATTTTCCTTTTATAACCTAATATATTTTGAGTCATAGTTGTAACATCTTAATACTATGTTTTAAACATTTTGGTTTGAAAACAACTTAATACTTTGATATCCGTTTAGTATTAATGTTTGCTTAAGCAATTGTTATGAACACCACGAACGCACAACTTACATTTCCGCCTTGGTCGGTGTGACATCACCGGCTATATTATAGCAACTTATTGACACATCATATACGTTTTATAGTTTTAAAAAATGCTAGGTTTTTTAATAGAACTCTTACGTGTAAATAATTTATTATGAAACAAGCCTAATAGATAAACAATAAGAGAAAATGATCTAGCAAATTTTTATCTAATGTTTAAGAGATTATATTACCTTATTATTTTTTTACTATTTAAAATTTCCAACAATTTTAACTAACTAAAACTTTTGAGATTTAAACACTATAACATAAAGATAAACATTCTTAAAAGTAAACATAGCCATTAAACCATGGTTTCATCACATAAGATCGGTAAAGAAAACAATATTAGGAAAATTTGTTTATTTGTTTAATTGTGCAAATTTGTCTTTATGATAAACATCTCTTAACCATTACGGTTGCGATGCAAACTAATATTAACTCTAATAATCGCTACACGAGAAGAAATGAAACATGTTTCCTTGTTTGCACCATAAGTCCATAACTCAAGCAAGATCGTCAATAACGTTCAAGTTAACAAATCTTTCAGCTTTTTTCTCTTCTTTATTTGTAAGTACAGCTTTATTTATGTGAAGTTTTAAATAATTTCATTAGGATTATATAGTATAACTATTAGTTAGTATGAAGTTATTTTTTATCTACATTATAAAAAGTTAGTGGCATTACATAAATACATTAAAAATAGTTAATAAAAGTTGTTAGATATAATTGTGATTTTCACATAATAATAATATTAATAATAATAAGTTTGTTTATTATATATATATATATATATATCACTTATTATCCGTAAGTCATAGAATCTAAATATAATAATAATAATAATAATAATAATAATAGAAAAATAAAGTTAAGTTGTTAAAATACAGGCTTTTACTTATTATGTGGAGTCAAAGTAAACTAAAAAGGTGATAAGATGTTAAAGTGGTAGTAGAATGGATTATTGTTAGTTGAGGTAGAATTGATTTGGGAAGGAAAGCTTAGGAATTTGGGGGTACGTGAAAAATGATTTGTGGGGGGGGGGGGGGGGGTTTGGAATGATAGTGAAGGACATTAATATTAAAGAACTGAGTGGGGTCTCTACCCAACCCCCAACCATCACCCGAGTCCGTCCGCCACTGATTTCGACAAAGTTCACATTAATTGAAAGTATAATAAAAGTATATATATTTTTTTTAACGATGAGAGTAATTTGACTATAAAGAGCAAGTATATATAATCCTAATTAAAACTTAAGCCATGAGAAGCATTTTATTTCAAAACAAATTTGCTGTTCAGTTGTGTTTCGTAGTGTTATTTGGATGCTGTTGTAATCTCACAAGTCCCCATAAGTGGCATCTAAGATCTTGTGTCACATCCCGACCAAAGACGACGGAACATGCCGGGATGCAACGTGATTGGACAAATACACAAGACACTATTAAAGTGACAATATTTAATCAACTCATTAATTTCATTCAATCACCAAAGTAACACATATTGTTCATACAAATAACATCAAAACATAAGAAATAGATATTGTTCATTCTTCTAATAACCTAGCGATATCAAAATAGAATGACGTCTTCAAACTCCAACTCAAGTAATAATCAAACCTGTAACATGCATAAAATAACATTTGTCAACACGTATGTTGGTGAGCAATTTCATAGTTTTGAGTATATATAATATGAGTGAAATCCACAAACGTATATGAGAGTATAAATAAAAGCATCAACCATGGTATATAAAACATATGTAAATGAGGATCCTTTCTAATCGGTAAGAATACCGACATACTTGGATAATGAGGCCCTATTCTACTAGCACAAGGCTAAGTAGTTAGGGGAACGTATGATCATACTTAATGAGGCTCAACAACAACATAAAAATAAACACTCGCGCACGTAAAGCATATGAGACATATAACACACAATAGAGCAAGTATTCTAGCATCATATACCCTAAAGTTTGTGGTTTGAGAAATGAGTATAATATAAATCATTTTTGTTTGAATAAGTATGCATGTTACCCCCAAAAGATAAAAGTGAAAAACGGGGGATGAAATGTACTCACGTTAACTAAGTAACTTGAAAGATTGATTCGTGAATAATCGGAGATCGAGTTTAACGAGCAAGACCTAGATTAAACGGGTCTTAAGTTAGTAGGTAGTCTTAGAAGGGTTTAAAATAAAATATGACAAGTAAAGTAAATAAATGAAGTTTATGGTTTAAAAATGTAAATACTTGGGAAATTAAAGACATGTTCTAAAAAGTAAGTTTACTCGAAACCGGGTCTTGGTATTTCATTCATAATTATTACTCAACCTATGTTAAGTAACTTATGTGGGTTATAATGCACTAATGCAAGACCCTTTGGGTATATGAACACCAAAACAAGGTTTTAATCGAGTGTTCGGATTTGTTAACTTGGGTCTAGATAATTAACTAAACTCAAAGTTAACTTTCCAAAATGTTTTGAGATAACTCAATAAAATCGAAAGACTTAACCAAGTATATAGTTCTATTATGAAGAACCTTAACGTCCGTTAAGTGTGTATTTGGTATCACCGGTCCAAGCTTGTTATAAGATCAAGTTGGACACCGACACACCAAGTAAGTTGATAAAATACTTAAAATTAGTTTAAAATACATTCTTGAAGAAAAGATGAGTTTCGATGGCCAAAAACACACTTGTGTGTCTTAGGCAAGTGAACTCGGTTTAGTTCGGTTTTGGTTCGGTCCTTGACTCGTAATGATACCGAGGATGGTTGCCACATACCCAAATACCATAGAACTATCAAAATGGTTTTAGAAGTTACAAGGTTCAAATCTTTCATAAACATGTTTATTTTACTATTTTAAACAAAACTAGTAAACAAAACTATTTAAAACAAAAGCTAGTAAACAAGAGTTCGGTCGTGGTTCGGTCTTGATTCAGGTCTAATCTCGGGATGAAACCGAGACTAGTGACTTCATAACCAATACCATGAAACTATTTAAACATGAATTAAAAGCTAAACTACTTACAATATGAACAAGACTAGGAAAGCATTAAAGGAAAATAGTATAAACAAGAACTACAAAGAGTTCTCCATGTAGCCTTGCCTTGTAGCATATCACCTCCCGAAGAAGATGAAAGCCGAAGGAAACAAGGGGTGCATATTATATATATGTTGTGCCACAAGATATGAATTAATAAGTAACAAACAAGAATTAAAGAAGGTTATTGCTTGATTATTAAGAACCTTAGAGGTTAGAGATATGAACTTTATTTGGGAGAGAAAGAAGATGAATGAGCAAAGAATAATGAAGAGGATGGGGTTGTTTATATAGGGAAGGAGTCAAACTTGTTTTCCTTGTTTTATATCAATACTTGCATGAGTTTTTTTTAAAAAAAAGTTTAAATAATACAATCTAGTAACAAATCCAAAAGGTAAGAGATGATTATGAAACATAAAAATCCAACATTTTATATTAGTGAAAGATTTGGTTTACAAATCGGGTCGTGTTTTGATACAAATACAAAAAAGATCGAAAATGACGAATGTTACATCTTGTTACAACATCGGACGAAGACCAATCAGAGCTAGTAACATCCACGCTATTCGAGCCAAAGAGTCGTTAGGCTCATTAGCCCCTGAAAACAAATGTGTAAAAGGATTTACAGGCTTAGGGACCTCTACCATACCTTCCAACATTTTAACAACGATGCTCATCACTGGCCTAGTCTCGGGCCTATACTGAACACAACAAAAAGCCTCCTTTAGCATCCTCTCCACAGCTTCATGATCCTTTTCTTCAATCTCACAATCTATCATCAAATCTTTCAATTGATCTTTTTCATACTTGCCCCAAGCCTATACCGGGAACCATTGTTGGCTATCACAAAGAGTGATGTCCATGCCCCTCCTCCTCTCGATGATCTCAAAACGTAGCATACCGAAACTATAAACATCACATTTGTGTGTGACTGGAAGAGGCATCCAGATCTCAGGAGCAGCATAGCCCGGGGTGCCTCGTCCCTTCGTTATGGTTATATGGGTGTTATCCCTATTGCAAAGTTTCGCCAAACCAAAATCAGCTACTTTAGCACAAAAATTTGAATCCAGGAGTATGTTTCCTGGTTTGATATCATAGTGAACTATTCTTTGTGCGCATTCTTCATGCAAGTACGTGATGCCTCTCGCCGTTCCCAGCGCAATCTCTTGAAGCTTCTCAAACCCTATCATAGCCCCTTTATCCCCTTTAAACAAATGATTATCCAACGAACCGTTAACCATGAACTCGTATACAAGAGCTATTAAAATTGATTCAAAGCAAAACCCATAAAGCCTAACAAGATTAAAGTGATGGGTCCTTCCCATAGTGCTCTCTTCTGCCATGAATTGCTCCTCAAGTTGCTGATAATTTGACGTCTCATTTAGTACTTTAACTGCCACAGGCTTGTTGTTGTTGATGATCCCCTTGAAAACTATCCCGAACTCGCCTAAGCCCAATCCGATGTCGAAGTTATCTGTGGCTATTCTTAGTTGTTCAGAGGTGAACCGGATGGGCTTTTCCCTTTCCATGTCATCAAGGAACCGGGCCATGGCGATGGTTATGAATCGAGAGTCCTGATTCTTTTTGGCCTCCAGGGTAACTGCTATATTTTTATAAATTACCCAACAAACTGCAAATTAAGAAAACCACCAATAATAATATATATGTTGAATTCACTTAACATTGAATTGAACTATAATACAAGGAGTATGTAGCTTCTAGATTTATTTTATTGGATGGTTTATTAAATATTAAAGGGTCATGCTATGCATACACCAGCCCCCTGGTGTGGGAATAAGGCTATACGACTCGTATAGGGCCTATACGCGTTGTATAACCCTAACTTATTGACTTGCGTACGAACGTGTCAGTGTGGCAGTTTATTGCGGTCTATACTAGCCATATAGACCCTATACGAGCCGTATAGATTTTCCAGCTCGTATAGCCTACGTAACTCGTCTGACCTATACGACTCGTATAGGGTCTATACGACTCGTATACACAACATGTCAACATTTACTTTGACCAGAGATTTTTAATTACTTTTCTGGTCTATACGACTCGTATAGGTGGTATACGACCCGTATAGAACAGGTATAAGATTTTCTTTCTCAAACCATGTAAGATTTGTGTGTTGCTTTGTAAGATAATACCAACATCGACACCAACAAATGAAACTAAAAAGTCGTTACCCCGAAACACTCATGTTGTACGTAGGTTGTTATGTATATTTTTATTTTGTAACCAACTCGGGTGTTATTTTTAATATTTTGTAGTTTTAAAATTGATAAAAAAAACTATACGAGTCAAATAGACCCTATACGAGTCATATAACCCTATACGAGCCGTATAGGGGCTGTACGATACAAAAGAATAAAACCCTTAATTACTTTTCTGCTTGAAAATGACTTGACTATACACCTATACGAGCCATATAGAGCCTATACGACTCGTATAGGCTACCCTGGTGTGTGAATAACCTACATGGTGTATGTATAACCCAAGCCATATCAAAACTTACTGAATACAAATTCCGTAACACCGATGGTAATTCCAGTAATGAGGCCTTGAGAGGGAGATGAATCAGATGATTCCGTACCAAAAGAAGGAGGAGAATCAGAAGAAGACATAACGTAAAGAACTTTACACCATGCAAAAGAGAATACGTGTCATTTTAATTTATCACATCAATTTTAGTGAATTTATTGATAATCGGAGACTATGCCTTGCCAAGTGACCAAGACCCATACATATTTTTTCTAATTTTTTGACAAAGTCACATGTAGGTCCCATCTATAACGCGTATGCTTGTTTACTTGTTTTAAATGACAACAAAACTTTTAGCCTCATGAATATGGAAACACGTGTTTCCTATCATACCAACCACAATGTGTAGTCTAAATGGCTCGTTATTGGATATTTTACGTCATGTAATGTCTCCGTTAGTAACGAAGAATTTGACAAAAAATGGTGTAGTCGACAAAATAACACAAATCTCCTACAATAATTACATATAAACGCGAGACGAACTCGCGTTTTGTACACAACGCTTGTGCCAAAATGCCTATGAAAAAGGCGGGTGGGGGGGGGGGGGGTATCCCCGACGTTTTGTGGCCAAACGCCACAACTTTGCATGACTACGGATGGTCTAAGATTGAATTGGATATAAAAGAGAACATCCGCACAACAGTGGCCTCAAGCAGCGGCTGTTTGGGGAACAACAGCGGGTGCGACCGTTGGGGCAGTTCAGAGCGGGTCAAGCATGGTTGAATCTTCTTAAGTTCCAGGGGCTCCCCCCCTTTTTTTGCATAGTATTGTAAATTTACATATTTTCATCCGAAAATTTGAGTCCGGCTCCCTCGATTGGTTTATGAAATTTTATATATATATTTTTGTTTGGGCCCCCGACATTTCTATTCAAGCTTCAACACTAAGTTCGAGAACACGGTCTTAAAACATGACATAGATACTAAAAAACTTAGGGCACGTTCGTTTCACGGAATGAAATGGAATTGAAATTGAAATTTGCATATGATTTGGAATTTGAAGGAATTGGATTTAGAATCTGAACATTCCAATAGAATTGGAATGGGGGGGGGGGGGGGAACTGAAATTCAAATACATTCTTAATGTGTTCGTTTGACAAATAAATAAAAATCAAGGAGTTTTTTTTAACAATGATAACGACGAAAACATTTAAGTTTTTTTTATTTTTTGTTTTTTATTTATATTTTGCGTTATGATTTTTTATTGTGATTTTTTTTTATTTTTTTATGTGTTTTCTATTAAGATCAAAAACCCCTCAAAAAAATATTAAAAAATACTAATAAAAAATTCGTAACTCAAATATAAATTCAAAACAAAAGAAGTAACAAAACTAAAATGTTTTATTCGTTGTCCTCATTAAAAAAAATAAAAAAATAAAAAAATAAAAAAACTCGAGATAAGATTCCAATGAATTTCTTTGAATTCCTCCACATTTTGGAAGGATTTGAAATCCTTGTATTTAAAGGAATTTGAAGGAATTGAATTCCAATTCTAATTCTTTTAACTGAACACACCAAAATGGAATTAAGATTCCAATTCCAACGATAGAAATCAAGGAGGGTTTATTTTAACAATGATAACGGCGAAAACATTTTAGTTTTTTTAGTTTTTTTGTTTTTTATTTATATTTTTTGTTATGATTTTTTTATTATTATTATTTTTAATTTTTTTATGGGTTTTCTATTAAGATCAAAAACCCCTCACAAAAATATTCAAAAATACTAATAAAAAATTCATAACTCAAAATATAAATTCAAGACAAAAAAAGAAAAAAAAAACTAAAATGTTTTATTCGTTGTCCTCGTTAAAAAAAATATAAAAAAAACTTTAGATAAGATTCCAATGAATTTCCTTGAATTCTTCCACATCTTGGAAGGATTTGAAATCCTTGTTTTTAAAGGAACTTGAAGGAATTGAATTCCAATTCCAATTCCAATTCCAATTCTTTGAACCGAACACACAAAAATGGAATTAAAATTCCAATTCCAACGAAACGAACACACCATGTCATGGGATTTTAATTCCAATTCATTTGAATTCCCACGAATTCTGTAAAATGAACACACCTTTTGAACATTGATACACACATCTTACAATATAGAAAACTTGTTTAGGTTAGGCCGTAGGCAGACCCCAACCCGGAGCCTCTGAACTTGCGTGGGTTCATGAACTCACTCGTAGTCTTGGTTTTTTTACTGTTGTAAAACGGTGTTATTATCGTTTATTATTTTTTTCTTCAAAATTTTATACCTCTTTTTTATATATAAATACCTATTTAAACTTTACAATAAAATACACCACTTTTTTTCTACCTTTCTCTCCCACTTTCGTCGTTACATCATGTACCGATGCCCAAGGAGTGTAACATCCATTATACAGGTGCATGTTTAAAAGGAAATCACAAAAAAATGAGAAACTGAGAACCATATTTTTTGCATGTAAAAAATAATAATAAAAAGTCATTTTTTACATGTAAAAAAGTCATAATAAAATAACATCATACTTTTGAAAATAAATAACATAATTTCTTTTACTTAATGTGTGTTACTATTTGGTTAAGTTAAATAAAAGTAGTAGAGTGTAGACTTGGACAATAAAAGATGGAATAAGAGATGGTAATGAGCATTAGATCCATGGGCTTAAATTATATAAACACCCTTAAACCTCCCTAAAATCCTAAAACTCTCATTTCATCCATCCAGCCTCCATAACACACTCAAAAACACACACAAACACTCATATTCCATTTTGGCTGAGATCCGAATCCGAACCAAGAAGGGTTTGTATTAGATCTTCGTCATATAAGCAAGAAACACGCCTAGATTCACGTGTTGAATCAAACCCGAAGCTAGAAGTGAACAAAAAAGGTACGTTTTAGGTTAAAGGTTAAGTTTTTTAGATTGGTTTGCCCTAGGATTTAATATTAAGGAAAATCGGGCCTTATTATGTAAGAAAAATACAAACTTGAACGTAAACAAGATGTTTGGAATGAAACGGGACGAACGAGTGACGTTTGGACCGTGTTAGAATGAGTAAATGAAGTCGTTATGGCCTGTAACACGTTTTATTCTTTTAAACTGGCATAATGGGATGTCAGGATGTGATTTGAAAGAAAAGATACGAAGAACCATGTTTGAATCGAGTTCTGGAGAAACTCGATTCATTTAAAGATAAAACGAATCGAAACGAATGGAAACTAATCAAATAAAATAGGAACAAATTGAATCGAATGAAACGAACTTGATTCGATTGGTTTTTCAGAGTCGATTTGATTGGTTTTTCAGAGTCGATTCAACTGGAATTTAAACTCGATTCGATTGGTTTAGACTTGACCCACAATCATGGAAAGTCAGTTTTCTGATGGATTAATAGTAAAGGACTATTAATGGAAAGTCAGTTTAACCCTAGTGTGGGGCTCTGCCCCTTGGACCCTGCCAGGGTTGCCGTCCCTAGAATGGCGATGCCAAGGGCACTGCCCCCGGACTCCCGTGAGCTAGGGGTTTCACTAACATAGAAGTATGATATAGTAGAGGTAGTTAGTTGATACATATAACTATTACACAGTTAGCCGTGCACATCAGAGAAAAGATGTGACCATAAACTCGAATAGAAACAAGACATAGATGAGTTTATAGCCCCATTTTCTTGTTATGTTTTCGGGGCTGTTTGCATACTCGATTTGATTAGTTGATACACTTACGTTAAGTGGTAAGTGTATGATATGTGAATGTTTGACGAATGATATAGAAAAAGTTAAGAGTATGTATGAATGTATATAAATACAAAAGTAATGAAATGAATGTACGATTGTATGGTTGTATGGAAAGAATGGCACCGGACCCTAACAATATCCGAGGATGAAGGGCACCGAACCCTAATAATATCCGAGAATGGCGGGCACCAGACCCTAATAATATCCGAGAATGAAGGGCACCGGACCTTAATAATATCAGAGGTATGTAGTTAGAAATGCTCTTTATAACGTAAGGATAGTTATGCATGTACTACGTACGTTATAGCAAGAAAATATGAAAGAGTGAACGTATGTGTGTATGGAAGAATGATAAACAGATTTAAGTTTGTAATATGTGCCTTCGGGTATGTATATATGTGTGTGTGTAAAGTATGTTGCCTGATTAACTTGAACTCACTCACGTCACACCCCAACCTACGGCGGAAATGCCGGGGCGCGAACTGATTGTCACAGCTCTCAAGGTTACTATCATGCAAAATATTTAAATGACAATATCTATTAATTGAATTCAATTATCAAATAAATCAAATACAAACAAGTACATAATTCATATAATAATACAAATTTTATATTTCTTGATTAAAATATTCTTCTAGCTTAATTCTTCACTAAGTCTTCACCAACCTGCATATGCGTATAAAACAAAGTTTTGTCAACAACACATGTTGAGTGAGCAACACACCAGTTTAGTTGTAAATATAGTATATATAACAAAAATATGTAGCTACAACAAGTCATATGAGAATAACAAAATAACCAAATGAGCAAGTATAAAGTATAACTAAGATGTCGAGAAGCACGAGGCTATAACGACTGGCGTATGATCATACTAGACTGAGATTATGTTGGACCTCTCCGAATGCGAAAGCATACAAAGCAAATAAACACATAAACAAGTATGGTATAAGTTGTTAACACATAAGACAAAGTTGCAGTTTTAAGTATAAGTATATAATGAGAAATATATTTACGCATATGTCCCCAAAACATTGAAAGCGGTAAAATATGGGAATGTGGTACTCACCTTAACAGACGAGCAAAAGTGATATAGAATGTTAAGAATGACGATTCGCGGATAACACACGTTGACGATAGAGCCTATAACGGAAAAGGGAAACACATATACACTAAGTAAAGTATAAGATTGATTATGAAGACTCGATAACCATTATTAGATTAATGATTAATTTTATAATAATATAAAGAGTTATGATTTAAAATAATTAGTTTGATTATAAAGACATATCTTGAAAATATTATTTTTAGTTATATATATATACGCTTACATATACGTGTATACAAGAGCGAAAAACGTGAGTTAAACGAGTATTATAAAGTCGGTTTTCACTAAAACAATTTTAATTAGTTATTATTATTATTAATATAATTATTAATTTATTTAAATGAAAAATATAACAATTATAACCAAAAAACATAGGGGCAGGGGATCGAACCCCGACCTGCCCCTAAGGTTCACGTGATATAACCAGCTGGACTATCTAGCAACATGCAACAAGAACTCGGTTCCAATACTCATATACAAACAGAAACTGATCAAGAACCCTAGCTTTTGATTTGATCAATCTGTATAAAATTAACCAACACAACGTTAGGGCTTTTGATCTGCTCATTAACGCAATTCAAACAATATGATCAATTACCTCTAAGGATGATCGGAAGAGGGGTAACTGACGCTACAGTGACCGGCTGCGAGGAACAGTGATGAACGGACAACCAAATGCTTATGAGAATCCAATTGATTAAAGGGGTTTTGATTGCGATGATTAGGTGATGCAAACTGCAGGTTTAATTGATTTTATGACATCGTTTATACGTATATTAATCTATGGTTAGGGTCGGCTAAAATATAATACGAGAAACGGATCAATAAAGATCGATATAACTAAATTAGGGTGTCGGTTTCACCGAAAATGGTAAGAACAATAAGACTCTTGATTCAATTTCCAAAAATCCAACGAGAATTGCGGTGCAAGCCAAGATCTTGTGTAAATGGTATGTAAATCGGGTTTCGGGTTTGGGTTAACGGGTTTAAACTTGGATAACCAGATTTTTGATGGGTTATATCGTGAAATTTGCACATCCAGTCCCTGAAGAATGCAGATGGATACAAAATTGGGCAAAAGTTTTAAATTGGGTTATAAATGCAATAATGTGGAAGTTAAAATTTTTTTTAATAACATATTAATAATTAATTAACTTGATAAATGCGTACAATTTTTCCGAACATCGTAATGGGTTGGGTTTCTAATACAGTTTTGGATTTCAAAAAGTCCGAGTTGTTACAACTCAGCGTAGCTGACTTTTAGTACACACGCGGGTGGTTAGGCTAGGGCAGCTAGCTTAAATGAAGACACATGGCATTGGACTGAAGAGGCTGGCATTTTGAGAAGAATGTTATGTTGTTTTGAAATGACTTTTTATATTATGTTTAAGACAAGAGTTTGTTTGTTACGCAAAGATTTGAATGGTTATGTAATGCATGGTTGAATTTAATGTTTCCGCGAAAGTTTTAATTCACTCTGATAACTAGAACTGTGTTTATGAGTAAATCCAACGTTAAAGTAGACACCGGGACCGGGGCCTTACAAATATTTTAAATAAGTTAAAAAAGGTAATCACTCTTCTTCGAAAGGTACTTTCTCCTTACCAATCGAGATACTGGCTAGCCGGGGCTTATAGATGCCAAACCTTCTTCGTGATAGAAGCGTCTGTCCATTCGATACTTTGAATCAGACACTCTGGATAGTATAGGAAGAGAGGTGTATTACTCTTTTGAAACTCCTGGTGAAAGACCATCATCAAGGGGAGCCTGAGAAGGTGAAACCGGCTGATGGAAGGCAATGGAATAGGTGTTGAAAGCTGACAATATAAAGGAGGAGTACCAATGGATAGAGCAATTGTCATTGCTTATGGAACCGAACCTGGGTGATTTATCCATGACCATGATGAAGCTTGGGTGAAACTAAGTGGTGGTCTAATACGTTTTACAAAATTAAAATATTTTATTGGAATGTCTTCTACATGTATTTGTAAGCAAAAACTCCAAAAAAAATTATGCTAAAACTATTTTTTTACATATGAAGTCGAGTTTTATATTATTTTTTTACATGTTGTAACATATCTAAATTTTCAGGTCAAAGATGTAAATTTCAGAAGTCAAGGGACTTAAAATGAAAATTCTGAATTTCAAAACATATCTCGCTACGCGATGGATCAGGTTTCCACCCATCGCGATATGCAATGGGTATCTCACCATATCCCAAAAATGGCAGTGTCAAGCTACGCGAACGCCTAAACTTAAGGGTCATCGCGTATGGGTTAAGCAACCGTGACACGTGTCCAACCACGTGGCAGGTCTACATGACGATACATCAAGCCTAGTAGGCGGCGTCGCGCTACCCGACGACCCACCCAAGCTTCGCGACGGAATATGATATTCAATGGCGACTAATAAGTCCATCGCGATACGCGATCGGACTTGAAATTTCTTCTATAAATAGGAAGGTCAGATCTGCTTCTAGGCATCCCAAATCACACACACTTAACCTCGAATCACGTGCCACTACCCGACGTTCCAACGTGTTCGTTATGCTCGAAGTACGTGCAAGGAATAGAAGTTCTGTTGATTTATTCTTTCCAAATACACGACGATAAGTAGGAGTGTTGCCCGCGTAAAGCCTAGGCATTTCTGAAAGTATCCATAAAAGGTAGAGATTCTGCCAGATTATTTTATTATATATGGCTTAGACCCTAATCGGTGGTATATCCCATACCTTGATCAGACATAAGTTAAAATATAGTTTTTATAAGACAAGGGTATAATTAAAATATTATTATTATTATTAATATAAAATTTTTATAATGTTTCTTAAGAAAGAAACCCGGTAAATACGTTTCTTCATGAAGAAGAAACGTAGCATATGGCAATTGGTGGTGTATCATTATTCCACTAATGTGCAGCCCGTGAACACTGTTGAAGTGAATATGGTGTTATTTGTGGATGAAAGAGGGTTTGTTATGAGTATGGTGGATGTTGATTAGATAGAAGAGGGAGAGTTTGTTGACCATTCGTTAACGAAAGAACAAATCGATTTGTTTCTTAATTTAAACAAAGAGGTGGTGGATGAGTTGGAGAAATAAGATGATGTGGAGATTAAGTATAGTGAAGAAGTGTGATTTGATAAGAGTTTTCCATCCGAGAATACTACTTTTAATTATGATGATGTTGAGATGGAGGATGTGACAGCTGAGGAATACCCGGATTTGTACCCTCATTCTATTTTTGATGAAAGGATTCCATTCTTTACAATCAAACACTTTGAAGCAGCTGAAGAATGTCTAAAGAAAGAAAATGAGAAATAAAAGGGCAAACCTAAAGTGTCGGAAACCGAGTCACAAGCTTCGGATGGTATGTTAACACATAATATGTCAAAGATGAACAAGATGATCAAGGCCCTGAGATACGTTGATCGAGAAGATTATGTGCAGTCTAAGGCCCGAGAGTCGGCATATCAGATGAAGAAGTTTGTTACGGTCAAGACGGTCTAAGGTAATATTATCTCATTGACGTAGAACCGGATCTTAAAGTATGCATTGTGAAGTGGGAGCTTGGTATTCAGTATTTCAAACACAATAGTGATGTGCTTTCATTGCCGAGGTGGGACGTTCGTACATTAGCAAATAGACCATTTATGAATCGAGGTGGAAATCAGTTGGATGGATGGTTCTATCATCACTTATTTCAAGTTCTTCAAACTGTAGGTGCCGACACGGAAGTATATAGATGAGATTAATCCGCGTACTGGATGGAGAAAGTTGGTACTTAATGTAAAGCCGCCGCACACATTAAAGAAAGCCCCTGTAAAGACGTTTCCACAAAGTCTTTATAAGAGATTTAATCGTTGGTATTACGATGACAAGACCGGCGAGACTATAATCGTATTGGGTATAGGTTTGAAGACGGAGTTTGTTAGAATTATTGATCCTATGTGGCTAGTCAACCTGTCTGAATCTGACAACGAAGTGCTATACAAAAATTTGATCAGATGGTCGAACGTGAAAGATAATGAGCTAGCTATGCAATTCCAAAGGGTTGTTCGTGTTTATCATGTGTTTGTAATTAATAGTTGTGCGGATTGGGATACTAGCAGGTTCAAGTTTTGAAGATACAAAGAGTTCGAGACAAGTGGGAGTTTGTTAGTACATCGTTTTGCGTCTCGATCTTTGTTTAACGTATTTTGGTATTAGCATAATGTATAGGGGTATTTTGGTAAATAAAGTAAAGATACATTTGCTAATGTAAAGATATATTAATTAGAGTAGCTAATAACGAATGTGTGCGCGTGTCATTCATCCTCATTTGTTAGGGGATGTTAACGAATTTGCTTAATGTACTGATAGCGAATGAGAGGTTCATTCGTTAGGTATGTCTAACGAATGACCTCATCGTCTATATATGTTAAACCTTAGACAAGTGAATCAAGAACACCAAACACGATTTTGCATAAAACGTTTATGCGACTCTTTTCATTAATAAGAAACTAGAACAAAATACTTTCTACTCTTTCTCTACTTTTCTCTACTAGAACAAAAGAAAACTAATGATGGGTTTATATAACATCCGATACCATACTCCTACTCAAACTAGGAAACATAAACATACTAGACTTCTAATTTATTTAATAATAAATAAAAGATAACTATGACACCAAGTTATTCAACTTGGTCCCTGAACTTTGGATCTCCACCGAACCGCCCCTTGAGATCTTCCGTACCACCCTTGTACTTTTCATATTATCCATTCGGGTCCTTCAAGTTGGTGTTGCTCCAAGTTTTACACTCCCTCTCAATACCAACTTCCATTGTTCCTCCAAGATCCTTCACACCTTGTAACGCTCTCACTTCCTTGAGCTTGATTCTTGGATTCGACTTTATAACACTACCTGCGGGATTCTTTTTCCCGTTGAAAAATAAGCTAGTTTCGAGATTACCACTATTTAGAACTGCATCACCCGTTTTTAGATGGGAAACAACTTTTGCTTTCTCAACTCCATGATCAATTATCATGGTACTCAAATCAATTCTTCCATCCCCACTCAATGCATGCTCCCTCTCGAACTTAACTCCTTCATTCGTTCGTTCATTCGGATCACCCGAACTTTGCATGAACCTCATGCAAACTCCAACATCAACTTTGTTGGTTTGTTGATCTTCAACCTTTTCTATTCCACCATGACAACCCGTAACATGAGACAAAACTACCTCCTCGTGCACTTCATTCAACACGGTTTCTTTCTCGTCTTGTTCGGTTAATGTCACGTTTACGTCTTGATCAACCATACATTTTTCTTCAACTACAATTTCCACATCATCTAAATTCAACATAATAATAGATGATTCCAAGGTTACCTTTAACTGATTCGACTCTGGCACTTCCTTCGGACTTGTCCACCAACATGAGCCTTCTTCAAACCATTCATCTACAAGGTTCGGTTTGAATTCGGTGTCAACTACGTATTTTCCTTGAACCTCGGCCATATTAGCCTCCACATCCCACGGTTCTTCTTCTTTAACCACAACTGCATTACCTTCCTCCTTAGACTCTCGACAGTACCTTGTCATATGCCCTTTTTGTCGACAGTTATGGCACCTAAACGGAAATTTCTTTGGTTGGTACCTTGATTCCTTGTCTCGGTTCTCTTCATCCGATGAATCTTCTTCACAGTTTTCAACCCGACCCTTCCGGATCCATTCTCTCTTCTTGGGTCGGTCACGTTTCTCGTTCTCCATATATTTACTCTTACCTTTCTCGCCATAACGGTTATGATTTTTACTAAGCCGATGCTTCTCCTTCCTTCTGACATACAAGGCTTCGCTCTCGGATTTAATCGACACACCGGCTAACTGTTTTTCCAAGGCTTCTTGTCCAGCAAGAATATTCTCGAACTCGGATATACTTGGTTGGGTCGCCCACCCTTGAATAGCGGTAACGAAACTACGATACTCCGGCCTTAAACCATGGATGAGTATCCTCTTCATACGAGCATCACTAACCCGAGACTGTGGTTTGAGTTCTCCAATCTCGCGACATAAATTCTTAACTTTACGAAAATATTGTGAAATTGGAATATCACCCTGGGAAATCGTCATTAACTCACATTCGATTAGTTGCAATCGAGCATCGTTCTTCTTCGTGAATAAGGTCTCCATCGTATCCCACGCTTGCTTTGGGTATTCGAGATCTTAAATGTGATCAAGAACATCATCATCCACCGTTATCTTGAGAATAAACATTGTCTGACCCGCTTTCACCTGCCACTTTCTGATACTACCGTTAATATCGTTCGCGGGTTGTCTCGTCTCGGTACCGTTCGTTACCTGCCAAAGATCTTGACCTTGAAGATACGACTTGATGCACGTCGACCACTGTTTATAGTTACTCAGTTTCAACTTCTTAATTCCTCCTACCATCTGTAACTCTGCCATTCGTTTCAAATTTCTTTAATCTAGGATTAGCACTTGTTTCTGATCGAAATTGTGTCAAAACAATGCTAAGGAGTAAAAGTGCTTATGACTTCTGTTAATCAATGAACACAAAAGAAACTGTTTCCGGCTGTGATATATATCACGAACACACAGTTCACACAATTGCAAAGTTGACTTTTGTGAATAAATCTCAATTGCAAATAAAAGGAGTGCGGCAGGGGTTATCCGTAAAAACAAATAATTGAAATTTGTGTAAATAATATAATACCAATTATAAAGCAACAAAATTGCTTCACACCTTTGATTTTATTTTCTCCCGTGACCTGCTTGCCAAGTCTAATTCCACCGACTTCAATTGATCACCCAGATCTCACGACAATTGTTTGACTCCCTTGCCGTCACGTATGGTTGCGACTTTACGTTTCCGTAAATCAATGAGAACCACGGAACTTTCTTCGTAGCAATCTTTAACCGTTATCGCTTGCAATCAGTTTCTTGGCCTCTTATGCCTTTGATTGGAACTACCACCGCAACCAAGACTTGCCGCCGATCGTAAACACGAGCCTGGATCGTTAGGCTCTGATACCACTTGTTAAACCTCAGACAAGTGAATCAAGAACACCCAACACGGTTTTGCATAAAATGTTTATGCGACTCTTTTCATTAATAAGAAACTAGAACAAAATACTTTCTACTCTTTCTCTACTTTTCTCTACTAGAACAAAAGAAGACTAATGATGAGTTTATATAACACCCAATACCATACTCCTACTCAAACTAGGAAACATAAACATACTAGACTTCTAATTTATTTAATAATAAATAAAAGATAACTATGACACCAAGTTATTCAACTTGGTCCCTGAACTTTGGATCTCCACCGAACCGCCCCTTGAGATCTTCCGTACCACCCTTGTACTTTTCATATTATCCATTCGGGTCTTTCAAGTTGGTGTTGCTCCAAGTTTTACATATATACCCTGTAATTCTTATTCTAAATTAACAGTTCTTATTTTATCACAATTCCTCTCGTTACTCTGCCCAAATTTTCTCTCAACACACACAGTTATACATACTAAAGTACTTCAACCTAAACATATTCATATCAAAGATTAGATCTAAAGTATAATGAATCATAATTAGTCTGATCACGCATCTCATCTTTCAGTGGAACATCATTTTGTAAAACAACTTATGGGACTTGTTTTTGAAATATTGCTTTTTCCTCAAGTTCATCAACACAATTGTAGGGGTAATTAGAGTATAATTCTAAGATTTCTTAGTGTGATTATATCCAATGTCAAATTTTACATTGCTGTTGGATTGCTTTCTCTACAACATTTGAAATCATTTACTGGATTCAATCCATTTTTCACAGTTTACTTGGGTTTGTTCTAATGTTTTGTGCACTCATTGTACTTTTTCAACCAATTTATAGTATAACATTTTTATCTGACAAGAAATGTTTCAATTTCAAATTTTTCTTTTTCTTGCTAAACCAATTTAACTTTTAAGTCATCTTTGGATTTAAAAATTGTTGATTCAAGTTAAACAATTTGCTTTATCAGTTTTATGTTTGCAAATGAAATGATGCAGTTATTAGAACATAAATTTCGACAAATATCAGGTGTTACCTCATCAGTAGCAGTTTGGAGTGCTTTTTCATCAGCAGTTTGTGTATCTAGCTAAAGCATCACTTGTCATCAGCATTTGGATGATTTAATTGTTGAAATCAATCTTCATCTCCTTTTCTTCACTTGATCCCACATCAATAACCACAAGAGCCAGATCTTTTGTACTCTTCTCTTCAAGCAGACTACTCCATTTAACAAATTCTTGTGTGAAGAAACTTGTTTTAGTGTTGTCATGACTAGAAGAAGATCATCCAGGTGTGGTAACCGTGGCAGACTGAACTTGTGTGTTGATGGGTGGAATAAAAAGAGGTTGAACAAATTTCATCTGCTGCATTGGTTGAGGTATAGATGCATACTGATGCTGATACTGAGGACCAATATTAGGCATTGTTGATGTTTGAGCAAAATTAGTTGTGGAATGGTTATTGAAGGATTCTTGTTATGAATGAGGATGGAGAGGTGAACTTGGATAGGTTATTAAAGCATGAACATGATTAGGACTTGGTAGTATCTGAGTTCTGCATTACCCTGCAAAGTGTCCTTTTATGCCACATTTGTGACATGTCATTTTAGCCTTTACATAACCCAATTTTGTCCTATTATTGATTCCAGGGAATTCCCTTCCTATCCTTTTGTAAAATTTGTTTGTCTTGTCTGTCAATAATGCCAAGGAGTTCAGAATCTCCATTTCCTCCAGATCGATTGGATCTATATGTTGCAAATATTCCATAATAAATGATAGATTGTCAGACACATGTGGAGAATTCTCTTGAATAACAAACAATTGATTTTCAACTATTGAACCAATACCAGTTGTTGTATCTTTATGGTAGTCATAACCTTGGTCAACAGTTTGGACACATTTAGTCTCTTGACATATAAGTTTTGATCCGATGGTAAAATCATCAACTGATTTACTAGTGAATATCAGCTTCATTTTTTGACTTATCTCTCTCTCAAAGGTAAGTAACATACCATGGAGAACAGTCAGACTCAGATCTTGAAAATTTGTTAGAGTTCTTAGTATGATAGCATGAATGTCCCAATTTTCTGGAAGTAACCTCAAAAATCGGTTGTTAAAAGTAGAGTTAGTGAAAATAACATCAACCATTGGTAATTCACTTATTAGTGTTTTGAATCGTTCATATTGTGGAGTTAAACTCTCTCTTCTTAAAGGACAAAATGCTTCATACTGTTGCCTGAAAATTTCACGAGTTTTCTTATGAACTTGTGGGGTTCCACCATATTGTTCATTCAGTGCATCCCAAAAAGCCTTAACAGACTTGTGATGAATTAATCCATTGTAAATTTCATCTGGAATTGCCATGACAAGCGTTGCATGAGCTCTGGCGTCCACTTCAAATTTCTGCAGATCCTGATCAGAATAATCCTTAGGATCTTTCTTAATCGTTTTGTTTCCATACAATGGATCAACAGTTTCAGGGGAATGAGGCCTATGAACTACAGATCTCTAACAACCAGTTTTTTGGTTGCATAGATGGTGAAGCATACATTGTGCCCAAATGTTGTATTGACCTTGAACCAACATGGGTGATTTGGAGGTTTAACAAGTATTGTAAGGATCTTGTATAATCGACATGATTCTCAATTCAATTGGTTTTTCACTAACAACATAGTGTTAAATAAATTTTTGATCCTTTTAAAATCCACAACTATAAATATCAAATTGAGCTTAAATCAATGTTTCTGAATTGATTGTTAGATCAATTTCAGAGATATTGTGCTCTTATACCATTAGTTAGGATTCCGGATCTCAATCTAAGCTAATGAATATAACTCGCAATCAATGAAACACTAAATAGCTGATCTTATTCTTTGTATGAATTGGTATCACTTTAAATCATATTTGACTACAATTCAATTAGTATATGAAATAAACAAGCTATGCAGTGAAATTAATTTGAGCTAATTAACAGGTTTCATATGGAAGAACAATTATGTATTAGCTATAATCGAATGATTACAATCTATTGCTCTCCCTCAACCTTAGTTCATCATTCACTATGATTTTCTAGTACAATAGTACTTTCATCATGTGAGTATTTAAATGTGTGAACAGTTTTAATGAAGAAGCGACTCTCTTCTTCATTATATACATGTGTTAAACTATTGATGAGAAATAGGTGAAGGCGGCATTTAACAAAACGATTACAACTACTGATGAACAAGTTATAAACAACTGACTAAAGAGAATCCTATGCTAACTACTAATTGATGCAACTTTGGAAGCGATCAATGGCTTGAGAGACTCATGATTAACAAAGACCATAAAACGAACCAAAGGTTCAAAGAACAACGTTTTCTTCAATTAAAATTCAAAAGCGATAAACACATAGGCATATAATCATAGAACACCAAATCGAGCAATTATTTACGTAAAGTATACGATAACGTTTGTGGTTTTAAGATTCAAGTATAAAACATTTAGTTGAATAAGTATGAAATGTCACCCCAAAACAAAAGATGAAAAACAGGGTATGAAAGTACTCACATTCAAGTAAGAAAACTTGATCGGAAAAGACGGGAAAACGGTAGGTCGAAGTTTAACGAGCAAGGCCTAAATAAAAGTAAAAGCCTTGAATTAGAATGGTTGTTTTAGGAAACTTTTAAAATAAAAGATAAGAAATGTAAACAATTAAAGTTTAAGGTTTAAAATGTAATTATTTAAGAATTTATAATAATAACCCATTAAAAATGTAAGTTTGCTCAAAACCGGGTTAAAGTATATAACCTTAATATTTACTTAACCAATGTTAAGTAATAAAGTGGGAAAAATGAAAAATGCAAGTTCCTTTGGGATAAAGATACTAAAACGGGTCTTTAACGAGTGTTCGGGTTGTTGGTTCGGGTCTTGATAATTGGTCAAACCCAAAGTCAACTTTCCAAGATATTAAATGTTATGAGATAACTTCAAAAAAACTTATTAAGACTTAACCAAGTATGTAGTTATGTTGTTTTAGAACTAACAACGCACGTTAAGCGAGTATTCGGTTTTGTCGGTCCAAATTATGTTATGAGATCAAGTTGGATTCAACAATTCCAAGTACTTAAGAAAATAATTAAAATCAGTTTATAAATGATTTTTAAAGAAATGTACAAGTCTTGATAGCTAAAAACACACTTGTGTGTCTTAAGCGAGTAAAAATCGGTTTAGTTTGGTTTGGTTCGGTTTCCATCTCACAATACGTGCCTTCATGGTTTCCATATGCCCATATATCAAAGAACTTGTATAATAATTCATAAATGGTGAAGCTTAAGTTTTACAACCAAAAAGTTAACAAGAAAGTCTTTTAAACGAAAGTTCGGTTTGGTTCGGGTTCCATCTCACAATATGTTCCTTGATGGGTTCCACATGCCCAAATATTAAATAACTTGTAAAAATTATTTTAGAAACTTAAATCTAACATAAAACATGTTTAATACAATTATTTAACAAACTAGTAAATAAGTTCGGCTTACGGTTTGGACAATTACGGTTAAACCGAGGTTAGTCTCTACAAACCCACACCATGGAACATCATAAATATGACAAACAAACTAAAAAGAGTAGAAGTTAAACAAGATTAATATGTGCAAACAAGTTATATAAGCGTATATATATCAAGGACCACGAAAGTCCTACATGAAGCATTGCCTTACGAAGTTCGAAACTTAACCAACCGGAGTCGGAAAAGTAACTACCAAATGTAACAAGGGGTGTGTATTATACATATGTTGTGCCACCATATTCAAGTGTTAGTAAGACTATATGAACAAGTTAGAATGAAAGATTATGGTTAGTTTGACTTGAGAAGTCAATTACTAAGAATATGAAGAACAACCTTTGAATCTCTTGAGAATTTTGAGTGTAAAGATGAAGTGAGAGCAAGGGTGAATGAAAGAAAGGGTCTTTATAATAGGGGATAAGGTTGAGAGGATAAGCAAGAGGTGTAGAGGGTAGAAAATTCGGATTTGGGTAAAATGATATAAGCCACAAACAATAACAACTAACATATGTTGCAGACCTAGGCCGCCACCCGTGATCACCCTGCCCCTTATTGGCCGCGCGGCGCAGCGCCCCCTAGGGGTGGGGTTGGTCAGCTCGTCTTGCGAGATTCGTTATGCGTCCCGAAAGTTCGTTTTTGATGTAATTTGCTCGTTTTAAAGGTGTTTTCGAATCCGTAAAGGGGTTTTTCAAATTGAACAAATGGGAATTATTTAGTAACATAAAATCCAATATTTTATACATTTGAAATGTTTGGGATATAAATCGGGTCGGTTTACATGATAAACGAATACACAAACGAATAAAAATAGGACCCGAAATTGACGAATGTCAAAATAGGCCCGTTGTGTATGTGACCGGATTGAATCTATTTGGACCTGTGTGATAATGGGTTTATAGGGTTACAATTAGGGTTTCATTATCTTTGTTATTATTTATTGACTAAGTTTGGGTCACCTTATAAATTCATAGCTATTATTAGGGTTATTGTATTGTGGATTATTATAGTCAAGTTTTGAGTTAGTTTCTTGATTATAATAATACGAAGAAGCATACCTTAAATATTTGTTTGCTCGTTTGTAATTATGTTTACTAATTTGTTCTTGAGTTTTGTGATAAGGCAACCTATGTTCACATGCTGCAACTTAATCTCTTATAAATTAAATTGATTGGTAATTACAACCTGAAATCATATTTCCTTTTCGTGCCATATACTTTTGGACTTTACTTTCTCCCCCTTTTTCTTTCCCGATCCAGTATTAATTCTCCTTAACCTGACACCTATTCCCACTTAAGCTAGCACGCAATGATTTCAATTCCTATCATATTATTCCTGCTCTTCTGGATCAATATATATAACAAACGCACTCTGAATCTATTATCTCTTAGAGGATTCAATATTATTGGTCCTATGTTACATAATTTTTATCTTTGTTTTTGCTGACTACACTCGAATAGCGAGTAGGTTCGGGCCTCCCCAAAATGGGGGTACCATCCTGAAATGTTTTTTGTCAAATAAAACTGCTTTGATATTGAAAGGGTCATTTGGTCATTTACGTCAAATTTAAAGTTCAAGAACTAAAGTGTAATTCTGCTAAAGATGTAAGGCCCCGGTCCTGGTGACCTACATTCGCGTTGGATTTACTCATAAATACAATTCTAAATATCAGAGTGAATTAAAATTTTTCACGAAATAATTAAAAGTCAAACATATATTACATAGCATTCAAATCTTGTCTCAGTCAATATTCAAACTAGATATGCACATAAATCTTTATAATTGTAATATAGATAATATAATATACCCATATATTATAACTTACATCATTTATATTCACAATAAAGTTGTCAAATATCTTTGTTAGGGTGTACATTTTTTAAATAAGATATATACATATTCTTCATTATGTTGTTTTGTGTGTGACCCTTTGAAACCGCATATCATTAGCAATATCATTGCATGTCGTGCCTTGTGCATATCGATCCAACAAAGTTGACATACAAAAGCGTTTAAAGTTCTCATAACACATTATAACTATTAGCTAAGGATTTAATAATTGAATATATGAATAGTACTATTAGATTTGACACCCATCTCAAAGTTAGTTGCGCTAACCATCAATCCTTATGGTTAAATGATTGCATATTATCCAACTCATTTCCCTTGGGGCGTGGGGCACATGATGGGGCAAAATACACTTGTCTTGGTTCGGTTATTGGCTCATGTATCACATATCTCGTATTCCTTGCTAGTCTGCAAATGATCACTCACTATTTGGTTTATTTAGCGTATGCATCAAAGTTTTCGAGCAAACAATTTCGTATCTTGTCATTTAAACCTATGAACTCACCAACATTATGTTTTTTCACATGCATTTTGTAGGAAATTAACTCAAGATGTGGCTTTTACATTTGGGCAAACATTGCATGACAGGATACCGTCTTTTGGAGGATTTTTCTTTTATAACTTAATATATTTTGAGTCATAGCTGTAACATCTTAATACTATGTTTTAAACATTTTGGTTTGTAAAACAACTTAATACTTTGATATCCGTTTAGGATTAATGTTTGTTTAATCACTTGTTATGAACACCACAAACGCACAACTTACATTTCCGCCTTAGTCGGTGTGACATCACCGGCTATATTATAGCAACTTATTGACACATCATATACGTTTTATAGTTTTAAGAAATGCTAGGTTTTTTAATAGAACTCTTACGTGTAAATAATTTATTATGAAACAAGCCTAATAGATAAACAATAAGAGAAAATGATCTAGCAAATTTTTATCTAATGTTTAAGAGATTATATTAACTTATTATTTTTTTACTATTTAAAATTTCCAACAATTTCAACTAACTAAAACTTTTGAGATTTAAACACTATAACATAAAGATAAACATTCTTAAAAGTAAACATAGCCATTAAACCATGGTTTCATCACATAACTATAACTAGTACATGTATAACCCAAATGCATTACAATGCATTAAAATCCAATAGAAAACATAAAGTAGTGAAGGCTTCAACTTACTTGGCTTTAACAATATAATAGCACACGTCTTACATAAAATATTGACAAATATTGAGTATAAAAAGTTTTTGATTGAACATCAACATATGATGTTAATACTTTGTTTGCTAAATTGCTAACTTAATGGTATTGGAACAACACAAAGAGGTTTGGCTTTGGATAAGGTGAGTCCAAGTTTCTCAGACATGTCCAATGCCTCTTGTTGAATATTTGTGTCTACACTCCAATCGAAATTATTAAGTAACGAGCCTACCATCATAGGGACCATACGGATTGCAAGTGGCAAACCAGGGCATATTCTTCTACCAGCACCAAACGGGATTAGATCAAAATCTTGACCTCGAACATCAAGCCTAGAGTCCAAAAATCTTTGTGGCTTGAATTCTAGCGGGTCTTCCCATACAGTTGGGTCTCGTCCTATGGCCCATGCATTCACAAGCACTTGCGCACCCTTTGGGATGGTGTATCCATTGAGTTGCACTTGTGTATCAACTCTTCGAGGAAGGAGTAGTGGGAGTGGCGAGTGTAGTCTTAAGGTTTCTTTCACAATGCATGATAAGTAGGGTAGCCTCGAGACATCACCCTCTTTTACGATTTTACCTTTACCAATAACTTGTTCAAGCTCATGTTTTGCTTTAGTCATGGTATGTGGGTTACGTAGTAATTCTGCCATTGCCCATTCTACCGTAGTTGAGGTCGTATCAGTGCCGGCGGAGAACAAATCCTAGATCATGAGTGTTAATTTGAGACAAGAGAGAAAGTAATAAGAAAGAGATGTAGCTAGAAAATATACAAAATTCTTTTATATTTATCTCTTATAGCATAAAATTATTCTAAAACTAATTAATTAATTAATTAATTAGTTAACCAATCTATTTTTTTAAATATGATTTTTAACTTATACATTTTTTTTATTTATTTGCATTTTCAATTTCATTTGTTTATTTAGTTATTTACATTTCTTATTCTTTATATTTCTAAGAAACTAAATTCTTATTTTAGGGGGTATAAACGGGCTTAGTCAAGCTTAACTAAGCTTCATCTCAGATCTTTAAATGCTTTACAACATCATATACAAGTGGTGCCTTTTAACAGTCATAACTTTATTTATATAATCTTTTACCACATATATTTTTTGTTTATATATATCAATTTGCATACATTTAAGTTAAATAAAAGATATGGTTAATTTAGTAAAAAAAAAACAAAGAGAGAGAGAGAGTATGTTTTCAAAGTTTTAAATCGTGACCCACAATTATTTAAAACAAATATTTAAAACAAAGTGTCTTTATAAGATTTACATCACATCATAATTAGCCGACATCAGAGTATTCACATTCAATCCATCAAAATATATAAATTAGGTTTTTATAATGTAAGGAGTTATTTAGGGTGTTGTGAGTGGATGAGAGAAAAATACAGTTACTTTTTTTTGTATACTTGAAAAGTTAATGTTCATGTCCTATAAATTTTTATATATTTTGAAAATGGTTGTGAGTGAAGTAAAGATAAATGAAAATAATAAAAGTATAAAAAGTATTAATTAATTGAAAAGAGAAAGAGTATATAGTGATTTTTAATGTAATTATGGATTTGTAGATAAAGGATATGATATGATGTCAATAAAAAAATATTTGTATTCGGTTCCAAGGTATCGTCACAACGCACAGATCCTAGTTATTATTAATATTACTTTTTTATTATTAATATTATAATTATATTATTAAATATACATGCTAAGAAATACCATAAATAATTTGAGAGAATCTAAGGAGATTCTTATTCGCATCAAATTTTGTGATGGAGGTTTTTATAATTTAGAGGGTGGTTTAGAGTTTTATGAGTAGAGGAGAGAGAAAATGCAGTAATTTTTTTATATATTTAAAAGGTTCTTATAACACTATAAATTTTTGAATATTTATTGAAAGTGGTTGTGAGTGAATGAAAGAGAAAATATATTGATAAAAGTATAAAAAATATTATTGAACTGAAAATGAGAGAAAAAATGTAGTGATTTTTAGTGTAATTTTGAATTTGAAGATAGGCGATTGGATGTGAATGCTCTAATAATTTACTCACCAGAAGCAAGGCCTTCATGTGTGCGTGACTAATCTCGTTTGGGTTGTCTTGAATGGATTTTAAACACACGTCCAATACATCATTTTGCTCGAATTGTCCCATTTGTAGCCTCTCGCCAATTATCTTATCAAATATGTCAAGAACTTTATCAAAATGACGAGTCATTCTTCCCTTGGCCCCTTGCGGGTCAATCTTCTTCAACACCGGAAAATAGTCTACAATATTTGGTTTTCCAGCATCTATCACAATGTTTCCAATAACTTCCTTAAAAATTTTACTTAAATCCTCATACGGGTCTGCTAAATCCTTTGAGAAAATAGTGTTGGATAAGAGATTCAGTGAGGTTGTGAAAGCAACGTGGCCAATGTCCACATTATCATTCGATAGACTGGCTTTTCGACAATATGATACCAGCTCTTCCACTTTCTGAATCCTTAAATGTTGTTTGGCTTCAATGGAGTTGTTCGAGAAGATATTGGAATTCAGGATTCTTCTAAGCATACGCCACTCAGTGCCAACATGGAGCCATACGACAGAGTGTGTGGCGTGGTTGTGGGCTTTCACAGAGTCAGGGACATGACGGTTGGAGAAAGCAAGGTCCTGCTTTTTTAGTACTTCTTTGGCGGCAATGCTAGAGGAGATTACAATAGTGGTGATATGACCAAGTTTTAAAGTCATTATTGATCCATTTTTTTTGGCTAGTTTGGCTAGGGATTGGTTTGGTTTGTCTCCAAGCAAATGTAGGTTCCCGATGAACGGTAACCATGTTGGGCCTGGTGGTAAATTCTTAGGTTTGCCCCAAAAAATCGAGAAGGTGACTTGGATAAGTATGATAGATGTTAAAAACACGCTCGTGATAATTAGAAAATCCATTGATGGACGTCTAGTTTTGGTGGTGTTGTAGACGCTTGTGTATCTTCAAATATATATAGTAAGTGGGTTGTGTTGAAGGATAGAATTTTACTCATTCACGATGCTAAAATTTGAGGTCACAAAATAAGTAGACATTGATAGTTTATCTAGATACTTTTATTATTATTTTAATTGGCCTTTAGCCAATTTAATAATTCCACGTTTGAGTTGACATTTTTGTTTGTTGGTGTTTTCAATCAATAATTTCAAGTTATAAATGTTTTCTTTGGTTTTAACCATTGAAGCTTTCACACCTATTATTTTTTTTTAATAACTGAGATAATTATGATTTGCCCTTATGTGTAAAATGGGTAGGAGACCCTTGCCTCCTGATTCTTAAATTGTGCGTATTGAGTCCTCGTAGTTTTCCGATTAACGATATGAGCTATTGCTGTTAGTTGCCCGTCCTTTGACCGTATAATACCAAGGTAATTTAGTGATTTAATAAATAATAATAATAATAATTTTCACCTTCCATTCATCATCATCTTAATCTCAATCTCTTGTCTCTCTCTATAACCACCGTCACTGCTACTCCGTCATCAACCACCATCATTTACCCCACCACCGACCACCTTATTCCACCGGTCACCATACACCCACCACCGTCACCATAACCTCTGTTCACTTCCACCGTTAATTGTCATCATCATCTGTCTATCCAAACACTCCTAAACCACCGCTGTACACCTCCCTCAGCCGTCGTAACCAAAAACCATCAAACCATTCGCGAGAACCGTTGCTTCCAACTTCTATAATTTCAAGCTTTACAACATATTGAGTGGATTCGGTATGTTTTGTTGTGGATTTGGTTTGAATATATGTTTGTTGTTGTAAGTTTGATTAAAGATTGTCAGTGAAGATGAAGATGGATGATTTTCCGGGTTTAGATTTTAGGGTTCTTCAACATTTTGAAGATAGGATGACGAAGATGAAGATAGAAGGGTAAAAGGGTCATTTCAATATTTTTAACGGGTCAAAGCAAAGTCAACTAACGGAAATACCATATTGTTCCCGCCGGAAAATTACAAGGACTCAAAACACGCAATTTAAGAATCAGGGGGGCAAGGGTCACCCATATTACATGGGGGGGGGGGGCAAATCATATTTTCTCATTTTAACTAGATCAGTGTCTTGTGTAACACGAGTGAAAAATATATAAAACGTTAAATATATATATATATACACATGTGTATATATATGTATATATATTAATTACATAACGAATATTATAATTTTATAAATTATAAGGTATTACATAATAAATATTTATTACATATTTCTTAAAATACATAAATTAGTAAAAATAAAGTGTATTTGCATTTCAAAAAAAAATTAAAATGGAATGTTGTATTGAAGCTTTCACACCTACTTTCTTGTATTATTTATATATATATAGGTTAGTGTCATGTGTAACGCATGAGTGAAAAATATAGAAAACATTAAATATACATATATGAATTATATAATGAACATTATAATTTTTAAATTATAAGGTATTCGTAATAAATATTAATGAAAGGGTAATTGCATATATATATATATATATGCCCTAAAACACATAGATTAGTAAAACTAATCGTATTTTAAAATAAAGAGTGAACCGCGGTTTCGTTCCTGTGGTTTGCTTCAATATGTGATTTTAGCCCTATAGTTTCAAATTTGTGATTTTCGTCCATGTGGTTATATTTCACTTGCAATTAAACCCAACCCCACTAATCCGGTTAACTTTGGTTGTTAAACACCTCAGTGTGCCCCTCACGTGAGGGACGATTTTGTCCTTTTTTTCCCCAAATACACCCCAACCCTTCATGTGAGAGGGCTTGTGAACTAGGGCTGGGTTTATTTTAGGAGAAAAATGATAAAACTGCCCCTTACATGAGGGACACTCTAACGGATTTTACGACTAGACTTAACGGTGTTAGTGAGGTCGGGCTTAATTGCAAGTGAAATGAAACCTCAGGGATGAAAATCGCAAATTTAAAATTACTGGACTAAAACCGTAGATGTAGATTTGAACAAACCACATAGACTGATAGACGAAATCCCCAGTTTACTATAAAATAAATAAAATGGAAGGTTGTATACATATTAAGGAAAAGAGAAAGTTGTGAGTTGGTAAACCACAAACATTTTAAAAGTAAGATAGTGAATTTAATCCTCATCAACAATATATTATATTTTTCATTCAAACAATTTTAATTGATCCAAAATAGATAAAAAGTGGAATTTGTTAAATTGAAAATTTGTACACTTGACATTTTATACAGAAGGCCTAATAAATATCAGGGTCAAATTATTCTATAAAGGGGAACAAAAATGAGAAGAATGAGAAGCCATAAATAATTGACATGTGTCAAGTATGGACCAAAGGAAAAAGAGTATAAAAGTAATATTACATATTTTCTCTCTCCACATGCAAGTCACATGTTAATTCCCCCATCATTTTTAAACATCTATAACTTTTTCATATGATATTTTTTTAAAAAATAAAATTCACCATAATAACAAGCGTTTTTTACCTTTAATATGAGTATAATTTTGTTATGTTGCAATAAAAAAAAATTTACGTCATTGTGTCTTTTTACGTACCATTGTGTCTTTTTTCGTCATTTTGTCTTTCTGTTTGTTATTGTGTTTTTTCGCCATTGTGTCTTTCATCTAATCATTGTGTGTTTTTTTAATACTAATAACACCGTTGTGTATAGTATATATAATGAAAAATACCAACAAATTATCTAATACATAAAACACAATGATGAATGCATATTACACAATAACCTGAAACGTATAACACAATAATGAATACATATAACAACACAATGGCCTGAAACATAAGACACAATGGTAAATACATATAACACAATGGACTGAAACGTAAGACACAATGGTAAATATATATAACACAATGGCCTGAAACGTAAGACATAATGGTAAATACATATAACACAATGGCCAGAAACGTAAGACACAATGGTAAATAATATAACACAATGGCCTGAAACGTAAGACACAATGGTAAATACATATGACACAATGGCCAGAAACGTAAGACACAATGGTAAATAATATAACACAAGGGTCTAAAACGTAAGACACAATGGTAAATACATATGATACAATGGTCAGAAACGTAAGACACAGTGGTAAATAATATAACACAATGGCCTGAAACGTAAGACACAATGGTAAATACATATAACACAATGGCCAGAAACGTAAGACAGAATGGTAAATAATATAACACAATGACCTGAAACGCAAGACACAATGGTAAATACATATAACACAATGACCTGAAATATAAAACACAATGGAATCTATATATTACACAATGCCTTGAACGTAATACACAAACAACATAATACTATTTTTCTCAAATTAAGTAAATATTGAACACAATGACTAAAACACAAAGATAAGTATAAAAACAAATGTTGAGCACAAAGACACAATGACGCACGAAAGACACAATGGCATAATCTTTGTGTTAATTTTTATCTTTAATATGAGTATCAATTGAAAAATACAATGACCAAAATTTATAACACAATGTATAGAAAAACACAATTAAAAACACAATGGACAACCAAATAACTCAATATAACAAAACCCACCAACTTTTATTTTTATTTTTATATAACAATATGATATTCATATTAAAGATAAAAAAAGCGCTTGTTATTATGATAAAAAAAATTTCTAAAAAAATATCGTATGAAAAAGTTATAGACGTTTTAAAATGATTGAGGAATTGACATGCGCCTTGCATGTGAAGAGAGCAAGTCTTCATAAGTGAGTTATTACCTTCATGCCCTTCTCATCTATTTTTATTTAATTTTTATTCTTGAATTAATCTTCGCCATCCAAATCTAAATCAATGGATTAGATTCCTTCTCACCCTTCTCATTTTTGTTGTTCTTTGTATTTTAACTTTACACATAAATATCATGTGAATAATATGTTTTCTTTTAAAAGTATAGTTAGATTAAACACAAGAACACTAAATAGTTCCTATAATTTTCCATTTTTTCTTTTTAATTTTTTTTTCTTAAGACAAAATTATTATACTCAAGTCATCAATTTCAGGATATTTTCTTAAAGGTTTAATAAATCCTTTATATTGTCAATACTTTTTTTTCTCATTATCTATTTTCTATTGATAATAATTATAACTATGTTTTATAACCTGCGCGTTATGACGGGTTTATACTTAAAAGTTACACTCCTTTTTTAAACAATCAAATATATAAATTTACAAACCACTAGTAGAGATCGAAGCCCATATCACCCTTTTAAAATTAAACCATCTTTACAATCACATCAAACAGTGTGGGGTTTATAGTTGCACACTTACACCATAACATACTATTGTTGTCTATATTAAAAGTGTTTGTCTATTATTATGTACAAAGCTAATAATTATTTATATGTATTAATTAATAGGTATTGATCTACAGACATTTATGACATGTCACAATAGTGATGATAATTTTGGCATGCTTTTACACCCATGTGCATATGACATTACATATTTCTCTTTTAAAACCTAACAATAGCATATGTTACAAGATATTTTTTATGTAAAGAGCGGGTGAGTGATACGTGCCTAACCAGTCACTATCTTTATCTCTCATGTTTTACTCACAACTTCTTAGACCATGTGTAATAATAACTCTCCACTTAAGGACGTCTTACGACACATGACGTCTCAGTCAATAATGAGACATTTTACAATGTGGTATAGTGGTAAAAATAACGTCTACTCACAACCTCTTGAATAACTCTAGTTAAGACCTCGTCCTCAAACTCCCAGACGGGAATATTCTAACCAACATTGAGTGAAAGAATTTCATGTCCGTCATTGCTACCATACAGGGCCAGAAAGTCGTCGAAAACAGCTGGCAAGGATGGATCTTTTCACGAGCCAGACCGGGCCATGACCCCACCAACTTTTTCGCTCAATAGTGCACTTTTTCTACAAAAATAAAAATGAAATCACATGTATTGAGTTCAACCCAACATATTATTTGAGTCCAACCCATCCAGATTATTTGAATCCAGCACACCTTAATTTTTTTTTTTAAATAAAGTTCGTTTAAATCCGATGAATAAGAACATGTTTACTTAATAAGCTTAAAGATAAAGAAAACCAAAGAAATAAAGCTCCATAAGCCCAAAACTAGATGGATTTTAAACAAAAAGAAGCAAACATCAAGCCCAAAACCCAACCCATAACATGTGATTGATTGTCGAAGTTGGAACGGTGTTGGGCCCTGCTCTGTTGGGTCGTGTGGGTGTGAAATCGAACATAACAAAAGCAGGCAACTGAGCTTCGACTCTTGGCAACGAAGATTCAAACTGTAGGGATCATGTTTGGCCATTGATTTCATCATCTGGTATGCATGCATGTCAATTTGGTAGGTTAGGCTTTGGAATTATTGGAAGAATTGGTGCTCGAATTTGGTCTCTTTTCAAGGATTAGGAATATATGTGTTTTATTTATGTGAATTCAGTATTCAAATGACAATTTGATGTGCTTTGATTTTGGATAAACACTTATAGGTATTGGGTTGTTTTTTTAAAATTCCCCCCCCCCCCCCCCCCCCAATTTTCTGGTGTTAAGCATGTGAAATTTATGAGAATTTTTGTTTGTTGTGGTGATATGTTTTAGGTTTATTTGCATCGGAAGAGCACATGTTGAAATTTCTGACTCGGCATCCGTAATTGACGAGTTTAAAGAGCTTGAAGGCCAACATACTGAGTTGTGATTCTTTTTTAGGTACTCATTCACCGAGGTCTTTGCAGGTTGGTTAGTTAATGAACTAACAGTTGCTGTGAAAAAGACGGTGCAAACAGAAACGAGTACGCCAGTTGATGAAACAGGTCCCGTGTGGAGCTTGAAACGTTAACAAAACTTGAGCACAAGTAGCACGTTCTTCACATCCAACTCATGTATAGCCCATGATTTGGAAACTACTAAAGTAAGAACCATACGAATAGTGGGCCTGACCCAGTTCTACCCAATCCGTGGGTACGGACTTAGGTTTTGGGTTTCTCCCAGAAACCGTAATTGACCCAGATAGACGTGCACAAAAAAACCGGTTCTGGAACCGACCCACAAATGATACAAGCGATGGTCATTTGTGCACATCTAGTGCCGACCAAACATCGGTAGTTAAACTAACCATCGCTTGTAAAGAATGAAAAAACTCGATTAACTCTTTTTTAGCACACTCCCACAAATTGATACAATGACGTCTTAAGGTAGTACGACTTACATGTGTGTATCGCGTTTGTAGAGTTTCTCGAATCAACGACGTCAAATCCGGGTCATCAAAGTGGTTAAATGGCAAACCTCGTTGAATAACGAACTTTGCCATTCTATCTTGAACTTAAATCGTGTTGTAACGAAATAGTGTACCATCTTTACCCAAGTCAATTTGATCGGTCGCGCCAATCCCTTTCAATGCCTTGCAATATGGCTTCTCGATGTGCTTTCTCAAAGTCGAGTTGGAATCGTGCTTTAATTGTGTTCCACATAGTTTGCAACGAGCCTTTTGATAACCTTCGGCATTCACAACCAAATCCCAATTCTTCCATATGTCTTGGTTGCGGTTATGGGTGACGACCGCAAAAACATTTGGGTCCTCCATAGGAGGAACGGTTTCAATAAAAACACTATTCTTAGCCTTCTTGTTAGTTTTTTGATGGGTGCCATAATAATATTTAGTTGGATGGTCGGGTTTGCTAGAGGAGAAGTATTTTAGTTTGTTTTTGAGTTTGGTGGTGAAACAAGTAATGGAAAACAACTTATATATAGGTTTTGGGCTACAAGAACCGGTTCCAACGGCTATTTTGTGTCTCAAAAACCGGTTCCAACGGCTATATTACCGTTGGAACCGGTTCCAACGGCTCTTTTGTTTCTCAAAAACCGGCTCCAACGGCTCTATTACCGTTGGAACCGGTTCGAACGGCTAGTTTGACCTGTGTTTGACCTTTTTAAAAAAAACCCGCCGGAACCGGTTTTATCGGGTAGGAACCGGACAGGGTACAATTAGGAACCGGGTAGGAACTAATTGGGAAATACAATAGGGGAACCAGGTATGATTTTCGGGTAGAAAAATACCCAAACCGGGTATTTGGTCCATCGGGTAGGAACTGGAACTGGTTCCGGGTCGGTTCCACCGGTTCGGTTCCGGAACAGCTTTTTTTGTGCACGTCTAGTCGGCACCACACGGGTTGCCCGAATCATACTATAACAGTATAACCTAATTATAGTAAAAAAAACCGGTTCCAATGGTCAAAAATGGCTATATAACCGTTGGAACCGGTTTCTAACGGCTAGATTATTTGAATTTCAAAAAAAAACCGGTGGAACCGGTTTTTACGTAATAACCGGTCCCGGTTCCTACCCTACCCGGTTCCTAAAAGGTGGCATTTCGGGGGCATCGGTTCGGGTCGGGAACCGAACCGGTTCCTGACTGGAACCGGTGCCATTTCCTACCCGGTGAGAAAAAACCGGTTTCGAACCGGTTCGGGTTTTTCAACTTTACCCGATTTGTGCACGTCTAGACCCAGACTCGCCAAAACTGGTTCCACCTTTTACCAGATCAAAATCCAAACCCAACCCAGCCAAAACCCGATAAAAAATCGGCAAACCCGGTCAAAACCCTATCATACTAGGAAGAAACCGGTACCTACCCAAAACCGGTTCTTGTTACTGAAAAAACTCGGTTTGTGCACCTCTAACATGATCACACACATGAGACCGCACCCGACATAACAGAACAATATGAAGTGAAGTTAAACCGAGCAAACAAATATAACAGAACCTTCGATCAACGTACTTTTTAACAGGCAAACATCAAAACACACATGTAATCAATGAATCCTAAATGTCAAGCATATTATTCTCATAAAATACCTATGTACACACGCGACCTCAGTTGTCTACATAGTATGCAACTTGTTTACAAACACACGATAAAACGATTAAAAAATATAGATAACACCGACAATATACGACCAGGTAAAACCATAACAATATTGTTAAATCGAGACCAAAAACCATTCATGATAAAAACAAAATTATTATTTTAGTAACCACTCTGGTTAGGAGGATAAGGAGAAGAAACCGTATACGGAGGCCTCGGAAAAGAACCCGGTTGCTGACCCTGACCCTGACCCTGACCCGGTGCATTATAATACGAACCTTGCCATCCAGGATAAGCAGGCTGACCGCACTCATACCCGCCAGCTGGAGCCGGTGGCTGCTGGCCCTGTTGAGGCGGGTATGGAGACGGAGACCCGTTATGGTAAGGAGGTTGTGGCTGGGGATGTGAATAGGACGGGTGCTGTGAATATGCTGACGTGGCAGCAGGTGGTAGCGGTTGTTGGTGTTGCTGGGCATACGCTGGCGGTGGTGGCTGGTGGTGGTAGTAAGGCGGTTGAGGGCGGGGTTGGGTGGTGGGTGGTTCGGGCTGGGAAGGTGGTCTTTGAGGCGGTCCGGTTGAAGGGTAGTTATACGTGTTTGAATTTTTATTATCTTGGAAACTTAAACCCGACATTTGCCTTTGTACGTCTTCAATCATTTCCCGACACTGTATGCCTCGTGTCATGATGAAGTCACTGCACTGTTGCTTTACGCTTGTGATTGCTTCCTGTTTATTAATGCAAACAAATTTGTTAAATCAAATTCATAATTATGATTAAATAATTTAATATAATAATATAATCTAAAAACAAAAAGATTCATAATATACCTGAATAGTAACATAAAACTTGAGTCCTTCATTAATGTTTTCTTTAATTTCTCGATACTTGGCTATGGCAGCTTCAATCTGCTTATAACACTTTTCACAAGCAACTGCGGATAAAAGAATATACAATCATATAAGATCTTCATTAAGAATAAATATGTATAAATTATCAACGAAAAAGTTACCTCTGTAATCCTCAATATTAAAGGTGCTAGCAAATTCACGATTTTGAGTCTGCAAACGAGAAAAACCGATTATAACTTAAGAAAATCAACTGCATGAATAAATGTAAAATCAAAATCAAATATGTCACTAAAAACTAACCTAAATATGTAGCAATAACTGTTCCTGAGCTTGAAGGTTTTGAGATATTTCTTCACATATTTGATTATACTTAGCTATCTCTTTTCTAAAAAGATCTTCATGTGAGCCTGCTGATGTCATCAACTTCGGGAGTATGTCATCCTATACCAAAAGGATTATATTATTAAAATACAAATTATATTATTCAAGAACTATATAAAGATATATTCACAAGAATTAAGCACACCTTTCTACTCATATCTTTCAACATGTCTTCCAGACCTGCCCTTTGCGCGCCCAGTGTCTCCAATTGCCTCTGAAAATAAACAAAAATAAAATTTTGAAAATACATGGCAAATGTAAGTTTAGTAAGTGTAGATATTATTATAACCCGCAATACACACATAGATATATAGAGGGAGGATCAATAACGTATAGGCACTTTTACATACATCTTTAAACTTAATACATGAGACTATTTTTTTCTCTTCCACTATATATTATTATCTTCAATGTGTGTTCGTTCATTTAACTTTAACGTACAAACAATTAAACAAACGGGGTTTTCTTGTCCACGTCTATCCGCTAAGAAAATGAGTGTGCTCGTGTTTGTTTATGTCCGTTGTTAATAGTAAAAACGAACGGTTCGCGAACGAACAAAACTATATATAAATTAATAAACATAACTAAGCAGAAACCAATTATGTGCCTAAATATTTATTAAACCTATACTAAAGTGTAATGGGCCTGAAAATTTTAGATGACCATGTAAATAAATGAACTTAAACGAACGAGGATAGACAGGCAGAACTGAACAAACGTTAACGGACATATATAAGCAAACAAGACATGTGTTCATGTTCGTTCGTTTAACTAAATAAAGGAACATAAACGAGCTTCCCGCCGAACGTTTTACACAGTTCGCTAAACATTGGGTTCATTTACAGGCCCACTTAGGTGGTTCTCTTAGTTATATATCAATATCATCGTACTCAGTATATCCCACCAATAGCAAAGCTATGGTAGGGTCTGAGGAGGGTAAGATGTAGGCAGCCTTACCTCTACCCCATAGGGATAGAGAGGCTGCTTCCGGTGAGACCCCCGGCTCGAAGGTGGTTCTCTTAGTTCTCTACTTCAAATTGGTTCTGAATAGAACACTTCCCCATAACATACAATACATGTCGATTTGCTTTTTGGACACTAAAGTTGTATAAAGCCTTGTAATGTAAATTACCAAGCTCTGTTTCAGGGCCCCCACTATAGCATCTTCATTGGCATCCAAAGACATCATTGGCTTAGACAATGTTGGTAGTGCAGATTCAATCTAGCAAATAAAAGATCGCAGAAATGAATTTACAAGTAACTCCATGATTTTCAAATTTATAAAAACAAAAATAATAAGCAATAACTAATTAAAAAAAACTTACAGGTCTGCAATCAAGAATAGACATGAGTTGCATATTCTCTCTAACCGAACGTTCAATTTTAGCATCACTATCAGCAGCTTGTTTTAAATTTGCAGCAAATCTATTTAACCGATCCTGCAAGTTTTTAGTAAGAGTATTAGACTGAGGCCGAGTCCATCGGGTCCCAAACTGGCTTCTAAATTGTGCATCTTCTGCAGCTTCTTTCTGAATAAGCTCCTCAGTCTGAACCAACAACTCATGGTTAACCCTCCTCAAATCACGAAGCTGTTGCAGCTCACCTTCCAAGCCAGCTGGACCGCCACTAATCTGAACCGCTTCCACGTCTTCCCATAAAGCAGTTGGCAACACTGCATGTCCTTCCAATGCAAGGATCGAACCAGGCAGGTCCATTTCCTTGAGACTGACTCGAGCCAGCTCACTGCCTTGCTGCAGTTTCTCAGCTTGAGTTCTGATGATGTCATCAACCATTTCAGTGTACTTTGAAAGAGCCTTTGCACTGCTGTCAGGGACAAGACTTGCAAACATCCTATCCTTACTTGCATCCAATACCTCATTCATGTTTAAAGGTTTAACCATTGCGAATGCAGGAAGCGGTTGTAATGAGCTGGCCTGTGGGACCCTCATGAGGAACACACTATCATTCTCTTTCATAGCCCTGTCCAAATTGGTTTTGAGATTGGTTTCTAGCTTGTTGATTGCATCAAGAATCTGTTGTGCGGCTCCTTTTGGGGATGATTTTTTGGCGTCGGTTAAAGCACCAATACCACTTTTTAACCGTGCGATTTCTTCTGCAATTTCTTCTTTCTCGTGAAGCTCTAAACTGTATCTGTAACAAGCTTCTGCATAGAATAATGCTGCCTTTAGTTGAACATGAGATAACCATGCCTTGTCAAAATGATTAGTGAGAGGTGCAGCATGTAGTGCAGCTAGTGCTTCTTCATAATAGAATCCCACCTATATGTGAACAAAAGGTGGTGTGTAAGACTTATCAGGATTCAAGATTGCAGTATCATATAACAGTTTAAAGTTATATCATATCAAGTCTTTTAGATGGAAATCATGTACACTTTCACTATACATATGATTAATTTTAATTTATGATGATCATAATTCTTAGATCAACACATGTGCATAGAAATCAAAAATCAATTAACTGCAAAACTTAGCATTGCAGTATCAAATAGCAGCATAAAGTTATATCATACCAAGTCACTTAGCTAGAATCCATACAAACTTTCATTATACATTATTAACCACTATCTCTGATGATCATAATGTTAAGGATCAACACGTATGTATAAAAACCAAACAAGTAATTAATAGCATTGCAGTATCATATAGAAGCTTTAAGTAATACATCATATCCAGTTAATTAATCATATCCAGTTAATTAGCAAGAAATCATGTGAACGTTCACCATACATAATTAACCTTTATCTCTGATGATCATGAAGCTTAAAGATCAACACATATGTATAGAAATCAATCAAAAAAATTAACTACAAAACTTAGCATTGGAGTATCATATAGCAGCCTAAAGTTATATCATATCAAGTCAATTAGCTAGAAATCATTTCATGTTTCACTATACATGATTAACCTTTATCTCTGATGATCATAATGCTTAAAAGATCAACACAGCTTATCTCTGATAATCATAATTCTTAGGTCAACGCATATTTATAGAAATCACACAATCAATTAGCTGCAAAACTTAGCATTGCAGTAATGTATAGCAGCATGAAGTTATAGCAGATCAAGTCGATTAGCTAGAAATTCTGTAGACATTTATCCATACATGATTAACCTTTATCTCTGATAATCATAATGCATAAAGATCAGCACATATGTATATAAATAAACCAAAAAATTAAATGCGAAACTTAACATTGTGGTATAATATAACAGCTTGAAGCTATATCATATCAAGTCGGTTAGCTCAAAATCATGTAAACTGTCGCTATACATGTTTAACCTTTATGCCTTATGATCATTATGCTTAAAGATCAACACAGCTGAAACAAGTATACAACTTCAAAACTTAGCATTAGAGTATCATACTGTCAGTTTAAAGTTATAGGCTTATAGCATATTAAGTTGATTAGCGAAAAATCATGTATACGTCTATCCACACATGAGCAACCTTTATCTTTGATAATCATAATGCTTAGAGATGAACACAGCTGTATAGAAATCAAACACTACTAACTCAAAAACTTAACATTGCAGTATCTTATAGCAGCTTGAAGTTATATTATTAATCATATCAAATAATCAAGTCTATTAACCTTTATCACTAATGATCACAATACTTAACTAACAACACATATGCACAAAAATCAAACAATAAAAAAACCGCAAAACCTACCTGTCTGGAAATCTTGGAACAAACACCGGAACTACTCCCTTTGGCAATACTATTCTCAAACACACACTCCTGCGCCTGCGCCAACATCAACCTCTCCAACATCCCCGCACACTCCACCGACAAATCCACCGTTGTCGAGCTCCCAACCCCCGCCTTCACACTCTCATTATCCCTCAAATACGCAAACGCACCAGCTGCCGCAATAAACGCCTGCACCGCCTGCCGCCTCCCCTCCACGCTCATCCTATCAAACCCTAAACCTATCTGACTATACACCGCCCCCAAATTAAACAACACTGCCGCCTTCTCGAGATGTATATTCTGTTGAACTGCTTTCTGCTTACTCTTAAACGCATCGTACCACGTGAACGTCACAGAGTTCACGTGATCCTTATCGGACGAGATCGGAAACCTGGATTCAAACACACATGGCCTTTTAAACAAGCTACTAAAATATCATTATATACATTTTTCATTATCTAGTGTACGTGATAGTAATAAAACCTATCAAAACCTGGATTCAAAGGCCTTTTAAACAAGCTACTAAAATATGATTAAATATTTTTTTCATTATCTAGTGTGATAGTAATAAAACCGATATCGGAAACCTGGATTCAAAGGCACATGGCCTTTTAAACAAGCTACTAAAAGTCTAAAATATCATTATATATGTTTTCATTATCTAGTATTCTAGTGTGATAGTAGTCATAGTTATCAAATGCGTTAGGCGCACTTATAAGCCTCGCCTAGGGCCTAGGCGCAAGGTAGAGGTGCACAAATCGGTTTTTTTAAAAAAACCGGTTCGGTTAATAACCGGACCGGTTTTTCTTGGCCTGGAAAAAAACCGGTTTTTAAATAACCGGACCGGTTTATTAACCGGTTTTTTTGGTGCAAAACTCGGACCGGTCTAACCGGTTAGGACCGGTTTAGAAACCGGTTAGAACCGGTTAATAACCGGTTTTTTTAATTAACCGGTTTTTTTTTTTAAAATAACCGGTTAATAACCGGTTTTTTTCATAATAACCGGTTTTAAAATTAACCGGTTTTTTCCATAACCGGTTCAGTAACCGGTTTTTTCTCTAGAACTTGTAACCGATATACGAACCGGCGGTTACTAAACCGGTCAAACCGGTTTTTAAATAACCGGTTTTTGTAAAAACCGGTTTTCGGTTTAAACCGTTGAACCGGTTCACCAACCGGTTTTTTTGCCCATCGCGCAAGGTGCAAAAATGCGAAGGCCTGAGGAAAAATAAGCGCACTTAAATAAAACATTTAAAATATATTATGTATATGAAAAATAATACTATTCTTAACATAAAATAAACAAAAGCTGTTATATAACATATAATATCATCTAATTAGTACCAAAATTTCTAAAATTGTCAATATTCAAATGTGATTCCAAAACTTGAATAACAAAATGTATCAATATAATGCCTTTGACTTCTCCTAGATCTAAACTTCAATAGCAACCCTTGCGTTTCTTTTGCTCGGCTTTTATGTTCTCATGTTCTTGGCATAGACAATGCCGAAGCGCTCGCCTAGGAACTAGAAGCGCATTTATTTGAGCCTCGCCTCAAAAATGGGCCTAGGCGCAAGAAGCGAGGGCTTTCAATAACTATGATGATAGTAATAAAACCTATCAGAAACATGGATTCAAACGCACAAGGTAGGGCTGTCGTTTCGTGTCTTAACGTGTTTAATATGTTAGGGACGACGCGAATAACACAATAATCAAACATGAAAATGACTCGTTTAACAATTGGATTTGGTGGTTTGAGCATGACAGTTATACGTTTTATGTACAAAGAAGGAGAAATGATGTACTCTAGCGTCTTAATTTTAATTGTTTTTAAAAAAGTATAAAATTGCATAGCACATTTTTTTGTTTAACAGGTCTTATCGTGACTAAACAGGTGCCCATTATGACGGCCCTAGCACAAGGCCTTTTAAACAATCTACTAAAATATCATTATATTTTCATTATTTAGTCTGATAGTAACAAAACACTTTTTTCATTTTTAACAAGCTTTCATTAATACTTTCATTATCTAGTGCGATAGTAATAAAACCTATCAGAAACCTAAACTAATAACATATCATTGATATTTTCATTATCTAGTGTGACAGTAATAAAACCTATCGGAAACCTGGATTCAAACGCCTGTTAAACAAGCTACTAAAATAATATCATTATAAGTGTGATAATAATAATAATAATATCGGAAACCTGGATTCAAGGCCTTTTAAACAACAAGCTACTAAAATAATATCATTATAAGTGTGATAATAATAATAATAATATCGGAAACCTGGATTCAAGGCCTTTTAAACAACAAGCTACTAAAATAATATCATTATAAGTGTGATAATAATAATTAATTTTAATAATAATAATAATAATAATAATCTAAGCAGATCGGAAACCCGGATTCGACGGCAGTTAGGGCTCTAAAGTACGACTGATACAAATCACGGCGAGAGGTGAGTGAATCTGCAGCGGAGGCGCATTCGATAGACGCGCGCATGTACTTAAGAGATTCGAGATCGTCATCTAGGGTTTGAGCTTGGCGTTCGGAGTAATTGAAGGTGATGTAGTTGCGTAATGGACGGTAGAGATCGATTGAATTGGTCTTCTTCTCGTAGATTGCGAGCATGATGTTGGTGGTTGTTGATGAAGACGCCGGAGTTGACATGATCGGTGACGGAGATTATTATTATCGTGACGGTGTAGGGGTGTGTGTGTGGATTTGGGTTTTTCTTAGGTGACAAGAAATTATTAATACAAATTATTATATTGTTGGGTATACACGTTAGTATTTGACTATTTTCAACACGTATGTTGATAAAAAGAGATTAAAACAATTTAGGACGGTAAGTGAAAAATGAACATTTAATCGAATATATATTTTGTGTTCATGTTCGTTTGTTTGAAAAAGAGTTCGTGTTTGTTTGTTCGTTTAAAATCTAAACAAATATTGATAAACATAAATGAGCAAAGTTAGTCGAACATATATGATCAAATTAAATGAACACAAACAAACATAAATGCATATGGTTGAAAGTAATGGAATGAAGATGGAATGAAATTAACAACGGAATGAAATGGATCATTACCATTCATTTGTCTTGTTTGGTTAACCTATGAGAATGAAATGAATAATTACTTTATGTTGTTTGATATCCAAAAAAAATTGTGAAATGAAATAAAAATAATAAAAATATCCATATCTCAAAATATATATATTTTCACTAAAAAAAACTGAAATGGCGACGGTGGTGGTGGTAGCTCCGGTGACGAAAATGGTGGTAGCGGTGATCAGGCAGGGTGGTGGTGGATGTGGTGGCGGTGGTAGTGATGGCGATGGGAGGGTGGGCGGCGACAGAGGTGGTGGTCAAGCAGCGACAGTGGTGGCGGCGAAGGTGGTGGAGACGGCGATGGTGGCGGTCAGGTGGTGGTGGTGGCGATGGTAGATGGAAGTGGTGGTGGTGGTGTTGAGAAAGTAGGCTAAGGGGGGAATGGAATGGAAAAAAAAGGGGGCGGGAATGAATGGTTTTAACGGAATGAGATTTCATGTGTAATGGATGATTCCATTCCATTGAGCAACCAAACACCCTTTCTTTAATCCTACGTAATATGTAATGAATCATTTCATTCTCTCCTGTCATTCATGCATACCAAACGCTATCTTAAATTAACACAAATGAACAAATATATCAATTAATCAATCATACCCAGTGGGTGACTCATCTTGACAATATTTAATTATTTTCTTTAATATAAAAATGAACATAAATAAACGAATATAAACAATAAAGGAACATAAACGAACGAGCAAAACATGTGTTCATGTTCATTCATTTACAGGCCTAATACAATTTGAGTTTATGTGGTTCGCGGACGGGACCGCATTGAGTTCCTTTAACTTAAAATGAATTGGTTGAGTCTGTGGTTTTTTGGCAGGACAAAATGTATCTTTGTGATTGTTTTATGTTATTAGCACGGTTAGTTTGAGGGGCAGTATAGTCTTTTCACATATATGATACAAACTCTTTGTCACCTTCACATTTCCTAGTTCAATCACTTTGTGTCCCTCTACTTCCTCAACTATAATACTCAAGTACTTACTCCGGTACTTCATCTCCACCACATATGTTACCATCTACAGCATCACCTCCATCTCCTACTTCGTCGCCTCCATCATTGTACACCTTCCATCTCCACCAGGTGCTACATTGCACCCTTCTTTCCAATCTCTTCAGCCCTGACCACCACCACGAAATGTCGTTCACCGCCATCACTATCGTTCAAACGAGTCTGTTATTGGAAAAATATAATATGGTTAGGCTTGATTAGTTTTATTAATAAGGTTCGATTTTGATTGGTTTTGTTAATAAGGTTCAATTTGATTGGTTTTGTTAATAACTCTTTGGTTAGTGTAATTTTATGTGTAATTGTACTACATGTTACCGCCATCTCTACCCACCTTTCATTACATGACAGGTTGGCGTTGAGTTTTAGCCGAATCTGGCATTTGACATCTAACGGGAACCGGCACTGATCAAGTAGGTAGATTGGGTAAGTAATGACTATGTACGGTGGTTATGCATAATTATGTTCAGTAATGGAGTTGATTAAGGTTTTATCTCGGATCAAGTGTGATTTTGTTAATTAAGGTTTTCCTTAATCATTGTTTTTCTTGATCAGTTTCACTGTTTATAATAGTTTGTAATATATTTTAGTAACGTTATCTAATGATTATGGTTTTGTAATATAATACGGATTTTTGTAATACGATTTGCTTATGTTATATTTGATTCATTATTATTAAGGATGATATTGAATGGTTAAAATGTAAATAATTATAAAACTACATGGAACACAAATAGCATGCTTCAAAACTACACGGACTCGACTAGAACGTAATATAAGGGCATAAAGTCCTTTCACATTTTTATGGACGGAAAATAGACAGAGGGATGCATTTTGTCATGCAGAAAACCACAGGGGGGTTGAATCGGTTCATTTAAGTTTGAGAGATTCAATGTGGTCTCGCATTCAAACCACATGGCTGCAAGTTGCATTAATCTCTTGACAAAATATTATATCATTTTATGTAGTTTTAGCATGCAATGACTCAAATTTTAAACTTAAATGACTTGAATTTATATACCTACAATTATCAAAATTTTGTATGCATAATGGTTTTACATAATGGTTTTTTTATCAACTTTTGTATGCATAATGGATTATTCATAGTGCTAGGTATATTATGCCTTTCCTTATCAAGTTTTACACGCATAATGGGTTTTACGTTATGTTAGGTATTTTGTACCAAAAACTATTCATGAAAAGAACCCCGTTGCTAACCTTAACCGGGTGCGTTATAATACGAGTCTTGTCATCCGGGATAAGATAAGCAGGTTGACGGTGACTGCACCCTTAGCCGTCAAAGTTGAAAGGGGAAAATAATTGATGTCGTAAAGATGGAAGCGGATAAGTGTGGGACTTAAAAATGAAACACGAATTTTGTGACCAATTTGTAAAAGTCTAAATTTTTTGTGGCCAAAGTGTGTTAAAAGTTGAAAGAACAAAAGTATTTTGCAAAAGTTAAAAGCCTAAATATTTAAGGCAAAAGTTGAAAGTGAAAAAATATGTTTATAACGAAACTTAAGATTTAAGGCAAAAGTTGTGCGGCCATTTGCCAACATGTAAAAGTATAAGTGATTGGTTGCTAAAGTTAAAATAACGAAACTTTCAAAGTTGTCTTTTAATATACATATATTGTACCTAAAGAAACACGGATCCACTCCCCGGGTATGGGTCCTGGATCCAATGAGTCCACAGGGTACAATACGATAATTACTACTATGATATGAGTAAGGCTTCCTAAAGTCCAATGACCGGAACCTGCAAAACAGACACTGTGAGTCTCGTTACAGGAAGGACAAGAGGGGGGGTCTTCCTGTAACCACCCTCCGGCGTGAGAATCAGTAACGTTCGTAATGAAGAAAGTACTGAAGTATAAAGACTAAGTGTAGTCAGAATATAGGTGAGCGAATGAATACCTCATGATGATTGAGAGGGTATTTATAGCCGAATAGTGTGGGAAGGGTGATTGGGCTAGCTGTCCTTAAGAAGGTGCCTGCATAATCGTCTGGACGCGTGTCCTTACGTGATTGGTTCAGCTTATACGTTGCATGTGCATGTATAACAACCTGGACACGTGTCTCTTTTCTATTGGTTAACGGGAGAATATTGGCCATGTGCATGGTTATAATGACCTTGCCAGATGTCACTGGTTAATTGGCCGAGATATCACGTATTGTTCAAGAAAGCATCTTGGCAAGTCTTCTAGAAGATAATCGGTTATTGACAGCTGTCCCGGAGCGTTTACCTTGTGGTTATTTACGCGGAAGGATATTCCTTCTTGCGGATAACCTTTGAGGGTGTTGCGATGCTCCGCATGCGTTATGAAGGTGTTTCTTCCTCAACTGATTATGCGGGTGGTTTACGTGTCCCGCGGGTGCCTAATGAGGGGCTTCTGGTTGACCCGCGGGTGGTCCTCAAGGGTATTTGGGTCTTTTTGGTACCCTACCTCTATAAGTCCCCCCAGTCCAGTGTTTCTTCCGTGTGAAGTATCTATGCGGGTGAAATTATGGACTTAATGTGGATTTGGGGTTTTTTGACTTTACGAGTTGGTGAGAGATATCTTTTGTTGTTGTGGATAATCATGAAAAAGGACAAGTTGGCCACTCGCAGGCGCGTGTGCAGGTGACAGGACGTTTATGACGGCTGTAACTGTACCCGACTGTTCATTTTTTCCACTTTTCCGAATTTCCCGCGTGACGTGTCGATCATCTACTTGATTGCTCTTTCTCTCTCTACTGTTTGTATCCCATCGCATTAATTACGGTGGGTATAAATAGATGGAGTTAACTTCTTTTAGAAGTTTATCGTCTTTGCCTTCTGAACATTAACTTCTTTTCTTTCTTTGAAACTTTTGATTTTCCCTTTGATTTGCTTCAATATTGTAACGAGTTTTCTTGTAATGGCATATGTACAATCCGAAGTTGATGAAATAGAGGTCTGCTGGGACCAAGGGGAATACCAGAAACTTATTACGACTTATGGTATTCCACCAGAATGGGAACCGGAATTCCCCTCTGCTGGTTCTATAGCCAGCTTTCCACCTCCAGGAAGGATGGCCTTATATGCCGACTATTTTGTTCATGGGAATTTCCGTCTTCCCATCACGAAGTTTTTTCAACGAGTGGTCAAGGCGTTTGGGATTCACTTATCTCAACTCCATCCTCGTGCCATCATGCGGATTCGTCACGTCGAGTTTGTGTGTATGGCGCATGACATGGTACCTCGGTTAGATCGATTCGCTGTTTTTTTAATATGGCTAACCGGAATGGGTGGTTCACTTGTCATAGCTTGCCTGACAGGACTATTGGTAATGTTACTGAAGAAATTTCGAAGGACTGGAAGAGGAAGTTCTTTTGGGTCTCTGAGGCTGTGATACCGGAGGCCATGGTTCGTCGATCTCCGAACGACGCTCTTATTGACATAACGCCAGCTGCTTATGAGAAGCGTGATTGGTTTCGTAAACTTACTACTCCGCCTACTCCGATGCGAGCACTTCCTGAAGAAGCTCTTGTGTGGGCGGGTATGAGTCGCTTGTGGCCTGCTCCCGATATGGAGCCTGTTTTCGTTAAGCCGGACGACCGTAAGTTTTATTGATTTTCTTTGGGTGGTCTTCCGGAGTTTCTGTTATTTTAATTTCTGCGTTTGTTTTTCAGATTTTGGATCTATGCTTAACGCCTTGTATGATGACAAAGGGTGTGTTGGGAAAACTATCCGCGATGTCAAGCAAGTGTCTGTCATGGAAAGGAATGCCAAATATTTCCTCTTTCCTGTGGATGTGCGGACCGAGCCAGTTGTCTCGGATACTATCTTTGAAACAGATGCTTATATTTTAAACCACCTCCTCTTAATGTGTTGACCTCCGATGGGACGATCGTCATTCTTAGTGATGACTCTGCCATCCTCGAGGAGGAAAGCTCAGATGATGCTTCTGAGGTTTCATCTGTCTATCATTTACTAGCAGAGCTTTACCGAAAGTTGCCTTTCCACGCATCGTAGGCGAGTGATGCGGGTACTAGTGCTTTGGACGCCGATAAAAAACCGAAGAAGAAAAAACGCCGGACTCATCGTCCGCGAAAACCACTACCGCCCAGTCTTTCAGAACGACTGGGGATAGTGAGCGGAACGTTCGTTTATGTTAGCTTTTTGTTGTATAAGACAATGAGATCTGACTTTGACTGTGCTATGCAGATCCGTCTATTGTTAAGGGTCACACGTTTGGTAAGCTATCAACGCTAAAACCAAATGTTGAAAAGCAACAGTCGCCTCTTCCGGAGAAAGAGGCAGAGAAGCCTGCTACCCCTCATGTTGGAACGACTGTGGAGGGATCTAGCGTTCAACCGACGACTGTTGGGCCATTGGATTACCTTTTCCAAGGTGGGGACGTTGCTAGTTTTCAACATGATAACCCTGAGGTTACCGCTGAGGGTTTCAGGGTTAATGAATCTCCTCTCCGCTCTGCTCCTCAGTTTGATTCTACTTCTTCGCCTTTCGCGTTGGGCGGAGGAGATGAATCCTTGTTTGGACCCTCTGTCCATGGAGCTGGAGGAGGTTCTTCACAAGGTGGCCCACAACAGTCTTCTTCTACTCCCATTCGCCTTGGACCTTCCAGTTCCCACTTTTTTGCGAATGTGCAACTAGGAGGGGACTTTGACTTGTTTGTCCCCCCCCCCCGGGACATTGTCAACGGGTCTCGGGTTTCTAACTCCAAGACATGTATGAGTTTTGTTGAACATTGTATGCCACCTGGTGAAATAGCATATCAACAAACTCGCTCCCGCCAAGAACTTCATACTGATATAGCTGTTTCTTTGACTAATAGCTTAGCTTGTAGTCAAGAAATCTTGCAGGAGTGGCGGACAATGGGCGGGAAGCTTGGTGCGGCTTCCGAGGCCTTGAAGGTTGCAGAAAGAGAAGCTGAGGAGCAGCGGAAGGCAACAGTCGCGGCTAAGTGGAAGCAGGTCGATGCTGAGGCTGCACTCAAGCTAGAGAAAGACCGAAGCGCCGCTGCTGCCAAGAGTTGGAAAGAGGCCTGTGAAAGGTCTAATGCCACTCTTGAAGCTTCTCGAGCTGAAACTCAAAGAAAGAAGGACGAATTGGCGTGGGCACAGGACGAGGTGTCTCGTCAGGGCCCGGATTCAAGAGCTCGAGGAAGCGTTGAGATTGCAAGGGGAGCAGTCCGAGCTTAAGGATAAAACTATTGTTGAAATGCAATCCGCATACGACTCCCTTTTGCAGTCTCACACTGAGACAAACAACCAAACCTCCACCGAGTTACAAGGGCTTCGCGAGAGGGTGGAACGTGCCGAACGGGAGAGGCGGTACTTCCTCAACCGTGGCCTTGACTCGGTAAGATTTTCTTCGTATGTTGCTTTGTCTATGCGTTTTGGGTTTCGTGCTAACATGTTCTTTACACTTTTTGTTATCAGGTCATTCGTCATATTAAGAGGAGCACGGAGCTTACCGACTGCTTCCTGAACCTGACTACTGCTTCGGAAGGCTTTGGCCGGGTGAAAGGTTTTGATGAAGGACTAGCGTTTGCCCAATCCAGACAACCTATTGAGAGTCACCCGCTCTATGGCCTTGACGCGAAGCAGGAGTTGGATATGCGGGTGAAGGAGTATGATGATCTGACCTTCCCGTTGCAACATATGCTTCCGGAATTTGCTTCATCCGAAGATGTTGTGAAGCAATTGCGTGTATACATTGATGATGAATCTGATGACGATGAGTCCGATGATGATGACAAATCTGATGATGATAAGGCGGAAGACGTGACTCATACTGCTAACCCCTAGGTTATGTGTAGGCGCTAGAATTTAAACTTGTAATTTCTTTTAATGTTTTTGTAATCACTGCTTTGAATGAAAGAGAAGCTCTATGTTGATAATATCTTTTGTGAAATATCTTTTGTCTTTTTGGATTTTTGTACTTGTACAATTTGGATTGAGCTGATGACGTGTTAGAAAAAGAGTATAGGCGACGGTTGACGAGACGTGTAAATCGCCCACTTAACAGCCTGTATACACTTTTTCGAATCTCCCGCCTGACGTGTCAGCCATCCTGTGGCCCGAATTTTTCTCTTTCTTCTGTTAGTCTGACGGTCGCATTAATTGCGATGGGTATAAATAGGCCTTGAAGTCTTCAATCCATTCTTATCACTTTCATATTTTCTCTCTTATTCATATCAAAGAACTTCTTCTTTCTTATATCCGTTTCACATCTTTTCTATAAAATGGCTGCCCAGAAGAAAAATCCTCCCGCTATCACTGAAGTCGGGTGTGATATCAAAGAGAAGGACTTCGAGGATGTTAAAAACGTGTGCAGCTTTCCTCCTGAATGGAAGGCTGAACGTCCGTCGAACGGAGCTATCGCAACGGCGCCTCCGGCGAGGAAGATGGGTGTGTACTTAGACCATTTCACCACCGGGAACTTCCGGTTTCCTGTAACCAAGTTCGTGCGATCGGTCTTGACGGCGTATGGGATTCATTTATCCCTAGTTCACCCTTTTGGGATGCTCAGGATTCGCCACTTCGAGTTCTGCTGCCAAGCACATAACTATGATCCTTCCGTTGGCATGTTTGCCGTTTTCTACAAAATGACTTATCATGAAGGTTGTTACAGTTTTGCTACTACCGGCAAAGGAACTATTGGATTTGAATGGCTTCGCAGCATTCATGGTTGGAAATCCAATTTTTTCTGGATTCGGGAAGATGTTATCCCATTCACTATGACATGTCGAAAAGCAAAAGATGAGCTGCCGAAAATTCTTGCTTCCGAGTATAAGGGGCATGATTGGTACCTAACTTTGACCAAGACTCCGACGCCCATGCGCTCTATTCATGAAGGGGCGATGGTTCATGCCAAGATGAGCCGTTTGTGGCCATTTCCGGCTCTGGAACCGTACTACGAGAATTCCGATGGAAGTAAGTTTGCATTTATATATTTCCGGGTGTTCATCTTACATTGTTTGACACGTTCTCTTTTTCAGGCGAGGGTTCAATTCTTTCCACTCTTATGGACAAGGTGGGTGGCATGATGGTACGCCGCCCCCTTTCTCAACATGACGTACCATTTTTGGACCGCACGGAAGGGAATTTCCTTTTTTCCACCACCCTTACTCCGGAACCGATTGTCTCCGAAGCGATGTATGCCCAAGGTGAGGAGTTTGTCAGAAAATGCGAAGGTATTTTTCAACCTCGCCCTGTGACCGCCATTACCTCGAGCGGAGTGATAGTTCTTCTGTCATCCAGCAAAGAGTCGTCACTCTGTGAAGGGGGTTTACCGATAGGTGCTACTAACTCTACATCTTCCACTGCAGGTTTGACCCGTAAGCACGACCTAGAGGCCACCGCTGATCCGCCAACGGGTGAGGAAGGTGGTTCTCAATCTGTCGAGGGCAAACCACAGGCTTTGGATGCGGGTACTTCTAAGGCTGCTGGCAAGCGGAAAGCGCAACCTTCTGATGCTGCACCTAAGAAAAAGAAGAAAAATAAGGAGAAGACCCAAGCTCTTGATTTGGGTGCTCGTCTCCGAGAGCTGTCTTTCCGAGATGTTTCTAAAGGTAAGGCTTGGCCTTTTACGATAGTTCTTCCATTTATTTCTTTTTGGTAATTTGAAGATTTTTATTGTTTGGAATATTCCAGGTTTGAAGGATTCCGTTGTTACCAAACCCCCAACTCCACCAACCTCACCGATCAATTTGTCGGATTCTTATCCTATTAGGAACAAAGAGGTTGGCGGGGCTGACCAATTCCACACATCTCCACCCCACGACGAGCATGATTTCCAAGATCAGGGTGGGGTTAATGTGTTTAAACGTAGAGGGCAAACTTCCTCTTCTCAAGTAGGTGAAGACACTGCTCCGCATCATCCCCGATGGACGTTACGGCGGAACTCGGTGCTGAATGATGCGGACGTTTGCCAAGAATATCTCGACGAGAGTCTTCCTCCTGCAGAGAAGGAACGACAACGTCGCCGTGTCCGCAAAGATCTGTTCGACTCCAACTCTTATCACGTGGCGAACGCTGTGTCTACCAACCAGGAACTTCGCCGGGATTGGTTAGCTATGAATGATGAGTTGGAGGAAACCGAACAGAACTTGCTTGATGCCAAGAAGGAGGCTCTCAAGGCATTAACTGATGCTCGAGACAGTCATCGAGCTATGGAAGTGGAGAAGGCCGAACAACTTGCTGCTGAGGAAGCTAAGGTCGCTCTTCAGAAACAGCTGGATGACCAAGCTGAGTTGATTAGGACCCTTCAAGACGATTCAGCAGCTAAGGACAAGCGCTTATCCGACCTTAATGCTAAGAGTCGAGACCAAGCACTGGAGTGTGCCAATCATAAGATGGATCTTATCCGTGCTCAGGCGGACAAGAAGTGGCTTCTGTTGACGGCAATTCCCAGGTATTAAATCTTTTATTGCCATATTTTATTTGCGTGTGTATGTGTTCACACAGAGTTTTACGACTTCAACAGGTTATTACTGATGTTCGGAATAGTGACGACCTTGGGAATTGTGTCGCAATACTCCTTCGTGCTTCCGAACAAGCAGGTCGGCAAATGGGTTTTGAGGAAGGCTATAATTTCGCTTCCGAAGGGAAAATGCCGGAGGAGTATGTTTTGGCTGGTGTGGATACCGCTTCCATCCTTATCGAGAAAAGCAAGGATTATGACGCTCTGAAATTCTCCCTCTCCGATCATATATCGGAGCTTGCGGACAAAGAGGATGCCATAGATCAATTAAAGAATCTGTTGAACCTTGATGAGGAAGAAGAGGAAGCTGATGACACCATAGAAGAAGAAGATGCTACCCCATTGATGTATAGGTCCTTGTTGTAAATACTCCTTTTGTATGTAATCTCATTTGACTATTAATAAGAAGTCTTGTTTTCTTCCGGTGAACTTTGTCTTATGTACTATATTATAAGTGTCTATCCGGAACTTCGTTTGCGTCAATAAAGGATTACAACTTATCAAAATAGTGCATAACTATCATAAGATTCTTCATAACTAGGCATAAGCCGTCTTACAGAAAAGAGAAATTACATAAGGTTCTTAACATCTAGTTGGGCGCGCAGGCCAAAAGACAAACCTACTAAATATAACATTTTCTCAGTTGGGCCCCGTTCCAAGTTCTAGGGATCTCCGTCCCATCCAACCTTTCTAGCTTGTAAGCACCTTTAGATAGAATTTTCTGGATTCTATAAGGTCCTTCCCAGGTAGGGGCCAACTTGCTCGGAGGCTCTTGCCCTGAGACTTCGTTACGGCGGAAGACATAGTCTCCCGCGTCGAATTCACATCTTTGGATCCACGAGTTGTAATATTTTTGCAGCTGTCGTTTATAATTATGCTCATGGATTGATGTCAATTCCCTTCTCTCCTCAAGGAGGTTAAGGTTCATCCGGAGTTCATGATCGTTGTCCTCGATCATGAGGACTCTGGCGGATGGGATTCCGATTTCGGCCGGAATCATGGCCTCCGTGCCATAAGTTAAACTAAAGGGGGTTTTGGAATTACTAGAATTCTTTTGAGTGCGGAAAGACCACAGCACGTGGGGCAGTTCATCGACCCAACCCGTCCTTTTAGTTCCTATTCTGGCCTTAATTCCTTCTTTGATGGTCCGATTGGTTCGTTCCACCTGACCATTCGCCTGCGGGTGGGCTACTGAGGTGAAGATTTGAGAAATGTGTAATTCTTTTAACCATTTCTGTAGCCCACTGTCCGCGAATTGTGTTCCATTATCACTACGAGTTCCAGAGGGAGGCCAAACCGGCATATTATGAATTCCCATAGGAATTTCTTAACATTTGCTGCTGTTATGGAAGCCATTGGCTTAGCCTCCACCCACTTTGTAAAGTAGTCGATGGCTACTATCAAGAATTTGACACGTCCGGGGGCTTCAGGGAAAGGTCCCATTATGTCAACTGCCCATTTCTGGAACGGCCAAGCTGAAGTGACTGGAACTAACTCGTTTTTTGGTCGCAGCGTGTTAGGAGCATGGCGTTGACATGAATCACACTTCCTGATTTCACGTACAACATCTATATGCATCCCCGGCCAGTAATATCCAGTGTTCATTAACTTTGCTACGACCATCCGCGGACCCGCGTGAAGACCACAAATGCCTTCGTGAACCTCTCTGATTAAGTAATTCGCGTCCTCGGCATCCACACATCAAAGTAGTGGTCCGAGGAAGGAACGTCGGTACAAAACACCATCAAGAATCTGATAGTTCAAGGCTTTGTGCTTTATCTTCCGGGCCGCTGCTTTTCCTTCCGGAAGTGCTCCGGATGACAAGTATGCTAAATGGGTGCCATCCAGGATTCTACTCCTGTTTGGATCACTAAAACCTGATGTTGCGGAACAGACGGGCGATCTAATACTTCAATGCGGATGTCCTTGGCGAAATGTTCAAAGTTCGTTGAAGCCAATTTACTAAGAGCATCCACTGATTTGTTTTCACTTCTCTTTATATGAATGACTTTGCAATAAGAGAACTGGAGCATCAAATCCTTTGCTTGTGACACATATGAAGCCATGATATCGTTTTTTGCTTCGTATGTGCCATTGATCTATCCCGCAATCAACATGGAATCTACCCGGGCTTCCAAATGTTTAACCCCAAGCTTTTTGGCTATCCGCAGGCCTGCCAAGAAAGCTTCATATTCTGCCTCGTTATTGGTACTTTTGAAGTCCAGCTTTATGGCGTATGTGAACTCATGGCCTTCGGGATTGACTAGCCTGAGGCCTGCGCCACATCCCTCGTTGCTGGAAGCTCCGTCCGTAAATAAAGACCAAATTTGTCCTGCTTCCGAAGGTGCTTGGGGTTGTTGCTCAATCAAACATTCTTTTTCTTTGTGATGCGGGACTTCTGTCATGAAGTCCGCCAATACTTGCCCTTTGATTGCTGGCCTAGGTTTGTACTCTATTGCGTGTTCACCTAACTCGATGGCCCATTTGGCCAATCGCCCAGACAATTCTGGTTTGCTGAGAACGTTTTTGAGCTTGTACCCGGTTAGGACATTAATGGGGTGCCCTTGAAAGTACCTGCGGAGGCGTCGGGCAGCGTAAACTAGTGCTAAAACAAGTTTTTCAAGCATGGAATATATTGTTTCCGGGTCTGACAGTGTTCTGCTGATGTAGTAGATCGGTGTTTGGACTTTCTTTCGATCTGTCAGTAGGACGGCCCCGATGGCAATGTCTAAAGCTGATAGATATAACATTAAAGGTTACCACGCACAGGGTGCTGTTAACGTGGGCAACTCCATTAAACATTTTTTAACTTCTACAAAAGCATGTTCTGCTTCCGTAGTCCAATTGAAATGTGCTTTCTTAAGGAAATTTCATTGTGTCGAGATGAACGGATGAGATTTAGCTGCATGGTTTGCCAAGAATCGGTTCAAAGCAACCAATCGCCCATTGAGTGTCTGAACTTCCTTGAGGGAGGACGGGGAAGGCATGCGGGCTATGGCTTGAACTTTATCTGGATTAGCTTTGAAGCCCGCATCTGTGACAATCACTCCCAGAAACTTTCCTTCTTCCATTCCGAATGAGAACTTAGCCGGATTCAATTTCATGTTAATACTTTTCAATGTTTCGAAAGTCTCTTCAATATCTCTCAACATCTGGTCTTCCTCAACACTTTTGATTACGAGATCATCCATATATACCTCTAAATTCCGACCAATTTGACCTTTAAATACTATGTCCATCAGTCGTTGATACGTGGCTCCCGCATTTTTTAGTCCGAAAGGCATCATTTTGTAACAAAAGGTGCCTTGATCGGTACGAAATGTTGTTTTGTCTTCATCACCCGCTGCCATGCGGATCTGATGGTAGCCTTTGTAAGTATCCAGGAAGCACTTAAATTTGAACGGTGCCACAGCATCAACTTTGAGATCTATTTCCGGCAGGGGATAACAATCCTTGGGACATGCTTTATTTAGGTCTTTGAAATCGATACACATCCGCCATGCCCCATTGCTTTTGGGGACGATAACTGGGTTGGCAACCCAAGTTTGATAGCGGATTGGACGAATGATCCCAGCTTGTAAGAGGTCATGGACTTGTTCGTTCATTGCTTTTGTCTGTTCCGGACCCATCTTACGTTGTTTTTGAACAATTGGTGTAAATAATGGGTTTACCCTTAGTTTGTGTTCCGCAATGTTCCGCGGGACACCAGTCATGTCCGCGGGTTGCCATGCGAAAACATCGATATTTTTTGATAATAAATGTTTTAAGAAAGTCCGCACTATCTCAGAAATAGCAGATCCTATTGCTACAGTTTGATCGGGAACTTTTTGTTCAAAACCCATTTTTCCGGTTCGGTCCTCAGAGACTGTTTTGGAATCTTGCTAGGTTTTGAACTTTCGGTTGCAAAGCAGTGTCGGTTAACATGAATTATTGCGACGCCGGTACATGTTAGAACTCCTACTGCACCGTGCGTCGTGGACGGATGAGCATTAAAACCGCCGATGGCTTCTCGCCCAAGAATAATGTCATGTTTTGATGTTGCTGGCAAGACTAAGAATTCAACCTCTTCGGTCCTCGAATGGGTTCCGTCACTTAAAGTGACTGGAAATGAAATTACCCATCGTGGATGCATTATCTCCCCTCCAAACCCTGATACTGGAGCATGAATGGGTTTCAATCTTTCATTGTCTTCTTCGTCAAGCTGTTCAAAGCATTGCTCGTACATAATGTCCGATGTACTACCGGTATCGAAGAAGACGTACTGGGAACGATAATGTCCGAAGACGGCAATAATGATCAAGGGATTCTTATTGTTCGGGCCTCCCTTGATCCGCGGAAAGATCACTGGCTCATTCTTTCATTCCTCGTCTTCAGACTCTTTCCTTTTTTTCTCTGTGTTGTATCCGCCTTGTATCATATGGACATTCAAATCTTTGACTTGCTTTTTGTTTGGACCTTGGTTGTCTCGAACGGGTGTTTTTCCGTTGTCCGGTTTTCCGTTTTTTACCAAATGTCCGAGTTTTCCAGATTTCACAGCCGTCTCAGTTTCATTTTTCAATGATCTACATTCATTCGTATTATGACCAACGTCGTCATGATACGAACAGTGCTTGGTAGCATCCAAGAATGATCTTCTTGTCAGTGGCTGTGGCTTTCTAAATTTTATATTCTCCGTAGTGAGAATTTCAGCGGGAGTTTTTGAAAGAGGAGTCCAATTGTTGGGACCTCGGTTCGCGGGCCCCGCTTTGTTCTTGTTGCCTATGAGGGATCTTGCATCAAATGGTTTTGACACTTCCGCACTTGGCTGAAGCCTTAACCAGATAGAGCCTTTCGCCTGTCTATTAGGTCTTAGATTCTGAAATTCAACTTTAAATTTTTGCTTCCGGTTGCCATTCCTCAATGTTTTCTCAGTGTTAGCATACACTTTTGCCGCAGTCATAAGATCTTCCCACTCTTTTGGCATTCCATCCCTACCAGTAAGTGTGCGAACTAAATCATCACATTTGACGTTTTTGCGGAAGGCACCGCGAAGCATGTTTTTACTAATTCCGCCGATGTTCAAGCTCTCGTCATTGAACCTGGTGATAAAATCTTCTATAGACTCGTTATCGCGGCGGACAACATCCAAAATTTCTGATTGGTCTCGCGTATGTTTTTTCTGCTGGCTGAAGTGTTGGGAAAATTTTTTCACCAGATCGTCTCAACTAGAAATTTCACCATTAGGTAACTTTTCAAACCACTCTCTTGCTGCCCCTGTTAGTGTCAATGCAAACATGTGACACCAATAAGGAAGCGTCCAACCACTAACACCACCTACCGCAATAAAGTTTTGGAGGTGATCACTTGGATCAGTCATACCATTATACTTACCTACCGATGTAGGTATTTTAGCATTAACAGGAAAGGGTGCTGTGGCGATACTTTCTATGAACTTTTATTTCTCAGCGAAAGCCGCGGGGCGATATGGTTTGGTAAAGTCTTGTTCCGCATTGCTATGGTATTCAGTATGGCGGACTATGTCATGCGGACGACTGCTTTTTGCCTGAGAACTCATCCTACTGTCTCCGGTATACTTACTGTAGTCTCCCGGGTGATAGGATGAATCGTAACCATTAAACTCGTCTAAGTAAGATGGGACCCGCATATTTATGCGAGGACGAGGACGTAGCCTCGGAAGTTCGCCAAACTCTGGTTCCGTCTGTTGACTGTAACGGGTTTGACTTCCCCTCACTGTTGGTGGGGGAGAAAGAGATCTCCTAGGAGATTCTTCATAATCCAATGAGCGAGCATGGAATCGTTCATTACGCTTTCTACGCTCATACTCGGCCACCAAACTTTGTTGTTGTGCACGAAGCCACTCCTCAGGAGTTAAATGTCCTCTAGATCTGGAATTACATTGATGGGATCTCGCCACGTCGGAGTCACCTGAATCATCTTCCAAATCCAACACTGACCGCTTTCGGCGAGTTTCTTCCGTAATCCGTCTAAGGTTGCCCAAATTAGAACCTTCCGGTGTCGAGGCCCATCCCATATCCGGGGTGTGGGACCGGTTGGTGCAGTGACGTTTTCTAGGGTAAAACCTCCAAGTGTTACGTCAATGTTACGTGACTCCGGAGCTGTGACACGCTCAAGAGTACGGCCACTTGGAGTCGTGATACGTGCAAAAACACTAAGACCCTGAGGTGCTTCTGTGTTAGTTACACGTGACTCAGTTGCAGGGGTTCCCGTCGGCCCTTCAGGAAGTTTACTCATATCAAACGAACCAAAAAACCAACGAAAACTTTAGCAGTTCTAACAACAACACAGATGGCGCCAATGAAGAATCACGGATCCACTCCCCGGGTATGGGTCCTGGATCCAATTAGTCCACAGGGTACAATACGATAATTACTACTATGATATGAGTAAGGCTTCCTAAAGTCCAATGACCGGAACCTGCAAAACAGACACCGTGAGTCTCGTTACAGGAAGGACAAGAGGGGGGTCTTCCTTTAACAACTCTCCGGCGTGAGAATCAGTAACGTTCGTAATGAAGAAAGTACTGAAGTATAAAGACTAAGTGTAGTCAGAATATAGGTGAGTAAATGAATACCTCATGATGATTGAGAGGGTATTTATAGCCGAAGAGTGTGGGAAGGGTGATTGGGCCAGCTGTCCTTAAGAAGGTGCCTGCATAACCGTCTGGACGCGTGTCCTTACGTGATTGGTTCAGCTTATACGTTGCATGTGCATGTATAACAACCTGGACACGTGTCTCTTTCCTATTGGTTAACGGGAGAATATTGGCCATGTGCATGGTTATAACGACCTTGCCAGATGTCACTGGTTAATTGGCCGAGATATCACGTATTGTTCAAGAAAGCATCTTGGCAAGTCTTCTAGAAGATAATCGGTTATTGACAGCTGTCCCGGAGCGTTTACCTCGTGGTTATTTACGCGGAAGGATATTCCTTCTTGCGGATAACCTTTGAGGGTGCTGCGATGCTTCCGCATGCGTTATGAAGTTGTTTCTTCCTCAACTGATTATGCAGGTGGTTTATGTGTCCCGCGGGTTCCTAACGAGGGGCTTCTGGTTGACCCACGGGTGGTCCTCAAGGGTATTTGGGTCTTTTTGGTACCCTACCTCTATAGTACCGGTACCAAAAATACCAATATTAAGTTTTATGAAAAATTGGTACCAAATATCGTACTGAATCCATCGGTGCGACCCGTTCTGGTATGGTACCGTTGCTAGTTACAAAATGTTCATTTCTATATGATATCGCTATTGGTACCAAAAATATCATATTACCTTGATGATGTTACTAGTAATAGATTTTTATTTACACAGTTAGTCCATGTGGTATATTTAAGTTTCATATTGAACTCTTGTGCCCATTTTCTTGACAAAATTTTACAATTATTTTTCTTATAATTTCAACTTTCATTTTTTGTTTCTTCAGAAATATCACGTTACGTTTGGTCTACATGAGCTCATTTTGGTGCCTCCCACTTAATCTTGTATCGCTTTGTAGACAATATCGTGACGCCTTTTCATATATGTGTCCTTAATTTTTTTCACCTGCCACTTCAATCAATTATGTTATTAAAAACGAGGTTAGGATCATGTAAATTTAAACTATAGTTTATAAAGGTGCCTTGAGTGACCTAAACTCAGTGAAACACGTAGTCATTCACTTGATTGTGAGAGGTAAATAAGGTCTAGGGCGTGGGTTTGAACTTCCGTGAACAATGAATTTGTCACACCCCCATTCTAGGCCTAGGAGTGTGATCCATAGTTGGTACCATATTTGTAAATAAATCAGAGTAGCGGTTGTTTAGCGGAAGTCTTATAAAAACATAAGGATCACATTTATAAAAATTTACATTACAAAATACGAGACGAAAGTCTCATTTTAAGTTTACTTGTTATGAGTTTTACAAAACCACCATATTTTAATATTTACAAAAAATTATCCGAGCCATCGGATTCTCGAGCTTCTTCGTCTTTCAAGCTCTATTCCTGATTACCTGCAAAATGTTAATAAAATACGTCAGCAACGAATGCTGTTAAATATGCTGACGCTAAAATATTTACTTTTACTTAATCACCCCTCGAGACCACGTAAGTCTCTGCCCATCTTGGCTTAGGAATAATCAAGTTAAACAATCATCATAAACTCGAGTCTCTACACTAGGTCACCTCAGCAAAACACCGCAACGTTTTGACGTACTTAGGTACCATAAATATACACAAGGTCATTCTCACTCGAACATACTTTGGTTCGGCCCATCGTGGCTGGAGGTCGTGACCAGGCGTGGTGCGATGTGCCCACCGCGTACCACATATGTAAGGATCCAGACAAACGTATACCACAGCCTGAGGGCTAGGTTTATACTCTTATTTATAATGTTTTTTGAGACACATAGCCTCATGCAAAGTTTTACACATAACACGTTTGTTTGTTTGAAAACAAGTTTGTAAAAGTGGGGCGTATTCACCTTTCACATGGGATCGGCTTCCAACACCGTCCGTGAGTCTTTCTCTTGCTATCTCGCACCTATAGTACGAGTATAACTTTTGTTAGTAGGATACACGATCCGGCTTAAGACCTTTAGTCTTATTTATCTCGATGAACCTTTAGTTCATTATCTCTTTTACTTTAAAACCTTTAGTTAAAAAGTAATCTTTATAAACCTTTAGTTTATTTATCAAAACCCGACGTTTCTTCTTCTTTAAGAAACGTATTCTTTCTTTATTATTTAAGTATACTCATTACACTTAAATAATATCTTTCATAACAAAGAATAATTATATATATATATATATTCACATATATATATATATATTTTATTTTTCTTTTCTTTACTTTTTTGTTATATGTTTCTTTTGTTTATCGAGACATCGAGTATTTTATTATTATTTTGGTTGGGCATTATGCCCACCTTCGTCGGCTTACAAATACCCTAGAAAGTTGGGCAGCACTTCGATGCCTTTCTCTTTATCAATCTTCCTTGGATCAACACCTTCTCTTTGGCACACTTTACGAGGTAACTTGTCGGGACGTCATTCCAATACCATCTTCTTGTTCAACATCATCGGGAGGTAATGGGCACGGAAAACGAGGTTTCGAGGAAAGTTAATCGAGGTGGATCGAGGGCACGAACTTCGATGTGTAGAGAAAGAGTAGTGAGAGAGTAATGTATGTGTTTTGAGGTGTGAATGGATCAAACCCGTGACTGCCTATTTATAGGCTGAAATTGGATCCCGTCGCTATACGCGACGGGACTTGGCTTAGCCTGTCGCGTACCGCGACATAGGCTTGGCTTGTCACACCCTAGACCTGCCACGTGGCGACATGTGGCAGGCGCCGCGCCACGTGGCGCCACGTGTTACCACGTGGCGGGAGACGTTGCCACCGTGTGCGACGTGGCACACGTGTCACATGTGTCAGACACCCCCATCGCGATACGCGATGGGGTTCATTTATGATCCATCGCGTAGCGCGATGGGTCAAGAAATCAGAATTTTTATTTTAGTCCCTTATGTTTGGAAATTGACGAATTTGGTCCCTTAAATTTTGAAACTTGACATTTTTGGCTCGAAATTTATGTGATGTTACAGAATTAACCTTCAAGACCTTTGAATTACAAAAATTGGTAAATAACCTATGCACGGAAACTATTGGTAGGGTGTGAGGAGAGTTGAAAGTAGGAAAACTTTACATTTATCCCTGGGATAGAAAAGCCGCTTCCAAAACCTATGCACGAAACTATTAATTAAAAACTTTGAAGTGCAAGTTATTAGAATATATAAAGTATACATTACACGTCAAAGGGCGAGAATCCTCATGAAACATTCATGAGATCATCAACATGTCGATTCATGCTTGCAAAGTCCTTTTGTAGTGTTGATCTAAGGCGACCTTTGTGACACACGGCTAAAAATTAGTCTAAATTGTGACTAATATAATCTCGATTAGCAATAAAATTATGCCATGATGAGAAAAATCTCCTTTATTAGTGATCTAGACGTTTCAAAGTCAGCAAAAAGTGCAAAAATCGCCACGTAACGAGCTTGATGTGGAAAAACCTCGGGTAACGAGTCAAAAAGTAAATAAATCCTTAAAGAGGCTAAATGATCCCTAAAAATTAAAATACATATTAAAGTAGTCGAGACAATGTATAAACTTAATTTTAGAAAGCTCGAATGGCAAAAAGTGCAAAATAAGTAACCAAGTGTCGGTGGACGACCCGGTAAGGACCCAACATCAGCTATTTCCAAAACTTAGTTTCTTAGGCTTGTATTATCAAGATACCAATTTCGTTCAAAGTCTAACAAAAATTATTAGGAATGGGATTCGTTTGATTAGCTAAAATTCGTTAGACGCTAAAACGGAAACTTAAGATTATTGTTTAAACACCTACTTACTAAACCAAAACCATGTGCCATCACCCATTGTTTTCTCAAAACCAACACCCACACATGTCACTTGTAATGATTATCATAATCATTACCATAACACTTGGAATGCTCCAATTGTTGACAACTCATCTAACTAATCATTAAACATTCTAGAAGTAAATGTGTTGTAACATTCTCATCCATACACCTTTCACCCCAATGATTACCCTAATCATTACCCTTATGTGTTGGCATCCCCACCACCACACATCTTTCAACCCACTCAACCCCTTTCTCTCTATAAAACCCACAACACACACACACAATTTTAAACACAGCCAAATCAAATTCAAATCAAGAAATAAACACACACACATACACATAATCAAGAACATGGAGATTTAAGTTAAGATCAAGGAAAGGATTAAGCTATTAAGGAGCCATTAGAAAGGATTAAAGCTAGGAAACACACACTACTATCACTCACCATTTTCATCTTTCAAAATCTCAAGAAACAAGTAAGTATTATGTTAAGAGTAATTAAGTATTGGTTATGGATATACAAGGTTTGATGTTCTTGAGTTGATTGAAAGCTTGAATAAGTGAATAGGTATGTGTGTGTGTGTGTGTGTTCCATGGGTATGTGTGTGTGTGTGTGTAAATGGGATAATCAAACTCATTACACATGCACACATTCATCCAAAAGATCCAACATTGATTGCTAAGCTTGATTATAAGTGTTGTTGAATCTCTTGATTGTTTGTTATAAACTTGAATAAATTTGATGTTAGGGTTTGTTGTTAGAATGGAATTTGGATGGATTGTTGAATCAAGAAATGATATGGACTAGTCTAATTGAAAATAGGATAGGATATATGCTAGAATTCATAGTTGAAATTTGAAAATTAACCAAGATTGGTAAAGTTACTAAATAACGAAACTTTAATTTAAGAAAAGTTGAAATTTGGATTTTGATGTGAATACTTGTGATGAATGTGATCAATATGTGATTAATAACAACTTGGAACTAAGATAGGGTGCATTGATTAGTTAACACCTTGGTTAAAATGGACAACAACTTACTAAATAAGGAAACTTTGTTGAATGATAAATTGAAAGAACAAAATTGGATAGGACACTTAGGATGCATGAAACCCTATCAAACAACTTGAATGAATTAAACTTAGAATTGTACTTAATCAAAGTTGGAAGATTGAATTAGATAGAATTATCAAAAATTAAAAGTTACTATAATAGGAAACTTTATTAGTTAAATACTTAGGAAATTCATAATTTGATTGATTAATTAACTAATTGAAATTATACATATATGATATGATGATTTGAACCTGGAAATTTATGTATTAATATGATATTTTTTTCATATAAAAATAACAAGCTTAACTAGTAACATTGTTAAGGTAATCTAAAATACGAACTAGGAACCGAAAAACTCGATTACAGTATCTTATGAACATATATAGTCAAAACTGCTATTTATGGTAAATTATATGTTATTATATGTGTGTTTAGTTCATATGATGATTAGTATAGACTTGTGTAATTTATTTGACTCGTCGGTAACTTAAACGGTCGAAAAATCGGCTTTTTAAGCAAAACCGACACAACTATTATGAAGTGTTTTAGAACAGCCCCTAAAGTGTTAAAATACCCATGTATAACATAAGTTAATACATGAAAAAAGTACAAGATGATAAAACTTATTCCTAAACGGTTCGTGTCGTGCAAACCGACACGAAAACGTTAAAAAATTGCTATTTTAAGAAAATATTAACGAAAACAAAAGCAATATATTTTTACAAGGCAACATATAAAACTTGACTAATATATATGTAACAAGTACTTTCCAAGATTTAAAAGTTACGGTTCATTTTGAACACGAAACCGAATAAAACCCACAAAACCGACAAGAATTATGAAAAATAAAAGATTAATATTTTCTTAAAACTTTTTAGCAACTAAAACTTAAAATATTATTATATATTTTAAGTGTTTATTTATTTGACATAGTTATTTAAATAATAGCTAACGGAAAGCCGAACTATGTGTACTCTCTTATTTGCTCATGTGCTTATGTGAACACTAAACTAGGATTGATAAACTAAAAAGAGCTTTATATAAAAACTAAAACCAAGTTTTTATTAACAAATCGTGTACTAATATAGGACACGCAAATTCTGTTAACCGTGAGTTTCTCTATCGATCCCCCCTCGATTTTTAACTGGAAATGTTTTCATGTCGATATTTAATTGTGTTTTGGGGAAAAGCATATTCTTTATTACATATTGATTTCGTTTACAAATTGGTGTATAATGCGGGATGAGTCTAGTTGGCTAAATAACTGTTAACCGAATTAGTAAGGACACAAAGATATGGGTAGATCTATCGGGGTGACGCCCCCCACTTCCATTCGCGTTGGGTTTAAAGTGAGTATATTTTGAGTATGGTATGTTTCGAGTTATCAACTGAGATGTATTCTTTGCTCCTCTACAACATCTTAATTTGTTTAAGAAATGAAATGCCTATTGTTTTGTGATGTAATGACGGTAGATCATTACACACGGTTGGTGATATAATGACGGTAGACCATTATACACTGGATATTTTGGATATAATTCGGGGTGTAGTGACGATTACACACGAATTGATATCGGATTTGATAATTAAATGGATTGTGTTTTCGACTCATATATATATATATGTGTGTGTGTGTGTATCTATATATATATATATATATATATGGACTATTTTGTTATAAAGGGAAACTCACCAACACATCGTGTTGGTCGATATTTTAATATGCTTTTCAGGAAAATAAATGAAGTATGGAAGCTTCGTGAAGAGAGCAGGAAAATGGTGACGTGTGTTTGAATGAAAAATGTTGACTTTATGTTGAACTTATAATTTGAATAAAAATCGTGTAATATGACACGTGTAATAACTCTGATGATTAAATAAAGTTCAACCGTCGTTTGAAATGTATACTTAAATGTGATTGGCAGAAACGGCGTCTGTCACTACCCGAAAGACTTGGTTAAAGTCTTCCGCTGTTTAAATTAAGATTTTCGGGGTGTGACAGAAGTTGGTATTAGAGCCAATGATTATAGCGAATTAGAAATTTTGGGTAAAAATTTCTAAACTATAACCCGTATATTCAAACACACGATTTTCCCTCCTCACGAAGCAAAGGTATAATCAATTAAATGATTATATATATATATATTCTATTTTATAAAATAATAACAAAATTAAATAAATAAATAAATAAATGATAATAATAATAATAAGTAAATAAATAAAATTGTGAAGTTTAAAGCTTAAAGTTTTATCTATATGAATATATATATATATATATATATATGTTATTTACTAGTGATAATTTAAGGATTATGGAACATGATACAAAAGCCTAGTTCACACACTAACATCAAGATACGCAACATCGACAGTAGGTCGAAGGACCGCCCCCCAACGACCTCTGTTGTACAATCAATCGTGCGCTGCGCCAGTGCATTTTCTGTGAATCTTAATATTCATTTTAAAAGAAATTATGCACACACGCTCATAGAGCCTAGTTCCCACTAACCTTAGGTCATATTTCATTTTTCTACCCTAGATCCGTTTGAAATCGTTGAAGGATGACGATGTGACCCTACCTCTTCAGATTCTCATGATGCGTAACTCCGTTATTAATATTGTTGTTGTTTTAATTCTTAGAAAATATTTAGGGAATGCTTAGACTTCTTGTAACTCCCTCTTATTACTCTAGTTAGATATCCTATAACTTAGATAATCTGGTAAGGAAAATTTGAAAGCTTGTGATTGGTGCTGATACGTATTCACATCTATATAGTAGTTATTTTAGTAACTCTAGACAAGTACGATAATTTTCCATTATCACGATGATCTTTTGGGTTGATTTATTGATCATTATGTGGTTGTGAATATTTCCTATATTTATTCACACGCCTTCAATAATTAATAATGACCTTTGTCTATTTCTGCTATTCAAAATAATAGAAATGACAATAAACCACCCAAAATAAGACAAGAACCTGCCATTAGAAGATCTAAGTTATCAACATTCTTTGAAAAATTAGTTCAACAAGTCACACAGTACATTAACGCTACATTGAAGCAACAGTCAAGGACGTAGTGCAAATAAAGACACTAGCAATGGAGCTACTATTTGAAATCCACTAGGAAGAGTAAGATTGAAAGTGTCCATGATGATTCAAAGAGTTATTATAACCCAATAGTATACATTAAGTTGAACATCAGGTAAACAAGAAATTCGATAGATAGCGATAAGCAATCTCAATGCTCTACACGGAATTCAGTAGCTAGAAATAAGCAAACCCAATGTTGTTTTGATAAATGAGCGACACACCCAAAAAGGATTGTTCCAAGTTCAAAAATTAGAATGCTAGAGAAAGATCCATAGTAGCTTGTAAGGATTCACTTAGTTATCACTGAATCATTATGTTCTTACACCTATCTATACTATAGTCGAGTTAAGTTTGATCTCTAAACTATTAGGGTTATCTCTTGCTAGAAGACCAATCGACTTACATAAAATGGTATTCATTAAGTTTACTTATGGAAATAGAAACCACTATTGTCATTAGTGACTTTAATCTTTCGATAGAAATCCATAACCACTATAATTATCTACATACCTATCGAATTAGACAACCTCGATATAGGCATAGGCTTATTTTCCAAAAGTCAGGCTAAAATCATGGGTTTTGAAAGGCTGGTACGTTTACCACTCGCCAATGGTGAAACTCTAGCAATCCATGGTGATTAGTGTAATACCAAATTGATGATTATTACCAAGACACATACCCCACGCCTTGAGATATACCTACAAGTCAAGAAGTTTTACCCATAGATTTACCTAGATAATTCCCATCAAGACACTTCAAGTTTAAACTAGATCTTATACAAGATGACGCACCGATATCTAGATATCCATACAGATTGACGTCATTAGAAAAACAAAATCTATTCAAACAACTCCAGGAACTGGAACTGAACAAACTAACCATTAAAATTCGATGCCCATTATCGAGAATTGATGATCTATTTGATTAGTTTTAAGGTTGACCAGATCCATGCCCGAAGATCGACTTACCAACTAGATATCAATATAATAAGACCTTCTAAAGACATTTAGAAACACAATAGGATCATTATAAGTTTGTAAGTCATACCGGTTAGATTGACAAATAAGTTGTAATCTCATGAATAGGATATGCAAATCCTACTTGGATGACATAAGCACATTTATTCATAAACCATTAAAATTCACGAACAACACTTTTTGAGAATAGTTAAAGGTAGAAATTCTCTAAGTATGATTTATGAATTTGGGAAATTCATTATGTTGGATACATAATCAATAAAAAAAAGGTATACATATAAAGATTGAAGCAATTGAAGATGTGGAGACACCAAGGTCTCCTACCGAAGTGCAACAATTTCTAGGCCTTACTGAGAATTATTGGAGATGCATAGTTAAGATTAGGTTGACCTTTGATGATATTAACCCAAAAGGATAAGAAATATGTCTGAAACAATAAGATAAGAGGAACCTTCTCAATTACTGAGCCAAAATTTTGTAATGCACTATCTTGCCCTTCCCAGAAAGAGCACATAGATTTATAGTGATTGTGATGTTCTACGCTTATGTCTTGTATGTATGCATAGGAAAAAAGACAAAAGATGATAATCCATGCATCATGATAACTCAATGTGCATAAGAAGCATTATACAACTCACATTTTGAGATAGGAGTTGACGCTTTTACTCTTAAGACTTGAAGAAACCCCTCTTTTTATAGAACAAAGTATACACCAACTATGAGAGTTTTCTATGTGTTGTAGATCAAATGGAATTCAAAATGGGGCAGCCCATTGAAGTAGAACTACTCAATAATTACAATTGCGATATTTGTTACCACACTGGTAAAATGAATATTGTAGCCGAGGATTGAGTATAAAAGAAAAGCCTTCACATATATGTACGTTTTGCTTAACGTTACAAACAAGTCTTACAACTCAGACTGGAAAAAGTACATAGCAAAGCCTTGAAGAAATAGAAATCTAAAACTGATTGAATATAGTTTAGATGCCTAGATATGAAAATTTATGTGAATTAGTATTTGACGAACGCATAAGTCTAAATGCTCAATTCATCATAGATTTCATAAATGAAGTCCCACAAACACCTAAGTAAGAACTACACTCTTTAGGTAATAGAAAATCAATTAGATCATTCTCTAACCACTAGGAAAAAGATAAGATGGAGAAAATAATTGATTCATAACGGAAAGAATGCTAGAGTAATCTTGTAAGGCAAATTGACAATTATGGTTCCGGAACACAATTGTGAATTTACAGGTGCATTTGAACTCTAATATGGCTTTCTATGCCAAGGATTGGGTTAACTCTCCAAGAATCTATGAAATACTCGCCTACCATTGGCTTATTTTCTTTAAGCAATTATCTTCCAGCGTTATAATTTCTCAATTGAGAGCCTTATACGGAAATAGAATTTCTCAACCATCACATTACTAAGCTAAGCTAGAGGGAAGTTAAGTCTTCATTATATTGGACTCTTTCGAAATCGGCAATAGAACTTGTCCAATTGTGTGTTGGCTCGAATGACCTCCGACGGTTAGTAGGACAAGCGATTTGTTCCACGTATTTAATCTAAGGAAATGCCTACCTCACAAATCGCTAATCAACACGAGTCCGGGTGGACATTATAAAAGAACATGCATAAGTTATGAATAAGAACATTCATAAGCTTAGGCAAAATTGAATCAGGTTAGTCAAAGTCAAGTGGAATTCAAGACTTGGTCCTGAGTTCACTTGAAAATATCTACAACAGATGAATATACCTTCATCTATCTTTGGTAAGATCATACTCGAGTACTACCTCCTAAATTTTCGGGACGAAAATTCTTAAAGGAGGGGAGAATGTGACACCCGGCTAAAAATTAGCCTAAACCGCGACTAATATAATCTCGATTAGCAATAAAATTACGGCATGATGAGAAAAATCTCCTTTATTAGTGATCTAGACGTTTCAAAGTCAGGAAAAAGTGCAAAAATCGCCACATAACGAGCTTGATGTGGAAAAACCTCGGGTAACAAGTCAAAAAGTAAATAAATCCTTAAAGAGGCTAAATGATCCCAAAAAAATTAAAATACATATTAAAGTAGTCGAGACAATGTATAAACTTAATTTTAGAAAGCTCGAATCGCAAAAAGTGCAAAATAAGTAACCAAGTGTCGCTAGACGACCCGGTAAGGACCCAACATCAACTATTTCCAAAAATTAGTTTCTTAGGCTTGTATTATCAAGAATCCAATTTCGTTCAAAGTCTGACAAAAATTATTAGGAATGGGATTCGTTTGATTAGCTAAAATTCTTTAGACGTTAAAACAGAAACTTAAGATTATTGTTTAAACACCTACTTACTAAACCAAAACCATGTGCCATCACCCATTGTTTTCTCAAAACCAACACCCACACATGTCACTTGTAATGATTATCATAATCATTACCATAACACTTGGAATGCTCCAATAGTTGACAACTCATCTAACTAATCATTAAACATTCTAGAAGTAAATGTGTTGTAACATTCTCATCCACACACCTTTCACCCCAATGATTACCCTAATCATTACCCTTATGTGTTGGCATCCACACCACCACACATATTTCAACCCACTCAACCCCTTTCTCTCTATAAAACCCACAACACACACACACACACACACACACACACTTTTAAACACACCCAAATCAAATTCAAATCAAGATATAAACACACACATACACATAATCAAGAACATGGAGATTTAAGTTAAGATCAAGGAAAGGATTAAGCTATTAAGGAGCCATTAGAAAGGATTAAAGCTAGGAAACACACACTACCATCACTCACCATTTTCATCTTTCAAAATCTCAAGCAACAAGTATTATGTTAAGAGTAATTAAGTATTGGTTATGGATATACAAGGTTTGATGTTCTTGAGTTGATTGAAAGCTTGAATAAGTGAATAGGTATGTGTGTGTGTGTGTGTTCCATGGGTATGTGTGTGTGTGTGTGTGTGTAAATGGGATAATCAAACTCATTACACATGCACACATTCATCCAAAAGATCCAACATTGATTGCTAAGCTTGATTATAAGTGTTGTTGAATCTCTTGATTGTTTGTTATAAACTTGAATAAATTTGATGTTAGGGTTTGTTGTTAGAATGGAATTTGGATGGATTGTTGAATCAAGAAATGATATGGACTAGTCTAATTGAAAATAGGATAGGATATATGCTAGAATTAATAGTTGAAATTTGAAAATTAACCAAGATTGGTAAAGTTACTAAATAACGAAACTTTAATTTAAGAAAAGTTGAAATTTGGATTTTGATGTGAATACTTGTGATGAATGTGATCAATATGTGATTAATAACAACTTGGAACTAAGATAGGGTGCATTGATTAGTTAACACCTTGGTTAAAATGGACAACAACTTACTAAATAAGGAAACTTTGTTGAATGATAAATTGAAAGAACAAAATTGGATAGGACACTTAGGATGCATGAAACCCTATCAAACAACTTGAATGAATTAAACTTAGAATTGTACTTAATCAAAGTTGGAAGATTGAATTAGATAGAATTATTCCTAAACGGTTCGTGTCGTGCAAACCGACACGAAAACGTTAAAAAATTGCTATTTTAAGAAAATATTAACGAAAACAAAAGCAATATATTTTTACAAGGCAACATATAAAACTTGACTAATATATATGTAACAAGTACTTTCCAAGATTTAAAAGTTACGGTTCATTTTGAACACGAAACCGAATAAAACCCACAAAACCGACAAGAATTATGAAAAATAAAAGATTAATATTTTCTTAAAACTTTTTAGCAACTAAAACTTAAAATATTATTATATATTTTAAGTGTTTGTTTATTTGACATAGTTATTTAAATAATAGCTAACGGAAAGCCGAACTATGTGTACTCTCTTATTTGCTCATGTGCTTATGTGAACACTAAACTAGGATTGATAAACTAAAAAGAGCTTTATATGAAAACTAAAACCAAGTTTTTATTAACAAATCGTGTACTAATATAGGACCCGCAAATTCTGGAACGAAAAGCTACAAGCCGTGAGTTTCTCTATCGAACCCCCCTCGATTTTTAACTGGAAATGTTTTCATATCGATATTTAATTGTGTTTTGGGGAAAAGCATATTCTTTATTACATATTGATTTCGTTGATGTTTTATAAAGGCAATTTATTTTACAAATTGGTGTATAATGCGGGATGAGTCTAGTTGGCTAAATAACTGTTAACCAAATTAGTAAGGGCACAGAAATATGGGTAGATCTATCGGGGTGACGCCCCCCACTTCCATGCCCGTTGGGTTAAAAGTGGGTATATTTTGAGTATGGTATGTTTCGAGTTATCAACTGAGATGTCATACCCAATACTGTATTCTTGGCTCGTCTACAACAGCTCAATTTGTTTAAGAAATGAAATGCCTATTGTTTTGTGATGTAATGACGGTAGATCATTACACACGGTTGGTGATATAATGACGGTAGACCATTATACACTGGATATTTTGGATATAATTCGGGGTGTAGTGACGATTACACACGAATTGATATAGGATTTGATAATTAAATGGATTGTGTTTTCGACTCATATATATATATATATATATATATATGGACTATTTTGTTATAAAGGGAAACTCATCAACACATCGTGTTGATCGATATTTTAATATGCTTTTCAGGAAAACAAATGAAGTATGGAAGCTTCGTGAAGAGAGCGGGAAAATGGTGACGTGTGTTTAAATGAAAAATGTTGACTTTATGTTGAACTTATAATTTGAATAAAAATCGTGTAATATGACGCGTGTAATAACTCTGATGATTAAATAAAGTTCAACCTTCGTTTGCAAACGATTAAGTTGGAAGAAGGATATGAGCTCCTAGAAGTCATAATGTCATAGAAAGGTCTAAAAATTGTGACTATTTCCATTCATTTTCTTATGGAAAAGTTTTAAAATTTGAATCAACTAGTACTAGCCGAGTATAAGTTTGGCGATAAAGCAATGCACAACTGAGATAAGATGTGTAGAATTTCATCTCATTACGATATCTTGAAAAATATATTTTCCGCACTATAAAGAAAGTATCCGTATGCATTTCGTGAACTTACACTTACTGGAAGCATTTGCTCTCACATATTTCACCGACTTTCGAACCTTTTCGATGGCCCATTCAATTACTTTCAATCCAACTTGGACAATAAGATTTAACACAAGTGCAAAACAACACACATGAGTAAAATATCCATTACACTAATATATTATTTTACATGATCTAGTGTGATAGTATATAACAAACCACAAAATAAATAAAAGGAAAAAAAAGTAAGGAAATGGAAGAAGGAAATTCCATCCCACATTGGTGGAGGAAAGAAATGGAGAAGGTACCACCATAGTATAAATAGATTTGTAAGTTCTTGTCCCACATCGCTAGATTAAGAAACTAGTGAGCTCTTTATAAGAAAGAAAATTTATATGATAATGTTCTTATAAGACATAGCACACCCAGTGGTCCTAGTGGAGGGTGCGAAGCACCCGATAGCGCACGGGCACGTGCGAAGTGCGATGGGCGCAAAGTGGCACTTTGATGGCGCACTTTGCACTTAGCCGCTTAAGGGCCGCCTTAGTATTTTTGTTGGGAATTAAGACTTAAAAAAAATATAATAATAAAATAAAAATCCTTCCATCGCGATACGCGACGGGTTTAGATTACCCATCGCGTACCGCGACGTGGAGGTTACGCAGATGAGACACGTCGCTTGCCACGTGGCGTGCCACGTAGCAGCCCTAGGACTGACACAGCAAAGCTATAAGATGCTTCGCGATACGCGACGCCCTTTGCCCACGACCGTCGCGTACCGCGACGGCTACCGCGACGGGGTCCAAAATCAGCTATAAATAGGTTGAGAATGGGACGTTCATTCTTTGCACCAAAAATTTCTTTCTCTCTAATTTCACACACATATATTAATACATATTAAGAGTATAATACCGAGTCGTAACGATACCCTATCCGATTGAAAGAAATATACACGAATCCGAAAGATCTACCAGTTAAGGTATGACATTGTGCCATCATGTAAAGTTTCTACTCTCGTGATTATCGTTATGATTATTGGTTTTATACTAATCTAGTTATACTACATTGTGTTTATCCTAGGTGCTTAATACCAAGAGGTGTTCTTTAATTGTAAACTTGCAAGGTGAGACATTCGAGTTTTTATACAACTCACATTTGCGTGAGACAACTATTTTTCCGACACTGTCATGGTGATTTAAAAACCTACAAAACCCATGATAGATTGTCTAAATATTTTCAAAAGTATTTTTTAAAGTATTTAAAATACATTACAGGATGGTTACTACATACATTATGGGATGGTTACTACTGGTATTGTGGGGTTTTGTATACAAGGCTTGCCTACTCGGCTATTACACGTTACTTATTGGACAAGTGTTAGCCAATAAGTAATATGACCACAATCATAGATACGGTCGAGTGAAAAGTACTTTTCGGTAATTTGTAAGCAGGCAGATGTAAAAACATCTTAATGTAGTAAATGTAAAATGTGTCATTTACAAATGAATGTACTCACCAGTATTTCTTGCTGGTCAAATATTTTAAACATGTTTCAGGTGACTTGTTAGAGACAAAGGAATGATGCTTGTGGGCTTCTAGCTTAAATAAGTGGCTTGTCACCAAAATAAAGAAACGTGTTTTGTAAATTAGGGTTTAACGCTATAAAACTTATGTTTGTATCAAAAGGGATTAAATTCCAGGATTATGATAATAGTAATCATGGTGTTTTTATAACTCTGATCATTTTTCCTAACTACGGTTCTGATGAAATTTTCCGCTGCAAAATAATTTAATAAACACCGATACCACCAATTAATGTTCACGGCTTCCTTCCCGAGGTATAGGGGTCGGGGGCTGTGACAGCTGAAGTGGTATCAGAGCCACTGGTTTAAGCAATATGGGTATTTTAATAATACCTAATCTTAAAAACTAATGTTAGGAAATACATGCATTAACTTATGTGTTAACCATAAACATAAGATTCTAATCACACGTGAAAAAAAAATTATTACTTTCTTTTGGAGTTCGTTGTTTTATTGTTTTTAATTTAACAGCATGAGTGAGCTAGTTGATGCTTTTGAACACATATCCGTTAATTCCACGGATATAGAAGAAGGAGAATGTAGTCAACAACAACCTAAAAGACAATGCAAGCAAAAGTTCCTAGATTCATGGAGATATAGAACAGCATATAAGTTATCATGCTTGCATATCCATCATTTGAGTCTCCAACAATTATTCCAATAATTACATATCCGATTTGCCCATGATCTTTCAAGCCCAACCTGTAGAAAAACCAAAGCCTAAAAGAAGAAGAAGGCTCAAAGACTAGCAACGAGGATTGAGAAGAAATAAGAAAGGAAAAAACCACAGTCAAACAACCAACTCAACCACAACCCGGACAACCAACTCAACCACAACCTGAACAACCAACTCAACCACAACCAATAGAACCACCACCAACTTTACCACCACCCATGTCAACAATACCAATGGAGGAGCTACAAGGCAAATGCCTAGATGAATGTGAAAATTTTCAACCAATATTCAATGATATGGGTGCAGCAAGTTCCAGTAACCCTAATATGCCATCCCAGGACCCAAATAATACAGTGCTCCCTAATGATATTATTAGCCAAGCTCAAATGGAAGAATGGTGGACGAATGATTGGCAATATCAAACAATGATTTCAAATCCTTATGCCCCATTCTAGGCTGAAACCGCAAACTACCCCACCATGACACCGAAGATGACGATAGAGCTCCGTCACTATGGGGAAGAATTGGTGGATACCGCCAATAGACTGAGGGATGTTGGGGAAACCCTACTCTGGAAGTACTATGACCGAGAGCCTGATATATAAAGCCATATATATATATATATAATATTTATATGTTCATTATTGTAATTTCTTTGATAAAAAAAGAGTGTATGTATGTAAGAAAGGTGTGTAGTGACGCATATATATAGCGTGTAGATGTAAAATATAGTGATGCATATATATGAAAAGAGTAAATGTCGCAAAGATCGACGATTTTGACATATTTTGTGCCTATGTGTTATTTATGCTTATGTATTATGCTTACGATTTTGACATATTTTGATGTCTAACACTGAAGCTAGTAATAGTGTAAATGGAGGAAATAGCAAACCATTACCCAAAAAGTCAAAAGTTCACGGTTGTACTTACAAGGATTTCTTGGCCTGTAAACCAACTGAATTCTCTAGAAAAGAAGGACCTATTTCAGCACTACGCTGGTTAGAAAAGACAGAAGCTATTATAAGAATCAGTAAATGTGCTGAAGAAGATAAAATATTATATGCTTCTAACCTCTTCATTAATGAAGCAATGGAATGGTGGAACACAGTCCTCCAGTCAAAAGGAAGTCACATAGTTTATACTATGATCTGGGAAGAGTTTAAAGAAATAGTAGAAAGGAAATTTTGTCCTCCTCATGAAAGAGAAAAGATTGCTACTATGTTCTTAAACCACAAGATGGAAGGTGTGAAGTGTCGTGAGTATACGACAAAATTCTTCGAACATGCGAGAATGGTGCCGGCTTTGGCTTCGCCAGAATCAGTACTAATTTCTCGTTATATTTGGGGATTAGTAAGTGAAATCCGCGATCTGGTAAAGTCAGCTAGACCTCAGACTATTGAAGAACAGTTGAGCTAGCGAATACCCTGACAGACGGATTAGTCTGAACTTAGGAAGAAAACAAAAAGAAAGATCTAGCCCAAAAGATTACCCAACAGTTTCAGAAGAAAGGAACAGGGCAATCCTATGCTCATCCTTTTTGTAAAACTTGCAGAAAAAGGCATTCAGGGAGATGCGCTTTTAAGAAAACTAAGTATTGTAATTATTGCAAAATGGCTGGACATACGGATGAAGAATGTAGAAGAAAGGAAAGTCGTGTTTGCTACAACTGCGCAGAACCTGGCCACATCCGTCCCAAATGTCCAAAGCTGATAAAGGTGCCTGACAACAAAGCAAAGAACACAGATGGACCTAAAAAGAATGCACGAGCTTTTCAGCTTACTGCACAAGAAGCAGCAATGATTCTGGACGTCATTGCGGGTACGTTTCTTGTTAATAACGTTTACGCTAAAGTATTGTTTGATTCCGGAGCAAACTAAAGTTTTATAAACACGAAGTTTTGCCAAGCCTTAAATCAACCATTAACCAAACTGTAACACCGTGTCTTCTACCCTCTTTAATTTAAGCCTAAATATACTAACTTAGAAAGTATAGGGACCAAAAGTGTAAATTCTAAAAATGTTGTCCCATCGCGGTACGCAACGGGGTAACACTCAACCCATCGCGTAGCGCGACGGGCTTGGTGTGTCATCGAACACGTGTTGAACACCGTGTCGACACGTGGCGCAATATGACAGGCCACGTGTCACCACCGCATAAGGCGGCGCAATATTGCGGCGCCGCGGTACGCGACGGGTCCCAAAGAACCGGTCGCGTACCACGACGGGGTCCGGATTCAGCCTATAAAAGGGGGGTTACGGGTTTGAAGCCAAATTCATCCCATCACACCTCCATTTTCACACACATAACCTCGAAAGGCGTGCCCCGTTGCCGTAGCAAGCCGACGTGCTGTTTTCTCGTATTTCGTGCAAGAAACGAAGTTATAATCAAGTAGCAATCACATAAGCAAGTAGATCAAGATCCTGCCTTTTTCTTATTATTATTCTAAGCATCCGAACTAAGGTAGGAGTTATGTTTAAGTTATTTGAATTATAGCTTAGACTATCAATCGAGGCTATGGCCTTTAACCTTGATCGTATTTTACAAATCATTCACAATCATGTTTTCTTAAACGTTACTTCAAGATGAAGTAATATTAAACGAAAGATATATTTTGACGGGCATGTAGTAACTGGAAGGGGGATATCACTAGTAGTAAGTTTCTTGCCTAAGGAAAGGTAATTCGTACAAATCCCAATCAACCGAGGGACCCGTTTACTTACCTGGAGAAACTTACCAACGTGCCAGAACCTATTAGGCCAAAGCATGCTATATCAAACGTCACATAAAACTAAGTGTTTTTATTCACAATCAAAGATAAACGATTTCAAGGTTAAGCTTACAATCATAGCTTAACACCATTCAAATCATTCATATAAACCTATTCGTGTATAGGTTAATTATCATTCTCAATCAATCAATAAGTCAAGGTTTACAACACCGACGGTACAGGTGAATACGTTAACCTTTTTATCAGTCAAAACATATTTATACTCAATGAGACGAACTGGTGTTTGTCTTAACGAGTCAATCAAATGTCTACATGAGATCGAGTAATCTCTAAAACGTTATAATACAAAGTAGAAAATAAAATCAACTCAGACCGAATACACATGTGTCCGGATCCATACATAACCGTTCAGCCTAATCATTCAAAGGCTACGTGGCCGTGGGCTAATGGTCATGACTAGTCTCCCGGTAAGGGCTACGTGGCTCGGGAACAATTGTGTGTGTAGGGCAGTGGTACATAGACCAGAAGTAGAAATGCTTCTGCTGAGCTTGTAGAGAAAACTATATTTGTATTGTAATCGTCATTCAAAATGTTTTATTGAGTCATACGTGTTCACCGGCATATGACTGACGTATTTTTCCAACCCATTGCAGGTAATTAAGCACAAGTAGCAATAAAGGATTGGAGTCTTAATGAAGATAGAAGCGCATACTAGATGGCTCCGTTTTTGATATATAATCCTTGTAATATGAAAACATATCTTTTGTAACCCAATACTCGGGTATTTAATTCCCGAGTAAATTTTCAATGTAAATTAATATTATATCCAACCTAAAGTCTTCCGCTAAAATTAACCCATAAACTCTGATATATTTAGAAAACAGGTACCAACTTATGGTCACACGCCTAGGCCCTAAGTCGGGGTGTGACAGGTTGGTATCAGAGCCATCGGTTTCAGCGAGTTAGGTATTTAAACATTAGTACCTAAGCTTTAACCATTATTATTGTTACTATTATTCGTAGGGATAAGATAGGATTGGTAAACCTCCTATCTCTAATCTAATTAAAGTGCAGATGTCTTATATTAACTACTTTGGTCGTAGACACCGAGTAGCCATTCGATCAAAACCGAAAATCAATTACGATCCATCCGATATGGAGAGTAGTAATAGATATTATACTAGCTTTTTCAATCACAATCAACCAATCAATTCGGTGATACCCTATGGGAGCCAACCCATGTATCTCCCAGGTAGTCAACAATGTCCAATCGAAATCTCTGACAATACCGAGGACAACATTCCCCAGTATTACCCCTCCGACATTCCAACATACTATCCTTCCGAGGAACAGGAGGTGCAGAGTAAGATCAAGCACGAAACTGAATCGGAATCATCAAGCTGGATGAATTGTCACTCTGATCAAAGGAGGTGGCAATTTGGATCACCATCATTGAACTATCAATACGAGACCCCACCAGCATCTGCAGAACCCATTCACAAACCAAAAATGAGGGTTAGCATGCCATAAAAAAAGAGATTTAACTCATCACCAATCAAGAATCCTTATGAATCGGAGGAGGATCCCGAGGAGGAAGAAGAAAATGAGAATCCTTACTTTCCTCCATATTTAGGACTGAGGCCTTCGATCTCACAACAAGCTAAAGAGATTCGTGAGGAGGCAAATCTTATCGAGGGATTTTATACCACTAATATCCCCGATGAAGAAATGCATGCATACGTTGCTAACCCACATCTCTATCCCAAGGAGAACGCTTATCTCTTCCCAGCCGCATCCGCACCAACGGGATATCCAAACCCGCCCAATGCAGTGATAGATGAGCTGAGGAATGAGAGAAAAGACAAAAAGAAGATTGGGAAAAAGATAGCTAAGAAATGTGACAAGATGAAAAATCTTATTACAAAATGGATTAAGGATTAGAAATTGTTGTTATGTACAGTTGCTAGTTGTTGTGATCTTTTTCTTGTAAAATAAATAATGTAATATAAAGTGTGTCTTTTATGAATCTTGTTTTATTCATGTAACAGCATGTCTAAAGCAAACATTAAACAAGAAACTCAATTGAACAATAAAGGAAAGACTATCGAGGAAATCATGCAAGAAAAAGTAATTGCGGAAAATATACAAGCCATACCACAAAATTATGTGCTTGGTATCCGCAATCTAATAAAAGAGGCTGTAAACCCAATCTATGAAATTCTGAAAAATGATCCAAGCCGAACTGCCTCTCAATCTAACAAAAGAGTAATTCGAAGTGAAACTGCTACTTCAAAGAGAGAATCAAAGAAAGAATCAGAAAAGAAAGAAAGTAAGAAAGAAAAAGAACTGAAAAAGAAAGAAGCAAGTGATGAAAGCTTCACTGCTGAAAACAACCTCCATGAGAAAACAAAGAAATTAAAGATACATGAAGGTTGTGATTTCAAAATGTTTAAAGTGTATAACCCTAAAGAGTTTCACGGGGATAAAGGAGCGATACATACCCTCCGATGGTTGGAGGAAATAGAGTCGATTGTATTGATAGGTAAATGTACGGAAAGGGAAAAGGTTCAGTATACTTCCCAAATGTTCAAGGGGGAGGCGATGGAATGGTGGAATACCCTAATTGGAATCAAGGGTAGAGATAACCTATACAACTTGGATTGGTAAACGTTTAAAGCAATGGTATTGAAGAAATTTTGTCCAATAAACAAGATAGATCAAATTCAAACTAAGTTTTGGAACCATAAAGTGGTAGGAACGAATCTCAAGGAATATAACACCAAGTTCCTTGAGTATTGTAGGATTGTCCCTCACTTGGTCACTCCCGAAGTTAATAAAGTAACGCGCTATATCTACGGGTTACCAATAGAAATCCGTGATTTAGTATGTTCACACATGCCGTCTTCGACGAAATCAGCCATGGAGTTGGCCGGGTACTTGATGGATGGGATGATAAGGAATCGGGATGAAAAGAAGAAAGATGATGGAAAAACAAGTGTGGGTGGAAAGATGAAAAATACGGAGAGGAAAGGAGAAGGGGGATTTGTGTATAATCGCCCTGTATGCAAGTCATGTGGAAGGAGACACTTCGGAAAATGTCTTCGACCAAACAACTCGGTTACATGTAATTTCTGCAAGAGACCGGGTCATGTGGAAGCAAGTTTCACAAGGAAAACAGTGGAATATTTCATATGTGGTGAGAAGGGACATTATAGCAACGAATGTTCGAAAAAGAAACCAACGACGGTGACGGTTGGTGCAAGTGGTAGCGGTGCGAAGACCGATGCCAAGAAAGGAAATGCACGTGTCCTTGTGCTAGACACCCAGAAGGCAGCTGATATACCGGACATGATCACCGGTACGTTTCCTATAAATAATGTTTATGCTAGAATATTATTTTGACTCGGGTGTAAACCAAAGTTTTATAGATTATAAATTTTGTAGTCTATTAAATGAGCCTTTAGTTAAACTATATAAACATTATGAAGTAGAAACTGCTGATGGGAATATAAGCAGAATAACCGAAGCTTTAGAGAATGCCACAATATCTTTAGCCAATCACGTCATACATGTACGATTGTTGCCTATGACATTAGCAGGTTTTGATGTAGTTTTAGGTATGGACTGGTTATCGTGTAATCAGGCCCGTATCCTATGTAACGATAAAGCCATTGACATACGAACCCCAAATAACAAAACCATTCATATAACTGGAGATAAAGAAGGAGGAAAGGTGGGAATCATTTCCAAGATCAAAGCAAGTCATTGCATAGGTAAGGGATGCCTCGCATCCATGGCCTATGTAACCAAGGAACCCAAAACCAAGAAGATGGAGGAAGTGCCGACCGTGTCTGAATTCAAAGACGTATTTCCTGATGAATTACCAGGAGCCCCGCCTGATAGAGAAGTAGAATTTAAGATCGACCTTATGCCAGGAACTTCCCCAATTGCCAAATCACCTTATCGCCTGGCACCTACGGAAATGAAAGAGCTGAAGAAACAGTTAGACGAATTATTAGATAAAGGATTCATACGACCAAGTTCGTCACCGTGGGGAGCTCCAATTCTGTTTGTAAAGAAGAAGGACGGGTCAATGAGAACGTGCATAGATTACCGAGAACTGAACAAGGTCACAATCAAGAACAAGTATCCATTACCAAGAATAGACTACTTGTTTGATCAACTCCAAGGAGCAAGTTGTTTTTCCAAGATTGACCTAAGATCGGGTTATCATCAATTGAAGGTACAAGAAGAAGATATACCTAAAACAGCACTTAGAACCCGATACGAACATTATGAGTTCACCGTAATGCCTTTTGGACTCACTAATGCTCCAACAGCTTTTATGGATATGATGAATCGAAGTTGCAAGCCCTACTTGGACAAGTTTGTTATTGTCTTCATCGATGACATTCTTGTCTACTCAAAATCCAAAGACGATCATCAAGTTCATCTTAAGATTATACTTGAAACCCTAAGGAACGAGAAATTATACGCCAAATTCTCGAAATGTGAATTTTGGTTATCCAAAGTACAATTTCTTGGTCATGTTATAAATGAGAAGGGTATTCAAGTAGATCCAGCAAAGATTGAGGCCATAACCAAATGGGAGAAACCCAAGACACCGAATCAAGTTCGAAGCTTTCTAGGCTTAGCCGGATACTACCGAAGATTCATTCAAGACTTCTCCCGAATAGCTGTCCCATTAACTTCACTCACAAGAAAGGCAATTAAGTTTGAATGGGGACCAAAGCAAGAGGAAGCATTCGAAACACTTAAATAAAAGTTAACCAATGCACCCATTTTGGCTTTGCCAGAAGGATTGGAAAACTTTATCATTTACTGTGATGCTCCGCACATGGGAATAGGAAGTGTTTTGATGCAAGGAAAGAAATTGATTGCTTATGCTTCGAGACAATTGAAAGTTCATGAAAAGAATTACACCACGCACGATCTTGAATTAGGTGCTATAATTTTCGCGTTGAAATTATGGCGACATTACTTGTATGGTGTAAGGTTCACAGTATACACTGACCACAAAAGCTCGAAGCATATATTTGATCAAAAGGAGTTGAATATGAGAGAAAGGCGTTGGATGGAAACACTTAATGATTACAACTGTGAGATTGTATATCATGAAGGAAAAGCCAACGTAGTGGCTGACGCCTTAATTAGAAAAGAACATGAGAAGCCAAAGAGAGTCCGAGCTCTTAGATTGGAACTTAAAGTCGATTTAGCTAGTCAAATCAAAGAAGCTCAGAAGTTGGCACTGGAAGAAGGAAATATAAAAGCCGAAAAGGAAAATGGTACTATTGACCAACTAATCAAAGGAAGTGACGAAATCCTTAGACTCGGTACAAGGATTTGGGTACCGATGGTTGGAAGTCTAAGAGATAAGATTCTAGAAGAAGCACACAAGTCAAAGTATATGATGCATCCAGGTAGTAACAAGATGTATCACAATCTAAAAGACGATTACTGGTGGATCGGGATGAAGAAGGATATTGCCTTGTATGTAGCCAAATGCCTAACGTGTTCCAAAGTGAAAACTGAACACCAAAATCCGTTAGGATTACTTCAACAACCAGAAATACCAATTTGGAAGTGGGATATGATAACTATGGATTTCATCATGAAGTTACCAAAAACTTCTTGCCAAAATGATGCAATCTGGGTTATTGTAGATAGACTTACCAAGTCTGCCAATTTCATTCCAATTCAAGAAACGTTTAGTATGCATAAGTTAGCACATTTATATGTCGAAAACATTGTATCCTTACATGGTGTGCCGCTATCCATCATATCCGACAGAGATAGTCGTTCCACTTCAAATTTTTGGTCAAGTTTCCAAAAAGCCATGGGGACTCGACTAAACTTAAGTACTGCGTACCATCCCCAAACTGATGGCCAAAGTGAATGTGTAATTCAAACCTTAGAAGATATGCTTCGTGCCTACGTGATTGATCTAGGAGGAAGCTGGGATACCCATCTTGCCCTAATGGAATTCTCGTACAACAACAGTTATCATACGAGTATCCAAGCAGCACCATTCGAAGCATTGTATGGGAGAAAGTGTAGAACACCTGTATGTTGGTCAGAAACAGGTGATAGTCAGTTGTCAGGACCAGAAATTGTTCAAAGGACTACCGATCAAGTAATACAGATCCGTGAACGATTGAAAACGCCAAGAGATCGACAAAAGAACTATGCGGATGTTCGTCGCAAGCCATTGGAATTCAAAGAAGGCGATAAAGTATTACTTAAAGTTTCACCTTGGAAAGGAGTAGTAAGATTTGTGAAGAAAGGCAAATTAAGCCCACGATTCGTAGGACCATTCAAAATACTCGAACGAATAGGACCGGTTGCTTACCACCTAGAATTACCCGATGAGATGAAAGGTATTCACGACATGTTTCACGTATCCAATCTCCGCAAGTGTTTAGCCGACGAAACCCTTGCAATGCCATTGAAAGATGTCAAGATCAACGAGAAGCTTAAGTTTGTAGAAAAGTCGATTCAAATAGAAGATAGTATGATTAAGTTTCTCAAGCACAAACGACTAAAACTCGTAAAGGTCAAATGGGATTCAAGACGTGGACCCGAGTATACGTGGGAGCTCGAGTCAGAAATGAAGAAGAAATATCCCTATCTATTCCAATAAATCTCGAGGACGAGATTATTCAAAAGGTGGGGAGGATGTAACACCGTGTCTTCTACCCTCTTTAATTTAAGCCTAAATATACTAACTTAGAAAGTATAGGGACCAAAAGTGTAATTCTGAAAATGTTGTCCCATCGCGGTACGCGACGGGGTAACACTCAACCCATCGCGTATCGCGACGGGCTTGGTGAGTCACCGGACACGTGTTGAACACCGTGTCGACACGTGGCGCAATTTGACAAGCCACGTGTCACCACCGCATAAGGCGGCACAATATTGCGGCGCCGCGGTACGCGACGGGTCCCAAAGAACTGGTCGCGTACCGCAACGGGGTCCAGATTCAGCCTATAAAAGGGGGGTTATGGGTTTGAAGCCAAATTCATCCCATCACACCTCCATTTTCACACACATAACCTCGTAAGGCGTGCCCCGTTACCGTAGCAAGCCGACTTGTCATTTTCTCGAAGTTCGTGCAAGGAACGAGGTCATAATCGAGTAGCAATCATATAATCGAGTAGATCGAGATCCTGCCTTTTTCTTATTATCAATCTAAGCATCTGAACTAAGGTAGGAGTTATGTTTAAGTTATTTGAATTATAGCTTAGACTATCAATCGAGGCTATGGCCTTTAATCTTGATCGTATTTTACAAATCATTCACAATCATGTTTTCATAAACGTTACTTCAAGATAAAGTAATATTAAACGAAAGATATATTTTGACGGGCATGTAGTAACTGGAAGGGGGATATCACTAGTAGTAAGTTTCTTGCCTAAGGAAAAGTAATTCGTACAAATGCCAATCAACCGAGGGACCCGTTTACTTACCTGGAGAAACTTACCAACGTGCTAGAACCTATTAGGCCAAGGCATGCTATATCAAACGTCACATAAAACTAAGTGTTTTCATTCACAATCAAAGATAAAAGATTTCAAGGTTAAGCTTACAATCATAGCTTAACACCATTCAAATCATTCATATAAACCTATTCGTGTATAGGTTAATTATCATTCTCAATCAATCAATAAGTCAAGGTTTACAACACCGACGGTACAGGTGAATACGTTAACCTTTTTATCAGCCAAAACATATTTATACTCAATGAGACGAACTGGTGTTTGTCTTAACGAGTCAATCAAATGTCTACATGAGATCGAGTAATCTCTAAAACGTTATAATACAAAGTAGAAAATAAAATCAACTCAGACCGAATACACATGTGTCTGGATCCATACATAACCGTTCAGCCTAATCATTCAAAGGCTACGTGGCCGTGGGCTAATGGTCATGACTAGTCTCCCGATAAGGGCTACGTGGCTCGGGAACAATTGTGTTTGTAGGGCAGTGGTACATAGACTGGAAGTAGAAATGCTTATGCTGAGCTTGTAGAGAAAACTATATTTGTATTGTAATCGTCATTCAAAATGTTTTATTGAGTCATACGTGTTCACCGGCATATGGCTACGTATTTTTCCAACCCATTGCAGGTAATTAAGCACAAGTAGCATTAAAGGTTTGGAGTCTTAATGAAGATAGAAGCGCATACTAGATGGCTCCGTTTTTGATATATAATCCTTGTAATATGAAAACATGTCTTTTGTAACCCAATACTCGGGTATTTAATTTCCGAGTAAATTTTCAATGTAAATTAATATTATATCCAACCAAAAGTCTTCCGCTAAAATTAACCCATAAACTCTTATATATTTACAAAACATGTTCCAACTTGTGGTCACACGCCTAGGCCCTAATTCGGGGTGTGACACAAACTCCATCAAGTCTGCACAGTAGAAATGGCCGATATAAATTCCATTCATATTCATGAAGTACTCCAAGAAGAAAACATCAACTTACTAGGCCACCAGTTTAAAGCAAATTTACTCCCAATGAATCTGGTTGGATTCGATGTTATATTAGGAATGGACTGGTTAGCAGCCAATCATGCTCGAATCCTCTGTAACACAAATTCTGTTGAAATTAGCTCGCCAACAGGAGAAATTATTACAATTCAAGGAGATAAGATGCTCTAACCTAGAAAGTTCATATCAGTAATGAAATCAGCAAGCTATCTAAGAAAACAAGGCGTAGTATATATGATTTCTGTAATCGTTAGCGCCAAAGGAAAATAGCTAAAAGAAATTCCGGTAGTATCGGAATATCCTGATGTCTTTCCAGAAGATTTACCTGGACAACCACCTGATCGTGAAGTTGAATTTAGAATCCATATAATACCAGGAATAGCGCCAGTTGCTAAAGCACCATACCGATTAGCGCCAACCGAGATGTTAGAATTAAAGAAACAATTAGATGAATTGCTAGAAAAAGGTTTCATACGACCTAGCTCATCACCCTGAGGAGCACCAGTACTGTTTGTCAAAAAGAAAGATGGGTCGATGCGTATGTGTATCGATTATAGAGAATTGAATAAAGTCACAATTAAGAATCGGTGTCCTTTACCGAGAATTGATGATTTATTTGATCAACTCCAAGGAGATCGATATTTTTATAAAATCGATTTACGCTCAGGATACCATCAATTAAAAGTGCAAGAAGATGATGTTCCTAAAACAGCTTTTAGGACAAGATATGTTCATTATGAGTTTACAGTCATGCCATTTGGTTTAACCAATGCACCAGCTGCATTCATGGATATGATGAACCGAATATGTAAACCATATTTGGATAAATTTGTAATCGTTTTTAGACGATATACTTATTTATTCCAAAACCAATGAAGATCATGTTAAACATATTCATACACTTTTGACACTATTGAGAAAAGATAAGCTTTACGCTAAATTCTCAAAGTGTGAATTCTGGTTACAAGAAGTACAGTTTCTAGGAAACTTGATTAACCATGAAGGTATTCACGTGGACCCTTCCAAAATAGAAGCTATTACTAATTGGGAAATTCCTAAAACTCCTACAGAAATTCGAAGTTTCTTAGGGTTAGCAGGATATTATAGACGCTTCATTCAAAATTTTTCCCGAATAGCAGGTCCGTTAACCAAGTTAACGTGTAAGAATGTCAAGTTTGAATGGGTACCTAAGCAAGAAGAAGACTTTATAACTTTAAAGCAAAAGTTAACAAATGCCCCAATACTTGCGCTACCAGAAGGAACTGAAGATTTCATAGTTTGTTGTGATGCTTCTAAATCAGGACTGGGATGCGTACTAATGCAACGTGAGAAAGTTATTGCTTACGCATCTAGACAATTAAAGAAGCATGAAGAGAATTACACTGTAACACCGCGTCTTTTACCCTTTTAAATTAGGCCTAAAATACACTAATTATAAAGTATAAGGACCAAAAATGTAAATTCTAAAAATCTGAACTCATCGCAATACGCGACGGGGTAAGCCTGAACCCATCGCATAGCGCTATGGACTTGCTGAGTCAGTGGACACATGTCCAACCACGTGTTAACACGTGGCACGTTGTGACAGGCCACGTGTCACCACCGCATAAGGCGGCGTCAAATTGCGGCGCCGCGGTACGCGACGGGTCACAAGAACCCCATCGCGTACCACGACGGGGTACGATTTCAGCCTATAAATATAGGGCTACGGGATTGAACCAATTCATCCCAAAAACACCTCTATTTTACACACACATAGCATTGAAAAGCGTGCCCTATCGCCGTAGCAAGCCGACGTGTCATTTTCTCGAAGTTAGTGCAAGGAACGAGGTCATAATCGAGTAGCAATCATATAATCGAGTAGATCGAGATCCTGCCTTTTTCTTATTATCAATCTAAGTATCCGCATTCACGTAGGAGTTATGTTTAAGTTATTTGAATTATAGATTAGACTATCAATCGAGGCTATGGCCTTTAACCTTGATCGTATTTTACAAAACAATCACAATCATGTTTTCATAAACGTTACTTCATGATGAAGTAATGTTAAAGAAAAGATATATTTTGACGGGCATGTAGTAACTGGAAGGGGGATAGCACTAGTAGTAAGTTTCTTGCCTAAGGAAAAGTAATTCGTACAAATGCCAATCAACCGAGGGACCCGTTTACTTACCTGGAGAAACTTACCAACGTGTTATAACCTATTAGGCCAAAGCATGCTATATCAAACTTCAAATAAAATTAAGTGTTTTCATTCACAAATCAAAGATAAACGATTTCAAGGTTAAGCTTAGCAATCATAGCTTAATCAAAAAACACCATTCAAAAACATTCATACAAATCTATTTACGTATAGGTTAATATCATTCACAATCAATCAATCAGTCAGTCAAGGTTTTCAACACCGACGGTACAGGTGAATTCGTTAACCTTTCTAATCAGTCAAAACATATTTATACTCAATGAGACGAACGGGTGTTTGTCTTAACGAGTCAATCAAATGTCTACATGAGATCGAGTAATCTCAAAAACGTTATAATACAAAGTAGAAAATAAAATCAACTCAGACCGAATACGCCTGTGTATGGATGCAGACATAAATGTTAAGCCCAATCAATCAGTCAATGGCCAGGTGGTCGAAAAGGGCTAAACGGTCATGACCAGTTTTCTGTTCAGGGCCGTGTGGCTCGGAGTATACCGTTGTGTGTGTAGGGCAGTGGTACATATACCGGAAGTAGAAATGCTTCCGCTGAGCTTGTCGAGAAAACTATATTTGTATTGTAATGTCATTCAAAATGTTTTATTGAGTCATAGGTGTTCACCAGCATATAGCTGACGTATTTTTCCAACCCATTGCAGGTAATTTAGCATAAGTAGCATTAGCAAGGATTGGAGTCTTATGAAGATAGAAGCGCGTACAAGATGACTCCGTTTTTGATAAACAAATCCTTGTATTATGAAACATATATTTGGTAAACTATACTTGGGTGTTTAATTCCCAAGTAGATTTTCTATGTAAATTAATATTATATTCAACCTAAAGTCTTCCGCTAAAATTAACCCATAAACTCTGATATATTTATAAAACAGGTACCAACTTGTGGTCACACGCATAGGCCCTAAGTCGGGGTGTGACAAGTTATTTCAGGGAAACAGATTAGCACAGGTAGCAAGGAATATAGTCATTCATGAAGATAGACACTCGCAAGGTAGATATGGCTCAGTTTTAAATTATTAAAATACTATAAACAAGATTTAAATATGATTTATAAATCAAACACACGGATATTTTTTATCCGAGAAGTTTTCAAATAAATTAATATTTTATTTCAACCAAAGTCTTCCGCTAAAATAAACCGCAACTCTGATGCATTTACAAAACATGTACCAACTATTGGTTATACGCCTAGGCCCTAAGCCGGGGTGAGACATACACAACACATGACTTAGAATTGGGAGCAATAATTTTTGCCCTAAAGATCTGGAGACACTATTTATATGGTAGTAAGTTTACCGTATTCACAGATCATAAAAGTTTAAAATATATCTTTGGGCAAAAGGAGCTTAACATGAGGCAAAGACGCTGGATGGATATTCTTTGCGATTATGATTGTGAAATCCTATACCGTGAAGGTAACACAAATATAGTAGCCGATGCATTAAGCAGAAAAGAGCATGAGAAACCTAAAAGAGTGCGAGCTCTAAGGTTAGAACTTCAAATCAATTTAATTGATGAAGTAAAGAATGCTCAGAAACAAGCAATAGAAGAAAATAATATTGCTGATGAGAAAAGAAATGGTACCATTGATCTACTTGTCAAAGGAAATGATGAAATTCTCCGAATGGGGAACAGGATCTGGATACCAATCATAGGAGGATTACGAGAAAAGATTCTCGAAGAATCCCATTACTCCAAATACACAATGCATCCTGGAAGAGATAAAATGTATCAAGATTTGAAGAAAATCTATTGGTGGATATGAATGAAAAAGGACAAACTAGTTATGTTTCAAAATGCTTAACTTGTTCACAAGTTAAAGCAGAACATCAGAAGCCATCCGGATTACTTCAACAATTAGAAATGCCAGAATGGAAACGGGAATTAATAACAATGGATTTTGTTACCAAATTACCTACCACAAGAAGAGGTAATGACACAATCTGGGTGATTGTGGACAGATTAACAAAATCAGCTCATTTTATACCAATTAAGGAAACTTTCAAAATGGAACAATTAGCTAAGCTGTATGTAGACAAAGTTGTCTCATTACATAGAGTTCCATTATCCATTGTATCGGATCGGGATAGCCGTTTTACTTCTCATTTTTGGAAAAGTTTCCAAGTAGCTATGGGAACAAAATTAAACTTCAGCACGGCATACCATCCACAGACTGATGGTCAAAGTGAAAGGACCATACAAACATTGGAAGACATGCTAAGAGAATGTGTAATAGATTTTGGTGGAAATTGGGATGACCATTTACCACTAATAGAATTCTCCTATAATAACAGTTATCAAACAATCATTAACGCTGCCCCATTTGAAGCCCTTTATGGACGAAGGTGTAGAACACCAGTATGTTGGGCATAAATAGGAGGAAAACAATTATCTGGTCTTGAAATCATAAAAGAAAGTACTGATAAGATAAATCAAGTTAAGGAAAGATTAAAGACCGCACGAGATCGTCAGAAAAGTTATGCGGATCATCGACGCAAACCATTGGAATTCCAAGTTGGAGACAAAGTGCTACTAAAAGTGTCTCCATGGAAAGGAGTAATCCGATTTGGTAAGAGAGTAAAGTTAAGTCCAAGATTTGTTGGACCATTTCACATTCTCAAACGAATTGGACCAGTAGCCTATTAGCTAGAATTACCAGAAGCAATGATAGGTATACATGATGTACTTCATGTAAGTAACTTAAGGAAATGTTTAGCTGATAAAACACTAGAAGTAAACCCCTTCAAGATATAAAGGTAAATGAAAAGTTGAAATTCGTTGAGAAACCTTTGCAAATTGAAGATAGAAAGATCAAGAATCTCAAGCATAAAAGAATATTTCTGGTCAAAGTGAAGTGGGATTCAAAACGTGGACCAGAATATACTTGGGAATTGGAATCCGAAATGAAACGAAAGTACCCACATTTATTCCAATCAAATCTCGAGGAGGAGATTCAAAATAAGGAGGGGACTCTATAACAAACCACAAAATAAATAAAAGGAAAAAGAAGTAAGGAAATAAAAGAAGGAAATTCCATCCCACATTGGTGGAGGAAAGAAATGGAGAAGGTACCACCATAGTATAAATAGGTTTGTAAGTTCTTGTCCCACATCGCTAGATTAACAAACTAGTGAGCTCTTTATAAGAAAGAAAATTTATATGTTAATGTTCTTATAAGACATATCACACCCAATGGTCCTAGAGGAGGGTGCGAAGCACCCGCACGTGCGCGTGCACGTGCACGCGCACGGGCACGGGCTCGGGCGAAGTGCGATGGGCGCAATGTGGCGCTTTGATGGTGCACTTTGCACCTAGCCGCTTAAGGGCCGACTTAGTATTTTTGTTGGGAATTGAGATTTAAACAAAATAATAATAAAATAAAAATCCTTCCATCGCGATACGCGACGAGTTTAGACTACCCATAGCATACCGCGACGTGGAGGTTACGCAGATGAGACACGTCGCCTACCACGTGGCATGCCACGTAGCAGGCCTAGGGCTGACACAGCAAAGCTATAAGATGCTTTGCGATACGCGAAGCCCTTTGCCCATGGCTGTCGCGTACAGCGACGAGGTCCAAAATCAGCTATAAATAGGTTGAGAATGGGACGTTCATTCTTTGCACCAAAAATTTCTTTCTCTCTAATTTCACACACATATGTTAATACATATTAAGAGTATAATACCGAGTCGTAACGATACCCTATCCGATCGAAAGAAATATACACGAATCCGTAACCTCTACCTTTTAAGGTATGACATTGTGCCATCGTGTAAAGTTTCTACTCTCGTGATTATCGTTATGATTATTGGTTTTATACTAATCTAGTTATACTACATTGTGTTTTTCTTAGGTGCTTAATACCAGGAGGTGTTCTTTAATTGTAAACTTGCAAGGTGAGACATTCGAGTTTTTATAAAACTCACATTTGCGTGAGACAACTATTTTTACGACACTGTCATGGTGATTTCAAAACCTACAAAACCCATGATAGAATGTCTAAATATTTTCAAAAGTATTTTTAAAGTATTTAAAATACATTACAGTGATTAAGTCTCTGTAGACTTACGGGATGGTTACTACTGATATTGTGGGGTTTTGTATACAAGGCTTGCCTACTGGGCTATTACACGTTACTTATTGGACAAGTGTTAGCCAATAAGTAATATGACCACAGTCATAGATACGGTCGAGTGACAAGTACCTTTCGGTAATTTGTAAGCAGGCAGATGTAAAAACATCTTAATGCTGTAACTATAAAATGTGTCATTTACAAATGAATGTACTCACCAGTATTTCTTGTTGATAAAATATTTTAAACATGTTTCATGTGACTTGTTAGAGACAAAGGAATGATGCATGCGGGCTTCCAGCTTAAATAAGTGGCTTGTCACCAGAATAAATAAACGTGTTTTGTAAATTATGGTTTAACCCTATAAAACTTATGTTTGTATCAAAAGAGATTAAATTCCCGGATTATCATAATAGTAATCATGATGTTTTTATAACTCTGATCATTTTTCCTAACTACGGTTCTGATGAAATTTTCCGCTGCAAAATAATTTAATAAACACCGATACCACCAATCAATGTTCACGGCTTCCCTCCCGAGGTATAGGGATCGGGGACTGTGACATAGTAAAAATCTTTTTCTCAATAAGACACCGTGTTAAAAAAAATTGATCAGATGCTATACTAAAATAGAACCATCATATTAAGGGGTATAACTCTAAAGTTTAGCATTTTTTTTCTTATAACCTAATTTCAATGAACATAGTGTGCTATCAATGTTGTAAATATGTTTTTCGTGAGAGAACTCCATAAATCAGAACCCAAACATATCTTACTAGTTACGCTTTATAGGTTGTTATATGTTTTTTCTTCTTTTGATCATATATATCGAGTCATCTGCCTTTGAAGTGTTTCTTGTTAAGTCATTCGATGTAAAAATTTGTGCAAATATGCCCCCCCCCCCCGTGTTCAACATAACTAAAAGAGTAGTTCTGTTTGATTATGGAAATTTCTAATTTCTCCTTGTACATTGCTTGATACAAAGAACCACTTTTTTTGTGTGAATCGGTCTCATCAAGATCAAAACACCTAGTGATATGTCGTATAAGGTTAATTATTCTTGATTTTGAATTCATATACTTCTGTCTGTACGTAGTACAACTTACTTTCTTGGCCCCATCGGGTACAACATGTAAGTGTTCGAAGCAAAGGTGGATAGTGAAAGGGACATGGGCCGTCCACCCCCACCCCCATGGAATTAGTATATATACAGTGAAGGTTTAAAGAAATTTTGATACCCAGAGCGATCTTTAAGAAATGTTGATACATACCTTAAGGAACTTAGACATCGACCCCAAGAGAAGTTATTCGGAGAAGGTTTGAAGATATAAACAAAATATAAAAACTTAAAGCGAGAAAAATAGATGGTGAAGTTCCAAGAGTTGCAGGGAAGCACAACTTACTTTCTTAGCCCCATCGGGTCCAACATGTAAGTGTTCGAAGCATGGGTAAATTTTGGTGTTAGGGACTAGGGTCCTCCGGACCCCATGAAACTAGTATATATAACCCAAAGCTACCTTTAAGAAATTTGGATACTGACCTCAAGAAATTTAGACATCGACCCCAAGAAAAGTTATTCGATGAAGGTTGAAGATAAAAAAAACATAAAAACTTAAAAAGAAGAGAGAGATAGATGGTGAAGTTCAAAGAGTTGCAAGGAAGAACAAAGATAATATAAGAAAATGAAAGGAAACTGAAAAAGGAAGTACTTCAAATTCACTTTTAGAAAAGTAGGAACGTAGGAGATAAAAACAAATGTCGTCAAATCCTAGTATCACATTTCTTAATATTCAAACACCTCATGGTTTACACGTGATTAGTCATATGACACATGTAAGTGTGTTAGTTGGATTAGTGTAATAAAATTACACATGTTAAATTTTAGTAACACGTCATGATGTTTAAGACACCTCATGATATTTTAACTTAATCATTAAGTATTTTTAGCACTATATATAGGGGGCTTGAAAGTTCATTTTGATTTATCCAAATTTGAATATCTTTCCACTCTCAAATAAACCCGAGCCTTCTATCCAGAGTTGTTTCACTATCAAGTAGTCTGACCCTTGTATCTTGGAAAACATGACAATTCTAGTTGAGCTTAAGAAGTTATAGTGATCGACTTATACTTGGTCGTAAAGCTTATTTGAGATTAAGCATCCGAGATAGAAAATTAATATATCAGGATATGTCAAACCGAAACATAATGTGAATACGTCTTGCCTTTGTTAAAATGATTTACTCCTATGGGACAAACCCGTTATTTGTCTCAAAAGAGTTAGAACACGTTTATGAACATGGATATGTCTAAACTTTTTACGTATGTGGTTACGTACAATATTTATTTAACATGATTACGATGAGAACTTTTAAACTTATGTTTAAAAAGACTTTATTCTAAGAGACAGTCGATTTGTTTTTCTTGAAGAGTCCGAAAACTCAAGCTAAAATGCACACGTGTCTGGGTCCAAATATAACTGACAATTAGCATATTGGCTACCCGTCAGTCTCAAACCATCCTGGATGGGGACAGTCCTGGAGAAATGTTGACTTGTGTTTGTGATGCTAAATTGTCGCTATCTAGTAAAAAACAATTAAATCAAGTTCCTATTCATCTAAGCAAGCTAGGGTAAGTAGGGTGTCGACCTACGAAGAGTATGTGGTCAATGTAATCATGTAACTAATTTATAATATTATGAAGTAATGAATTGTAGTGTTGATCACACAAGCAAATAGTTTGGTTTTAATGTTGATTAAACAATTTAACAAATTCAAGCAATTAACCAAAGCAAATCACACCCGGGGTTCAAGTATGCACACAAACAATATTCTCATGTAACCTGTAACACCCCGTAACCGCAGCGGAAACGTAAACGGGATGTAACAGACACGTCTGATATCAACAGCATTGCTTATAAAGAAAACACCACTACATTGATTCACATCATATTACATTGTTCCAAGTTTAGTTACCGTCTAGGCGTAGCACATAAGTTTTACCAACAATACATTAACATATTTAATACAGAAAAAGATCATTAAGCTTCCACAAAAGCACGCATCGTCAAGCATGTAGCAATTATTCCCGTTTGGTGGTACCTAGAAAGCATGTAAAGAAAACGGGTCAACTACGAATAGTTGGTGAGTTTCACTAATTTAAATAAACAGTGACAAATCATTATAATAATCATATATTAGCGATGTAATTATGCTGAGCCCACAAGTGAAACCTCTGACTATCCACATACAACCCCGTGGCATACTCCGCCCACGGACCTGCCCCAAACCGCTATGCCTAACATTACATAGCAAAATTATATAACAACAAAATAGACATGTGCAACTGGCTGGGAAACATCAGCAAATCCATGCCGGACCAGTTGGGTTTGTCAGACCAATAGTACTATTCACACTCTACCGGCTTTTAGCTAATCACTCGTGTTGCGGGGCCTTACAATGTTAGCAACTCAGACAATTACCATCTTAGTACATTTCCGTACGATTCCCGTACAATAAAATATATGTAAATACACGCAAATCCATGCGTTCAGTATGTACTTAAACATTTCATAGTAACATGCTTTCCGCCCCGGGGAAATATTTGAAAACAATTCAGAAAAAGGGGCTCGTGAAACTCACCTTATCGTAAACAAGCAGGTAACACAGTACGCAAGCTTTTAATCCGGATCTGTAATACGATCCCTAAGTTCGTTACTATGCAATCACTATTAATATAACCTTAACCGTGTTAACCGGTACTTCTGGGGACACTGTTAACCCAGTACTGTACCCGTTTCGGGGGCAATGTTAACCCAGAAACACTTCTCCGGACTCAGATTGTGATATCGTTTAGAGTTCAACAGTTAAAATTACTATTAGTCGTTTTTCCCGTTTTGCGTGCCTAGCACGGTTATCCGTTTTTACGTTTCAAAAAAATGATTTTGGTCACACACGACCCGAAAATAGTTGTTGACTGACAATTTAATTAAATTTGTGAAATTAGAACTCGATTTAGATGCCCCGTTTGGCCGCGGGACCCGTTTCCGTCTTTAGTGTACCGGAAACTGTTAAATCGGATAAAATTACCCAAATCATCCGAATTATTTTCGGATGATTTATTTTTACTTGTTTAACTCATTTATATGAAAATAGTTCATTTTTAGGGTTTTTATTCACCAGTCAGCTCGTTTATGCGAACTTTACCGGTTTACGCGTTTTAAACTTTAAAAGTTTGTTTTTACACAAATAATTTTCCATTTAATCTCGGATCTTGAAATTTTGCACAAATCACTTTTTGACAGTGGGGATTTTTATAAAAATATTTCCAGAATTAATTTTTATATTTAAAATTTATTTATCAATTTTTAAACACCATTTAAACACTAAATATGTCGTAAATACCAAACGACCTTAAAAAAACCCCAAATTTTTCTTGGATGACCCCTGCCATCCACCTAGTCCCCTGTAATTTTTCCAGAACCAAAATCTCTTTTTACATGCCATTTTCACTAAAACCGAGCTAGAAAACCCTAGAACTTGTTTAACCGAAAAGCCTACTTATACTTCTCCAACTGACCTAAAATTTTGTGTGTGACTTTTACATGTTATAAAAAGCTTATCTGCAATTTTCCAGAATTTTTCATGATATTTAACTATTTTTCACCATTTTTGGCCAAAACCGAGCATTAAATTCACCAAATATTCATCCTTTGTCCAAAAATTACCAAAATTTCACAGATCTCATATTTTCATGTGTAGATCATCTTTGTGAAATTTAGTAGCCTAACTCTAAAGGTACCACAATCTGTCCAAAACACTCATAACCAAACATAAACCGAACTACCTTATGTTTTTAGCTTCAAATCGCAAGGATCTTGCTTTCTAGCCTTGGTTAACAACTAGATACAACACCTACAAGCACAATAACACCACACCAAGCAAGTTACTCCCACAATCAAGCCATTTCTTTCATGGTTTCGGTTATGATTTAAAAACAAAGATTTAAACCGTAAAAATCTTGGACCAAGATCCCTTGTATAACCCGTATACATCACTTGATCATGCAAGAATCGGTTTTCATCTTTGAAACCTCATTTTCTTGAAAGTAAACTCAATAAACGAAGATGAACACGTAAATAACACGATTTTTACCTCGGTTTTCTTGCTAAAATTCTGGATTTTTGGATCTTAAAGTGGAGAGGAGATGAAGATCTTGGAATGTTTGTGTAAAAAAAATAACAAGGAAAAAGGGGTTATACCCTTTAATCCCGATCGGAAGTCAAGGGGGGTGGGGTGGGACCCACCTCTCCATTTCTAACCACATATTTGGATTTCTGAAATCTGGATAACGTTTTGGATAATCTGGTTCAGTTCGTTTTTCGGTTAAATGTTTAATCTAACTTAAAACGAGGCTAAAATGGTCGTTTTCGGCTTAAAAAAAAGAAATTTATTTAAAACCGATTTAAAAACTTTAAACACTTAAACCATGACATTTATTATCTTAAAACATCATATTATTAATAATTGCGCATCTTTTTCGGCTTGATCGATCGTCTCTTGCTTGGTTTGGTATTAAAGGTTTCGTTTAACGTACCGACGTACCATTAAATCGAAATTCTTTTTCTGTGCTTTAATTCACTTATCCCGAAGCTTTAACACTTCGTAAACATCACTAAATATCATATATCTCGTCTATCATGAAATCCTCGATTCGTTCGGCCTTTAATAACCGTTAATCGGTTAATCGTATTTCCAATACGATTAACTGTATAATCGAGTATAATCCGTAATGTGAATCATACATACTCGTATAAACGCATTATAATTCATATATTCATTATTAAATAACACATAAATAGTATATACCGGCTAGGGTATACCTGAATTTGCCGGAATCGTTACATAACCTAACATATTAACTATCACTGATTAACACAGACTGACTAACGAGCTAAACCTTAGGCACCAACAATCGCTAATACACGACACTAGTTATCAAACAATCCCTACCAGTGTGACTTAACTAAGGGCAATTGCACGCTTCATTGAATTTAACTAGTCAAAACAGTCCTATGAGCAGTTATTATAGCAACCAACAAACTAATCGTTCTGATCAATGTAAACCTAACCTGACTGAATGCATAAAAATACTAAACATCAATACTCATAAATTAATCAAATATAGTTACAAAGTATTCGTTCTTAACACATGAGAAAACTGAAAATGATACAATCTTTACATCCTGAGTGTGACTCGAAGGATTTAGCCGAGCCTCGACATCATGGAATCTTCAATTATGATGATTGTGAACATAGATATAATCCCGGTATGATTCGGAGTGATGGATTCGTCCTCTCTTTGCTCTAGAAACTGCTTGGAATTGGTTGTGAAATGATAGGGTCATCAAAAAATCAAAAACATAAAAACCGGCGTGTTCGTTTCACAGAATTCGTGGGAATTCAAAGGAATTGGAATTAAAATGCCATGACATGGCGTGTTCATTTCGTTGGAATTGGAATCTTAGGGGGTGTTTGGTACAGAGAATGGAAATGGAGAGAAAATAGAAATGGAAATGGAATTGTAGAGAAAGAGAATTGGTATGGAGAATGAGAATCATTGCTCTTGTTTGGTACACGAGAAAATAAACAGAGAACTCTACCATACCTGTGACATCTGACCCGATCCGACCCGACCCAGGTACCCGTTTCTCTTATCCGATCTCTTTCTTTTATGATTTAATATTTATTTATTTATGCTTAAATTTTACTTTAAATAATAATAATATATTTTCCTTCCCGCCTCTTTCTCTCTCTTTCTTTCCGCCGTCCCGTCCCTCTTCTTCTCTCTTTCCGCCTTCTTTTCCCTCTTGTTGCCGTCCCGCCTCTTTCTCTCTCTTGTCGTCGTTCCGCCCTTAAGTCTTGTTTCCCTCTTTTTGTCCTTTGTTCCTTTCCGCCTAAGGTTGTCTGCGCAGCTCCACGCGCCAGACTCCTTACAAGGAAGCCTGCGTGAAGACCACCTGTTACTGCGATACGCGAGACGAACTGTCCCCGCAGCGTGCCAAGGATTTTAGTTCTTCCCGCGGCGCGCTATGGATGCCGTTCTTCCCGCGACGTGCTAAGGAATATAGTTCTCGCGACGCGCTTAGAATTGAAGTTCTTCCCGCGGCGCGCTTAGAAATGTAATTCTTCCTGCGACGCGTTAAGGTTGGTTCTGTCTGCCTTCGCGCTCTCGCACTTTTGCCTTCGCGCTCGATGCCTTCTCGCGCTTAACCCTTGTGTCTTTTCTCCTGTTTAATCTAGCCGTTAGCTTTGTGTTATCTTATCTTCTGAGCTGTTGACCTAACCTGTCTTATGTCTGAAAAGTTACTTTCGGCGCAGCATGCGCACCAACCCCATTGGTTGACAGAAAAAGTGACTGACAATATCTTTGGAGATCTGCTTTTCCATGCTTGACCAGTACCTTTATCTGACCCTCCCATGCCTGTTTACTGTTCCCTGTCAGCTTTTCCTTTGCCCCCTGCAGCTGCCATATCTTTTGATATCTTTTGCTTTTGGAATCTTTTACTTTTTGGAGATCTTTTCCCCTTTTCTAGGGATTGTGTTCCTTAGGGTTTCTCTATAAATAATAATGTTATTTTTCCTAACACATCACACACAAACACTAAACTTAAACTCTCCTGTTCTCTCTTGCTCCTTGCTGTTGTTCTTCCTCTGCCTCCGTCTTCCTCTCTGCCTCCGTCTTCCTTCCTGTTCTGCCCTGCTTTTCCGGTAATATATTATATATAATAACTTACTTATTAATTATGCTAACATATATTCAAGACTTAAAACAAATCATTAAACCAATAATATCTTATTTTTAGGTTAACTTGTGCTTGTTTGAGTTGGTTCTTGCTTTATCTTACACCGCATCGTTTATCAAGTGAGTAATCTCGTACCTAATCCCTTTTTATTTTTAATGTTTTGGGATGTTCATGTGTTCATACAAACTTAGAGTCTTAAACTTGTTTATAAACTTTAGTCGCGCAGTATCCCATGTGTTGAGGACGTTTACTTGGCTGTTTATTTGTATGTGTGTATCATTAACCGCTTTGTTCGGCCTATTCCGAAGTTTTCATGGATCCATTAGATGAACACGGGAGACCTATCGTTTACGGTTTTCTTTGTTTACACTTGCACAGATGCTTTCTTGTTTTTGTGCTCATTTGGGAGCACGGATTGAACTATGAGCTATGATCTATTTAGGCTTGGTCACAATCTGATTACACCCTTGTTAAACACCAGACATACACGTGTTGCGCGCAGATTTATTGTTATCTATTATCTATTAAACTTGATTTCTCACCAACACGCAAGTGTTTGACGTTTATTTTAACACATGTTCAGGTTTGCAGTAGCTGTTTTGGAGCTCTAGGTCACGTAGGACGTTTTTACTTTTGGACCTAGATTAAAATGTATCAAGACAAGTTATTGCTGTTCGAATATTATGATTTATAATATATTAAATTATATTGATGATTTACGTTATCTTGTGTTTACGTTGCGTGTGCGCGAATGAATGTATTTATTAAATATTGACACCCAATAGTGTCACGAGTAATGAAACAATATGTGGCGCCCCGAGTATAATCCGCCTTTGGTCGGGGTGTTACAATACCCAACCCCACCTCCACCCAACCTGACACCACTCACCACCGCAGCCCCACCACCACAGCCCCACCACCACCAGCACCACCACCACCACCAGCCCCACCACCACAGCCCCACACCACCAGCACCACCACCACAGCCCTTTCTTCAACCACAGCCCACCACCACCGGCTGCCGCCACCAAACCCCCTTCTTCAACCACAGTACACAAGAAATTAAAAAGATTCAAATTTGTGGAACATAAGATATAGAAAAATGAGGCTCAGATCTGTCATCACTGCCTCTTTGGAGATTTTGTGGTGGTGGTTGTGGTGGCGATGATGATGATGATAATCAGAAGCCACCTGCAACCACCGCCGATTTCCACCACCACTGTCACCCACCTGCGACCACAATCACCCGACCATCTGAAAACCCAAACCTACCACGAACCACCACTTGAAACCCTAATCTCCGTTCACACCGTACCACCTGCAACCTACAACCGGTTACCATCTCTGTGTTCACCACTGCGAACGGCGGAGACGGGGTGGTGGTTGCAGACTTGGAGACGAGGTGGCGGTTGCAGACTTGGAGACGAGGTGGCGGCCGGAGACGGGGTGGTGGCCGGAGACGGGGTGGTGGCCGGAGACGAGGTGGTGGCCGGAGACGAGGTGGTGACATGCTATGAGGAGGCTGCTGAGAAATGGATTTCTCTTTGTTTTAAAGAGAAATGGAATTCTCTAGTTTTAGAGAAATAGAAAGAGAAATAGAAATGAGAAGTGGAAAACAAACAAAAGAAATATTTCTAATTCCATTTCTCCCCAATCAAATCCCTCTACCAAACACCCCCTTAAATTCCATTTTGGTGTGTTCGGTTCAAAGAATTGGAATTGTAATCGGAATTCAATTCGTTCAAATTCCTTTAAATAATGGGATTCCAAATCCTTCCAAAATGTAGAGGAATTCAAAAAAACTCATTAGAATTTTTTCTTGAGGGTTTTTTTTTTTGTGCTTACGAGGACAACGAATAAAGCATTTTAGTTTTTTTTTACTTTTTGGTTTTAAATTTATATTTTGATTTATGAATTTTTATAATTATTTTTGAATATTTTTTAGGGTTTTTAATCTTAATAGAAAACCCATAAAAAATTCAAAAAAAATTATAATGCAAAATATAAATAAAAAACAATAAATCTAAAACTAAAATGTTTCCGCCGTTATCCTCGTAAAAAAAACCTCAATTCCGATTCATTTGTCAAACGAACACATAAAAAATGGAATTGGATTTCAATTCCTTTCAAATCCAATTCCTATGGGAATGTTCAGATTCCAAATCCAATTCCTTCTAATTCAAAATCCTATGCAAATTCCAATTCCAATTTCATTCAATTCTGTGAAACGAACGCGCTCTAACATTCCCGTCTGGGTCCATCGCGTATCACGATGGACCGTAGTCAACAAATCAATATTTTATCCCATCGCGATACGCAATGGGTCTTCATGTTGGCCCATCGCGTATCGCGATTGGTCTTCTCATCAGAAATTAAATATTATTTCCTCGTTTCGCTTGCTTGACGTCCCGGGTCTTCATCCTGTGCCTCAACAGGTCCAAATTAACTGCTTTAATGCATGTGACATGAAATACAATAAACACGTATGAAGTATCAAAGTTCCCACAATAAACAGTTAAAACTAGTAAATAAACGAACTTAACTATATACAAATTAACCAACCATGAGTGTGTAGGTTACTGGTACGGTCCGCTACGCATATGTTTCGAACAATTTCTCCTTAATGGGGACAATCACGGAGAAAATGTTGGCTCATATGCGTATGCAAGTGGATACATGTCACATAGATCGTGAAAATGGCGCCTTGTTGACTCATTAAAACTATATTTGTTGAATCCCAGGGATTGTGAAAGTAGCGCCCTGCATATCTGAGTCGACTATTCACTAGCATCTAACTGACGTATTTTCAAAATTGTTTTACATGAACTCAGTAAGGTTAGACCTTGACAAGAAAGACAGAATAAAAGATTGGAAATATTCATTAAATGCTATCTGATGGCTTAGACACTGAAATTATAAAACAATATAATTTTTGTTAACCAAAGAGATGTTCGCAATAAAAGACGGGTATTTAAATCCCGATATTTAAATAAAGGAATATTTAATTGAAAGACTTCCGCTAGAATCACGCAACTCTAATGCATTTACAAAACCTTTATCAACTATTAGTCATACGTTTATGATCCCAGGGCTGGGTGTGACATGACATGTGGTTTGTTATTCTTAGTAACCCTATCAATCATTTCATTGACATTATCAAACCGCGTTGACCCCTAGATAACATTTTGGATTTTTTTACCAACTCTGACCCTTCAAGTTGATATGCCTTGTCCAACACAATTCATATAGTTTTAAAAATAACTCAAATCGACTTATACGAAAGACTTCAAATCATAATTGTCCCTAAATGGAAACCATAACTTTTACTCAAGTATCACATGTTTAGTTTCTAAAAGTTCAAACAACATAAGCACATAGTAACTAAAACTAACTTGTTAATTTGATAATTTTCAAATGGGTGTTATTTTTTTTTTCGAAAACAAAATCCTTTCTTCAATAAACTTTATTAACAAAACCCAATTATACCATCATCTAATTAGTAGAATTGAGAAATTTGATGTTATGAAGAAGTTTTCCTAGACTTTTTTGTATATAAGATATATTGGTGGAATGAAGACATGATCTAACTCTTTGTTATTATAAGTCATTTGGTTTTTTACATTGACAACCAGAGTTCAAATCTGGTTGTCCACAATAGTGGATATTTTTATGGTTTTGCATTGTATGTAGCAACGCATGGACTTGTATTCTAACATGGTTTACAAGTCATTGTATGCATGGATTTACTTCCACGTGTTCTGATACGTGTCTCTACTACCATTTTTCTTTCTGATTATAATTGCACCAATCTACATCTTCAGTTGTTCTTCCACCACAAACGTAACTGACACCGATCGAATTTGCGCCGACTTATTGTTGTAACACTTGAACTTTACCAACGTATGGGTTTCAACGCTAGGGTTCTACCAGTTGTCCCGGCGCAACACACCAGGTTTAAAAACTATTTTCAACAAAGGAGGATGGGCGTTTTGATTGTTATTCAAGTCCCATATTGTCATGTTCTATGCTGTGGATAAGAGGAGTCTGTAAAGTTAATTGTGTTCGAGTGATGATATTAACATGACGAGTGACATCATAAGAAGTCTTAACACAAATTACTAAAACAAAAACCGTGACTTCTAACTGGTGAAACATACAATATAGGTGACTATTAGATACATCATATATCCAATGCATTTTCAGTTGATATTGGTTACGCTCGTTAAAATACCAAAATTAAACCCACAAAATAAATTCGTCAAACCAAAATATTAAAAAAAAAATGTTTACAACGACACTTATTCGATAAGTAAAACCCGAGCATTGTTGATAAACCCGGCCATGGTGAAACTCGAGCGTTACGACGACGAGTCAACGTCGAATTTGCTTAGTATCAGTTACATTCGCTACTTCGAAAAAACTCATGTGTATGTAAAATCCGAACGTTATTGGTAAAATCGAAGCACTGAACCCCAAAAGTTAGTAAAACTCGACGTCCTTAACGATAATTTCCAACTTATTTGTTAAATTCATGTATATATTATTTTGTGCTTAAAATGTTTAAAACGATACTTATTCGGTCAGTAATCTCGAGTGTTACGACGACGAGTCGACACAAATTCAGTCAGTATCATTTACATTCGCTACATCAACAAAACCCGGACGTATATAAATCCGAACGTTACCTGTAAATTCGAAACTCTAAAACTTGAAAGTCAGTAAAACCCGAACGTTGTTAACGTTAATTTCCTAAATTCAGGTACATTCGTATTTTGTGCCTATGAATCCCATAGCGTAAAAATCTCTTCAATCCAGATATCACACTCACTCAAATCCAACCACACATCTCAAACCCTAACCCTAACCGTCACATATCCGCCGTCATCCGCCATGTCTTCACGGCGTCTCATCGCCACTCTCCTCCGCTCCTCTCGCCACCGTCCTCTATCCAAATCTCCACTCGCCGCCCGCTCACTCCCCCGCACGCGCCCTCACGCGCAACCATCTCCAACCGGCTACTTCCTCACACGCGCCGCCACCTACTCCACCGCCACCACCTCAGCTCCGGCTCAACCTCCACCACCAACCGCTACCGGATCGCATGACGGTAAGATTACCGATGAGTTTACTGGCGCAGGTGCGATTGGACAGGTGTGTCAGGTGATTGGTGCTGTGGTGGATGTTAGGTTTAGTGAAGGATTGCCGCCGATATTGACGGCGTTGGAGGTTTTGGACAACTCGATACGGTTGGTGCTTGAAGTGGCGCAGCATTTGGGGGAGAATATGGTGAGGACGATTGCGATGGATGGGACCGAAGGACTTGTGAGAGGGCAACGCGTGTTGAATACCGGTTCGCCTATTACCGTAAGCGGTTGCCGTTGTTAATTTGAGTGTTTAGAATTAGTTAAGAGTTTAGTATAGGTTAATAATGAGTAGTTAGTTATTTATCTTATTGTTACAATATAATGCCTTGGTTTTAAAATGCTCAATGCGTGTTTTGATTTGATAAACCGATGCGTGATGTATCCGGTACATTAGTTATTAGAAAATACTAAGAAATTGTTTATTGATAATATTTTTTATTCGTTAACTTTTTAAATAGTAAAAAATAAGAGATTAAAGTTAGGGCTGTAAACGAACCGAACGAACACGAACAAGACCTTGTTCATGTTCGCTTGTTAAGGACATAATGTGTTCACGAACGGTTCACGGACACAAATGAAATCGGCAGAGCCTAGAGATTGAGACCAATGTATGCATTCATCAATGTGAATAATGAAAGTCTGTAAACGAATCGAACGAACACGAACAAGGGCATGTTTGTGTTTGTTTTCTTAAAAAATGACCATTTGTGTTCGTTTATGTTCGTTTGTTTAAAATCTAAACGAGCATAACTGAGCAAAGATAAATGAACATATATGAACAAATGTAAATGAACACAAACAAACATAAATGAAAACAATTAAATGAACACAAATTAACAAATATAAAACTTTTAAGTAAATGACTCATCCATATAATATTTAATTATTTTATATTCTTATCCAGATAATATTTAATTCATCATCATCATCGTACTTAGTATTTCTCGCCAATAGCAAAGCTATGGTAGGGTCTGAGGAGGGTAAGATGTAGACAGCCTTACCTCTACCCCATAGGGATAGAGAGGCTGCTTCCGGTGAGACCCCCGGCTCGATAGTAGTTTTGCATCAAGACTTGGATATAAGGCACATAACACTCAATCATCGGGACACCGGCTGATTGGTGCATGTACCCTTGCCTTTCGGCTATCAATGCCACCACATGATGCCTGATTAACCTTCCGTCACTTTTAACATTATTTTCACGAGATTAGTAAAATAACGTCAAAATTAGTGCAATTTCACTTTTGCCCACCGTGGGTTCACACATATATACATTATATGCGCGCACCGCAAGCAGGGCGTCCAGATAATTTTTATTTTTTTTGTATTATTACACAAACAAACATAAATAAACAAACGTTAGCAAACATAAATGAACAAACGGAACATGTGTTCATGTTCGTTCGTTTAATTAAACGAACACAAGATTTTTGTTCATGTTTGGTCGTTTATTAAATAAACGAACTTCCCGCCGGACGGTTCACGAACAGTTTTACAGGCCTAATTAAAGTAAATAAATTCAGAAAGAGCTATAGTACCACCAACGACATTTTATGTGTAACCAAAATAATTGTTTTAAGTTTTAACTCTGCGCGTACAAGTAGTCTATGCATGAATTCACTTCGACTAAAAAATGCACACACCAGACCGCATTGCACGTAATGTGGTTTAGAGTGCATCATTTTCACATCATGGAATTGCAGCACATAACAATCTGATGCGATCTCATCAGCGGCTCAGCGCATTGTGCATTATGCGTTTTTTTTGTGTGCATATTAAAACCAAGCATAATACATCATACTTCATAAAATGTATGAGAGTGTTTATTTTTTATGCTACATACATTTATATCATGGTTTCGTCAGTCTAGGATTCATTGTTGTCAGATATCATGCTAAATTTCCACATGTTATCATTATGATAGGTACCTGTTGGCAGAGCTACTCTTGGACGTATCATTAACGTTATTGGAGAGCCGATCGATCACAGAGGCGAAATCAGTATGTTTTGTTTTCCATTGAGTAGCATCACTTATTCTAGTTAAAGTGTTTTATTGCTATCTAACTTGTTTTAATTTTAAACAGAAACCGATCACTATTTGCCTATTCATAGAGAAGCACCTGCTTTTGTTGAACAAGCAACTGAACAACAGATTCTTGTCACTGGTATTAAGGTAATACACGAATGAAGTACACACTGCTTTTTAAATACTGACACATCATTACGAGCTGTAAATTTATAATAATCTTTTTATGATCTTTTAGGTTGTGGATCTTCTTGCACCATATCAGAGAGGAGGAAAGATTGGTCTTTTTGGTGGTGCTGGTGTTGGAAAAACTGTTCTTATCATGGAGCTTATTAACAATGTTGCTAAGGCCCATGGTAAGTAGATGATACTATTTGTAATATCTTAATTAAGCATTTCAGTTTTTTATTAATCATTATTTATATTCTTTTACTAGGTGGTTTCTCTGTATTTGCTGGAGTTGGAGAACGAACCCGCGAGGGTAACGATTTGTACAGAGAAATGATGGAAAGTGGTGTCATCAAGCTAGGTGACAAGCAGGTATGTGTAATTGTGTATTAGATACTTATGTTATCTGTAACATGTTGACTAAGTTTGACAATGTTATTTGAATGCTTGTTTTTTATTGTTCATGATAGAGTGAGAGCAAGTGTGCTCTTGTGTACGGTCAAATGAATGAACCACCAGGTGCTCGTGCTCGTGTTGGGTTGACCGGTTTGACCGTTGCTGAACATTTCAGAGATGCTGAAGGACAAGATGTGCTTCTGTTTATTGACAACATTTTCCGTTTTACTCAGGTAACATTGTGGTTAACAACTGTCTTACATTATTAAAATGCAATTGAGTAATTATGTAATTCTTGTATTTATTATTATGTAGGCTAACTCTGAGGTGTCTGCTTTACTGGGTCGTATCCCATCTGCTGTCGGTTATCAACCAACGTTAGCTACAGATCTTGGAGGCCTTCAAGAACGTATTACAACAACTAAAAAGGGTTCTATTACATCCGTGCAAGCTATATATGTGCCTGCTGACGATTTAACAGATCCAGCTCCTGCAACTACTTTTGCTCACTTGGATGCCACTACTGTGCTTTCCCGACAGGTTTGCTTCTTTCCATCTATGGGTGGCTAGGATAGTCGTTTAAAACGAGCCGGGCTGGTTCATATGCAATTGCTTTTTTGACTTTCAATTTTTGGGTTTTTACTTAAGGGTGTAAACAAGTCGAGCGTAACTAGGCTTTTATCTTTTTTAAAACAGTTAAATGACAATGATCGAAAGATGATAGGCACAAACTTTTCAAAACATAAAGGGCATTTTTTGTTGGATGAAAAGTATAATATGTTTTAAAAATAATATTATTTCATTATCACAGATTTCTGAGCTTGGTATTTACCCTGCTGTGGATCCTCTTGATTCCACATCGCGTATGCTTTCACCCCATATTTTGGGAGAGGATCATTACAACACGGCTCGTGGTGTACAAAAGGTTCTCCAGAACTACAAGAATCTTCAAGATATTATTGCAATTCTCGGAATGGACGAGCTTAGTGAAGATGATAAGTTGACGGTTGCTCGTGCCCGTAAGATTCAAAGGTTTTTGAGTCAACCCTTCCATGTTGCTGAAGTTTTCACTGGTGCCCCTGGTAAATACGTCGAGTTGAAAGAAAGCATCGGTAGTTTCCAGGTTAGTTTATTATTATATAATTTAAATTATGTAATTTAATAGTTAACGTCGTTTAATTTGTGTCGTGAATTGGTTGTTTATAGGGAGTGTTGGACGGGAAGTATGATGATTTACCAGAACAATCATTCTACATGGTTGGTGGTATCGACGAGGTTATTGCCAAGGCCGAGAAGATTGCCAAGGACAACGCCTAGACCGCAAACACTCTTTTCCAATTTCTTCTTACCCGTTTGGAATAACTTGTTGATTTTGGTGTCGGCATTTTTTTATTTTGCGAGTCGACTGTTGTGTTGATTTTGTTATAGAGAAGCTGAGACAATGTTCGCCCCCCCCCCCTTCCCCCTTTTCGGTTTTTTATTGACAGATAATAATGGGGGAAAATTGTTGAAAGTTGTATAATTTATGTTCATCGCCTCTCGCATTTTCAATGTCTTGTTCTAAAGTACCTCTACTTAATTCGCTGGCTCGAGCTTAAATGAATGAAAATAATTGAACACATAAGATGTATGCTCGTATTTGTTCGTTATATACATCGAGTCCTCAGGAGCGGCTTAGAAACAGATGTATAATAGTTTGTATTCTGTTAAGACGTATATAGACTCGCTATAGCCAAAACCGCGAGTGATAATGACTTGATTCCAGTTGTATCCCAACATATCATCTATTGATGAAATTATAACTTATATTTATTGCAAAACAACAAAGACTAACTACAGTAATCCGGTTTTTGGGCCCGTTTGAACCATCAAACCGATAAGACACTGGTTCGACATTACAACATAAAGATTACAACAAAATGACAAGTCTTTTAACTAACATGCTAATTCATCTTTTGGAACCCTGACCGGAGAACCGACTGTCTACAAGTGACTTCAGAGTCCATGCATTATCAGGACCGGACAGGTTACCGACCCATAAACTTAACGGTCCACGCACCGCCAAAGTATAGACCCAAAAGCGGGCCTGCCAATAGCAACTGAGTAAGCGGATCGGTTGAAGGGGTTACAATAGCTGCAGCAATAACTGCACCGACCACCACGTATCTCCATATAGACAACATTTGATCCCCCGACACCAAACCGACTTGCCCTAACAGTAACTGTATCACCGGAACCTGTCGGTTTCAAAATCAAAATTAAATTTGTTACTTTTTTTGCATATTTATACTCATAAGCTACAAATTTACAGCAAAACATAGAAAAGTAGAAAAGCTTTATATACCAACTATAAAAATGATGTTCATTTATCTTTTATTTTATAAATGTTGGCATAATATGCTCAATCAATTTAAGTTACAACACAAAGCACATTTTTTAAAAAGTAAAAAACTAAATGGGTCAACCCACGAATCAGTAGGTTGACTCGAATAAGCGAACATGACCCATTTAACCCAATTTTTATTATTATTATTATTATTATTATTATTATTATTATTATTAATATTAATATTATTATTATTATTATTATTATTATTATTTTGCATATTAAAACTCTAAAAGTACAAATTTACAACAAAAAAATACCAACATTTAAAAATATTTACATTTATTCTATATAATTGAGGTTCATGTCTTTTTTTATCTTTTAAATCCTGTAAAAAGTAAAAAATCAAACGGGTCAACCCACGAATCCCCAGGTCGACACGAACACGACCCAATGAGCCAAACATGCTCGACCCAAAACTAACCCGAACCCGTTTAGACCAAACCCAAACACACGAATCCCGTGTAAGTTTCATGCCGTTTCAGAAATTCACACCCCGATATATATTATTCAAGTACCTGAAAAGACAGCCCTGTACTGAACATAAGCACGAGCACGAACTCAAAGTATTGATCAATCAACCACAAGGATTCAACGACGCCCTCGGCATACGTAACAAAGAAATTCAAGGCTGCCGGAGTGAGAACCGAGTATGAAAATGCAATTCCCGCGTAAAAAAGTACAGATGATCCAAGAACAATTGGCGCCAAAAACTTTCTTTCCGATTTTGTTAATCCCGGAAGAACAAATGCTATGATTTCATACAGAATAATCGGGCTTCCTAATAGAAGGCCACAGTATCCGGATACCTGCAAACACAAATTCACATTCTTGATGGTTAAAGATCGAATCTTGCGATGATTTCAACGAGTTTATTATAGAATTTTGACTAAAAGTGAAATCTTTATAACAATGAATACCCGTGTAACAAGATTGATATTTGTTTTTATAACAATGGATACTCTCGTCTAATGAAAATGATAAAAATGCGAACTTTGACTTTCTACGGTCAAGTAAACTAACTTTGAGATGGCTTTAACAACTTCTTTATATATATATATATATATATATATATATATATATATATATATATATAAGAAAAGATAATTCTATAGCTAGAGGTGGCAATTTGTATGTTTGTATATGAATGGGTCGATTTGGGTTATGTTTTATTAACGGGTCAAGCTAAAAAGTTAGCTAAAACGGGAACGGGTCAATGTCAGCCTTGATGGTTAAAAAGCTAGTTTTGCAATGATTTAATCAAGTTTAGCATAATTGATATTTATAACAACAAATCTCCATGTAACAAGATTGATATTTATTTGATTATGAGAAGTCATTGTTTGACAGTGTCTCGTTTAGGAACAAAGTGGACGGATAAGAATATAAAGTCATAATTTATAACTATTAAAAAAGTGAACTTTGACTTTTAGGGTCAAACGAACTAATTCACAGACGTATTTAGCAACTTCTTGATAAAAAAAAAGATGCTTCTATAGCTAGAGGTAGCATTTTCAACTTATTCACATATGAATGGTTTGATTCGGATTATGTTTTGTCTAACGGGTCAAATTACAAAATTAGCATAAACAGAAATTAGTCGAAAGTCAACCAAAATGTATTTTAAAAGAAAAACTTCCCACAGAATTAATATGATTTACATAATCATACTTTACACATGATTATTAATCTAAAAAATTGGAAAAAAAAAGAAAAAAAACTGTTTCGGGTCAACCTAACACACAGTTCTGAGTCAAAGTGTATGTCTTGTTTGACCTAAAAAGTCAAATGAATACTAACCTTTAAAGTTGTGAAGAAAAACTCTCCAGGAGCTAACTGCAAGAATCTAACACCTTGACTACTAACAGGAGCTTCGAGAAGCACTATAAGTTCCTTTGAGTATACAAAACACCCCGCGATCGCGGCTCCAACTGCCAAAACCGACACGAAAAGGCGTTCTCACAGTTCTTCAAGATGGTCAAAAACACTCATTTCTTTATCTTCCGGTAATAACTCTTTATCTGGATAAAAAAAGTTGTAAATTGCACCCTTGTCTTGTGTATCTTGTTTCACCTCCTCAACCACCTCTACAATCATAAATCACAAAAAAAAAAAGATTAATACATGAAAGTGAGAAAAAACATAAAGATTAAAGAATGCAGAGAAATGAAGTTTTTATTTTCAATGTTGCATTTCTTGCGGTTTTATGCTTAAAATTAGTTATGTACTGAATGGTTTCACATATGATTTATAAAAGTTCAAGCTTTAAAAAAAAGATATAGTCTCAACTCCACAGTGTGTATTTTTAAGTTTTACCTCTATTAGACTTCTATGTATTAATTTCACACTCCACAGCCGAGCTCAAGCCAAGTTTTGGCTCGTTTAAGGTACCACACGTGCTCGAGCCAAGCTTAGGCTCGTTTAAGTTTTTCCACAAATTAAGCAAAAATAATTAAAAACACATATAAATTAATTAATCTTAAATCTTAAATATATATAAATGAAACCTCCCTACATTTTCTCAAACTACCAGATTCCTTTATTTGTAAATGGAGGATTCTCATGCATTTGACCCGAATTCACGGGTATGGGGGTCTCACCAAACCCAGATAGCCCTTAAACGGGTTATAACATCTCATTAAATTAAAAATTAAATACACCAAATATTTGATATGAAAATCCTATAAAATAGTGATATACTAAAAATTAGTATCCAACTTTTTTTAAAAAATATTTATAATTAAGAAACAATTTTATAGTAAAAAAAATAAGCGGGTCATGGGTCTCACCAAACCCAAATAGCTTTTAAACCAGGTTATAACATCTCATTTATTTGTAAAACCCTTTCATCATCAAATCCTAAATATATTATTAAATTCCTTACAATAAATAAAATTAAAATCTAAAAAAATATATAAATATTACAAACAAATAATGTAAAACAACATCGTAATACAGGGGATAATAACTGGTAAATAATAAACGAGCCAAACCCAAGCTTGAAAAATGGTTCACGAGCCGAGCTCGAAATGGAACGACTTGAGCTCAGGCTTGGCTTACAACATCTTCTAAAATTAACAAAATTTCCAGAAAAAGCATCTAACTTTTTCAAGATTCATCCAATAAAGTATTCAATTTACTTCAATAAACCAAGATCAATCAAACCCATCACACATTCTCCAACTATATAAATCTTAAACAAAAGAAAAAAACCCTAATCCCAACACATTAAAAATAACAATAATTCCCAAAAAAAAAAAAACTTACTAATTTGTTCTTCAACAGCAACTGGTCCACCACCTCCAATCCCAAGCTGTCTTTGCATATCTCTTATATCCTCAGGTGGAGGAAACCTTGAATAACAAATGACTATATTAACCTTGTTTCTTTGCCTCATGCTTACATGGGTCTTCTTCTTTTGAACCAAAAGATTTGTTCTTGAAACTAAACATTTGATGCAGCTTTTTGTGTTAAACTGAAGATTGACTAAAGCACTTGAACCCATTATTGTTTGTGTTTTTGATGTAATTTGAAGTGTTTGTGTTGATGAATGATATTGGTAGGTACAAGTTTAGTTATATGGTGCATGTTAGCAAAACTACACCAGTGGTGATCTAATCATGCGCCGGATGTTATTTTTTTTTCAAGAAAATTGTGGAAATGGTAAATACCCTCCTTCAAGTTGGGCTGTAAACGAACCGATCGAACATGAACAAGGCCTTGTTCATGTTCGTTCGTTAAGAAAATATTATTTTCATGAACGGTTCACGAACACTTACCAAACGAGATTTTATGTTCGTGTTCGTTCATTAAGGAAATTAATGTGTTCGCGAACGGTTCACGAACACAAATAAAATCGGTAGAGGCTAGAGAATAAGATCGATGTATTCATCAATGTGAATATTGAAAGCCCGTAAACGAATCGAATGAACACGAACAAGGGCATACACGTGTTCGTTCATTTAACTTAATAATTAATCGAACAAATATTTATGTTCATGTGCGTTTATTTAAAAATGGACATTTGTGTTCGTTTATGTTCGTTTGTTTAAAATCTAAACAAACATAACTAAATAAAGATAGATGAACATAAATAAACATATATGAACCAATGTGTATGAACACAAACAAACATAAATAAACTTAAATGAAAACACATAAACGAACACAAGTTAACATATATAAAACATTTAAGTGGATGATATATCCAGATAATATTTAATTATTTTCTATTAATACATAAACAAACGTTCATGAACATAAATGAACGAACAGAACATGTGTTCATGCTCGTTCGTTTAGTTAAACGAACACAAATTTTGTGTTCATGTTCGTTCATTTATTAAATAAACGAACTTCCCACCAAACGGTTAATAGTTCATCAAACGTTCGGTTCGTTTACAGGCCTACCTTCAAGTATTACGTGTATGTATAAAAAGTTAAAAAAGTACCTCTTTTGAGAATAAGGAGTGGGGTGTTTGCGGGTTCGGTTGTTGGTTTGAAATTTTTGTGGTTAAACTTGAAAAAACTTAAGTAAATTAAAGTTAGGTAGTTTAACATCGAGAAGAAAATCGAATTAGATTCAGTAGCTGACGTTTGCGTGTGTGTTAGATTGTATGTAGGTCAGTGTCCGTGTGTGAAGGACATGGAGCTTTTGGTTTGGGAAGAGGATTTCTCGTGACATGGTTGGGGCATTTGTAGATTAAGGTATTTATCATGTAATCTTTGAATAATGACTTTAATGCAATGTTTCTTATTTTTCTACTACAATGATTAATTGAAATAAATTGTATTTTAGGTATAAACGATGCGACGGTATCCGGTTGTAGGACACCTAGTTTGGAGCCTTACGAAATGGATTAGAAACTGCACAAATCAGTTCCAGTACTAACAAACGGTTCCAAGACCTGAGAGTTCGCCATCTAGTGACTGAAAGCATCATTATTTTACTCTTTGATAAAGTAGCATGGGACACGTGGAATACCGTGTGAATCAGCAAGGACCACCTCGCAAGGCTAAATATTAATGTGTGACTGATAGCGAAGTAGTACCATAGGGAATGGTGAAAAGAACCCCATCGGATAGTGTAATGGAACATAAAACCTTAAGCACGCAAGCGGTGGGAGGATCCCGTGGCTCTAACCACTTGCTTGTTGAAGAATGGGCTAGTGACGCTTAGGCAATGGCATAGTTAAAGGAACCCATCGGATCCGTAGCGAAAGTGAGTCTTTATAGGGCAATTGTCACTGCTTTATGGACCCAAACCTAGGTGATCTATCCATAGCCAAGATGAAGCTTGGGTGAAACTAAGTGGTGGCACGAACTAACTATTGTTGAAAAAACAGCATATGAGTTGTGGTTGCATATGGATCCTTGCGTCATTCCATTTCGTTTAGGATTAGGAATATACGTTAATTTTGGTCCATATTCACCTCTTTAATATTTTAATGTAGTGGGACTTGTAGCTCAGAAAATTAGAGCTCATAGCTACCGATCACGTGTCGGGCCCACATAGATACCAAACCAAGTATTAACAATAGAATCTGTTCATGGGTATAGTCTTTATCATTAGCCAGGTTTGGGTAAGTTTTAACTATTAACATACCAGACCCGTTCGATCACTCCTACCTATCCCTAACAAGTCCTACAAAGTTCAAAACTTTTGAAATCCATTTTATAAAGGGGTATTGGGTTTTAATATTCTCAACTTTCATCAATTACCACTCCCAACTTTCTATTTGTTATAACTTATACACCACTCCCCCCTTTCACCATATTTGTTTTGTCACTCATTCGCTTATAGATAAATACGTCGTTAGTGGAGATGCTGACATGACATTTTTTTAATTATGTGGCAGGCTTATGTATAATTCTTTTTGAAATTCAAGTGTCTAAAATTCCAATAATCAACAACCAGTCATATTCTACCCCACCCTCACCCTAATCAACAACCATACCACCACCATGATTTGAATCACCGCCACCATCTGAACGACCGCCACCACCTGAACCACTGCCACCATCTATTTATTTTCTCCATCTCTCTCGATTTACTCTCTAGGTTGGAGGAAGCGTATGTGTGGTGGGAGCATGTAGTGAGGCCACCATGGAATAGTGTTTTTAAAAGAATATGATGTGAGGTTAGTCAGGCAAATCAACGTCATTGTCGCCATCAATCGCCCCTTTTACCTCTCTTGTTGCTCTTTACCTATCTTTTCATTTCCCTCGTTTTTCCGACTACCACCTCATTTGTAGAGATTTCAAATTTGTTCTTTTTTATGAAATTAGGGTTGTAATTGTTAGAGATGGTGGCTATGATGAAGAAACATGGGTGGTGTAGGGTGAGGGTGGCGGCTATCACACCCCCATCTTGGGCCTGGGCATGCAACCATCAGTTGGTACACTTTTTGTAAATAAATCAGAGTTGCGGATTAATTGCGAAAATATTTACGTGGATTAAAATATTAATATTTACATATCAAAATACGGGATTTAATAATACCTGTTAATGTTTACAAAATGATTACTTGTTTATCAAACCACCATTTACATATTTTAAAATTTAACAAAATGATCTGAGTCATCAAATCGCCTAGATGTCACTTCGATTCTTCAAGCACGACGATCCTTCGTCACCTGTAAAACAGTTTGAAAATACGTCAGCAACACATGTTGGTGAATAAGCTGACACATAAAATATTTTATTTACTTAATTACCCTTCGAGACATAACTTAGGTCTCGGCCCATCGTGGCTTAGGAATAATCAAGTTAAAACATAAAACACAATTACAAACTTAAGACCTACTCGAAACCGCTCAGCAAACACCGCAGCGTTCGAGATTACTTAGCTACCATCAGTATACACATGATTACCCTCTCTCGGATGTAACTTAGGTCCGACCCGTCATGGTGGAGGCTTATAACCAGGTGTGGCGCGGTGTGCCCACTGTCTAACCACATATGTAAGGATCCAAACAAACGACATGACAGCCTGAGGGCCAGCGATTACTTTTGTTCATAATGTTTTAGAGATACGTAATCTCATGTAATCAATTTATTTGACTCGTTTAATACAAGTTTATAAAAGTTGGGCGTATTCACCTTTTAAAGGATCAGCTTCACTTCACTGATCGATCTTTCTTTAACTATCTCGGACATATAGTAGGAGTATAACCTTTTGTTAATACTAGATATTTAATCTAGCTGAAGACCTTTAGTCTCTTTTGTATAATCGTTACCTCGATTATATTTTCTTTATGAACCTCGATTAATATTTTATTCGGGCATTATCTCTACCTTGGTTGGATTATTATTCCCTAGATTCTCGGGCAGCACTTCGACGCTTTCTCGTTTCTCGAATCATCTTGTTCAACACCTTCTTGTACGTAAATCGAGGCACACCGATCGTTGAACTTCGTTGGCACGCACTTCGAGGCGGTCGTCGGGTCTTCTCTTGATTGCACGTACTTCAAGGCAACATCATCGCTATGTGGCACAGATTTCGAGATAATGTCGGTTTTACGCATGGATTACGAGGAGGTTCGGTGGGCATATGTATCGAGGTAGTGAGAGAGTGTATTATAGAGAGAGAAGTGATTGTAACTTGAGGTGTGTGATGTGAAGAAGGCTGATGACCCTATTTATAGGCGCTGCTCAGCTGACCCATCGCGTAACGCGGTGGGTTAACGGATCTTATAAAATTATTTTATTGGATATGGATACGTTATGACCTTCTTGGATGTCATCGCGTATCGCGACTAGGCTTGATGAATCACCTTGTAGCTTTGCCACGTGCTTGGTTTTAAAAAGCGTGAAGCGCACAAAAGCGACAGGGTCAAAAACTAAGGCGCAAAGCGTGAAGCGCAAAAGCGGCAAGCTTTCCGTACGTGAGGCGCAAACTGTTCATGTAAAAAATATTTTATGTATCCCATATATTTTTTAGCATCACTACCCAATATATAGCTTTATATATGATTTAGTATATATTTTACCTATAAGTATAGGCTCAAAAGCCTAGTGTACAACGTCCGGATGCACAAAACGTTGTCGTGTACATGAAGCGTGCGCTTTTTGCGCTTTTTTGTGCGCTTTTTGCGCCTCTGCTGCGCTTCTTGTACAGAGTGCGCCTTATGTAAAGCGATGGAGCATGCGCCTTAGGGCGCTTTGCGCTTTTTTGCGCTTTAAGCGCGCTTTTTAAAACCAAGGCCACGTGTGCCACGTGGCTTACGCAGTGCCACATGGGGACACGTGACGGGGCACGCGTCTGCTGTCAGACCACGTCATTGCGATACGCGATGATGTTGGGTCTTGGGGGATCGCGTATCGCGATCGGACCGAATAACAGATTTTTATTTTTATTTTTATTATTTTTTATTTTTTTAGTCCTTGGACTTTAAAGACTGGGCATTTTTATTCGAAAATTTCATGATGTTACAGCGGCATCGGTGGTTGGAGCTGCGAAATTAGGCCCGGGAACACTAGTTTAGGTGAGGTGATGCGATGATGAATTGTAAGGCCCCGTTCCCGATAGCCCTACTTTAGCGTCGGATTTACTCATAAACACAGTTCTTACAAATCAGAGTAATTAAAACTTTCGCGGAATATAAAAACTTTCATAAAACATTACAGCAATCCAAAACTTGCCTTAATTAAACATTCTTGTCTTTCAAAATAAACGTCAATTAACATTAAAACATCTTGAGTCTTCAGATGCCAGTCTCCTATTCGCCCACCATGTGCCCGCTCAAGCTAGCTGTCTCATTCTACTCACCTGCGTGCATACTAAAAGTCAGCTACGCTGAGTGAGTTCTAGTTAATCGGACGCCATACATTACATACACATACATACATATCCGAAGATACATATCCATACTTAATCTGTTACCCCACTACCATACATACATACATACATATATACAGTCACTAACCTCAGTCTACCGAGAGTACGTTCATAGTCCGCCGTCTATACCTGTACTCAAGGTCGTAAACACGTAAAAGGTCCGCAGTCCTTACCTATGTTCACCAGTTATAGTACGTGCAAGGTCTGCAGTCCTTCTCTGTACCATCCTATATTGACAACACGTACAAGGTCCTCAGTCCTTCCCTATGTTGCAACCTAAACCATAGCACGTGCGAAGTCCGCAGTCTTCCCCTATGCTACCAGAAGACAAGTATAGCACGTATAAGGTCAACAGTCCTTTCCTGTGCTGACACCTATCTATAATACGTATAAGGTCCGCAGTCCTTATCTACGTTGGCGTCTATCACCTATAACCATAGCACGTACGAAGTCCGCAGTCTTCCCCTATGCTACCACAACACAAATATAGCACGTATAAGGTCCACAGTCATTTCCTGTGCTGACGCCTATCTACATTACGTATAAGGTCCGCAGTCCTTACCTACGTTGGCGTCTATCTCCTATAACACGTATAAGGCCCACCGTCCCTATCTACGTCTACATCTATCATCTACATCACGTATAAGGCCCACAGTCCTTAACTACGCCATCACCAGCCGAGTCTAGGTCCAACAGAAGTTAGAGGGATTCGCCATCCTAACTTACTATGTCGAACGTAGGACTCACGTACCATTAGTGTATCTGTATACACATACTTCACATATACAATAATTACATTATAGCATAAGAACACTCTAGGCGTTCTTTACATCATTCATTTAACAACCATACCCCTTGTCGATACGTGCAATATCCGAAGATCGTTCACGCCCCGACAAGTGTTCATTTGTAATGTTCATACATCTTCCATATATAATATTCGTACCTTTATTTATAACCTAACAGTACGCGCAATATCCGAAGATCGTTCGCGTACCGACAAGCAATCATTCATACCTATCACATATATCACATATGGCATACACTTATCACTTAGGATAAATGTATTAACAACACATCGAGTATGCACACAGCCCCGAAAACATAACGAGGAATGGGGCTAGAAACTCACCTGAACTAGGTTACTTCTTCTGCTAACGGTTACTCCTTCTTGAGCTGTGCGCGTCTAACTGTTTAATAATTACAGTATTAAGTACTGCTCTAGTCATCTCATTGCTACTTAATTAGTCTTACACGTCTAAGCTGTTTTACTTCATTAAATCATTACCTGGTTAGTTAATCGTTACTCATTAACCTTTAAAGGTATCTTTCATAAATTGCCAAACTCTAAGGGCTGTTATGTAATTATATAATTCTTTTCTAAGTCCAGGGACCATTCTGCCTTTATATTAAACTCCTGTTCGTTACTTTGCCCTTAACGAATTGGGTAAAGAATCATCCTCTGATTCGCTAAGCTCCCATAACGAACTAGCTAACGAATCACCCATAACGAATCACCCATAGTTCTTATCCAGACTTTGACTCAAGGGTCAAAGTCAAAATCGTCAAGAACAGCAAATAATCAACAGATCTTAGATATGCAATTAAACCTTCGTTTCTTAACCATATATCACGATTTTGGTATCAATGGAATCGTCTGACCAGCGCCTACAAACCCCAACCATCAAATCGGCCTAACATCGATGTTTAAGGGGTGCGATTTAGGCATATAGGTTACAGGTTCTTTTAGGTTAACAATTAACCTATCAAATGCTAATCAATTCCAGTAATATTTGTTGTTTTGGGTTTGTTTATAACAAACTAACACAGATCTATGATTTCCCAAATCAAACCGAACCTATACGAACGATTTCTAACTATAAACGTACCTTGAACGAGTCGAACTACGAACACGGTTAAGCCTTGATGGTGTTTTGGTCCGTCACGACGTTCCGGCACCAACAAGCTCGGGTTTTCGCCTTCGGATCTTGGTTCGGGTTTTAGGATGGTGTTGTGTGTGTGTTTTCTAAGGTGTAGGCTATGGTGTAGAGATTGATAATAATGGAAAGGATTAGGGTTTTAGGGGGTATTTATACTCCCTTAAGCCCATGGACCTAAGGCCCATATTTCCTTTTTGGTCCATAATTAACTCCATCTAATTAGCCTACTTATCCTTTCATCCTTATTATTTTATCAATTCTCTACTAAGTCAAGTAAACTTTTTCATTATAAATAAATAATATATTAAATACTATTTTTAGAAATTTCGGGATGTTACATGAATGGTCATGAATAAGTCTGGAGAGAACGTGAAGTCATTTTAGTAGGAAAGACGATTGTGGAATTAGACTTTTTGCACGAGAGTAGACGGTGGTGCTTCGACAATTGTTTTACTAGTGGTGGTTAAAGGCAAGGGGGTGGCGATGGAGGCGGGTGGTGGTGGTGGTTAGGGTTTTATGATCTCGAAGATGAAGTGATCAACTTAAATATGAATTTTCTTTAAAACGGATTTTCCATGTAGACTTGCTAGCTCAATTATAAAAACGTCCACGTCAGCATCTTCAATAACGACGTAGTCGTCTCTTAGCAAGAGAGTGACAAAAACAAATAGGATAAAAGTCGAAAGTCCACTAGAGCTGACGTGTAATGAATCTCTACTATAGTCGAAAGTCCACTAAACTAAACACAACACCAGCCGCCGTCCACTAGAGCTACTGGTGGCAATGGATTCATCTACGTCAATCCATCATTCAAAACCCTAATTTCATTCAATCAATTAATCACATGAATGAATCTCAATGACCCTCCATGTTAGATCTTCAAGATCCATCGTCACCAAGGTCCGATTAACCTTCTTATTCTCATCAATCAACTCATACCACCATTCATCCACCAATACCCATTTCAAGAAAACTCTAATTTCATCAACCAATTGGGCGTTTTCACACCCGACAAAATTAACCCAAACCCCATTACAGAAACACCTAAACCCACTCATTACACAACCCCATTTGCTCACTAAGCTTCTTTATTCCATTAGACACCAACCCAGAATCGCAATTAGGGTTTTTTATTGGGTTAGTAAACAACACGGTGTTCGGGTGTCGAATTGCTCGGTTATCGCGGTTCTCGAGATCCTCGCGGAAGCCGGTTTGATGAATCGAGCGTACCCGGTTATGGAACGGGTGGTTTGTCTGGATTTTGATCGGGTTTTGGATGATTTGTTTGATAAAAAGATGAATCCAAATGTTGCAGATAAGGTGTTCGACTATATGCTTTTCTTTTTAGTTAAGAATTTACTCGTCGAAAAATGTTTGTTAGTGTTTAATAAGATGATTAGATGTAACGTTTTACCGGACGTCAAGAATTGCAATCGGGTTTTGAAGCTTTTACGAAATAAGAAGCTAGTTAGTCGAAGGAATGAGATATATAATATAATGAACGAGTACGGGATTAAACCGAATATTGTAACGTACAATACGTTGTTGGATTCGTATTGTAAAGAGGGGGCGATTGATCAGGCGTTAAGTCTTTTAGAAGAGATGCAAACGCGAGGGTGTGCACCGAACGATGTTACGTATAACGCGTTAATTAGTGGTTTGGTTAAAGCAGGTGATTTCGAGCAAGCGAAAGAGATGATTTCGAAGATGTCGGTTTTGGGTTTGAAAGTTTCGTCGTATAGTTATAATCCTTTGATTCGCGGGTATTGTGAGAAAGGGTGGGTTGTTAAAGCGTTTAATCTTGTTGAGGAAATGAGTGTAGCGGGAGCTTCACCGAGTGTGTATACATATAATATTCTCATGTATGGTTTATGCAAACAAGGTCGGGTTTTTAACGCTAGGCAACAACATTCCGCTATGTTAAAAAGGAATATTACACCGGATATAGTTTCGTATAATGTTTTGATATACGGGTATAGTCTTTTGGGGCGTTTGACCGAGGCTTTCTCGTTGTTATATGAGTTAAGACGTATAAATCTTTATCCTACTATGATTACCTTCAACACCCTTATGCAAGGACTATGTATGAACGGGAATTTGGAGAAAGCAAGACGATTGATGGACGAAATGGTCGATATTGGTTTTGATCCGGATGTTTACACTTATACGATATTGGTCAATGGTTGTTACAGGATGGGTGATTTGACCATGGCTAAAGAAACGTTTGATGAGATGTTGGCTCGTGGGTTGAAACCGGATCATTACGCTTACACGACTCGGATAGTTGGAGAGTTTAAGCTTGGTGACACATCAAAGGCTTTTAATTTACTAGAAGAAATGTTGGAAAAGGGTTTAACACCTAATTTAATCACGTATAATGTGTTTGTACATGGACTTTGTAAGGCTGCTAACGTTGAAGACGCTAATAGGTTATTAAAAGAAATGGTTAGTAGCGGTTTTGTTCCGGATCACGTGACGTACACAAGCATAATATGTTCTTATTTAGATTTGGGAAATATTCGAAAAGCTAAAGACTTGTTTTTTGAAATGGAAACCAAAGGTGTGACTCCAACGGTCGTGACT